>NC_045680.1:26687771-27887771 GCF_003331165.1 Xiphophorus hellerii | reverse complement strand
ACGTGGACCTACAGCATTTGTTTTCTTATGGAATTATAACCATAAGGACCACTGTAGAGTTCGAAAAGGAACAGACACTCTGGTTTCATGACAAGGCTACAACTTCATCATCAAGCCGGCATTGCACCAAGTCATTTATTGTAATGTTCTTGGCTGGACAGTTCCTTGGTGTGTCCCATTTTACTAATGCTCTGGCTGAAAATAACAGAAACTCACCAACCACCCAACAATCCACAAACTTAATGCCAAGATCAGGCTAAGATCAGGCTCCATCCACAAAGCGGTGTGTCCTGGGTCTCCTCATGGAGTTGGGCTCTCAGTTGTATACACCCATACACACACCTCCAAATTGTGCATTGATTTTCAGGCTATAGTTTAAATGTAAACACATGAAGATCCTCTGACAATCGATTTAATGATCAGGAAGGAAGACAAAGAAAGAAATTTGCAAGCAGCAAAGGATTACAGGATTTTATTAAACAGTGCTCACATCCATCCATAATAAACAATGTTCCATAAAATAAAGAGCTGCACTTTGAACATAAATATATATTTGTGACAAATATATATTTAAATAAAGCAACTTGGTTTCACTCTTTAAAAAAATGCTTGCATATTTTCAGCGCTGAAGGCATGGACTTAGACATATATTATCAGCAAAACTGAGTTGTGAATTACAGTGTTCCACTAAAACACCAGAAGAAGGATGTGGAGTTATTTAACCCAACCCCTGCTCTACAATCTCAGCCCTGTGTGTATTTTGCTGTCTAAATTCAGTGATTAATCATGGAGTCCAGGGTCCAGGCCACATTTATTACATTGAAATGGGTTGATTATTTCATAATGGAATTTCCAGTGAAAGAAGTCCTTGGTCAAATGGGCTGTGGCATGCTGTTAACTACTAACACACAGCACAAACTCTCCACCCTTTCCATGTTCCTGTCGCCACTCATTTCTCTGCCCAGCCATGAATGTCCTTTCCTTTCCTCGTCTCCCATCCCTCCAGGGGTCCAGTATATATAAATTACAGGTTTGCCACAGTTAATTAAGGCTGAAGAAAATTAATGACACCACAGTGAACAGAGAAATCTTCTTTTTCATGACTGTGATAATTCTGTTCCGAGCCCCTTCTCTCAGTGGTCCTCCTCAGCGTTGTTAGACTACAGGCAAAGTTAATGAAATACAGGAAAGGGCAGCCAGCGTTGAAACCAGGTTAACATTTCACCTGGTTGAAAATGGGTGAAAGTGGGGCGCACCCTGTTCGATTCCCAACCCCGGGCCATTTACTGCATGTTTTCCTTCTCTCTGTGCCCTTCTTTCTGTTCAGCTACTAATGAATAAAGGCCACCAGAGCCACAAAAATCTCTAAGAAAAAAAATAGGTCAAAGTGATGTTGAGGACATTTGTGTATTACTATAATTAAGTTGATATGTAGGTAGTTTTGATGGTAGCTGCTGCTGCTGCTGTTCAGCAACAAGATTTTTATCTTCTCTGTGGTGAACAGTTGTTGTTTTTTTTACCAAATAAATGGTTATCACTTCTTTTTTATGCAAATTGAGCTAAATCATAAATGCATTTCTTTTATCCCACTGTAACTCTCATCACAAAACACATTAAACTAGAGTTGCACCCTAACCATTTTGACCTATAAGTGAAACATTCCCAGACAGATGTTGTTGTTTGGAAGCTTGGAAGTAGGAACCATTTGTGATTAACTGTTGAGAAAATGGTGACAAGAGATGAAACACTACTTTTATTAACTTGTATAGTTTTTTTTCCTAAAGTTTTTAAAAATATATATTTTATGTACGTATTTAATTTATTTTTAATTTAGTTTTGTTAATAGGGCTGTCAACATTAACGTATTAACACATGCCATCAAGCTAAAAATGTTAATGCATTAATATCACATAATGCTGATTAATTTAACTACTATTTTGATGTAAAAGCATTTCTCCTGCAGAGGGCTACCTAGTTCACAGCAGGACATTATGGGTCGACACACGGGGAGCGATGAACGACAGCAAAAAGTGAAAGTTTCTTCAACAGCAGACAGCAACAAAAATGTAACATTTCAACTTTCACTTGCCCACTTGTGCACATCTACGTGTACGAGCTCAAAATATCTCATTAATCACTCACAGGTCACTCAGCTGGTTGAGGACAAGAGGCTGTCACCTCAACGCACAAGTTCCACAGGAAATGAATGGAGAAGGAAATTTCTAGATTATCTTTTAAAACAAAATGACTTCCTTTAAACTTTCCTGAGTATAAAAACCCGGAAAACTGAGAATCTTCAGACACGTTTGGTTTGAAACAAGAAAAAAATATATTTTTAAAAGTGCATGCAGTGGTGGGTCTTGATATGGGCTTAAGGGGCAGTTGTCCAGGGCAGTAACAGAAAGAACTAGAAAATAAAATAGATCTTATGCATCAGTTGTCTTCTGAACTTGCTTTCTACTACTTGTATGCATTTGCAGTGGAGTAAGTTTCCCTTAGCTTCTGCTGAGTACTGGGAGACTGCGCTACCTGTTTTATGCTACAAAAAAAAAAAAAATGAAATAAAAAAAATAAATCACATAATTGTCTGAATTTTGATTGGTTGGAGAGCACACAGATGGCCTTCCATAACTGTGTTCCTATTTATATTTCAAGCTTACAAAGGTAGGCATAGTGATTAATTGTGATTAACCACAGTGCCAGAGTGTGATCAATATAATTACCTTTTTTAATTGATTGACAGGAGTTTATAAATTTGTAGAGGGGCAGCATCATGTAACATCAACTTCAGGGCATGTTTCACTGCCTTACCAGCTTCAGCAGCATCTTCACAATGTCTTTAGCTTTAGGTTTGGTGTTGACTTGATCTGGACTTGGGAAAAATGACCTAATTATATCTGTCTTACTGCCAGAGGTGAAGGCTGAAATGTCGATTGGACCAGTATATCAGGAGCTCACCTGCATGTTTACCTCAGAATACCTCTTCACTATAGACAAAGCTCCATCCCTGTTTCAAAATAAGTACATCTCCATGCAACCACTGATGAACAACACCCACAGATAACAAAAACATGACAAATTTTTTTTTTTTTTTTTTAGCGCTTTCTCCAATAAATTTAATTGATGAAAATACCACAACAAAAATACCCCCAGAGATCGTGGTATTACGATGGACACCCCCATCTCAATCAATTTGCGTTCGATTAAAAGTTAGTTCTGTAAAAACATAAAAATCAATACGATAGATTTATAACCAGTGATTTAAACAGACAGATAAAAACACATAGTCAGTCATTTTCTCATTTGGACCGAAATGATCACAAGTCAGTCAGCTGAACACAGACTGTCAGTCTGTGGGTTAAGTCATTGAGACAGATGGAGATGAAGAGAAGAAAGTAGAAAAAAAAACTACGAGGACCAGCAGCCCAGATGGCCACTGAAACAGAATCCAGCCCAAGTTTAGCGCGTTGCAGCCAATGTATTACCAGACAGAACCGACTCGTCAGCGGCCAACTGCCCCCTGGCTCTACAAACTGACTGCAGATGCCAATGTTTCCGGCCTGGGACATGGGTCACACCGACACAGCTCTAATCAAATATATGTAATCAGTGTAAATGTGTAATCAAATATCTAAAGATATTGTTTGAGGTCAAATGTTATCTAAAATGGACAAATTGGCTGAAAGACTGCTATGTATAGAAATGACAAGTGAAAAAGGCTAGCAGGATTTTTTTTTTGATGATGATGAACAAATTAGGATACACATATTTAAAATTGTGACATTGACAAATGGAGCCATGCATGTTTATCCTGTTTGAACCTTGTTTCCTGCTCTAATTAGTTTCTTCACTTGACTGTTTGTGCTTTGCCCTCCACACCTGTTGACACTCCTGATGATGTGTAGAAATCCTTCACATAACTTTGGTTTCTTGCAGCAGCATAATATGAACCAACCTGTCTTTTTCATTCCAGTGCATTTTCCTGGGGAAAAAATTTTACAAAGTAAATTCACTTATAGGCAGCTCTAATGTTGACACCAGTCATTTGTCAATAGGACAGCATTTAGACTTGGAGCACATACATAGGCTGATGGATCTTTAACTCCTCTGCCCAATCACTCTTTTTGTTTTCCTTGTCCACTTTACTTTTTTCTGGTGAACTTAGAGCATGCCATGCTTACCCAAACTTAGCAGACTTCATTTTTTCTAAAAGTCGTTTTCACTGATGTGTTCAGCTGTCTGACCCAGTAACAGCCCATCACATCTTTAGCTCTTTCAAGCCAAACCATAGTCACAGAGTGGTGGTTTCTCAGACCTGGAAAATCTGGAACGGATCAATATCCATCGTGTTTTCCAGGATCAGGATCTGGACTGACTGCAAACTGCAGTTGAGAGTCACTGCTCTAGAGGCTGAGTCTCTAGAACGCAATCTGACAGAGATACAAATAACACACAAAACTATACACACACACACAGTGATAGTTTCCCTCCATTCATTGCTCGTTTTTAATGTTATCCTTTTGTCACTTTCCATTACTCCGACCTTTTTTATTGAGCCATTGCCCACAATGTAAGAACATCGCTCACTGCCCTGCCAATGGCAACTAACAGGCCCTGCAGGAAGGGCACTCCGCCTGCCATGTTTATGCATCATTCTGCCTTTAATACTTGGAACTCAGCGTTCATATCTAAATTACTCATTGCCTCAGGCTTATCTGAGATTTTGATGTTGAGCCATCAGAGTTTCTCAATTTTTTTGTCCATCTGCCTTGCCATTACCAATTTCCTGCTCACCCTGCACAATTTCCGTCTGTGTCCTTGGCAATCAACAATTTTATCTGGCTTCTAAGAAAAATATAATTGTAAGAATTTTCAGTTAAAGATGACAGCCTTTGTCATCTGGGTGCCAAGCTAGTATAAACAGAAATCTAGTGAGAAAATAATGTTTGTATTAGTATCTTAGTTTTTAATAAACAATGATTCTGCTGTGCTTATTTGGGCACTTCTTCTTGTATGTCTTTCTTTACTATCTTCATATGAACAAATTTAAGAAATATCACATTTTGAACTAGAATACTTAAAAACAAAATCTACTCTAGGATGTTTATTGAACAGAACTGCAAACTAAACAACCTGTTGCTGATATGTTTTGCATCTGGAAAGCATTGACCTAAAGTTTGTTCAAGCAAAACTTTACTGCTGTGGGTTAATTTTCAATAAATACCTTCTATAAACCTTCTGAAACCAGATGAAAATATACTAATAATTTGATTTTTTCCTAATATTAGGTACAATTATCAGTACTTACAAGATTTTGCGATTGATTTGGGGGTTGTTTTACAATCAAAATTATTGATTGTATTCCAGACATATTTGTAAGGTATTTTTCTAAACCTTCATATAGAAGAAAAAAGATGAGACAAAACATGCAGACAGATTGGACACACAATTTTATTCTTTAAATAAATTAGCTTAACCTTTCTGACTGAAAACTTTCTGTGTGGTACTACATCTAGCATTCAAAAATATTAATTTATTATGTGTATACAACCATCAGCCCTCTGGAATAAAATCCATTATTTCAAAGACAGCAAAGACACGCAAACATTAACGAACACCACAGATGTACAATTTTAACATTTGTTTATTGAGAATATCAAAGCAGCGAGTTGCAGAGGACACAAAACTCAGCTTGAAATATCAGACTGTCAAAATGTCAGTGGATCTAGTTTACTTTGCGTGACCTAGTTTTGATCATTTGTGACATTATTATTATCATCAAACTTATTCATATCTACAAACCATTCATTAAGATACTGGAGTCTTTGGTTTAGCAGATACATTTGATGGACTTGTTTTCTAGCAATGCACCAGCAGTCTGTAAATCAAAATGATTCTCATATCAGAATTTAAGGCCTCATTTATACTTCTAATAAAACATCAAGGATGCGACTCAGGCAGGACACTAAACCTTAGGCTGTCGATAGAGCCAGTAGTTTGACTTGGTCCGGTTTTCCTTTCAGAAAATAATCACCCAAAATCATGGAGATTTCAAGTACTGCTTAATCATTTAGATACAGTGTAACAGTGTAAGAAGAAATGACAAAACAAAACCTCAACAAAACCTCATTTGGTTAAAAAACATTTATGTGACCTTGATCAAAACTTTAAGAGGAGTACTTATCAGGATTTTGAAACTTGTAGGTCCTGTGACCCACTTCAGAACTTCCTCTAAACAGACTTTTGGACTACATTTGTGATTCTCTTTCTTTTTATGTTTCCTTCCCTCTCATGATGGAAGTGATACTGTGAATGTATGCCCTCACAAAGACATAATAAAACGTGAAAGTTTGTCTTGGGTCATTATTACCTGCTGGAGGACCATCTGTTCTCTGAGGCTGGTACAGATCTGTGCCAAGTAGACAAACACACCCATGCACACACTTTGAACAGTTGCCAGGTAGATTTTGGACTCTAGCAAAATGTTAGATATTGAACAAACATGCTGTCCACATGCAGCGTGTGTAAATATGTGTAAATACTTACACATTATGACAATATATGTGATGCATACCTTACTCTGTATCTTAGAGTGAGTTCTGCATTGCCATGTTTTTGATTGGGTCTACATACACAGCTCATGTGAAACAGGGTGATGAAGTGACTGGTTTGCATAGAGTGTGTTCCTGTTTGTGGCAGGTCCAGATGGTGAAGGTCATCATCCACCTCACCCGGCCAAGCGGGGCAGCTTCTGGTTAAGAGTAGCTCTGCTTTGGATAATTAAACCCAGAACCTTTACGGTTCATCTGCGAACCTCCGGTCGCTACTGCAAGCAAAGAAGTCAAGGAGGAATTATGGAAGTGGATTGGGAATAAATAGATCAGTGTTTTTCAACCTTTTTTGGGCCAGTGCCCCCTATCCATTATCCAGGTCCCTTACTGCCCCCCATTAAAGAATTTGTAGGCTACTCTTCGCTGAATATTATTTTATTATTAATATTACTATCACTGTTGTTGATGTTTTGATTTTTATTGTTGTTTCTGGAGTTATCGTCAAAAATAATTTCCCAGAGAACAAAAAAGCCATGTGAATAGAAATTATTTTTACAGGCGTCTACAAAAAATGCAATGAATGGACATTCAACTTAAAATCGGCAAACCTATCAGTAGCCAATCAGAGTGGAAAAAATATTCTTGTTCAGTGCCATTTTCTAGTTGTTAAATATTACACAAAATGACCAGATAATAGATGTACAACAATGCCAGTTTATACTTTGAACTATTTGCAAAAAGACTCTGTACTGCAACAATAAAACATGGATAGAACTCCAACTTTATAATCAGAAATCTTCTTCTCTCCAATATTTCTGTGAGTTTCTTTTGGTGCAGCTCTGTGCTACCTTCAGGAGAATGGGACATCAGATTATCATCCATAAAATTTCACCCACATGGCATTAACTTCGTAAACCAGAGTTTTCAATGGAAAAACAAAAGTTCCAGATTCTTTTAGTACCATACAAATATGGGACAGAAACTGTGATTATATCTTTATTTAGACCTGTCTATTGATTTATAGATTAATAGTTTTACTGAACAGAAATTACACAGAACAAAGCTGGTTTTTAATCAAATCCTAATCAGTCAAACTGAAAGTGTCATGGAGTCACATAACACCATCATGACCTTAACACTGACATGAAAAATAATATTGAAGAAATAAATATATAAAATAAAATTTAATTAAAAACATAAATAAGTGATAAGTTCCTTACTGTTCTTGTCTGTAAAATATATTTATTTTTAGTACTAGCTGTGGTCCCAACGCACCCATGGCACTTCAACAATAGCATTTTACCCTTTATCTGAAAACAATGAAAACAATTGTTCAAAAGATCTTGCCATACAAGTTTATTCTTCTGTATTTACTTTAGTTTCTTAATGTATTCTTGCATTTTGTTTTTCATTCATTTCCATTTAGTTTTCTTTCATTAGTATTATCATCTCTTGGTTTATTGCTGTCTTCTTTAGTTTTTTTCCTGTTGCTAGTTTTATTTTATCGTTTGTATTGACGCTCAACACCAGTAACCTTTACTCATCATGTCATTCACCTATCTAAGAGCGACATTCCGTTGTCCTTCCGAGTGCAGTGTCCAGAAGAACATTAAAACACTTTTCAATATAAGTTGCTGCTTTGATATGATCACAGCACTGCCAAAATATATGTAAAAAAATCCTCAATAAAGCATAAAATATTTGAAAATCAGACAAGTGACTCACAGCAACGTCATCAGCCGGTGTAACACTGAACTGATACGGTGAAGCTACCAGTGACAGGAGAAGCTAACAAACACTGAAGAGAAGGAGAGCAACCATCAATTGCAGCCAGGCATGTTTTAATTTTACACAATACAGTTTTAGCAAGTTGCTCAAAGTCTAAACTAGTATTGTTGTGCATTTAAAGTGTAAAGTTTACCTTTGAACAAACGCTCTCCAAAGGAATCCCAGCACCCCCCCTTTTGTAAAACTTTCCGCGAGCGCCCCCTGCCGTCCTCTGAACTCCCCCCAGGGGGCGGTACCGCCCCCGTTGAGAAACGTTAAAATAGAAGGAGAATCAGACTGATACAGGGAATTTCAAAAACGTGCGGAAAATAATTTCTTTTTAAATGGAAAGACTGAAAAAAACACTGCTTTCTTTTGTAATCTTCATATACAGCTCACTTTCAGTCACTCCTTGTTGGTTCCTCCAGTTATATCCCGTTATTTCACCGTCAAGTTCCTGCTGTTATTTTTCCCTTGATTCCTGCTTTTGTTTTTCTCTGGCACCCTGCCATTCTTTAAAGTTCCGTTAATCATTTTTATTAAACATTCTTCATCTACTTTCTACCTCTGCCTTTCTGCATTTGGGTCCAACTCGACCACTACACACAATGTCACCAATTTACAATCTCATTTACTGTTTTACACTTTTTGCAAAACTGTTACGTTAGCTTACAAAGTACTAAGAGTATATATACCTAAACACTTCCCCATGAGGTGAGTAACTTAAATTCTCAGACACACATAATTATCTATACAGTATACCCTATTACATTACCTTTACCTACATGGTGCCTTAGTACTAAGAATACATGATATGGGATACGGTTGGTAAATGACAATGTAACTTGTGAGAACTTACTGCTTAGTGTTTAATGTGTTGTTGTTTTGGATTTTTGCATATATAGACCCCAGACAGTGGGTAATCTATTCGTCTACTGAAAAATAAAAAAAATTTTACATCCATCCTATTTACTGAAAATATTGTAGCCTATCTGGCAAAATCTGCTGTTTTCAAAGTGAAACAAGAACATCTTGTTAAAATATTATCTGCAACATTAAGCAACAAGTATTAGTTACAGGCAAGTAATGCATGCAGTCTGGATGCATGGTAGTTTGTAATTCAATCGTATTTAATGTAGCCAAGTAGTATTAATATTGCATGCATTTATATTGCAGTAATATTTGTGAGATACTGTGCAACATTCTTGCCTCATAAAAGATTTTTTTTACCCTTTTTGTACATTTTTCCACCTTTATAATCATACGTTTCAGTTAATTTTATTAGTATTTTATGTGAAAGACCAACAAAAGTTGCATGATTGTAAAATGGAAGTCAGAAACATTTTTTTCCAGATTTAAAAAAAAGGGAAAAATCTGAAACATCTGGCATATATTCAGCCTCATAGAGTCAATCCTTTGCTTTCATTAATCTGGACTAGTGTCAACCTTTTGTTGGGATTATAGCTGTCTTTAAAAGTATGTCTGAAGTCGACTAAACCTTTTGTCTATTTGTTTTCCCCACATTGAGTCTCAGTTCAGTTAAATGAGAGTATCTGTGAACATTGTTCTTTAGGTCTTGCTACAGATTCATAGTAGAATTTAGGTCTGAACTTCTACTGGGGCATGTTAATGCAACAACATGCTTTGATCTGAAGTCAACTATTAGCCTGGTCACTGCCTTCCAATTACATTCTGCTTGATTCTAATCTCTCCTTACTGTTCAGACTGGTCTTTCTCCCATTGAAGTGAATTTCTCATGTAGAATTTCAACGAGGCCCATCAGCGAAGTTGTGAACAATGGCTCAGTTTTAGGGTTCTAGTCTACCAGGCAGCAGAGGAAATGAATGAAGCTGTTCAGTCTGTGTTGGCCAAGCTTTGTAATATTGAATTAACATTGACAGTGAAAACATGATAACTCATGGGTTTGAATCTCAGGCCAGGATTGAAACCTAGGACCTTCTTTCTGCAGAGTAACGGTGCGACCAGCCACACCACCGTGCAGCACTGTGGATTGAATACTACTCATCAAAAATTACTTCTTGAGAGATTATGTTTAACGTCTTTGAGTAAATTTTCCATCTACATGGTTCAACATTCAATGTAGCGCTCTTGACCTTTGGATCAGTGCCATAATGCATTTAATTAAGATTACCTATGCATACACATGCATACTCCACATGTCACTGTCAACAAGCTGTTGTTCTAGTGTCATTTTTTAAAGAAATGCAGAAGCAGAGCCTGTTTGTGTCTGTGTGTGGGTGTGCAGTGACGATGATAGGTGATAATGAGTGATGTATATCACCCTTCAGCTGTGTGATCCAAGCTATATTTAGAGCTAATTGTGCTGTTCTAGACAGGACTTGAGAGGTGTGACTTTCAAAAAAGCAGAAGTTTATCATAACTCAGAGTGGGTGAGGAGAACAACCTCATTTGTCTTTGATTCCATGCTGCTGTTGTTTGTAAAGATGTAGGTTTTCCTGGGGGAATTTTAGACATTTGACATTCAAATCATCACTTGAAATCTGAAAGACAAAAATAATTTACAGAATGGATGTGCAGTTTCATACAATGTTGATCAATTATTAAAAAGTACCTAGGTACCTGGAAATTTCTTTGATGCATGATCCGATCCTACATTATCGCACACTCCAGAAAGATGACATTAGATCAACACAGAATTGCTCATCCTTTTGAAGAAACGACCAGATAAAGGCTTGTTTTCTGAAAACAAGCACTGTGCTCTAATGAATGTTAAATGGAGCAGTTTGCACAAATAAGAAGAACAGTTTGGCATCTGCTAAACTTCTTTTCTGGCAGTGCCACAGAGATCGTTACCCAGTTAGAAAGAAGAATGGATTCTATGAAGCAGAAGTAAATCCTGAATGAACAATGTGCAATTAAAGCTGAATTTGCATGTGTGGGATCCGTTCCAAAGCATACTTAAAAAACCTCCAGAAGTTACGTGTGCAGATGCAAACTTATCTAATTTCAACCACTGTCCTCCGATATGCATAAAGTTAATATGCTAATAGACATGAATAAAAATCAAGCATCTTTGCTAGTCCTTTTTTCAGTTATCAATAATCAATTGGACCTAACTGGTAATAAGACTATTTTAATCTTACTTGAAATTGACAAAAATATGGCATGGTTGAAGGGTCAAAATTTTCTTGTTTTCTTGTCACAGGAGGCTTTATCTATCTTGGATCCAGCTACTGATCTAATAACAGATTGGTTCTGGAAACTGGTTGGCCAGTTCTGGCAAATTATAAAGAAAGCTACTCATTTGTGCTGGCATTGGAGAGGCTGGTGATTAGCATGCTTAGGCTAGCTGACAATTAGAATTCACACATAATAATTTGTTTTTTGAAAGAAAACTTTGACAACATAATTGGTTGACATATCTGGTTTATTTTTGCTGGTGACATGTATTAATTGCATTGGCATGAGTTGTTGTGACCTAACTTTCTGTAACCCAGCATCACATGAAGCGTAAGTGTTATACATAAAACATCATCAGGCCAAACTTTTCTTTTGGTCAGTTAGGATTACAAAATAATTTCTGTTTCCTAATTGTTAATGAGAGAATATGTCAGAAACATATTTATTCATGTCTTCAAAATCAGAAGCTTACAGATATTTCTTCAGTAATTGACAGAATTGTTCTTTAAACTCCCTCACTTGGTTCAAATGTTTTCTTCTAAAGATTCTTCCAATAGTTTGTTGGAGTTCTGGGCCATTCCTGCTGACAGAATGGCTGGAACTGAGTCCACCTATCAGACGTTTCCAAAGCCATGACATCATCATGTGGGCTTTCCCTTCTTCTTTAGAGACGGTTATCATTCTGTACATTTCCAATAAATGAATAATATTAATTCTCTTGCTATTTTTGGCATTTAGCAAATAGAAATAATTTTCATAATTCTGCCCTGAAACAAGAGAAGTTCGTCTGAGAGAATCTAAACTTCTGGCTTCAACTGCATATATATCCATTCTTGCGTCACTATAATCTGAGTTTTGGCCCTAATAACTCACCGAACAAAACACACTACAGCTTAATCAACTGCTAATGATTAGTTTATCAAAGGCATCTAATGAACAATGACTTATCCTTCATTAATCTAACGCAACCAGCAAGGGTGTACTTAGTTTTTCAAACAAAGCTTTTCACACAAACATGTTGCCTTACTTTGTACTATGTAGAGTAATAGCAGTGTAGAATTTTATGTTTTTTTTTTAAATAACTATGGTTATACCTTTTCTTCTTCTGAATTAAGACTGAAGTGAATGCATGCAGTGACGGATTCTGAGCAAATCTGCAAACAGCAGGATAAGATTCACAGTGTCATAAATGATTTATCTCCAGTTCAATTAAGTGCTGCCAAGAGTGGAGGCAGCTTTTTCGTTTAGGAGGCAACAATTGCACTTTAATTTATTGGTTTAGGTAGTTTTTTTTTTTCCTCATTGACAAATGAAATAATTAAAAAAAATGCATTTTGTATTTATTAAGGTTATCACTGTCATGTTTTTGATGGTCTGAAATTTATAGGTATGACATAAAAGCAAAAACAGAAGAAATCTGTGAAGAGGCAAATGCTTTTTCACAGCATAGTCTGTGTAATGGGGGAACATAATGGACAATATATACTTCATTTGTGTAAAAGACCTTGGCACTTGACCAAAACACTTAATTTGTTATGTTGTATTTTTAAGTTTCTATTCTGTTGACTGAACCTAGAAGTTAGTGGTGTGTACAGAACCAGCTTTCACTTTTTATTCTTTGAACTCAATATGGGGCTTTTTACAGTTGCCCTGAAATTGCCTTTGTCAAAAGATTTTAACAGCAGGCTAATTCAGAAAACTACATTTTCCATGTTACCCCTGAGCTTTCTCTCTCAGAACAGTGTTGACTGATATTATTATCACTTGATCCTGGGCCCTGGGTATAATACTGCTCTCTTACAACAATCTTGCCTCTCACAGTTAGATACCTGCCAGCCCACTGGCCTAAATACTGCCAGGAAGTCAATATGTTATTCTGCCAGACCAAGCAAGACAGCTTCTTTAGAGTAGGCCCTCAGGTATTACAGCCAGCTATGGAGGCAGGCTTTTCGCAATGTGAGTATACGCTATTGAAACAGATCAGTTCTATAAATGTGTGTGGGTGCCTGACACCTCATCTAGTTTAGTTTTAAAACCCAAAATGTAAGACTGAAGCCGTGGGAACAGTAGTCAAACAAAAACCAACAAAATCCAATCATCTTGTAGGAATCAGTTCTGTGGCTGTCTTGTACTTTTATTCTCCTGGCTAACGTTGTAGCAGTCTCTGAATCGTGCCAACACCAAGTATCAGTCCCCACTTTGGTAAGATGTCAAAATACACTTTGGTTCATGCTTCATCCTTCAAACTCCAGCAACACACAAGTGCACACACACCCTGAGGTTGCCACAGGACTTTTGTCAGTCTGAAGAAATTTTGAGACCTGTCTTGGAGACTGACTTCAGGGTAAAATAAAAAGAAACAGAAAAATCAAGCTGGCCAGACTAACATCACAGACTCTATGCACACTGCCCCAAAGGTTGAGATTTTGTAGTCAAATGTACTGATTGCCTACATTTCTCATGACAAATTCCTTCATTTCCCACAATCCAAATGGATGTTAACAAGTTTGTTGAGCTAGTTCAGGGGTCGGCAACCCAACATGTTGAAAGAGCCATTTTGGATCAAAAAAACAAAAAAACAAATCTATCTGGAGCCGCAAAAAATTTAAAGTCTTGTATAAGGTTTATAATGAAGGCAAAACAAGCTTTAAGTGTTTATATTAGCTATATTAGCCTATTATCAAAATGACTAAGTGTATACATAATTAGCATTCATGATTAAATGTTTATTTTCCCTGCTGTGCGTCCTGGACAGAATGACGCACCACGTGACTCTGTTGTACAATGATGCTTTAGGTTTACCTTCCGTTACAATATTAATGTATTGTGTTTCGTTGCATTGATAAAATTAAAGAAATGCAATAAAGAAGTCTGATTTTTGATGTCATTTTTATTATGAAGATCGACAGGGAAATGGTCGTTTTTTTCTTTTTGGAACTCGGAAAATCTGCTCCAAAATGCAGTTTGATCGCTCTTTGTAAATAATCACTTTAAGTGTGTGACCGAAAAAACAACTAAACGGAACGTGCATAACGTGCCCCTTATCTGGGCAACAAATGCAATAAAACGCAACCTGCAGTTATAAAATTAAACAGCAGCCTTTTGAAAAGGTAAAGTAGCCTATATAAAATTAAATTAATAAAGTTTAAGTTTAATTTCTGTGCAAATACCAAGCAAGTCAGTGCAATGGTAAAACAAAGCAGCATCTTCTTCTCTTTTGACACGCAACCAACGCAGCCATCCTCGGAATTGAGCAACAAAACACAATAATATCGCTAAGTGTCATTTTAAATATATACTGACAAAAATCATTAATCAATTTATAAAAACAACCACTTTGTTACTAAATATATTTGCCTATGGCAGGATTATGTTCTTATGTGTTTAATGTGACTTCTGTTTACGGACATCACTGAACAGTTTCTCAACATCGGGTTTGTAAGCTGCAACTTTAATCTTGACGCGGCAGCTAATGTAGCACCTTCCCTGGAAATGTTTTTCCACATTACCGTATTTTTCAAACTATAAGCTGCTACGTTGTCCCCATGCTTTGAACCATGCAACTTATAGCCCGGTGCAACTTATAGGTTATTTAAAAAAAAAAAAAAAAAAAATGTAGGTGTGGCTTATAGTAAGGTACGCTCTATAGTCCGGAAAGTACGGTACTGTTTTTGTTATTTGACAACTTCTCGCTACAGAGCAAACATTCAGGTAATCCTTCTGCATTGGCAATGAATGCAAATGATTCGGTCCAAGAATTGTAGAATCTCTCCTCAGCTATTTTTCTCTTTTGCTATCCATGGCCCACCACACACCCGTCGGTTTGCTTACAGCAGCCACCTGCCTCGCTCCGCCCAGCTGAAAGAAACGTGTCACAGGCTATGACGCAAATATTCGTTGACAGAAATGTTGAAATTTAATATTTATTCTACACATTTTTATAGCATTGGAAAACATTAAGAATGATTATGTCATGTTTGTCCTCCTACAGAAACCATATTAAAACAAAAATATATATTTCCCACCCCCATCTTTTTCCATTTTCAAACATTTTTTGAAAAAGCTCCAGAGAGCCACTAGGGCAGCGCTAAAGAGCCGCATGCGGCTCTGGAGGCGGGGGTTGCCGACCCCTGAGCTAGTTGGATGCCTTCTCCCTCCAGGCCAGCCACCGCACCTCTAAGAGCACCAAAAAGTGGTGGTGTAGCTGCTTCTCGTCCTCATGACTGTTTGTGGCAATATTTTACCTTATGAACAAGAGTTCAATGTGAATACTCTTTCCACTTTGAGTCTGACTCCAGTATGCAAACCTTAGAGTAGTGAAGTACACCTGAGTCAGTCCAAACATTTATATTTCACCCTCTAAAGCTAAAAGAAACAGAAAGAACAAGTTGGCCAGACTACCCTGGCCAGTGCTTACCCTAACCCACAGTCAGTCTATGAATTACTTTACTGTTTCATTGTAAATCATGAACGATGAAACAAAATTCAACCTGTACAGTCTGAGTATGGTCTTTCTCATGCCAAAACCAGAACTTTAATCATCTGTTCAAAAAAACTAATGTTTCTAGTCGATGGTTTCTGTTTTGGTTGAAAAAGAGAAACAGCTTTTAGCAGGTGTCAACCAATTAAAAAACGTGCATGTTTAAGTGCAAGTTTACTCTTTAGAACAAAGCAACACGAGAAAATTTGTTGCATACTGTAACAGTGAGTGCTTATAATGTTGTGGCTCATTAATGTAAACTAGTCATAAGAAAGTAGTTAAATAAGCACAGTGTTAAATGATTATTTTAATCATTTTATGAGATCATGTTTTACATTTAACAATCATCATTTTGTGTCATGAAAGACTTTTCCTTTTTTATCTAGTTGTACATTTTCAAAGCATTATTCTTCCAGCAATCCCACCAAAGTGTGGACTGGATGGGCTTACTGGGCTCTTTCATCCTGGGCTAACTGATAGGCTTGATGTTTAATTAATGGCCTGACAAGGTCTAATGAATCTAATGACGCTAACTGCCCTAGCATATGGGTGCCCCATGAGAATCAACACTCCGCACACTAATTTAGATAAATGACGCCCCAGGTTATGCTGGGCTATTTGCATTTCATTTGGTGGAAGCTTCGGGACAAGTGAGGATTAAGCAGGAGGCTGAGTGGGAGATCAAACAGGAAAGGTGTTTAGGGTTGGAGGGATGGGAAGATGGAGCTGTTTACTCCAGTGAGTGTGTGTTGATGTGGATTTTCCGTTGGCTATACGAGATGCTGTTGTCAGATAAAAAGATTGGAAGCAGAAGGGACTAATGGCAGATGTGAGTACCAGAACTTTGGGCAGATGTTGTGAATCCATTCTCCAATGGAGAATAATGTGAGAGAAATCTGGGAGACCCAGTGCTGAGTCTGAACAGCTTTGTCTACTGCACAGTAGACTAGAGAGATTCACATCTTTGTTCTCAACTGAAGCACAAGAGGGAGTAGGAGAGACAGGTTGTATTTGTTGCTCACTAGAAAAATCCACAGCATCATTTCCAACTAAAGCAAAAAAAAATAGTTGTGAGAGGCACTTTCACCAGTATCAAGCAGGACTGGCAGGAAGTTTACACATATCAACAAATTACGGTGGACCACTTTTGTCTCACCTGAGATGGGATGGCGGACTTCAAAGTTGTGGGTCTTAGGATTGCTTCTGACCACGGTATAGACCACTTCTCCCCATCTGTCTGCCAGCTTTCAGCGTGCTCTCTCTGCCTTGTTTGCCAGGAGAACTCTGTCACCAACTTCAATCTCCACCCCTTTGAATCTCTTGTTGTATATGTTGGCTTGCCACTTTTGCTCATCATTTGTATGTTTCTCTGCTACGATCATGGCTTCATGAAGATAATTTCTCAGTTCCTTGATGAACTGTGGGAATGAAATTTCACTGTCATCTCAGAACAGATTCAAACAGGACATCAACAGGGAGGCAAGGAACTCGGCCGAACATTTGTTAAAAGGGTAGAAATCCAGTAGTCTCATGGGTGGTGCTATTGCACATGAATGTCAAAGTGTGTAGCATCTGAGGCCAAACATGTTTTGCTTGTGGTGGAAGACTTCTAATCATATTGCCCAACGTACGGTTGAAGCGGTCAGCAGATCCATTTCCCATTGGATGATAGGCTCTGGTGTGGAACTTGTTTACACCAGAGTTCTGAAGAAGGGCTGCCATCAACTCTCTCTCAAAATCAGCACCTTGATCTGAATGTATTCTTTCAGGGAATCCATAGTAGCAAAAGAAGTTATCCCACAGTTTCCTAGCTACTTGTTTGGCTGTCTGGTCAGGACAGTAGAAGGCATGTGCCAGCTTGGTGAAATGGTCAGTCACTACAAGAACATCAGTGGTGCGGTTCTTGGAATCTTCTGCCGTCCAGAAGTCTATGCATACTAATTCCATTGGTTCTGTAGTTTTGATGCTCTCGAGTGGTGCACGGCCATCTGGGTCTCGTGTTTTGGCTGGCATATTAGTTTGCTTAATGTGATCCCTTACATCCTTCTCGATAAAACTCCAGTAGAACCGTTGTTTCACAAGAGAGAATGTTCTGTCTTGACCCTGGTGACCTGCATCGTCATGGCATCCATGTAAAGCATCTTCTCTGAGTGCCAAAGTGACAATGTATTGGTGTCTCTTCTTCCTGGTAATTAGATCCTTAGACACACAGTACAGAATACCGTCCTCTATGACCAATTTGTTCCACTGCCTCATGAGCCTCAAAGCACTCACAGTTTCTTTAGGTCTCTCCCTTCTTGATGGTCTATGATGTCGCTCAACATTATTATATTACTCTTGCCAGGTCAGCATCTTCTCGCTGCCTGTCTCTAAGGTCTTGCTTGGAGAATGATGGCAGTACATCTTGTCCAGTGGACATCACACACTGGATGTGGTTCACCAACACTGTAGACCTGATTCTCATGGTTGTATTCCAATTATTATGATAATTGAGGAGGGCTCACACCTCTGCTGCAGACAAGGAACTGACTGAAAGAATTGTTACATCATGTACTGTTATGTTGTGTCTTTGTGAAGGTTTCTGGGTAGCTTGATGAATGTTTGACCACCTGAAAACATCTTGAATATCTCCTCCAGATAAACTCTCAGATTCTTTTAGCAGACATCTATATGGCTCACTGATTAGGCACTGACTTATCCTTCTCATAGCAAAAGGCTCTCGACTAAGGGCAAATGCAACAACATTTTTTGGGCCAGGTACATACTTGATGTCAAACTCATAAGCAGCTATCTTTGCGACCCAGCATTGCTCAGATGTATCTAGCTTCAGTTTATGAAGCATATACCATATGGGTATATGGGACAATGGGTTATTGTCTGCCCAAGCAGTGAAAACATGACCTTTAAGCCAATGACTGAACATCTCATAGACTGCCCATTTCAGCGCCAAAAACACCAGGTCGGTGAGCAGGGTATTTACTCTGAGCCTTTTTCAATGTCTTACTGGCAAATGCTATCCACCTTATTCCTGGGAGACGTACTGGGGGAAAGATTATGGATCTTACTTCCGGCGCCCACCGAAAGTAGCAGTATCTCATTGTAATTTGTAGGGGTTTTTGCTAGTCTATATTCATGATAGAAGTTACATCTCTCTTTTTGGTTATAATACAATATTTAGTAAAACCTGCTTACAGACACACTGTCTGCTATCAGAGAGCTGCTCAGTACAGATTATCATAATTGTGAGTTTAATCACGGGGAGCAACAGGAACACGATTGTTAAGTTTTGTAACGGAATGACCGTGAATTAGCAGCGCTGCTAGCAGCTCGTTTCTCTGAAGAACTGACAGTAATGAAGAGAAAAGCTGGTCAGAGATCTGAGCTGCAGGTTTGTGCTGACAGTATAAAACACAAGTACTACTGTCATGGTGGGTGCGTTTTTCAAGCCCACATGCAGAACACCACACAGGAGAGAAATGTGAAATAAAGATAAATTTATTGAAAACACTGCTGGCAGGAATAGTTGGCTCGGGTCGGGTCCAGGGAGAGAGGCTGGTTCAGGGAACAAACAGTTCACTAGAGAGGCAGAGGGAGGTGATGAGTTCAGGTTTGTAGGAAATGACAACGTTAAGAGTGAAGGGGCAGATCTTACTTGTGATCGGCAGGTTAGAGAAGTGAGAGGGTACTGCAGCGTCCGGGGTTTTAGTTCTCAGAGGCTCCAGGTGGTCGACTTGTCTGACAGCGGAGATCCAGGAGGCAAAGGGAGTACGTCGGAGGGCGGACAGGTAGGCTCAGGATCAGCGGTTGTAGAGGAGCCAGGAGGAAACACCTGGAGGCAGGAGAAGCAACAAAGAAAACTTTCACTAGGAGCAGATCAACAAGGCAAACCAGAAGCAAGCTTCTAGGGGCTCAGCGGTACCATGACTGGCTAACACTCAGGCGCCGAAGGACTGGCAGTCAGCTCCTCTTGAACATCTCGCTGATGAGCCAAAACTCGCATCAGGTGTGGGATGACGTCATCCACGCCCTCCGACGGAATGGTAAAGGCACCATCTAGTGGTGGAGAAAAACGAGTGCATGCACAAAAACTCCACAAAGGAGCTAAAAGACCCCGGAACATGACAACTACATAGTATTAGCTTGGTGTGACGTGAATTTTATTTTTCGTTTGAATTTAAAAAATAAAAAAGTTAATGATTTGAGTCTTTATCATTGGGCCAGAAAAAATTATTTGTAAGACAAAATAAAATATCTGGGATTATTTAATCCATCACAACGAGAACCTTGAGGTTCTCCGTTTCTGAGTGTCGCTGCAAATCAGCAGAGATAACCGCAGCTGTTGCGCTCCAGAGGGCAATATGGAGAATCTCCCCACTGCACTAGAACCGAACCAAATCACACATTGACCTCTTACAGAGAGCAACTTGCCACTGGAAAGTGTCATAAGATGTCCTTGTGGAGCTCGGGTAACTGTTGTGCTGTTCGTGACTGTATTCTAATAATCAGACCACGTTTAGTTTGTGGCTGCAGCAAGTGTGTTTTGAACAGGCTTCCAAAAGAAAAGCGGTAGTTTTCATTGCCTACCGACAGATAAGCAAACAAAAAGAATTTGGCTAAAAATTCTTAACTTGAAGAGAGAACCCAAAATGCTTCATGTGTGCTAATTATATTGTGTGGATAAAAAGCCAAAGGAAGAAAACCTGCATCTGCACCCGGAGCAACTGAGTCAGTGAAGTAGCTACATATGCTAGTGCAACATGAAGAAATGCGGCCATTTCTTCAAGTCGCCATCCCTCCCCACAATAGCTGTAGGTTGTGGTAAAACAATATTGTCGCATTTAAGCTTTGATAGCTGGTGTTGACACATATTATATAGCCTAAAAACTCTGGCGAAAGCTGGTTAGCTAGTTGCTAACATGTAAACAAATGGTGTTTCCGGTTTGCGGCGGAAGTAGTGCCCATAAATCACGCAAAGCCTCATGGGGGCTAGGAGTAAGATGAATAGGATGAGCCCTTTCATCAGCTTGAGTAACTTGAGATAGTACAGCACCTGTGCCGTCAGATGATGCGACAGTGGAAAGGATGAATGGCTTGGAAAAGTCAGGGTGAGCCAGTATGGCATTATTGAGCAGTGCATTTTTGAGGTTTTGTAAAGCTTCGTCACATTCTTCGTCTGCAGCTGTGAGCTTTTTGTAGGTATGTCGATGTTTACGCACTCTCCCTTTGTTTGAGCTGTTGTTCTGTTCATTGTTTCAGATGTTAGTCCAAAGAGAGGCTTTGCCACAGAAGAACAGTTTGGAACAAAGCGTTGGTACCACATGACCAGGCCCAGAAAGGACTTGATTCTCTTAGGGCAGGGTTTTTGGCCATCAGGAGACATCAAATCTGACTTTGACATCTTAGTTATAGCTTCTACTTTGGCATACCGGTGCTTTCAATGGCCCAAGAAGGCCCAAGAAGTGGACTGAGCAGGATTCAAACCTCAGGGCTTTTTGCTTCAGGGCGACAATGCTACCAACAGCATAACAAATAATAATATCCATTATTTGTACTGAATAAGAAGTTTAAAGGTGTTTTTATATGTGTTAGAGAATCTGAGTATAATTTAATGTTTTCAGGGAAACTTGGTCATTATTTCACCCTCTGCACTCTGTTTTCCAAAATCCTCCCATAACAGAACAACAAAGCCTGACCTTCAGCTGTAATGGGGTACATAACCTGTTGACTTCTGGGTAATGCAGTTTTTAATGGACTGGCTTGAACCTCCAGAGTGAATGTAGCAAGAATGGGAGCAGGGTCAGGAACAGACGGGGACGTGGGGTGGGGGGTGGGGGAGCGAGGGGTGATAAAGAAAACTGGTATTGAGAGGGAGGAATAGAAAATAAAACAACAACTAGATAAGAGTGTTTGCCTGTTATTGTTTTCCATGTCTAACATCCTGAGACATGGCCTGTGGTATTCAGGAGATTTCATGCGGAGGAGAAAAAGAGAGATCCATAAAGCTCCTGCTTTCCTTCAACACCCTAGGGAGAGCCATCTTTAATTCATGAGAACTATAAAAATAAAGGTTTTTACTCTGATGGCCCTGCAGCCTGTAACAGACTCTCAAAGCTACATGACGACATGCAGATGTTGATGCTGTGGTTACAGAAGGCACCGTTTTGCAGCCCTTTCAATGTATTTAATGTCTGGTAAAACAGAGTCTAAACACCTTTTTTTTCCACTTTTTGGAATAATTAATAATTGTAACATAAAGTGTGTCCACTTCCCAGCAAGGTACTTGAATTAAAATACCTTGTCTGAATTTTTACAGTCTACCAAAATAGTGTTTTTAACACAACTGTGGCAGTTGATGCTTTGGTGAAGCAAAACAGTCCCAGTTGCAGTATTTTAAATGTCTTTCAGAGAATCGCTCCATTTCTTTTTGTCAAATTTTTTGATAAAAAGGTGATGGCTTGATTGGCCTTTTTAGATTGCTCTTCTCTGAGAGAAGTGTAAGAAAGAGCAGCAATTTCTTAATGAAATAGTCCCAATTTCAATGTGTTGAATTATGAAATCAAGTTTTAAGTCATGTTTGATATATACAGTATTTTTTTTTATAACAAATGTGCTGTAAAATGAATATGTGGCTGGAAAACACATAACTCTGCCCCTTTAAGGAATTATGTCAGCTCTCACACAGAAAACCCTCCAAACTTTCCCTTTATCAGTTAGTTGATTGAACTATTGAATCAGTTAGTTGGCTTATTAGTTAGTTGTTTTTTTTATTAAATGATTTAGCATGTATGCATTTTATGTCACATTTGTTGATGGGTAAGTAGGTATGACCTTAGGCTGTAATGGGTTACACAACCTGTTGACTTCTGGGTAATGCAGTTTTTGATGGACTGGCTAGAACGTCCAGAGTGGAGAGTGTATCAAGAATCAAAGAAGGAGCAGGAACAGATGGTTTATCCAGTTTACTTGTTTTTCCACAGGTTGGTGAGAATTCAACCTTAAATAAAAATATCAAGACATCCAAAATATGCTTCAGAGAATACATTTGCACTTCCACAATTCTTTACTTAAGACAAGCCTGTCTGGCTTCCCACTAGCACTTGACTGTAACCAGCAAGCACAAAATGTAAAGAGTCTCCATGGATACACTTTGTCATGCCATTATATTACAGTGTGTTACCCAGATCAGCCCGTGTGGCTTTACGTTTTTTTATTATTTTTTTTAGTATTATTACTCATATTATCTCACAGTTCTGCTGTGAAACACACAAGGCAGTTGGGCTTACTATTTAATCTGTTTAGGTTTTCGTCATGATGTGAAAATCTATACAGTAAGTGGCTTTTTTAAGGTTGTTTTCATGTTTAATTTATGAGGAAATTTGAATAATTTTCGGTGCTCCGTTGCCCTGCTGGTGCCTCGGTGTTGGAGAGCCGTGATTGACAGCACGCTTCATATTCCATAACTAAAGCAGCTGAGGAGGTTGTGTCAAATTAAATGGTTGAGAAAAATATTCCCCCACTTTCATGCTATGTCTGATATGCCTTGATCAGGGAAATGTCTTTGACTGTAAAATCAGCATGTTGGTGTGATGGCACTTTATGAATAGGAGGTAAGTAAGAAGGCTTGAATTGACACACCATCTTGTCATTCTGTTGGAAGCTAACAGAGATAAAATGAGAGGTAGCTGATCAAAAAAGCCACATTTATTTTCTAATGTTTATGTTGCCTATTTAATACATTCTTTTGAACATTTACTGATCATCTGAGAGCCTAAAGGCCTTTTGGGACCCAAAGCCTGACCCTAAAGTGAGGGACTCTGTTTTTTAGGGTTAAGTTTAGAGGTGTGGTGTGTATTAAGATTTATTTAGGGTTAGACATGAATGGAGTTATTACAAACTTATGTATTTACATTCTTCTTATTATTTATGTCTTATTAATTAGGGGCAGGACTTTGATGTGTCATTTTGATTAATTAATAATATCCATATTAGCAAAATTAATCACTTTGTTTTTTTTTTGCATACAAAAGGACCCAGAGATGAGACAATCACTTTTAACAGACTGAATGGTAAATGGTTTATTAACACTGTAATAAGTGGACCAAGCAATTTTACACAAATATTTCATCTGTTGATGCGTTTTTTTAAAAGAATTTTTCACCCCATGGGGGAAACCGTTCCATCCTGTGGCAAAATTGTGAATTACAATATAAAATGTCGTGTTTCACAGTAGATGTTTTAGGTCCTGCGTATTAATGACAATCAGTCATCCAGTTTCAGGGCTGTCATGGAGGACACAAAGCAGTGGCCATTTTGAAGTTGGGCAGTTTACACCTGGGAATAGTTTGAGCTTTTGACATTGCTTTTTTCGTTCTGCTTGTACGAAAACATGCATGTAGCATGTTTTTGTAGTCACCGTGCTAAACGATGCCTCCAAACAAATGTTGATATCTCAGGAACCGTAAAAGGTATGGATTTCATTCACCCACCGATTTTATCAGGAAGAATAGGGGAACATTTCTGTCCTTTTTAAATTTTAGGTTTTACTTTTTTTTTTTTTTTACATTGCATGGAATAAATTACTGTAACCCAGCATACTAGTGGTATCCTAGATGCTATCATTAGTATTTTAGCTAGTTTTAGCTTTTTAGCTAATTTTGGCTTTTACCTGGGTTTTTCACTCTGCGTGGACTATTTCGCACCTTTCTGCAAGTCTTCAGCAGTTGGCTTCAAAAGCTTTTGCCATTTTCACCATGAGCATTGAGCATTCACACTTGCATTTTCATAGGAAATGCACACTTTCTAGTTTAAGTTGTTTTTTTAATGAAGATGTGAGAATTGGAAAACGGTGAACTCTTGCAAAGCCAACGTACATGTGCAGACAATAATGGTAAAACATTTTAACAGGCTTTGTTCTCCCAGGCTGTGAGAGGAGTAAGGTGATGCTATCTGCACTGTGTGGGGCTTGTAACAGGAGGTCAGTGCTGCACTGAACTTTTGTTCCATTTTAGTGAGAGAAGCTTTCATCTGCATTGAGCTAGAAGTAATGAAAGTGTGGTGGAGCATTGAAGATTGATGCCAGGGAACTCCCAGACCTCCTCTCTCTGCGTTTTACCCTCCCTCATTCATCTATAAGCTCTCTGCCTTGTCTCTTCTGCCTTCCTGTTTTCATCTGTTTGCTTTGTCTTTGTCTCTCATGATGTGTGTTTTTCTCCTTACCTTACTCTGTCCACTCTTCTCTACAGGATTTTACCTTTGCTTTTTCAGTTCTTTCTCCCAGATATAGGAGTGGTTTAGCAGTTGCACTTCTGAGGCAACCACTTCAAACCTAAACTGAAATTGGTATCAGTCACAGTTGCTGTGCAGTTTTGTGTTTGTTTTAATTCAACAAAACCTCACTTAAGTACAAAGAAATGTTCATAACAAGAACATTGGTGTTGATGTATCTGTGCCGGAGTGAAAATTACAAAGCCATTCTCTTTAAGTTTAAATGCCAGAAGCAGCTTTTCTTTACGCCACTTTGTTTTATATTTAGTGAATATAATTGCCCTTTCATAGTCTGCTTTACGACGGATGACGTAAAAAGCACAATTAAGCTTAAAGACATAGTAAGACATTTGCTGGAAGGTTTTATGCAGCTCAGGCCTGGCAGAACCACAAATTGTCTTTGTATATGTCAGTCATGGAAAGCTTCAACAAAAACCTTAATGATCCAGTAGCTGGGGTCAAAACACAAACAGGACTTTCCTTAATGTCTGACACTTTGCTAAGTATTTATCTATGTCCTTTAGCCAAACACAACTTCTCTTAGCTGTATTAGTATATGGAAGGGCAACTTATTATAGTTTAGATCGTCACGATTTTAGTTTGTTTCCAAGATCCAAGATTCATAAAAATGAATATTTTTATTGCCAAAAATATTCATTTCAGCATCTAAATAATTGAATTCGGTCTTTCCAATGATCTCCATGTCCACAGATGTATAAGATCAAACAGATTTGCAATAAGAGTGAATTCCAGCATGGTACCATAATAGGATGCCATAAAGGTTTTCTAACAACCAAATACCCTACAGTCAACTGTTAGTGGTGTTACAACAAAGTGGATCCTCACAAAACAAAAATATATCGTAGATACGATGCAGTATATTGGAAGATATCATTCATTACATTGAACAATATATTCTCATATATGAGATTTAGTATTTACATTCTCCAATATATTGGTTTAGACCCTATAAGTGTATATGGATAAATACAAAACATGCATATATGCTGCTCATATATCTATTCATATATTACCAAACATTTTCCCATATAAATTGTAATCAATTATGGTAGTTGGTAATGAATATAAAATTATTTATATTTTTGGACATATAAACACATAGTCATCTTTAATATATTTTAATGTATGGAAAGCTGCAATTATTTGTATATTTTGAAATATTTCCAGTAATATATTGGTAAATATAGTTTCCTTTCATGGAAAGGAGAGCGATAACGGCAACAAGGCCACGGAAAATCCCAAGTGTCAAGAGATGCTGAGTTGCCCAACGCACTCAGGATGCCGACTTTCTGCATAGTCAATACAGTGTGTAGGGAGCTTCATGGCTGAACAGCTGCATGCAAGCCTTGCATCACGGAGAGCAATGCAGAGCTTCGAATGTAGTGCTGTACAGCACACCACCACTGGGTTATGGAGCAGTGGAGATGTGTTCTCTGGAGGGATGCAGCAGACTTCTGTCTGACAGTCCAACACAGGAGAGTTTTATGGTTGTCAGGAGAATGGCACTTGCTTGAATACATTATGTTAAGTGTAAAAAATGGTGCAGGAAAAATAATGGAGTTTTTATTTGTGTGTTTCTAAGTAGGTGGGCGTGGTCCCTTTGTTGAAGCTGTTATAGCTAAAGGTCTGGGCTGACTTTATGTTACAGCATATGGGTTATGAATGAGATGGCACTCAGCTGGATCTCCATTTCCAAATCCAATATTTTTGCTTTAATGTGACCTGTACCTGATGTTTACATGACAGTCTGAACAACACAGATCCCATTTTTACAAATGCAGCTCAGGCCACTTGGATATGTGATATCTGACCCCTTCTAATGTGACCTGTGTCTGTACGGCCAGGTCATCTTCACCTGGCCTGAACGTTGTTGAAACTCGACAAACCTCACTGTTCTGCACCTAATACATGGAAGCAGAAGGAAAAACAACCATGGAAGATCATGTTGATTAAGTTGTTAATATGCTAGCTCTGGTTGGACAACAACTTTAAAATCCCAAAATATGCTCCACCATTAGCATCCACCTTTACTTCCACTGAGCACACCTGCTAAGTGTGACATTATTGCGCCCTCTACTGTGCATGCGAGACACTTTGAGCTCGTTTTTGCAGTTCACTCAGGAGATACATATAATTGGAAATGTAAATGACCACGCAAAATGAATCCAAGTAAACAACAAATTTGAATTGAGCATCACAGCCTGCAGTGTGACCATGTGCTTCTAAAAAAGCTGCAATAAACGTCTGTTTTTGTGTCTTTATGCTCCAGGTGACTTCATGGCCTACAGGAAGGTGTGTGATGCCCAGGCGGGGCCACTGGATGGAGAGGTTCTGCGCTGCTCTGGATCCCTGGAACTCGACTGGGACCTGGACAAGGAGGAGCTGCAGGAAGCAGGGCCAAGCAGCGAGCGCACGCAGATGCAGCATGGCGACTGCCAGAGATCAGGTCAGACATTACTGCCATCTTTCTGTTATAATTATGGTTTGTCGCCTAACCAGGCTAAGCTGTTGTGAATCTTTCAGCTCATATTTAGTTAATAAATGTTCCAAGTGAAGTCAGATTAATAAAACCGAGTGTATGAACCATTTATAAAAACCTTTCACTGCACTGAGAATTCACAAACTGCGCATTGTCAGACAATTATTGGGAAAATGAAATAATCATCATAATTCACCTAACCTAAGTTATTATCTATGCTCTATTGTTTGCTGTTGAGATGTGTAATAAGGCTGGGCTGAACCTCATGCAATATGCATCACCCATTGATGAGTAAGATTCATGATTTTTTATAATGCAAATATGATTCAGTTTTGTGTTGCAGTTGGTACAGATCTGTAGCACAGATCCCACATACTTTTGATTAGGCTGAGGAAAATATTTTCTGAAAATATGTATCAGGATCTCAAAACAAACAATATTGAGTCACTTGAACAATTTTTTTTCCTCTGACAAAAGCTGCAACAGTTGGAAGACCATTTATAAGAAATTTAAAACTATTACATTTACTACATCTATTTTTTTTATTTTTTACTACCATTAATGGACTACTATCTAGTTGTCTGAACTAAATGTAAATTTCATTTTAATTTGTTATTAATTTCTTTTTTTTCATTCATTGTCTTTGTTTTAATACTTATCAGGATAGATTGAACCCAACATGATTAATTTCCTCAGTCCTTCAAACATTATGCTGAGCTAGAAACTGTATATTTCTGTACACATTTTTTTAAATTATCCCTGTTTGATTCAGTACCCTGATTGGTAATAACCCATCGTCCCTGAATAACATAGTATCTGATTTGTTGTTCTTTTTTGTTTTGCTGTTTTTGTTCCTTTTCTTTTCCCTTTATTTAGAAATGGAAACCTTAATGTAAAAAAAAAAAAAAAAGCAAAAACATTATGTGAACTGTGACCTCTAGGTTGCTCAGACCCTGGCCCTGACCCTGACCCTGAGTTCATGGAACCCATCCAGAATTCCGTCTCAGTTTCACCTCATGGACGCTTTGAAAGACTTCAAGAGGATCCCAACTACATCTCTCACTTCACCAGGACGACTGGCCACAAAGGTCAAAGGCGACTTCACTGTTTCATAGTCAGGTAGTTACAGAGCAGCTTTACTGTATTATGGTGCATTAATGGAAAACACAACCGGTAAAATGTTACCTCATCTCATACCATGCTAACACAGCTTTTCAGGTTAATACAAAAAGCATGCAAATAATTTAGCTCTATGACTTTTATGGAATATTTTCAATCTATTTAGTAGGCATAAATAATGATCTGTCAGAATCCTGGGTTGTTTGCATTGTTTTGAGGTTTGTTTATTGCTGTGTATTCCTTAGTTTCTTGATTTGGTCAGATAAGTCTTGTTTCCGTCTCACTTTAGTTTAGTTTGTAGTGATTCAAGTTTATTATATTTGTTTATTCCTTGTATCTCGTTATTCTCTTTTTCTCTTAATTCTCCTGCTGTACTCTCCCTCGCCCTGTATGCCATGTTCTTTCTCTCTCTCTCCTCTCACACCTGCTACCTGTTAGTCATTTAGTCCAGTCTATTGTTCCTGCATTTTGTGTTCATCTGGCTGTTTGTAAGTTTTGTCTGTCATCATTATTTTCATTAAACCTTCACTGTCCATTCGATGTCTCTACCTCTTTGATGAGTCCACTTCAACCTTGATGCAACATGCCAAAATCTGATTAAGCTGGTAAATTTGCAACATCTCATGAAAGGAATCATAGACTTTTTTCTTCACTGTGAAGCAAAACCTTTCCATTTTGAATGATGAAAGAACATTCTGGATTTTCTATTCAGTATAACACTTAACAGGAGCAGCGCAACAATACATTGCATTAATAATTCATAGATAACTTCTCTGCAATTCAGATGTCAGCAGATGTTAAGTCTATATCACCACCAATAGCAGAAGTACAATGCTCACTTTTCTGCATGCGATATGACTTTTCTAAATGCATACCCTGGCTCCACATAATGCATTCATTACAATTCCCTTTGAAAGACTATTCATCTGAGTATTATCATTATATTCTGATTAGAGTTCTGTCTTCTTTTCTCTTGGTCTTATCGTTCGCATCATGTCAGCTAACCTGAAACAGTTTCCTGTTCCTCTTTGCTGTTTTATACTGAAACCTTTCTCCAATTTTGTCCATAGATACTTCCTTGCCGGGGTGGGAATTTTTGTCCTTGGTATTCTCGTTGGCTGGTTCATCCACACTTCTTCGAAACGTCCAACTGCTCCTCCACCTGAAAGCTTGGACCTGCTTGAAGAGCTGCTCAGAGGAATCAAAGCTGACAAGATAGATGCTCTCCAAAAGTAAGTTTGTATTGTCCTCACAGTCAGACAACATACATATGGCACATAAGACTTAATAAAACAGAGCAATCTGAATGTCGACTAGACAAAGGCAAATTTTACTAATGACTCTAAAATAAAGTATTGAGGAGTGTTTTCTCAAACTCTGTATTCAGAGTTGTCCGTATAAAGGAGCAAGTGATAATTAGGTTTAATTTTTGATAATTGAGAGACAAATACAGGCCACATTTTGTCTCTTGTATGCCGAAAATTGTTGTTCAAGCTTAGTTTAAAAACATGAGTTCCAACGACTCCTGAAGGTAACCATCCTCACCTGTCATCTCTTCTCTCCTTGTTAGCATGTGTCTATCAAAATCTTTGAGTTTTTCTGCGTGACATCAGCCTGCCCTTTGCAGTAACACCAGTTTTAAACTTTCTGTGATGGCTTTCAAAACAGTGTTTTGTTTTTTTAACTATTGCTCCAGCATCAAATTCATGAGGTCATACACTGATGTTGGATGGGACTGACTGGCTGCTCAAATACAGTTTGAAACTTACTGACCACTTCAGAGACTCTCATTGTTCACCTGTTTGTCAAAGCAATTTATAAACTTGTTTATAAATTTAAATGATGTAAATTGATGGGCAAATTGTTTTGGCAATTTAATGGCTCATATCACAGTTGGAAATAGTTTTGAAGTTATATATAAGCATGTAATTATTTATACGGTAAGCTGGTATTTGATAGTCCCAGTTTGGCTCTTTAAAGTGTTCTGTATACTTTTGAGAGCTCCAGTATGTCTTCGGTCTTTTTGTATCTGTAAGATTTGCCTCAATTGTTTTCATTTCTTACTGTACGTAATGTCATGTAATAATCTGGATGTTAGTTGGCAGCAACAAGCAGACACTCAAGTAGGCAAATTTATAAAGCCACATAAAAGACGTTCTGAAGACAGAAAGACCTTACTAACTTCAAGTAAAGAAACAATGAAGTTGGAGCACATCGAAACAGCTTTGCTTGACTAAACTGGAGAGATGTTTCTGTAAGAATTAATTCTTGTTTGGATTGTAGGATTATCCCAAGCTGAGAAATGATTGCATTTGCATGGATAGATACATACTTAGTCAAGAACAATCAAACTGGAACAGACAGTCGTTTCCCAGATAAATCTTCCGTTGGTGCTTTTTATTTTAGGTTCCCAATCTCCCTTCTTTGTCAGCCAGTTTAAAAAAAAACAAAGAAAAAAACACTTTTTTATTTGTGTCAAAGTGAAAAACAGCAGGTTTTACTTTTTTAATTTGTCACTCAACACTTATGTAACTAATTATTTTTTTACTCTTTCAAAGAGGTATGAAAATGCAGATCTTCTTTGAAGAGAAACTAATTCAGGTTCAAATAACTTGAAGGTTGCTTGTCAATACAAGCAACCTGTCCAAGAAATGTCTGTCACTCCAGATAATTATTCAAAATTAACAAATTCTGCCATGTTACTTTAGGAAAAAAAATATTTAGTATTTAGTGATTAATTCTGATTAATAATTGCAGGTTCTGAATAGGTGGCCAAACATATTTTTTATCTGGATAATATGGATATTCTCAACCAGTGGTTTCCTAGATACCGGCAGCCCAGCAAATTCTGTATGTTAGTAGTTCTGCATTCCTCTATGAAAATATTTGTAAATTGGTTGGTTCCAGACATTTTTCAGAAAAACAGCATCCTGTCAGTGAAAACAGGTTCAGAACATGACATTTTGTTGGAAGAAAACAGTTTTTAGATTAGAATAGCCAAAATAGCAAGAAGATCCAACATGGCCTGAAGTCAAGTTTATTTGTATAGCACATCTCATTAGAAAGGCATTTGGTGTTTGAAGTTGATGAGTCATTCATGGATTCTTGTTGAGGTGCAACGGACTTGTTGTTCAGTGAAATTCTTGTGATTTAACCTTGATGTCGCTTGTTATGGCTGCTTTTTCCCTGTTTCTCTGCTGGTCAGGCTGGTTCACCTGTTAAATGTCTTCCCAGATCTGAAGGATGAGGTTTATTTTCAGGGAGGTTTCCTGTGGTGCTGTGTGTCGGTTGTCTTATTTCCATATTCAGCGTTTTCCTCCACATTTACTTCAACTCAGTGAATGTTCATTTCTATCACTATGATTGTCTGGAGAAGTTTGTCAAAGTCCTCGGTGGAGAACAGCGGCATCTTGTACTGGTTTAGCTTGTGAACCTTTAACATTTTGCTTAACCAATCGTTCTTGCTTTGCTGAAACTGCTGCACATCATTTAATCAAAAAAAAAAAAAAAAAAAAAATCTGAAATATCTTTTTGGGTATATACTGAATAACTACTGATGATTTAACTTTTTTTGCTGCATCAAAACAGGGATTTTCCCACATGCAATGCAATAATTTTTCAGGGTTAAGGAGGTGCAGCTTAGTTGGCATCATGCATTGTTTACTTAACCTCAGCATTATAATGACTCAGAAATAATGTTTAATTGATTAAGATTTTCTTTCTATGCAGCACGGACTTGTCTACTTCGATACCACGTACAAGGCTGATTTCATAAATGTCCGTCAAGCATTCATGATTCCATTTTCAGTTTTTCCTTTTTTGTGAAGCAACGCTGCCCTGGCACATGTAGGTTACAAGGAACCGTGTACCAATAATCCAAAAGTTTCATAAGTAAGCTATAGACCAAAACGCCTTTCTGTGTACAAATAATGTAGAAGTCCAGGACTGTGTGTGGAAAACATGTCGGAAAACACTATTTTTAACACAAACTATTCTGTTATCGCTGTGTTCTCTGTGATCTCAACAACTGCTGTATGGGTTAGGGTTGGGTTAGTGGTGTGTGTAGTAGGTCTGACTGGAAAATTACAATTCGTCATTTGTATGTGGACCACACCCAACTTTGTCTCTAATATATCCTGAGAGCATGTAGCTGTCAGTGCACATCCTGTCTAGCTTGATTGACACTTCAGATTAAAATGCATGCTTCCATCCATCATCCATCATCCATCCATCCATCCACTGTCAATATCTGCTTTTCCAGAGGTCGCAGGGGAGCCGGTTCCCCTCTCCATGCTGGGTGGAAGGCAGGACACATCCTGGACACGTCACTAGTCCATCAGTACATATCACTTATCTAATATTTACCATCATTATCACTGCAATGTCACAATTGAGAAAAAGGATGCAAGTTGGTATTTTTGATTTTTTTTTCTTTTCATTTGTAGGCAAAAATAAAAAGACCAAGCAGTAAATAAGGCAAGATGTTTGCATATTTACTCTATACAGACAGATGCATATTTTAATCCAGTGTTGGTAAACAATCAGACTGTTTCAGGTGTGCACTGGCAACAAAACGCTTTGTCAATATCACCAGATATGGGAACAAAAAATAATAATAATAATTGGTTTTGTAGCAAAAATGCAGAACTACACAGTTATGAGAAAGTTATTTGTTGGAATAGTAGCTGTATATAATTTGCTATGTATATGAGGACATTTATGTGTTTCAGAGGAGGCCTTGTTAAAACACACACCCCCACGCACACACACCCCCACACGGATGCAAACAGCATTAGTTCACTGACACTCTGGGGTGGGAAAGCAGAGGAGATGTGATGTAATCTGATAAGTCTGTTTTTTAAGTCCTCACATTTTCAGGCTGTTACTGCCTGAAGGCTACATATTCACTGCCCCCAGTCTGCAGCCTAGGAACAGCTTATGCACAGAGAAACAAGAGGACAGATGAAAACACAGACAGAGGACAGGGTAAGTGATGACAGAGAAGGTTTGCATTTGGCCCATTAAAATGCCATTAACATATTTTTCCCTCCCAGTGAATGCTAATGGACTTTCACTTTTGCTTTAAGTGGTATAAAAAATATAAAGGCTGGGCAAAATGAAAAATTAGGCAAAATACGATTCATGTGCTATCTTTAGAGGAAGTAGGGATGTTTTGAATGTTAATAGCAGTAAAGGCGACATGAGATGGCTTCATCAAGTCACTATTAATGTAAATATAAAGAAAAGCATGAATAAATGTTTGAAACATATGCAAGGGCTGACTGAGGTTCACTCTCTTGGACATGAATGACGCATTAGGACATTATGTTTACACACCAAACAGGTTTTTTACAGCACATGTTTGTCATACATGAAGTATGACAAACTGCCTAACAGAGAGTTGGTCTTCATTTTGCTTTGAAAACAGCCCTGATGCATCAACACATGGATTCTGCTAGACCCCTGAACGTTTGCAGCATTATCTGACAATGAGATGTTTGAAGATTTTTTAAAGTTCTGGAAGAGGTGTGGTGGAGCTCCAGGAATTGGACCCCCTTCTCCAACACACACCATACATGCATGATTGGATCTAAAATTGGAGAATTTGGAGGCCAAGTCATCACCTCAAGCTAACTGTTGTCCTCCTGCCGATTGCAATGTCTATTGAAATGGCGTTTCAATTGACATTCAATTGACGTTTTTGAAATGGCTTGTTTTCCAGACACCATGATACATTTACTAGTTGTCCGAAAATAGCTGAATGATTCTTTTTAGTGATTGGATTGTTTCTAGAAGCAGTACAGAAAAAAATGGTACAAAACCATGCAAAAAGTGAATTTTCCATAATAGTTCTCCTGTAATAATAATGGAATGTAGCAAACATTGGGCTTTTCCACAAAAGAGGTTGCAGTCCTTAATCATTTATGGTGTTGGTGCCAGTTGTAACTGGTTTCCCAACAGCCAATACCCAAGTTAAGGACATGTTACGACATTAAGCATCTCATTCACGTTTTGTCTTTCATTCTACGTTTTTATGTATGGGGACTATTTGACCACACATGCATTATTTATCCCAGTGTTTCTGAAGCAGATGTCTCAGTTGTAGTTTGAACACAGTGGTGCTTATGAATGCCTCACAATCCTAATCAAATGATTTCTCATCCCAACCAGCAGCTGGAAAATTGGAGTTAATCTCAGCTTCCACAGTGAGATTTATTGACACCACCTGGATATATTAAAAGGTGTTAAAGATCTTAGTTAGAAGTGGCATTTATGGCTAAATAATTAGCTGTGAGCACAGATTGAAGCTGGACATGACATACTTCAATTCTGTCACAAGGGATTTTAAAATAAACTTTTTGAAGATAGACAATCAGGTTGGGGTATTCTCATGTGAAATTGACTTTTCATTCCTGTTGAAGTGCATTGTTTTACTGTTATTTGACCAGTCCAAAAAAACTCTGGAGTTTTGAACGTGGCACTTACCTCAGTAATTGACTGCTAGAGTTTGTCAACTAAGAGTTTGTCTTGGTGGAAGCAAATAGAACTGGAGCTTAGTAAGCTTCAGCACCAGTTAAACATTGTAACTGATTTTTATTTAGTCTAAAACGCAATAACACATAATTCCTTTATTGAACACTTGATCATTTATAGCAAAGGCTGTGTCTCCAGCTAAAATAATCCTTGTAGCATCAACATCTGAGAGGCTCAGCCCTTTCTGCTTGACTTAATATCAATGCAGTGTAGAGCTGATCTGTTGACTTTTATTTTTTATATTTTGATAATTAGTAAGAAAAAGATCTTTAATAGTATCTGAACCAGGTGAAGCTAAAACTACCACTAGAGGAGTTCTGGGTAGAACATGTTTACAGACAAAGATATATATATATATATATATATAATATATACTGTATATCATAAATTTTTGGCTTTATTACTGCTTTGTGAGTTTTGTTTTTTTAAGCAAATGGCATTTTTATGTATACTTCTTTTGACGATTATTTCAATAATTAATTAATCACATTTAACCCATTTAATGGTTTCAGTTGAATCTAGTTTTCAAATGAGCTCAAGTCATTCAGGACATCTGCTTAAACAGTCAAACATACAATTTAAATACTTATTACTGTATTTTCCGCACTATAAGGCTCACCTAAAAACCTTCAATTTTCTCAAAAGCCGAGAGTGCGCCTTATAATCCGGTGCGCCTTATATATGGACCAATATTGAGCCACAACAGGTCTCGCAACTATGGTAAGCAGCCGCCGACTTCATTTTCCCCCGTAGAAAAAGAAGCGCGCGGTGCACGCTGGGTTTTGTGTAAAGACCCCAAAATGGCTCCTATTAAGAGACACGCTTACGACGCAGAGTTTAAGCTCATGGCGATCAGTCACGCAGTAGGACATGGGAATAGAGCAGCAGCGAGAGAATTTAACATGAACGAATCAAAGGTGCGGAAGTGGATATATATTGTGATTGAACTAATGTTTGATTTGCCGTAACAGTATCAAACTGTTTTTTACGTGTTTATTGAATCAAGGAAAAGTTCCCTTCCACTATATGTTATACCTTGCTGTTGTTAAAAGATAAACTGTGTCACAAAAATACCACGTCACTGACTTTACCTCGGGGAAAATAATAAAACAACTGTTTATTGATTTTGGGAATGAACAGTTTTCAGAACGCTGGTTTGTAATTATTAATAAAGTTTGACTGACCTATCTGACTATTTTGTTGACATTCCCTTTAGCGCAGTTCCATCATGTATACCGTAACCCCAGCCTCTACTGTAGCATCTATTCTATGCGCCTTATAATACGGTGCGCCTTATATATGACAAAAGTTTTAAAATAGGCCATTCATTGAAGGTGCGCCTTATAATGTGGTGCACCTTATAGTGCTGAAAATACGGTACTTGTGACAGATAAATTGCACTTTATATATGCACCTCTATTTTTTATCGTGCACTTAGAAGTCTAACAATATTATGCAGATGACAAAAAACAACAAAGTTGCAGATTTTCACTTTACTTGATGTTTGATGTGTAAGGCCAAATTTAGCATCTGTTATTTGGGCAATAAGCATTTATTCAGTGTGAACTGTATATAAACAATTTTGAATAGATTTTGCATCATGCACAGGCCCTCTGACTATCTGCCTGAATGTGAGCTAATGGAGATATGCAATTACAAATCTACACATTTGAAGATGTGATACCTCAATATATGAATGTTTTTGGTACTTAAATTTGAAGCAGAACCATTTCAACATGACATGTGCATCAATATCACTGTACTTTATGTTTCCTATCAGGCGGTGAGCTGCACTATAACCATTTACAAGTGAAACATTTGCAGTTGCAATATAAAAAACACATTTTGTTTACATCAGTGGTGTCTTCATAAAGTCATTCACACATTATAGAAATGAAGAGCAGAATACATGAAGATGGGAAAGAATAAAAATGAAAACAGAAACGGTCAGCTGTAGGTAGGAGAGAGACAATCACTGAAAACACTTCACTGATGGGGGATTAAATGGCTAAGTTTAGCCACATTGAGGGCAGAAAGTTACAGTCGTCATGGAGATCAAGCTACAGAGGATGATGAAGAGGATCAAGACAAAGATAAATTTTATTGATATTTATATATATATATATATATTGTACCCTGCCAGGGGATCTTTTTTGTGGGCTCTAGTGTCCCTTATTTTTTCAAAGTAGGCTGACAGGAAAGGGGGAAGGAGAGGGGGGAAGACATGCGGCAGATGTCGCTGGGAGTCGAACCCGCGACGGCCGCGTCGAGGACTCAGGGCCTCCAAATATGGGTCGCGCTATCCCCTACGCCACCAAGGCACTCCCCAATTTTATTGATTTTTAAAAATATATATATATTTCTTTTCTTTTGCTTTAGAAAAGCAAAATCCAGAGTGAAACATTTAGTGCCGAATTCATAAAGTATTGAGGGGATTTTAACAACGTAAATATTTACTGCTCTTTTCTGAATGGAGCTCCTCTAAGAGTGTCTCACACACACGCACACACACCACAGGAAGTTTTATGTGGCAGCACATCAGTAAGAAAGTAGCTGAAATTGGTTGCTAGTAGGTTCCGTGCATGTTCAGAAGATACAACACACGATAACTGGAGCACTGAAAGCAGTATATAATGCCTACAATAAATGTCTATGTTAGTAGCAGAATCTCTGAAGTATACTGGCTGACTTTTGGAGACAGAATTTTGCTCATGTTTGTCCCCAATCTTAAACTTTGTCCTTCTAAGACACAGGAGTCGAAATTCAGTCCTTGAGGTCTGGTGATCTCCAACTTTTAGATGTGTCTGTGCTTCAGCACACCTGGGTCTGTCATTTGTAGGACAGAAGAACTTGACTGTGTACTGAGGAAAGATCATTGGATTCAGAGACACTTCTAAAAGTTTCATAACTTCAGCCACTGAGGACTGAAGTTGAACACACTTGTCTGCTGTGGCCCGATATTTGGTTGTAACTGCCTATTTCAATGGTTCAAACACCAAATATCCATTAATACGCATTAATATTCACAGTGGAAACTGTGTTAAATCTTATTGTTTTTAGGCGATATGGTAAAACAAAAAATTGAAATATATCACATACTACTGTGATATAAATAATATATATATCACATACTAGGGTCACATACTACTGGTGCAGAAAAGAGCAAGACCAAGATTATAGATATGAATGCAGCTCATTTGCTGCACAGACATTGTTTTGAAGTTGCGAAACAATCATCAGACCCAGTAAAATATCTATTTTTTTTTTTATTTTGCCTGTCCTCCACTATGTTTCACGAGTTGCGGCTTGATGGAATTTGTGCAACCCTGCTGACAGTTAGTCGGGCAGACAGACAAACGACTGTGATTACATATCTCCGCCTCGCTTCATTTCTTTACAGATTGGAAAAAAAAGACTCAAAGAGAAAGATGATGTTTTTGCTGAGAGTATATGACTACTGCTAAATTAACACTTAGCTTCATTCTGATGATACACATTCTCTGACCACAGACTGTTGGAAAATAGACATGGTTTCTATGATGTTTATGTTAAACATCAAGACAGAGTCGTTCTTTTTTAAAACAGTTGCTGAAATAATGCAATCAATCTGTTTCTACACATTATTTGAAAAAAATATATATTTACTTAGCCTTTTGTGCAGTTTCATTTCCCTTACCATCATGGTTAAGGTTTCAAAGACAACCTTAACCTTGTCTTTGAAAGTGATGCTCATATATTTCATAGATTCATTACACATTAAATTAAATAACTTAAGCCTATGTTTCTTGTAATTTTGATTATGGAAGATGTTGCAAATTCAAAATTCTCACAAAATTAAAATACTGCATGAGATCAATAAAATAAATTTAAAACAGAAATGTCAGGATGTTTATCTCGGACCACACAGGGTAAAAAGCTTGCGGGGTTCAATTGATCGGTTTGGATCAGACAGATCCAACTGACTGATGAACCAGCGCAGATTTCTCTGCAGATGCGACCAGGAGGAATTAGTGAGGCTCTGCGTTCAGACCGCAGCAGGTGAAGTGCTAGTAATTTAAGCAGAGTCGCTTAATTTAATTTATTGTAAGTTATTGGGGCCACAGTCAGTGGTTTTTGTCACTACGGAGAAAAAGTTAGACGCGTTCATCTGCTTTATGTATGATGGGATCTGGATTCATGGTTCAACTGAGTGAATATTAACTAAACCGCAAAAAATGCGGCTAAATAGCTGATGTTAATGTGATTATAAGTTGATGGGTAAAAATAGTACATGGCCAATTTTTTTTTAAATGCTGTCGGTCAAGATGACAGAGAACAAAAAAGTCTAACGCGACCTCTGATTCCCATTATTAACCATAGTCTGATTCGTGACCTCATTGTTCTGTAAGTGAAGCGATCGACTGGAAGTAAATTGCTACATCGGCACCAGAGCAGAACGAAGATCTGCTTGTCAGCACAATGAGGACATCATCTTGTTTTTGGATTTTTTTCTCAGTAAATGCTCAAACTGAGTGGCTTCCTGTTTTTTCTGGCTGAAATTCTGAAGTTCAGAAGAGTTTACAAAGCTCCTGAGTGCATCAGTTCACAAAACAGCATTTTTGTGAATAAACACATGCATAAAGTTTAATAACTGCAGCTGCAGTCTTTTCTCAGAGCACATCTGCATTTATTTACAAATCAGTGTGTGTATGTCACGCATATAAGTGGTGGACATCACTGATTGATGTCTGTGTTTGCAAATAAAACATAAATGAATCTTGAGTAAATGCCCCATTTTAGAAGCGTCTCCAACTGACACATTAAGGACTTTAGACTATGTAGTGAGGAGAATCACACATAGAGAGCTTATTTAGATCGATTTGCATTTGTTAATGGAGGAGTGTCAAGGGAGGAGTGTGCACTCAATTTCACATTGATTGGGATGTGTAAAGCAATGAGCTTGGTTTCATGCACCCGGGCAGTTCCATAAATCTGGATTGTTTTTTGTTTTTTTTCCATACTCAGTTTGCTCGACTTAGGTTGCTATAAAGTACAAGGTACAATAAAAAAAAAATACATTGATACATACAGTTCAATTTATTTGTTTGACTCCAATTGACAGCAAATATATCAGAACATGTTACAAGCATTACAACAATCAAACTTTTCCTCTGATTCTTCAACAAATTCTTTCATTTTTCCACCGGTAAATTGATAATTAATCTTTGGTGACGAACCCCAAGTCTTTGAGACAGAACCTGACCCTGCCATCACTTTAATTTTTTTTTTGCCCTCAATGATTTTAAGTCAGGATCCTGGCTGGGTAACTGCAGATCCTAAAATTGCACAACTTTGCAGACTTGTCTATAATTCTTTTTGGGTTGAGGCGTTGTGCCTTTGGACAATTATTCCCTCTGCTTTTGGATGCTGTGCTGTACTTCTGGATAGTTATGATTTGTAACTATGATACAATCATAACTTTGCAACTAAGTTATGATTGTAACTGCCTTAAATTGATTGAATCTAAGGAAATATGGGTCACCTTCATGCAATTAGGGATAGCTGAAACAAATGAGTGGAATGGAGCAAAATAAAAAACAGCACCTAATATTAATATTAAATCACACAAATAGTATTTATTTATAAGAGAGTGATCTTTATCTAAGCATTAGAGTTGGATGATTGAAACTTTATTCATCTATATATGTACTTTTTTTTACTTTCTTACTTTGTCATATATACAACATAAAGCTCTGGTTTCTTTTCCTCTGATTGTGGTTGCTTCCTTGCAGCATTATGCCCAGGAAGGCCTGATTTACACCATCTCCTCCCAACAAGTTACGATGAGATTTGTCTGCTACTTACAGCCCAGTAAGCTTTGATGAGAGCTTTAATCTTCAGTGTAGTTAATTGCCATATTCTAGGGTTTGTAACTATTGAATCTCTCTGCAGGAGAACTTTTAGTATTCACTCCTCAGTCCTTATTAGAGCCAGCTTTATTACAACGTGGGGTGTTCTGTGAAACTTCACATTAAAAAAACTTTCATAGCTCCACATTAACTAAAATTAAAAAATAAGTATTCTTAGACTGGTTCGGGAGAACAGATGTAAGAATTTGCATTCCCTAAATCACAATCAGTCCTGCTTTCAAAACTCAATAAATCATTCCTTGTCTCTTCATTATATTTTGTACCATTATCTCTTATTCAAAATGCATTTTTTGAATACACTAGTTTTTGCTATTTGATTAGTTTTTCTATTCATGAGATGGAAAAAGCCTTTTTAACAACTTTACACAAAAAGAGAGAAAAAAAAAAGTGATTAGAATTGCTGCTGCAGTCAATACTGCCTGCGCCAAAAAATACACATTTGAATTTGTGGGCCTGGGAATTAATTTTACTTTTATCTACACAAAAACCTCAGGTAAACTCTCAAAGAGTAGAGAAGTTTAGTAGCTTATCCCATGTCACGTGAGCTGCAAAATTGAAGCTCGTCTTTCCCCTGGTCAGTAGTGGTTGAAGATCAATAACAGTAACAACAGCCAGGCTTTACTTCACAATCTTTAACAAACATCATGAAAATGAAAGGAGGCAATAACTGACTCAGATGTTACATTTGACTTTGCTCCTGTGGTAAAAAATCCAATGTACAACCCCCACGGTTGTTATCAGTTGGAGTTTGGGCCACATTCCCTACAAACTGACAATCCACACATAATGAAAACCTTATAAAAAGGCAAAGGAAGATTCAGTTATAATGTATTAGACATGGAGGGACATGCTGAGTATACAGGGAGAGTGATTACATAGAAAATGGCACAAACACTTGAAGACAGGAGACTACAAGAGGCCCGATGTCAACATGGAGAACATGCAAACAACACAAGCAGGAGGGACCACTGAGTGACACAACAAGCAAATACCAACATGGATATATAATTATATAAAGCTACAGAGTTGTATGTGCTGAACAATAGAGTATCTTTAGATTTCCAAAACCAGTGACAGGGCTCTGGGGTTTTCAGCCTCTCCTACTGCTAAATGCAACCCATCAGCAATGCAGACATCAACCCAAACATCAACTCAATTGAGTATGCAGCTGCAGGACGTTCAGAGGAAAAGCATTGGGACATTTGTTATTTTACCAAGTCAAAAGGAGAGAGAGAGGTTGAAGAGCCCTCGATGTCTTCGCACATTTTCAAGACAACAGAGGGAAGTGCCTCGCCACTGAGTGAGAGTCTAGCCTGAAATAAACACTCTGTGGATGAATATCGACAGTATGCTGAGTGGCAAGAGGCTTCCAAGTAGTTACAAGGATCAGAAACTCAAAATAACTCAACCCATTGAAATCTTCATGTCTGCAATGAGGAGACGTCTTGTCTTAATGCACAATATGAATACAATATAATAAGAGTAAATGGAGACGGGCATTTCTGTAAAAGGAGACCTTACACGTCTTGTGGATGTTTTGACTTGATGTGTATCAACTGGACATATCAGGTTGATGATAATGGTAATATACAGATTTATGCATATAATAGTTATTCATCTTCAATTCTGACTTAATTGAAATAATCCAGTCACTTTTAAAGGAACTGGTTAAAGTTATTCCTGTGTTTCAATATATAACTGTTCTGGTGTTCCAGTAACCAGCCCTCTAATTCTTCCTACTTCCTTGTCTTGAGTAAAACATTTCTACTTCTGATAACTGCATAGAATTTCTATATTGTAATTTTTTAAGGTATAGATCAGGGGTCTCAAACTCCAGGCCTCGAGGGCCGCAGTCCTGCAACTTTTAGATGTGCCTCTGCTGCACCACACCTGAATAGAATAATGAGGTCATTAGCAAAACTGGGAGAACTGATCTACACAAGGAGGAGGTAATTAAGCCATTTCATTCCAGTGTTTTGTACCTGTGGCGCATCTAAAAACTGTAGGACAGCGGCCCTCGAGGACTGGAGTTTGAGACCCCTGGCATAGATAGATTATCATTTGATGCTATGTGTCAGCATCCTGTGTGCCAATTCAGTGCTTATCAGAGGCCTGAAGAACTTCCCTACTCAACGTTGAGTAAAGATTGTGGTTTGATGCAAAGGAACAACTTGCAGGCTCTTCTACTGACAAAGATCTTATGAGGGGGCGTGCCGTGGTGGCGTAGCGGTTAACGCGACCCGTATTTGGAGGCCTTGAGTCCTCGGCGCGGCCGTCGCGGGTTCGAATCCCTGACCCGACGACATTTGCCGCATGTCTTCCCCCCTCTCCTTCCCCGTTTCCTGTCAGCCCAGTCATATAAGAGACACTAGAGCCCACAAAAATACCCCCTGGAGGGGTAAAAAAAAAAAAAAAAAAGATCTTATGAGATACTCAAAACACGAAGTAAAAATTAACTTTGGCTTTTGTGCCCAGTGTTTGGAATTTACTTAATGTGTGTAAGTGGTTAAAGACAAAAAGGTTGACATTTTTGCAAAAAAATAAATAAATACATTGCCAAAAATCTAACAATTTACTATTTAGGTTACTGTGACTGAAAGGTTTGTCTAAGGTTAAATGCCAAAGCTGATGTAAACTCTCTGCAGCACAGCAGCTGTGACATGTGTCATATCTTATTTATTATCATAATGTCAGTTTGAAGAAACATCACTTCAGTCATAAAAGCTCAGTTCACATTCCCATAACATATTAAAAAAATGTGGGATGACTGTGGTGACGGTAGTATGAGTTTGTCCCGCAATCATCGGGTTGCCAGTTCAATTTCCGCTCTGTCCGCATTTGTTGTTGTGTCTTTGGGCAAAACTTCACCTGCCTTGCCTGCTGGTGAGGTCAGAGGGCATGTGGCTGCTATCCAGAAGTGTGTGAAAATAAATAACTAAATGTGGTGTGAAGGATTATGAGTCCTCGGTAGCCATTTACCATTTTCTGAGCTTTCTGTCGAGTTACAATATTCATTTTGTCTCCAATGGCAACAGTTCAGCTGTGATGAACACCTGGTTCGACCTAGCACTTCTTCAAGATCCAGCTCCTCCACAGAGCTGTAGTTTCCAAGTTTCCGAGCTTCCGCCTCTCGGAGCAGCCCTCAATCAGTTCCTTCAGACTAGCCAGCAGCAATTGGCAAACACATGGTGGTATTACTCAGTGCAACAGTGGTAACAATTGTGTTAGTGTTAATAGAGAAGCCATGTTGTGATGACTTCCTGAAAGCGGAGTTTCAGAAAAAGTAGTAGTTTTTAAAGAGACAGAAGCCCAACTTCATGGTGTTAAATTATAAAGTAAAGTTTCTTCTAGATCATATTTGTTATTTATTGTATATTTGTAACAAGTGAATTTGACATAGTTACTTGATTGTGCCATCAAATAGCCCTATGTGCCTGGAAAACACATAATACTTCCCCTTTAAGTCTGACCAAACGAAATAGAACATTTATTTATTGGCAGTGACAAATTTATGTTTTCAGATTTCACCCGGGAGTAAACATTATTCAATGATTTATTTGCATATTTGAGATGTGTGTTTACTATCATTTCCTTGTAGAACAACATCAAACCTGAACTGACAAGCTCAACATCTTTTAGTGTGCATAAATGTTGTACATTAATCTGTCAATAGAACACTACCCCAAATACAATAAAGGGAAGATTTCACAAAAAGATTTGTAAAATGATAAACCAACATCATGTCAGCATAGTCACATCAAAAGTAAGACCAACGTTGTAAAAATAAATGTATTGCTGTAAAAATGGGAAAATATGGCTGGAACCTTTGGTTAGTGGTTACCTCTTAATAAGCAACAGTTGCTCCAACATTTTCACCTGAAATAAGTTTTCTGGAACTTAATACCCCTGAAGGTGACAAATTCTAAACCAGTGGAAGAAGCTTCACTGGACATGCTTCACATGTCCAAGAATGTCCAACAAGCACTAAAGTGCATGACAGAATTATGTTTCCATCAGTGCAGAGCTTACTTAAGAATGCATCTATAAACATGGTGAGGTCGAGTAAGACACAAAGTGCAGCAGAGACATTCTTTTTTTCAATTGGTGGTTTCAAACACATTGCAAGGAATTTACCTCGTCTCCAAAGAGGTCAATTCTAATAGTTCTTAGTCTTGTAGAGTCTTTTAACCTCTACAAGATTCTCCATTGGTCTAATTCTCCACAACTTACATTTTTACTTACAATCCTGTTATTGTGGACAGGTGCAGGTTAAATGAATGAAAAATTGCATCCCTTGGCCATTCCTGTTGGGAGCTCTCTCTTGGCTCAATGGGTTCCATTAGTTTGAGCCGTCTTTGTCTTGACGCATGTGATCTTCCTCATCTTTTATTGAAATTAAAACTGCTGAGCTGAATGGTTTTATTTCAGATTTTTTTTCTTGCACACCCCTTTCTCTCTTTAAGCTTGTAGCCCAACTACAATAAGTTGTGTTGCATTGTATGTTGTCGCAAAGCTTCACAGTCCACAGTGTAAAAACCATAGCAATCTATCCCTGATGTTGACATTTTGTGTTCATAAATCTTTGGAGATAGCCCATTTTATTTGTAAGATATCTCAAATTCTCTGGAAGAAACTTCCTTGTCTTTGTTTTTTCATGTTGTCTTAAGAAAACATTTGGGATTTACAGTCTGAATCATAGCAACAGGGAAAAAGTCAGCTGACAGATGTGGAAATGTTTCAAAAATTCCTGTCAGAATGCTTTAGTCAATACAACATCTATAGCAGATTTGGAAACAGACCATGACAAGCATTTTTAGGGGAAAAGCATATAAAAATAAAAAGATATGAGAAAAGGCAACAGAATACTTTGCGAGTTGCAAAATATGATGCACATTTTAGATTTCACTCTGCAACTAACTCTGATGCACTGACTAATGCTCCTTTCAATCAACTTACTGAATATATATATTTATGTGCTTTAGAATATTTTATAATCAGTACTAGTTGATAGATATAAAGTTGTTCAGCTCTGAAAAAAAAACTGGAGTAATTTAAGTTCACATGGTCAACAGCATTCATCAGTCAGTCAATCAAGTTTCATAAAGCTCATTTCAGCAACAGAGCAGTTCAATCAATGAGAAGAAAGATAAACCCATGAATGAGTTTCTCTAGATCTTGCTGAGACATCAGTCCTTTAATCCTGAAAATGTTCTTCAGGTGATAGAAGGTCGACTTTGTGATTGTCTGAAGGTTCAGGTCAGAGTTCATCACTACGCCCAGATTTCAGCCTGATCTCTAGTTTCCAGCTGTAATAGCTGAAGCTTTGTGCTGACTCTAAATTGTTCCTCTTTAGGTTCAAAGATAATAACTTAAGTTTTGTTTCTGATCAGCTGGAGAAAGTTATGGCACATCTATCACTCTATCTATCTGTTCAAAGCAAGGCGGAAGAAAAGAAATTAGAAATTGTGAAGGATAAAGCAAATTATGATATCTTTGTCTTTTTCTTTAATGCACATCTGAGGTAAACTTGTCTCTTACCTGAACAGTACAGTCGATAAATATACTTACTGTGTTTGTGTACAATAGTTTGAACACATTAACATGTTGCGTTCAGACCACAAATTTCTTCATTTTTTCAACTCTTCAAGTTTAAACTATAATCATGCATTAGACAGAGTATCTCTATTTGTATATAGTATCTATAATTTCTATACAGTAATCCAAGCTAGGAAATCCACGATATTTTGTGTCTAATTAAAGAATGAAATTCCAGACTGGTAGCACATTCATAAAGTGCTTGATCATAGAGTCTGTCTTCAAGTCCATTGACAGATAAGTTGTAAGAACCGTGAGCTTTAATCCGATATTCACTCGCAGTTTACTGTGTGAGCTTCTCAAACTCCTGCTGCTCTCTTGATCTTTCAGTCATGGATAAACTGAAATGCATTTACAGTGGAGCTTTCCCATAACTACTTGACATGAGTGAAACTCAGGCTGATAGTAATGCTGTTATGCTACATTTCCACAATGGAGGAAGTAGACATGCTGTAAATATCCTCAGGCACAGCAGACAAGTTTTTTGTGTGCATCTGGAGAAGATTTGGCACTTTGGAGACTGTTTTCAGCTCTCTCTACCACATGTAGGTATGCTTTCCTTTTCCTCTCCTTTATGTAACACCCATCATCCATCATTTCTTCCACCGTGCAGTTAGGACATGACAAGACTAACAAATGTCAGTGTTGTAAGAGTTGATGGGTTTGAGTTTGTTCCTGAAGTGTGACAGGACAGCAAGACAGGAATTAAAAGGTTGTATATGGGCAATCAGCCTTGAACGCTGGTGAGAGTTGCCGTGACAACGAATCAGCTGGAATGATGAGGAATGGTGCTACAGGCTCTTGACTTGAAGTGCAGTCAGAAAACGTGTCTCTGCTGCCTGTCATGTTCACGTACCTCCATCAAAACCTTCCTCCTTAGTAGCAACTGATGAGTTTGACACATTCTGAGTTGACGTTTAGTTTATGCTTGATAATCATCCGCCGCATAGTTGGCGGATAAAGTCTTTTGGGTTTAATTTCAGTTTCTTTAGAAGTAAAAGTAGGTTTCAAAGTTTCCCAGTAATTAGCTCTTCCCACTCCTCCATTTTAGAAAGCACTTGGAATTTCTTTCGCATAATTTTTTGCCCTCGCCCGCTCTCCGGGTATAAATAAACAAAAAGCTGGTGAAGTCGTTTCGCACAGCTCACTGCAAATTACAGTGGAAACTAATTTATCTGCAGCCAGAGGGAATACAGGCTGTTAAGATGGCTGAAACCCAGTCACTCATCCAAATGCTTGCATTAGGAAATTGTGGACCATTTGGTAAACACTTGAGTCTCCAAAGTCAGAGATCACTGCACTAACATGTGAGGCTTTATTAGGAAGTGTAGTGTTTTTGGTAGAGAAATGCTCTTAAAAAGGCAAAATAAAAAAAGTGAATTTTTTTCTTTTTTCAGACTTTAATCTTATCTGTTGACTATAAACTTTATCCAAAATGGTCTGAAATAAAATTAGTAGTATAATATTCATACTGTATAACGATGCATAATCCTGGCTGTGGGAAAGAGATAAACGAGGATCTCATGTTTTCCTTTTTCCTTATCAGGATGAAACCTAAAAGCATCAATCAGCGAGTTCCTCATCCAACATGCATCCACACCCCTCTCACCCCCCTCTTGGTTCCTTTGACTGTCCTCTGACTACCCAGCTGGGTAATTACCAAAGCTTGTAATAAGCTAGGCAGTAAGACAGTAATGTAGTTTTCTATGAAGGAGCAAGCAGAGGCAAAGACATCCATTTTCAATTACAATCGCAAGCAATGACTTACTTGAGAACGTGTATACGTGCACGTATGCTCAAATAGACTAAAACGCAGCTCCCTGGAGAGTGAAGCCGTGTGAAGCCCACAGGTAATTACTTTAGCACAGTGCTGTCTGCCACAGCGGTGTCCCTCTGATCAATGCCGGTCTGAGCAGCAGGTGCTAGCAGCTTTAAACTTCCCTGGAGGATTCCGTTCCAGCCACAGATCTACCTTCCAAGAACACTAATGGAGGGAAGAAAATCTCCTTTTTTAAATGCTCACTTTAGCAAGTTCTTTAATTTATTATTAAATGTTTCTTTTTCTTTTTTCAAAGGAAAATAGTGCTAAAATTGCTAGAAAAAAATCACCTCATAGAACAAGATTAATTTCAGGTCGGATTATATATATAATCCGACCAATGCACAGCAAGCATGAACTTTATGATGCAAGGTTGTTCAATTATATATCAAATTAATCCAAATCCATTCTAATCCAATGCAGCCATGTCCAGCCTGTAATATAACTACACACAGTTCATTTCTATCCCATTATAATCCGGATACACTATACTCTAATTCAGGTGATCATTTGATGCCATTTGAAGCTGATCTGCTGGAATAAGCCAAATGACTGCACTGAATCTTTGCTTCACCAGGAGCGTCTATCCCAAGCAGGCAGAGAAACTCCTTGAATGGGAAGAAATACACCAAGTGTTCAAAAGACTCGGGGGCCTCATGTAAAATGTAATCACATGCATCATGTTTTAACACATTGATGCTAATTAATTATATACATAGATTTTAATGCTTTAAAAATGTTAATAATTTTTTTTAACATACTAAGACTGAACCTTCTGTAGTTGCATGTTTGTGTTGGGCCCATAAGTTTGACACAAGAAAATTACACAAACAGCAATGAATGACAAAGCTGCTAATCTTGGCTCACTGGGGTTTAACTTCTGCTTTAAACAATCTGATCGGACGCTGGAAAAGACTACTGTATTGTTGTGTTCAAGTTGTGCTAAAAGGAGTTAGCCTATCAGCGAAGCTATTCAAGCCTAAAATAGCATCTCAATGCTAAACATGTAGCAGCAGCACAGATGTCAGTAGCTGTGTCCGAATTCAAGGTCTGCATCCTTCGAAGGATCGGTCTACGTAGACCGGGTCCTTCCAAGGCCGTGAATAAACTAAGACCAGAAGAGAAAAGCTGTGAATTCGGACAGGTCTATCCTTCACCAACTGTCCCCACTCCCACCTCAGCGTAACTCATGCTGCCTAGCAACCTTGACAGCATGAAGCAAAGAGTGGCGAAGAAAAAAAACAACGGAGCTGAAGTTTGTTTTTTGGTCATGTATTACTCCTGATTTCTGTATTATTCTTCACCTTTTATAGTAAAGGCTGTTCCATAGTAAAAAAAGAAACCTGTTAGTTTGAGTCTAAAATGTTCAAACTTGTATTGCACATTTCTACCAGGAACAAATATTAGCAAATTATTCATTTTAAAATATAATACTCTCCGAATCTCGGATAAGCCATTACAGTTAAATAAAACTAGTATGTTTGAAGGCTTAACTTTAATCAATCAAACCGATTTGCTCAGGAATAAATGAAATACTTTAGTAAACCAAATATTTTACAACTAGATATGTCCTGTCTGAATAATATCGGTGTTTAACTTCCAGTCATTTGGGAAAGCTAGAGGGAGTTTTTATAACAATGTGTTGGGAATCACGCATTCTCCTCCGGTATACTGAACCTGAAGCGCCCGGCCAGCTGACAGCTGGCGAGAGGAGCTGGCTGTTAACGCAGTGGGAGCAGGCATGTCCGAAAATGTCAGAGCAGGTTATGTTTTGGTGAACCGAGCAGATATTTGAGACTTACACGCTTACATTCTCGCCTAAAAACGTTGTACAAATTCACCTTGTGTCATTTAAAGTGTAATATAGCAAAATAATTTGCTGCTCTTCACTGCTATTGTCGCTCTGCCTGAACGCCCGGTTGGGACCCGCAATGAATTATGGGATATGGAGGGCCGTGAAGGATACACCGGACCCATCCTTCAAATCTGGGGAAAAGAAGGACACATTTGAAGGCCGCGTGTGAAAGAATCTTCGAATTCAGACAGGCCTTGTTGCCACGCTATGACAAGATCGGCCTACAAATCCGTCCTTCGAAGGATGCAGACCCTGAATTCGGACACAACTTGTGTCTACTGTCCACATTTCTATAGAAGCTCCATGAATGATCAGGAGTTCCTGAAACTCCGTAAAGATGAATGGATAAAATAGAACTTTGATCCAATATGATGTTTGAAAAACCCGAAGAACAGATTAACAACAATATATTTGTTGTTGTGCTCATATGTTCACTTATTGAATAATTTAGCAGCCAAAATGGTTTTTGAATTGAAAATGTTGCACATTTTGTGACAATATGGTCAGTTAAAACTGTTCTGAGCTGTGGCCCATTTTACTCATTCAACTGCTTTCATCATCAAACAATAAGCATCAAAGTTAGCTGAAATAAACGCCGGAGGTATATCACTGTGTTTGCAATGAGTCTATATGACGAACAAGTTTTACTTTCAACTGAATTGCTTGGACAAGTGAACTTTTCAATGAGATCCTAATTTACTGAGCTGCATCCGTATCACTAGGATTTTATTGTTTTGTAACTGAAGGGATGTTTTTCAAAGTTCTTTTTGAAATTTTCCATATTTAAAAATCATATTGCATAGTAGCAATATGACTTAGCAGTGCATTATGCAGGAGGAGTTATTTAATATGTCCTTTATGAATGAGTTGTGTTTTTTCCAAGAAGATTATTACTTTGCACATATGGAAAATCTTGCCCAAACTAAACTAAAACTGAATCAAAGGATGGATTATTTTTATGTGCTTTCTAATTGGTGACTCATTGAGCTGCCACTGCAGTCTGAATTTAGCTTATGATGTTATTTCAGAATGCACACAAAAAGAGAACCTCTTGTGATAAACTATGTTAAGGTATGTTAGACATCTCTGCCTCTTTAGGAACTCAAAAGCACAGGAGGGGGTCTCGATGTGGAGGGAGACAAAGCAGGAGCCCGCTCTCTTTCTAACGCTGGTTTCATGAAAACATGAAGGCGAAAGAGGGAAAAGTGAGTGAGAAGAGAGGAACCTGTGGGATGTGTAAGCAGCAGAAAAAAGATGAGACGTGGATGCAGAAAAAGGGAGAATATCACAAACAAGGAAAGGAAACGCGGGAGAGACACAGACGTAAATGAGCCTCAGGAGGATATATGGAAATGACAGCCTGCTGCCATGATGGCACTGTGCTGTGGGTAAACTGTCAAAACATTGACTGGTCCACCTGGCAACCCGCCCCGATCCTTTTTCATTCCAAACTTTGATTTTTTACACAGAAGAAAGTTGTGACAATGCGATTCTTGTTGGACACACAACAAAGAGAACACATAGGGAACATTTTCCCTTTACATTTTGTTTACATTTTCATGAAGGTTGTCATTCTACATTTCTAGTGAGAAGAATGTTTGCTTTTCAGACATTTATGACGCATAAAAAGAAAACTATTTTGAGAGTTTGAGACATTTACATAAAAAGAAAGACATTCTGTTTGCTGAACAGTGGCTTTGACGGTTTGTTTTCCAGGTTCCATACATGCGTAGTTGTTTCTGAGATGGTTGTGAAGAAGCACTGATTGATAGTTGTGCCTCTGCTGCTAAGGGTTCATTGCCTTGACAACCCGACCGTAAACATACAGCCATCCTGAGGCAATGAGTCTCTGCCAGTCACAAAACACTCTGACCTGAAGAACAGCCTTTCCACTGGAGCTTCAAAGCATCGACCAGGACCTCTCCATCCAGAGCCCCCTCTAACGCTTCTGTACCTGTAGCCCAGCTAATGGATAAAATGTAGCAAAAAATGTCAGAAAACATGCTACAGTCAGCAACAATATCATACCATAATAGTAGGCTATTGGTTAAGCCTTTGCAAGAGTTTGTCTGTAGATGTTCATGAATGTATACTTTGGATCCCTGCCATTCTGCAGATTAATCTATTGGCTGATTTCAGTTAATGTCCACAAATTTCAGTTATTGACAGAAAACCTTCCTCAAATCCAAGTATTTGGTAAATCCTGCCGTGTAGTTTTGGTAGTTTTCAAAGGAATCCTTCCTAAACTTTCTTTGACAACATCGCAGGGACATTACAATCAAAAATAAAATGAAGCCACACAGCTTTGTTTTACATGACTTAGGGAAAATGCATGGACACATCCTCTGTACTACTGAGACTGAAGCTGACAGTAAAACATTTTCTTTTTCCAGCAGCCATTGTGCATTGGTAAAGCCAGCAGAACAAACTTAGTGTTGTCTTGCCATGAAGTGGGTGGAGCTTCACTTGGTTTGCCAGGCAAGTGGCTGGCCTTGATTTGGGGTTGATGGCCAAATAAATCATAACACAACAATTTAGCAGTTTTTGAAACAAGTCGATTTGCAGACACCAGTGGACCATCTACACACTCGGGTGAGGTTTTCTTCTTTTTTTACTCTTGGACTGTTTCTAGACAGGAGATACCCAGATGGAAGGACAGAAACATGCACAAAGTGAAATTTGCATAATTTCACTTGTAAAGTGTTTTACTTCATTAAAGACAGTGAGATTTAGCAGGTGAGCTGCATGTGAGAAGAGACTAACATCTCATTTAAAAGCCCTGAAGTACAACAGCAAGATACAAAAGAAAAACAACCTAACTTATAAAGATTAAAGAGCTGCACTGTTATCACTTTTCCATTGCCCACAGCTAGAACTCTTTCATAAAGCACTTGCATATCAGTGCGTTTCTGCATATGTGTCAAGATTTCATCATACTGCAGAGTGTTCCTTTTGACCCCCGGGTGATTCGCTCACTTCAAACAAAGGCAGGTGAACATTCATGGTGAAGGATTTGAAGTTACATGGGGGTGTGAACATTTGGTGCAGTGCAAACAAGATTGTTAAGGTTAAAATCAAACAGAAACCATTTTCAACCAATCATTTTCTAAATGATATGCTTCTTATTTCATCATGTGCATCTGTCAGCATCTGCTCCTGTCAGTATGAGGAAGCCTGTGAATGAACTGACGTAGCAGCAAACATGGGCACAAGCATATTTATAGCACAGAGACGGCAAGAGCAGTTATTTTCTTTAAAGGCAACCGATCTGAGAGCACGCTTAACTTCATTTTACAGCTAAGATGTTTTGTATTTTGTAAGATTTTTGACCATGAAAAAAATTTCATGGTTGAAAAATTTGTTAACTCTTTTCTTGAATCTACCTTTCCTGCAGTAGCTTCAAAGCTGTTCTTTTTCTTCATGTCCAGTATTGGACGCTGACCCACTCAGTTTGATTTGTATAACCTTTAGATTCATGTTGACCTCAAATCCTTAAGTCTTTAGTTGCATACCAATAGTCCCAGTGCTTGTTTAGAACCAGTTGTGACTTACAATACGGTGTAAAAGTATTCACGCTCCATGAATGTTTTCATGCGGTCATGTCAAACACAAACCTCTATTTATTTTTTGGGGATTTTTTGTTACGCCAAGTGGCGGTTCTCAATGCTGCCATCAGTAACTCAGAATGTGACAGACAAGATTTAATTATTTAACTTTTGATTTGAGAAAACTAATTTTCTCCTCCAAAAACAATGTCTTGAAAAATCTGTGTGTAGTGTGAAATAAATGCATCCAGGTTTACACGTTTGTCTTAATACTTATATTTATTCCCCCAAGTAGGATAAATCACACACAGCTCTACGACAGTATTGCCAGGTGACAATAAACCCATTTAAGCACCAAGCAGATGTGCCATAACTTTCTTTAGCTAATTAGAAAAAAAAATGAAAACATAATTATTTTAGGACCCAAAGGAACAATCAGGAGGCAGCACACAGCTTCAGCTACTAGGTAAAATTTATTTGTACAGCACCTATCAGAGGCATTCAAATAACAAATTACATCACAATGACACAGACATAAAAACAAGAATACAGTTTCAAAAAATAAATAAAATACATCATTTTAGTTAAAAGCCTGTTGGTATAGCTGTCTTTAACAGCTTCTTAAGAGCCGATGTAGTTCCAGTGCACGAACAGTGGGAGAGAGTTCCAGCTAGAAACGTGATCAGGTCTGAAATCTGGGAACTACACTGCATCGTAATGTTTGTTTTGGTTCATTTTTCTTATTCACTGTTATGTTTTTTTCATATAAAGCACTTCCAATTACATTGTTGCTGAATTGTGCTGTACAAATAAATTTGACTTGAAACAGTTTTATTTTAAATTTTATTTTTAATGTATTTCATTTTATTGTTTGCAAACTTTTTATTAACAGCAAATAGATGATGAAAAACTGATGACTGTGTAATTTTCAGTGAAATACCCTCAGCAACTCTGTGTTGCTGAGGGTATTTTGCATGTAGAGGTCTAGCCTCACAATGGAACATGTGCACTGTTGTTAAGGAAACATTAAAAGCTGGACTTAATTACTGAAAGACTGGTGTACATATTCCATACATTTCATTTTACTCTGTCAGTGTGTTAGGGTTACATCTAATTACCCACATACCTCACTTCAACATGCTCATAAGAGATGGTAGAATTTTGCCCAGAGCTTTAACCAATACTCATTGGTAGGCACATAACTAAATCTGACAATGTTTGCAAATGAAGGTTCGAGTTTCTGCTTGAACTGGAATTTACTGGCGCATCTAAATCAGATTTTCTTCCAGGTCTTGGTTGTTCAGAACTGCTGCTTTGGATGAATTAGATGTTCCAGTGAGGTAGCACACCTGATTCAAATGGATGTCAGGATGGCTCATTTATTCAGCTAATTTATTTTATAAAGCAAAAATGTGCCAACATGAACTAAGCTATCATGTTACAGTGACGAACTCTGAAAACAGTTTAGGGAAAAGGCAATACTGATATGAATATTAATTCATTGCTTTCATCTTAACAATATCAAACTGTAGTTACTGTAACCCTCTGGCTACAATCCAGAGGGTTAGGCTGAAAACAAAGTTTACTGAAGACCTCTTCATTTGGGGTAGTTGCTGAAAAAAAATCCAGGTATACCCAAATTAAATCAGCTGCTGTTCTTGAACAATTTGGAATACATGCAAAAGCTCTGTGTCTTTATGAAGATGACAAGCTAAATTTTATATTTTTGCAGTCAAAAGTACTTTAACTGTAAGTAATTTGTAGCTATTTCGTTTGTAACACAAAAAAATGGAAAAATTCTGCTTCATCCAGATTTTTCATTTTTATTTCTTGTAAATGCATATTGAGTGTAGAATGTATGGACTGGGAAATACAATAAATCTGTAGAATAAAGTATTCTGCTCATGGATTTCAAGACTGATCAAAATAGCACAAAAATGAAATGTCATTTTGGACATGTTTATTTTTGAGGATGTACAGGTGTTGCTCAAGTGTGCCATTTGGAGTCTCCAAATCTCACACTTGGAAAACACCTGATATACAAACTGGAAATGACTGTAACTCCTCAGTGCTTCAACATACAGTCATCAATGAGGCTCTAATGAAAGATAATAACCAGAGGAATCCTCTGGTTGTCATGAATTGCGGTGTGTTGAGGTGGTGAGGCAGACGCTGTAGACCCAGGTTAAAACGATCTTTTAATGATGAAAACACAGTCCAAGCAACGGGCAGCACGGCAGAGCGGAAGCCAGGGCTCGAAGCCGGTAGCAACCGTTAAAACGACTGGACAACACAAAGGACTGAACGCACATTAGACGAGGACCCGACAAGGATGCAGACACACAGGTGGCATTAAATACATAGAGAGTAATCACAGAACGAGACACACCTGGGAACAATCAAGGGGGAGACAGGACAACACGGAGACTCAAAGACACAGAAAACTCTAAATAAACACAGAAAAACACAGATCCTGACACTGGTAGACACATTATTGGTAGTGACATTACTTATAATTATATAAATAAAATAGCATACCTGGGGGGGCAGGCGGGGGTTAGCTTACAGTCCGACCCCCTCTCCCTTCTCGCAATACACTGTCCGTCTGTCCCTTCCCACCCCCCAGCACTCAACGATACGCTAGCCCCCTCCACACCATCTCTCCTTTGACACCCCCGGCCTCCCTCCTCCCCCCCAAAAAAAAAACGTCTAGCGGTATGCTAACCCCCCATCCCCCCCTCCCTCTAATGATATGATAACAAAGAAAATCATTTTAAAGTTCAGTTACAATTACTTTCATTTTCTGTGTTGCTAAACAATAGGATAAGGAACAATTTGCTTTACCCTCTGTGCATTTGGTTGACAGCCTATCTTCACCTGGCAATTTAACATTTTCTTTGTATAACGAAGAAAACAAACTAGAATAGAAGCATAAAAAAACAAGCAAGAGTCTGATTAAAAAGGAATTGGTGGATTCAGCCAAGGTGTTGGAGATGTTGCTGTATTCAACATTCAGAGCAGTCCTTGTGGAATTTTTGAAGAGTTAATAATCAATACCAGCACACCATGCTCTGCTAATTAACACCGATAGAGATGTCGCATGACTTGGTTAATGGAGCAAAAGAAAGTGAGAGAGGAAAAGAGATTGATTTTTGTTTACCCAGACCTGCAACACTGCGTGAAAAAGGGTCTGTCCAAGATTGCTAATGTTGTTCTTAAGCAGCCTTTCTGAAATTGGGAGATGAGGCAAAGATCAAGCTATTAGCTAACCCACTTAGCCTGGATCCTGAGGAGGTAACGCACCCATCCAAGCAAAAACTGAGCTTGACAAGGACATACTGGGAAGGTTTCCATTACAGTGGCCTTATTGATTACCTGTCACTAATTCTCACATGTATGATCAGTTTACAAAGCCATGTTATCATACTGTAAAAGAAAACGGCATCACTCAGAGAATTACTCATAAAAATTATACCTAACCTTCATAGTTTTTAAACTACACTGCTCAAAAAAATAAAGGGAACACTTAAACAACACAATATAACTCCAAGTAAATCAAATTTCTGTGAAATCAAACTGTCCACTTAGGAAGCAACACTGATTGACAATCAATTTCACCTGCTGTTGTGCAAATGGAATAGACAACAGGTGGAAATTATTGGCAATTAGCAAGACACACTCAATAAAGGAGTGGTTCTGCAGTTGGGACCACAGACCACTTCTCAGTACCTATGCTGTCTGGCTGATGTTTTGGTCAGTTTTGAATGTTGGTGGTGCTTTCACACTCGTGGTAGCATGAGACGGACTCCACAACCCACACAAGTGGCTCAGGTAGTGCAGCTCATCCAGGATGGCACATCAATGCGAGCTGTGGCAAGAAGGTTTGCTGTGTCTTGTCAGCGTAGTGTCCAGAGGCTGGAGGCGCTACCAGGAGACAGGCCAGTACACCAGGAGACGTGGAGGAGGCCGTAGGAGGGCAACAACCCAGCAGCAGGACCGCTACCTCCGCCTTTGTGCAAGAAGGAACAGGAGGAGCACTGCCAGAGCCCTGCAAAATGACCTCCAGCAGGCCACAAATGTGCATGTGTCTGCACAAACTGTTAGAAACCGACTCCATGAGGATGGTATGAGGGCCCGACATCCACAGATGGGGGTTGTGCTCACAGCCCAACACCGTGCAGGACGCTTGGCATTTGCCAGAGAACACCAGGATTGGCAAATTCGCCACTGGCGCCTTGTGCTCTTCACAGATGAAAGCAGGTTCACACTGAGCACATGTGACAGACGTGACAGAGTCTGGAGACGCCGTGGAGAGCGGTCTGCTGCCTGCAACATCCTTCAGCATGACCGGTTTGGCAGTGGGTCAGTAATGGTGTAGGGTGGCATTTCTTTGGAGGGCCACACAGCCCTCCATGTGCTCACCAGAGGTAGCCTGACTGCCATTAGGTACCGAGATGAGATCCTCAGACCCCTTGTGAGACCATATGCTGGTGCGGTTGGCCCTGGGTTCCTCCTAATGCAGGACAATGCTAGACCTCATGTGGCTGGAGTGTGTCAGCAGTTCCTGCAAGATGAAGGCATTGAAGCTATGGACTGGCCAGCCCGTTCCCCAGACCTGAATCCGATTGAGCACATCTGGGACATCATGTCTCGCTCCATCCACCAACGTCACGTTGCACCACAGACTGTCCAGGAGTTGGCGGATGCTTTAGTCCAGGTCTGGGAGGAGATCCCTCAGGAGACCATCCGCCACCTCATCAGGAGCATGCCCAGGCGTTGTAGGGAGGTCATACAGGCACGTGGAGGCCACACACAATACTGAGCCTCATTTTGACTTGTTTTAAGGACATTACATTAAAGTTGGATCAGCGTGTAGTGTTATTTCACTTTAATTTTGTGTGTGGCTCCAAATCCAGGCCTCCATTGGTTAATAAATTTGATTTCCATTGATGATTTTTGTGTGATTTTGTTGTCAGCACATTCAACTTTGTACAGAACAAAGTATTCAATGAGAATATTTCTTTCATTCAGATCTAGGATGTGTTATTTGAGTGTTCCCTTTATTTTTTTGAGCAGTGTATATGAAAACAGGTTGTAGGATATGCTATTATCAGTTTTGCAAAATGTAATGCAATGATGGCCCTTTATTGAATTAAATAAGTAAGTTGAAAGAGGAAAAAAGCTGCAGAAGCTGAAAAACTATGTAGGTTTCAAAGAAAAGGGGAACCTTTGTTGCACTGGCTCATCATTAAATCTTCAAAGCCCTGTCCTTGGCTGCCCTGATATAAAAAATATCATAACATACTTTGAATGATAAATGTTAAACTTCTAGTCAAATCAATTCTTATTATTAACCTGGTTGAAGCTATTGACTATTCCTGACCTTTTGCACCACTGACATACACTGCCTAGTAGAGGTGTGCTGATCGATTGGTAACCAATCATAATCAGCCAATTTCTGTGAAAAAGTGTATAATCAGTGATCGCCAATCACAATCTCCTGTTGCCGATCATCAAAACCGATCACCTGTATCTCACTTCGTCATGTGGAACTATAACGCTCTGAGAATGAATGGGAACGTTTGTGTGTTGCGGCGGAAAATTGCCTTGGGAGTGAAAGTACGTCAAAATGCATCAACACAACGAATCTAATATGGCATTTAAAAAAAAGCACTTGACGGAGTTTGGCTACATCGAGGCTCAATTCAGGAAAACAAGACATCTGGAGCGGCCAGACAGCAGGTAAAGCAGCGCACAACTACCAACATTCACCCTGATTAGCATCACGGTCAGAAAGCTAAACAAATTACCTGAAAAATAATTCAAGTCTTTGAGCTGGCAGTGGAAGACGCTGGTTCTGCTTTCACTCTTGGACCACCGCTATGCGCTACCAATATTGCTACCAGTGGTAATATTTCACAGACGTAGAGCTGCTCAACCTCACACCGAAAGTCTGCTTAAAGCTGTGGCATGTAACTTAAAAAAAAGCTATTTGAGATATGCATTAAAATTTTCACTGTACTAACCTAAGACAGAGATTTCTAATCTCTGAAAACAATAAATCTCCTCTGCCTCCTCCCTGTGTTCTACAGAATTACTCAGCTCAGTCAGAACCAACCAATCAGAACCAGCTTTACTCAGCTAGCCATGCTGTCAGGAAGTTTTCATTCAGTAACTTAGGATTGTTTATTTTAATGCAACCTGCATTTGACTTTGAATTTATGTTTCCTTTATTACTTGAAATTATTTGATAAAGGCAGATTTATTTGACTAATAATTTACAGTTCTTAGAACATTACTGTTGAATATTGTTTTACTGATTGCAGGTTTTTCAGTCCTTTTGACTGATTAGCTGCTGTATTGTGCCTGCAAGTATTTTGTATGTTTATGTCTAAATTAGTTAAATTTATTGCCAGACCATTTTTTAAATTTATACCTAAAGCGAAAAATTAACAGTTAATCCAGGCAATTGGCAAAGATCGGCCTCATGGGTGATCGGTATTGGAATAAGCAGCAAATAACCTGAGCATCCCTGCTATCTAGTGATTATTACATTTTAAAATTCATAATGAAGACATAGCAAGCTATATTCTGCTGTCCTTTGTGAAAAACAAGCTTAAGTAGCTTTGGGTCTTAAGTACTGTTATATTTCCAGCACTAGCTCTTTTTGTCACTGAAAGATCTGCAACACGCTAAAAACAATAGCTAGCTCAAGGCCTGCTGCTGATACAGAAAATACAGGAACAGGGAAGAAAACAAAATCTTGGGTAAATTATGTTCTTCTAATGTCTTTGTCAAATGCCACATTTCTATTGGCTGTGGTGAAAGTATTCCACAGATAACCACTATGCTGCGTTTATACTGAACGCATTTTGTGTGTCAAAAACGTCCAACGCTTCAAGTTCGTTGTGTGTGCACTTTGAAGTCAGACGCTTGACACTTTGCTCTTGATGCACATCAGACACGGCAAAATTTCACTAAGCGGACATTGAAAGGAGACTCCTTGGCATACATGTACCTCAAACTCTTCCACAGTCTCCTGCATATTTTAACTAAATAAATATGTTTATCTAATGTTTTTAATGTTTATTTAACATGACTCAAAGTTTTTGTTGGATGGATTTGGATAGCTCAAATGCAGTGAAATATTTTCAACTAGTAAAAGTTATAAATTACCCATAAATTATTCCAACTTCCTCGCTGAACCTCTCCTAAGCAAGATCCTTTGTATTCCTGTCTCTGTAGTCATAATTTGATTGGTCGTAAATTATAGAACGAGAGCAAACAGCAACATTTAGTTTATCCTCCATATAATTTTTTTTTTCTGCGTCAACACGTGCGTGTTTGACACGCGTAAAGTGCTTCAAATATGCGCAAAATGCACCATGACACACTCTCAATGCATGTCCACATAGATTTTTAATGTAAACTTGCGCCTGATGCTCAAAATGTGTTTGGTGTGAACGCAGCATAACAGTTCAACCAAGCTGAACTTTGACTGCAGCAACGCAGCGTCCAAACTTCACACACCACCTACCTTTTGCTTTCCATGCCACATACTGATTTCTTTACTATAGCTTTAAATCTTGGGTACCCAATTATGATTCTATCATAATGTATGACTCCTTCTAATTCCCATCGCATTCTGCAGTGTTTTCCAGGAAAGCTGCTCATCTCTGACTCCCAATGACTTTAATGCTGGGAATCATTAGCTTTTAGTCATGATTCCCTGTCGAGAAAAGTCTGTCTGTCATAGTTGGGAAGCGTCTGTAGAATGACTTGGCAACCTCCACCCATCTTCACTCTAAGTCAGTCAAACAATTGGGAATCTTTTTTTCCAATCTAGACATAGATCTGGGGTGTGAACTGATTTCAGACCTCACTATAAATGTGTCGCCTATGAAATACAGAGAGGTTCACACACTATGGAGGTGCAAATATTTTTTATTTTTTTATTTTTTACTTTATTTGTAAATATACCATATTGTAGACATAGTACAAACTATTAACTAATTGGTTTGATGTCTCATACAGGGTAGGTAAAACTGACTTTGGTGATAAAGAAGAAAAGACACTCAGAACAGAGGAAATGAAGATAATTTTCTAAAATAAATTAAGAACAAAAAGGTCAAAATCTATTAAACTGAAAAAAAAGTTTAATTAATTTATAAAAGAAACACAGGTCATTTTAACAATATTTTATGGAGCTTAGTTATAAACAAACAATATTTATGGTTTAACATAATTTAGGTTTTCAATTGTTTTCTTTTTGTCTATGCAATAACATATAAAGACTTACTGTTGTTCATGAAGACAGCATTAAAAACCGGTCAAAAGTAGATGATGCAAACTCATTGAATTATTGAAAAACATGCTCAAGTTTGATTTGAAAATGTAATTATAGAATAAACTTAGCTCTTGCATATTGCATCTCTTGCATTTTAGGGATAATAAATATATTCTGTCTTAATTTTGAGCATATCTTCTACGCAACCTAAAACCCTCCATCTGAGTTTCCCTGAGGGTTTGATGCTTTCAGTTGAGTTTAGGTGACAATTTCTGTCCATGTTCCCCCAGCAGATCCGACTCCAGCTCTGTGATAATAGCCTCCCCAGCTTTGGTGTTTCCCCAGTTTTTGCTTTCAAAAGATACTTCTTCCCAAATAAAAATTATGCTCATTTATTCTTCAGACTTTGTCTGCATTCCGCTGTTTAAAGCAGTAAGTCAGGCATTGTTCTAATTTTGCACTTCATCCTTTAACTTGCTGCGGAAACTCGTTTTGTCACCACAACTTATTTATCGTTTCATGTTCTCTTTTCCTAAGGGAGAGATGTAGATGGAATTTAGTGTTAGAATCTTTCTTAACACAGCCTAAATCTATGTCTCCTCAACTCTTTCTGGTAACAGAAAAAAAACACATCAATTAGGCACTTAAACAGAAATGGACACGCATCAGAGAACTAAGATGTATGATGTCTCTTTTACAGCTCATTAGAAACTCACTAGGATGATTTGTCATCTTAAGAAATTAAATGATTTCAGTTGTGATAATAAACTAAAGCCACAAGTCTGACACAGCTCAGCTGGATTATGTGAACATAAGAGTTTTGACATCCAATATTTGTTACATTTACTGTGAAAGTTAGCTTTAAGGTCTTGGCCTCTATAGATGTAGTCTTTCTTAGCACCTTTGGAGGCGACATGCAGACCTGTGACAGTGAATGTAACTCACTATGCTGCAGCTCAGGTCATACACCACATGACTTACAGCCATAATAAGTCAGACACAGAGCCTAACATCCTGGATCTAATCTGACAAACGATTCCCACTGGCCTTCACACTCCAGAACTATAACATCAAACCTTGCCTCAAAGTACATTAAAGTATATCAGAGTGATAACATGCAGGGAAGAAATAGGCTTTCACTCAGTCATGTTTCCCTTTGTTAATTACTGATTATGTAAAATGTATAATCCCAAAGAAAAGCACAAAATGATAGAAAAACAAGAGACGAGATACCAACACCAGGACATCTTTCAGGATGTCAGAACAGAGTAGTACAGCAGTGAGAAACATGAAGTCCATAGACCATGGATGTTCAATTCTAGCCAGCAAGAGCCGGACAGTGTGTCATGAACCTCTACAGCAGGGGTCTCAAACTCGCGGCCCGCGGGCCAACTGCGGTTTCATATTAAACCTTAATATGAAAGTTTAATGTTAGTGCGGCCTGCGAGTTTGATATAATTGGCACTTTTCAGTGTTGTGTGCGGAGCTGAACGAACTTACCAATCACGGTGGAGTATATTGCTCTCGGGGGCGGGACATCGGCCGGGCCTATTTGCATTTTCTATTTGTCATTATTTGCATGCGGTTCATGTACAATTTCCGCGGCCGCTCCCGCTTCACGTGCTTCAGCATCCAGTCTAGACCCGGAAGTCGCTGATCAGCGTAACGTAATTAAGGTTAGGCACTGTAACGCTTGGGTTGTGTTTAAGGAAGGAGAGGAGGCGGCAGATTCGTCAGGACGGTCAAAAACTCACAACCACACTGGTACTGGGAATTCCACAGTGTTGTCCTTTAATAAATACACTCTTCACCAACCTTACAAAGCCCGGTTGAACGGCTGCTATATTATCAGACATGAAAATTGAGCAGCGTCCAAACAACCCGTAACATTACTAAAAAGTTAGGGAGCTAACATGTCCGTCTAGCACGTTTCTCCCACGCTCTCTACAGAGAAGCCGTGGCGCATACTTCTGACATCATTAGCAATACTAGAGTATCTTAAAGAGACACTACACAATTACGGCTGTTACAGCGCCTGGCTACGGCCAAATATGGTAATAGGCAATCAGAAAGGTTCGGCTGAGGAGACCGTGTGTGTGAATGCGACCCAGCCTCACCCAGACTCTACCTCCAGTGGCCCCCGGGTAAATTGAGTTTGAGACCCCTGCTCTACAGAGACCTGGTGATGAAAACATAATTGAGTCAGATGTGTCAAACCAGGACAACATTGGAAACATATCTAATTTCAGCTCTTGAGTACTGACTTTGAACACTGGTACCATGAACGTATGGCATGCCACAGGGTGCATTCACACCAGCCCTGCTTACTCTGCTTTAATCAAACTCTAGTTTGTTGGTGGAGGTACTACCTTTTCAGCTCCTGCTGTAAATGTAATATACGTTAAGAGAGATAAAAAGTATTTGTTGCATTTAAGTTTTATTAGTAGGTTTAGGTTCATTGACCTGCTGGAGAGACAACCACACTATCTTCCACTTGAGTTATGAGCCACTCTGGCTTCTGATGCAGAATTATGACCCATATCTCACATCAATGATGTAAAAGTCAGATTAAATTCAACATGACAGTTCAGACTAGAGATGCTTTGAAAGATATTGGATAAACATCCTATTTAGAACAGCATATGGAAGTGGCACAAATCTGATTTGTGGGAGACTGTGAAAAGATCCAAATTGGACAATTCAGACTGCTGTGAAAACATCGGATATGGGATATGCATATGGGCAAAAATTTCAGACTTGGGTCGTATTTCCTTGCTGTGTAAATGCAGCAAACATAAACTATCATATTCAATCTCAATAAAATACATTTAAGTTTGTGATCTTTGTTTGACAAAACCCATAAAATAGCTTTCAAGTATGAATTTCCATAGAGTGCTGGATAATGGAAGAAATCAGACAAGAATAGAGAATGGTCTAGTCAACATTCAAAAATTTCTTAATTGGATTTTAAAATTGCTGTGCACAAACATTCTGCAGCTCATCTGGCTTAAGATGGGTTGCGTTTGCCAAGAAAAACAAACATTTAAAATAAAGACTAATTACGCAAAAGGTGTGTGCATGTGCAAATCCGTCATTTTTTTTCTTCTCTTTTTCACTGTTTTGTGATGATGTGGTGTAAAATCTTAAAGTAGAAGTTTGTGGTTGTAACATGATGGTATGAGGAAGTTTGAGCTTTTGTAAAGCTCTGTCTTTGTTCTACAAATTACAGTACATACAGTATATGTCAGTGTGTACAACCAATTTCTGAAAACAAAATTGTTTTAAAATTGTGAATTTTAAATAAGGGAAATTCCATAAAGTTTATGAGAGGCTTTTCCAACTATACATGTAAAAATCAGCATAGCGTCATAACAATGTGACTACTCACAGAAGAGCACATAATATAGCTGCTCTTTCTACAAAGCAAAGTTTAACAGGAAAAATAAAGTTGTTTGGAGCTGAAAATAATTACTTTCACATTATAAAAACACATATTAACAGACAAGCATTGAAGCTAAACAGAGAACATACAAACAAACAGAGAGAGAGAACCTATTGCTTAATACTTTAACACCACTTTAAATTGGTGGCTTGTATCATTTTAACTCTGCTGCTGGATCACATTCCTCTTAATCCTCCCTATTTCACGCTAGAGGTGACAGTCAGCTGTGAAGGCTTTTCAGAGTGCGTTCAGCTGCAGAAAAACTGAGCCTTAACAGGATTATTTTGACAGAAGAATTTCAAGATCACCTGAACTTCACTTTTTTATTCATCGTGGATTCATCCAGTAACCTGCAAGAAACACCACCAAACATTTATCCTGCAGAGCAAAGTGTTTCCTTCTGTGTGTCCACAGATGTAGTGACATCAAGTTGGTTTTAAAATTATGTTATGAAGACGGATTATTATACTGGTTAAATTGGAGGAAAAACAATGCCTAAACCCTAGCAGTAAATGGAAGCATGACTAATCGACCTCTGACCCCTGATGATTCAGTTTTAACTATATTCTGTTAAACTATAACATAAAATATTTCCAGCTGTTTCCATTTATTGGAGAGAAGTACTACTTAATATATATATACTGTATATAAAGTAGAATGATCAGTGTTGGTGTTTGCAGAGCTTTTTCGGTGTTAAACTTGCTACATACTAAACTTATAATTGGGTCAGGTGAGAACATAGTGGGATCTTTATCTAGTTTGCCTCCAGTCAGCCTTAAGAAATGAGTGATTTTAGACAATGTGGAACAACACGAAGACTATCCCAGAACTTTTTAATACTAATGGATACCACTGAGTAATAAAAGTTGTGAAAGAGTACAACTTTTGATGAATCAGAATGTTTTGTTGTGTTTGAAAACTGAAATTTCTTGATCAAGAAATTTGAACAATTTCTTGTATTAACCTTATTGGAATATTGAAAACTATAATAATAGTAATAATAATTATCGAGCCAATCGGGGTGCCTGAACAGCTGCTCTTAAAATGGGCCGGCTATTTAAACAAAGCTCATCTTTGAAGCTCCAGTCCTCAGTCGAGTTTCTGTCCCCAAGAGAACCTCCTCACCCCCCACAACTCCCCTAAAGACTAGCGGCAGCATCAATTAACAACATCTGGTGGAACTGCACATCTACTGAGCCCATCATACAAACTGCAAAACTCCTAAGAATGGTTGTAAATGGCATCATGGAGAAGCATTGTTCTGATGACATGCTGAGGGGGGAAAGAGAATAATTTCCAGGCGTCAGATACGTATGATCTGATGCCGTTTATTATTCTGACGCAGGCGTTTGATTCAAAGTCTAATTTATTTAAAGTCATATTTGGTACATGCAGCATTTTCATAACAACTAAGGGTAATGTAGTTACTTATAAGATGGCACTATGTGCCTGGGAAAACCAAAATAACCCTCCCTCAACTCACAAAGACTAAAACCAGGTGAAATATTATTATTTAATTGACTAGTATTGCTACATGAGTAATATATTTGTGATAATGTGACATAAGGAAAAGCCAAAGATGGCTTTTATGGCATTCACCATATCTGAATCAGTGAGCAGCACATTTCTATTTTCAGATGAATGTACCATATTTTTCCTTCCAACACTGAAATAAAACACATCAATCAATTAAGATAAAATACTCCTCTGCATCTCTTTCTTTTTCAGCGTTCTAATTGAAACTTGGAATTCATCAAGCTCATATTTGTCTTTCATCACAGAAATATTTCTTTCTTTTTCTCTGTTCTTATTCAAATTGTGAACCTTGAAAAATTATTTCTGTAGATTCAGATCTGACTTCATTAGGCTGATTTTACTTGCAGTCAGCTCTCTGTTTAATGAATCTTATAACTTTATGCTAATGCATTTCATAAAAGTCAAAGTGCGAGGTTAAACTTTATTAATTAAGCAGACCCAACATCTTTGATTTTGCTAGCCAGGGTCATGTTGGTTGTTAGGCTAAAATTGTGTGTTCAAGATCTCTTGTCACCACGATTCCAAAGATTAATCTCTATGTTGTCCAGGGGCTTCATAAGTCAAGTGCACAGCCTATGGCATGAGTTTGGAACTCCAGCTCTCGAGGGCCGGCATCCTGCAATTTTTAGATGCTTTCCTGGTTCAACACGCCCGGATCTCCACACAGACACGGACACTTGCTACATCATCTCCGCATCGCCCACTGGTTGTCTAATGGTTGATGCCAGTGGACAACCAGAAGCTCCATTGAAGGAAAAAGCTCCCAGCTCATGATGGAGCCTCCTCCACTATGACACATAGATGTATACCTTCCCTTTATGTTTGGTAGGTTTAGATTTTAAGCTTTATGATTTGTGTGAAATGGGTCGGGTGTCCTTAGTCCATCTTTGCACAATAGCTTGCTGGAATCCTGACCCATTCCTCCCTGACAGAACTGATCTAATGGAGTCAGATTTGTAGACTGCTTTGTTTGCACACCTGCTCAGCTCTGAAAGCACATTTTGTACTGGTCTGAGATCAGCTCTTTGTGATTCACTTTATTGTCATTATGCAACTTTGTGGCTAACTTTCTGCTATTATTTGGATTATTGTCTGCTTAGAAAACTCATTTGCGCCAAAGGATTAACTTTTCTATTAATATCTTCCAAGAATGTTTTCATATTTTCAAATTAGAAAATTTTAAAATAATGTTGGTGATCCTGACTGACCTGAAGCTGGAGAGGTTTGTATAATTTAATGGCAGTAAGGAGGGGGGAGGTTATCTCCTTTCTCCTTGCATGCAATGATGTTTACAGCATGAAAACATCTAGTTTGAACTCTGTTAGTAATTCCTCAGTTGAAAAGCTCATGCAACTCCAACTTTAATTGGAGATCACATTGTGTGTTCTACATTATCATATGTGTTATTTAAAGCTTTAAACACAATAGGAATACAAGATACACAATATCATTGAAGGATATGAGCAGCACTGCACCAAGTTTTCTGTTGGGATGTTAGTTGATGAACTCTGATGTTCTTTCTGAATTTTTCCCCTCTGACTTGCTCTGCAATGATATGCCAATGTTGTCTTAAATCGTCTTTATTGGCGCTCAGTCTTCACTTGGATTCCATCTAAACACCAACCGTGGCACCTGAATAAGGATTTCCTTTCATAAAGCCTGAGCTCAAAGCTGCACACACTGAAAATATGACAAATGCAAATGGGACGAGAGAAATCAAATGTGACTAACGTGCATTGAAACAGAGAAAATCAATTGTCTCTTGAACAAATGGATGAGCTATTAAAATGATTGTGTCCTACAGGAATATATTATCCTCCGCAGCTGCCAGCAGAGGCAACAGCGTCTCGTATGCTAAGTCTGCTTGGCCCGGGAATGCACATTAGCACACTCACCAAGTCAATTATTTCTACAATATGCATTGGGTAAATGTGATTTATCTGCCTGCACCTATGCTCCTAGCTCTTGCCTATTATCATTATAATGAGTCTAAAACATGCAATAAAAATATTGCTGCACAAAGCAAAATAGGAGCATGAGGAGACGTTTTTTTAAGAGATCATATGTCTGGTGGTGACAAGGAGACTGTTGGATGTTACAGTGGAGTAATATTGTCATTTTTACATCTGTGTTATTACAAAAGATGCTGGATTTTAAAGACATTCAGATTCAAGATTAAGGGATCCGGGTTTCAACTGTTTAATTATTGAGAAGACTTTTCATCAATTCATACTGTGAGCAAAGTATTAATTAAAGCCTAGCTGACAAAAACACCAGATATGAAACATTACAAAATAAACTTTCATGAGTGCCGCTTGCTGACGTTTAAACAAATCGTTTTTCAATAAGTTTCCCTTGTGAGGGCGACATCAGAGGCAATTCATCCCATGCATCGAGTAAAGACTCTAAGCAGACTTCAAATGCATCCATATTACCACTTCAAAACAATCAGAGCATCTCTTCAGGCACAAGAAAGGTTACACAGCATGGAAATAACACATATTATCTTAATAACCTTATTTTGAAGTTTTTCAATTGCCTTTTGGTATTGTTTCCTCAACCGAATAAATGCATAAATGTACACAGCAGCCATGTTCAATTAGCTGCAGGAAAATGTCAAGAAGACCAAACCGCCCCAAACAAAAGACAAGCATCGATGGTTGTGTCTAACTTTTCTGAACTGAAAGGTCCAGCACAATCTAAAGTGGTGACCCTATTTGGTTTAGATAAAATTAGGAATTTGTTGTCCTGTCCTGAATTGCGGTTTATTAATATCCTTACACAGGGTAATGAGCACATATATTGATTGAGAGAGCGCAACACCATCCCTCCCGCTATCTGTATGCCTTTGCCAGAAAATTGCTCTCTGTTTACTGGGCATCTTTGTCAGTTGTGGGCGGTAACTCTTCTGACTGATCTGATTGGCTGGATTTTCAGCTCAAATCCAGTGATTTCCAGCATGAGTTGTCATAGATGTACTTTCATACATTGGAGGAAAGAATGTCAGCTGATAGTAGCATTTTGGTGTGAAGGGTCTCACATCATATGGTTCAAATCTACGAGGCAGACCTCGAAGATCTGAAAGAAGGTCGTTTGGAGAAATTTATCAGGACATTTACAACAATCTGAAGATGAAACAAGTGTGGATTTACAGGCATTATTCCAAATACACAGCCAAGGAAACTACAAGTTGGTTTCAGAGATAAAAAGCAACCCAACTGTATCCAATTAAAAATCTAAAAGTTTATGACAAAACCCAAACAATCAAGTAGTTGTGCTTCAGTTCAATTGCTCACGTGTATTAGAGTTGTTTGAGGAGTCCAAACATTTGATAGTTGCCTTGTCAGTCTGGCAAATTGTATACACAATAATATTCACACATCAGTACCTTCCTGCTCTCGGTGAAGGCAGATGCTTTTCTCTCTCTGTGAAATTAACTTAATAACTTGAAGTTAATTTCATAACAGACTCAACTCTTGGCCAGAGTTGAGTCTGTGCCTCAAGCAGACAAGATTGGATGCTAAGGTAACTTTCTCAGAAGTAAACAACTGACTAAATTGGGCTTGGCAGTGTAGGGATCTGATTAAAATGCCATCAGGCTGCCGATTTAGTGCCATTTTTTTCAGATTAGCATGTGGATTATATATCTTTTATGGCCTGGGGAAGCCCTGGAATCCCCCAAAGGGGAAATGGAAATGTCAGTGTAGCGATCTGAGTTTTGCCCCTGTCGCTGTTATGTTATTTTGAAGTCCATTATCAATGATTCTTTAATTTCATCGAGCTACCGACATTGTTCCTGGACTTTGCTAGTTCTAGGCTAGAAAAAAAGAAATTAACCTGAAATATAAAACCTGGAATTTATTATAGTAAAGGCGTTACATTTTAAATGAATGTTAGTAATGAATTACTGTAATTCATCTGTTTAAGAATTCTGATAAATGGATCCTCTATTTTCCCTAGTGGTTCTAATATTACCTAAAGGAATCCGCAAGATTGTTATATTTTAGTTCTTGTGCGACAGATTCAATGTTATTTCCTGGATTCTAAATCTTGCATTTGTCCTGAAATTTTAGCTACATGTGGGACAACCTGGGCATTGGAACCTGAATATCAGAAATCCTGTTTCTATCATTTTACTGGTTAATACAAATTGACCTGACATGATACTTTATGCATGTGCATGTGTGTATTTTAACATGATGAAATGAATTTGTTGCATAAGCCATTTTTATACATAGCTTCCATTACTTATCAATTATGAGGAGGTGGAATTAACATCAACATGAAAGCTCTAACCAGTTAATCCTGCTGAGGGTTTGAGAAATAAAAACCAACATTACAGTCACTGTATGGGATGATGTCTGTAAAGTTACACAGTCAAAAATGAACAGCAATGATTTGAGTTATTTAGCCTGTCGTAGGAGAAAATAAATTGAAGTTGAGTTTACAAAATCACCTTTTTTCTGTTATTCATTCCTTTATAAATATCACATATGGATGTATGTATGGATGGATGGATGGATGGATGGATGGATGGATGGATTGGATGGATGGATGGATTTCACACCATTTGGAAAGTCTAAGCTTTTGTGAGCTTCTAGTAAGTTGATGTTTCAGTGACATGGTTAGACATCTCTAAATGCATATTGAGGCAACACCCGAAGCATACTGATTCCTTGAATGCCTTCATTGGAAAAATCATAAGAAATGGCAAAGACATGAAGAAAAGAATGGTGGACTCCCAGAGGCTGTTTTCTCATTGGGTAATCCAGATGCCTGAAGGCATCACTGTCATCTGTTCAAACTATATGCAAATAGAAACAGAATTGACATCTACAGCCAGCATGGAAACGAGCATGTTCTGAGAAATTTTGTGCATCAGCCACAGAACCAAAGTAAAACGCCAAGGGAAGATATTGTCAGAAAATTGGTAAGATAGCATAATTATCCACAGTGTAATGAGTACCAACATGGGCTGAAAGACCACTAAGCGGAGAAGAAGCCATTATTCCAAAAGCAACATAAAAGCCCAGATTACAGTTTGCAAATGCACTCAGAGGTAAATGGCTTAATTTACCTCTGAGATGTCCTGCAGACTGATCAAACTAAAATTGAAGTCTTTGGCTATAATTACAATCATTACATGTGCAGTTCAAATGTGGAATCTTCCAAACCTGAGCTCTTCTCCACAGCATGAAGCACATGGGTGGCTTGAGGACACCAACAAAAGTAGTACTTTGGATACCCTAAATGTTTCATCAGCTCATTCAGCTTAAAAATTACAATTCTACCAAATACAAATGAAATATAATGTATGGACATTTATAAATTTATAGAATAAAATATCCAAATATTTTTTCTCTAATTATTGACATTTAGCAATAAGGAAGAATATTGGTGATCACAGCTGAGCGTGGAAGGTTTAGTGGGGTTCCAGTGAAAAAAGGCCCTGCCTTATGGATTAGTTTTTATTTATTTTTATTTTTTACAGTATATGTATTTAAGTTTTGCCTCTTAACTGTATTATATTTGTATGTTATTGGTCAAAAATTAATTTATTTAAAAATGTTAACATATTTGTTGTATGGACACAATAGGGAATGGTAGAGTGTGGGAGCCACAGAAAACATCAGCATACATTTTAATCAAAGAGAGTCAAAGTTGATTACTTGCAGAAGGAGCCAGTCTGACGGACACAAACACACTGGTGCACATGCAGAGTCCTTTGAGACTTGAAGTGTCAGCAGTGTTGGGCATGTGTCCCAAAACACAGGGAGTCCTTCCAACCACTTGGCTTACGGTTGAAGGTCTCACATACGTCTTGGGAAACACTGTTGCACACATGAATGGAAACATTTGCACACGGCCCGGCTCACCGTGACTGCTGGACAGCTTTGAGTTGCAGCCTTCTAACAACACAATGCCCAGCGGTGCGTTTGGGCCGTCTGCTCCTGAGTCTGATAGAGATATCGTACACGTTTCTCTCTTACCCACACATTAAACTCACAATCCCTGTTTAAACTGATCATCCACATCATTTAAACATCTGCTTTGCAGATTGAAAAGCGCTCCTCACCTGTTCATACACACCTAGGGTGAGTCATTTTTACTAGAAGGAGGGATAATGGCCTCTCATAGAGGCTTGTGGGGAACATAACATCTTGTAGTTTGTCTCTGAATAGATGTCAAGTGTTGGAAAGCTCCAATTTCCCATCCAAGTACACTCAGTGACAATAACAGTTAGGCACCCTAAAGGAAGGTTTGTTTAGATGCACTTTTATTTCAACAGCAATTGGTGTTAAAAAGGAAGTGGAATAAGTGGAGGTATCAGAAGTTGGTACATAGATTCACTGAAGTGTTTAGAAGTCATTTTAAATGTTGTTCAGGTGCTTTGACAACATTACCAGCACTTGATGGTGTTTGATGTAGGTTTTCTAATGAATGTATTCGACAAGGATAGTGCAGATGTAGTTCGCTGTAATAAGTATTTTATGGAAAACAAACACCTCATCTGTTTGTTGGTCGCCATAGCTGTGTGCTACTGAGTAGCGTCCAGCTTTCCCCTGGGTCTGGTGCCTGTAGCAAACACGACTACAATGTCTGTAGGTGATGTATTGAACAAAGAGTTTATACTTTAGATAAAGTTTATTCTCACAGCACACTGTTGAGTTTTGATTTTGCATTTCAATGATGAATAAAGATACCCTGCCTTAAGCTTCAGTTGCCCAGTTAAATTTCACATTCGTGACCAAATACCATTACTTTAGTTTATTTAACACTATGCAAATGTTCTGTCTGCGCTGAGGAAGAATCACTCACTTTGGTCATGCTGAGTACTTGCAGTGGTTTCAGCTAACTGCTTAATCTTAAGATTTAATAAACTACTGCAGGAACTCATGAACTGTCTAAAGTTCCTTCAAACTTTTCTTTCCTGGCGGTCAGTCAGTAGTGAATAAAGCATTTTCTTACTGAAACATGTTTCCTTCCGTAATTACAATAATTGCCGATCATACAAAATTTACAAAGTATCTTTAAAAAATCAATAATAGATAATAAAATAATATTGAAGTGATAGAATGGGTGAATTTATATTCAAAATAAAGATTGCTACTATTTCTTATGAATTTATGTTTGAAATTCTTGATGTTTTGTCTTTTGATCTTTGTTTTTGTGTTTTAGGGTATTTCTTAATGTCCTTGTAATGTTTGTAAAATGTTGATATTGTTGAGGTGGTTGATTTGAATTTTTGTGTTGTAATTTTGTTCATAAGGTATTTTATAATGTCTTATTGTAATGTTTGTGATGTGGACCGTAGGAAGAATAGTTTCTACTATAGTAGAGACTAATGGGGATCCTTAAATAAACAAATATAAATATAGCAGTAGATTTCAACTCTTCTGAGTTCTGAAGTTGTAATTTCCATGCTATTGCTGTTTAGACAGTAGGATAGAGTCTGACAGCAGTTAAAACTCACACTAGATATAATTGACATTTCCAAAAATGCTAATACTAATAGAATAGGATAAACAGATTAAAACATAGAAGAAGAAAACTGTCATATATAACACCTGAGATTGTCATCGCAAGATTTTCTAGTATGGTGCAGCCGTAACCCATATCAGACTGCCTTCCATCAGAAAATGTTGGAACCTACCCAAAACAATGTGATTAGCTGGGAATCAGATTGGTTAGTTTTAATTTTCCGTTTGCAAAGAAGTAGTGTGGAGGGTCAATTCAACTCTAAGCATAACTGATATTGAAATTGATATTCTTTCAGTAAGGCAAAATAAGCAATTTCCTGAAAAATAAGGTTGTACTTGTTCCTTTTGTTTTCATACTTATAGTTCTCTTGACTTGCAGTTTTCCTCAGATTTATTTTACTTCAAAAATCACCGCTGGTAGAGTGCTGGGTTTTTGTGGTTGAAGTGCCAGCCAGCCAAGTCTGTACACGTTTTTATTGGTGAACTTTTGAGTCCAGCTCTCTGCGAGTCAAAACAATAAGAAGGGTAAACATCAAGAACCAAACAAACCAGGAGAATCAAATAAGACTTGGATCAATCTTTATTGACATTTCTTTTGTGCAATTAGGAAAATGAGAATGATGGGGACTCCAGAATCCTGTGAGGATTTTCGGTGTGTTTGAGAAGCAAAGAAAGACGAGAAGTTAATTCAGTTTAGCCCCCTGGCAAAACAGACTGGGGATGAATAGAACCGTTATCTGCAATACTGAAGATCAATTAGTTTATGTTCTGCACTTATCAACACAGATTCTGAATTGGATTCTGCCCATCAGTCTTACAAGCAGGTTTTAATTTTTGTTCCTACTGTGACTAAGTAGCATAGTGAAAGGAAACATTTACAAGTAATGTTTTTGTGACAAAAAGATAAAATATATATATTTTTTGCTATTTTATTGTGAACTTTTTACAATTAGTAATGTACGAAAATATTGGTAAAACTGTGCCTAATACGTTCAGGTCTACGAAGCTCTCTGAGTGCTCATTGTCTTTATATTCTTCAGTTGATTTCTCCGTCAGAAAATGTTTTTCTGTCGCTGGTTGATGGTGAGACGTCGCTCTCTGATCGTGGCTCCATGCAGCTTACTGGATCAATCAGAAGTTCAGAAAGCAGCTTCAGTCGTCGCTTTTCACATTCTTTACAACAGCACAGCTTTACTGTAAAGATATTTTTTTACTTTAAAAATCACACCACTCTGCAGTTACTTTGGTTACAAAGAGAAAACATTTTCTAGTCATTCAGTTAATATTAAACCAACTGGTCATGATTTATGCATAACAGCAGCAGGAATCCTTTCTAAATATTGACAAATCTTAGCTTGTTCCCTTGGCTTTCAATCCGTTTTGAATATGATGTTATTCATGTTTGCCTTGTGTTATTTCCACTTCATAACACATAAGATAATTTGGAGATTACTTTACATTTTTTTGTGTGTGTGTTACTTGGACTCTGAATGATGGTGGGAACTTTATCTTAATAGGAACATTAGAAGTTTATGTGCTTGGTACTTATTTCACTTACTATATATGGTTAATGAGCAAAATACATTTTCCAATGCTATATAGTCATTTTAGGTCTAAAATGACTATATATTTATTTATTTAAAAATAAATAAATAAAAAGCAAAACAGACTTTATAATCCCAAACTCTTTAGCTTTCCTGATCTTTATATTGTGTTCCAGGTCTTTCTCCAGCCTGGCAGGTGACAGTGAGGAGTCCAGGGCCAGGTACCTGTACAGGCAGTGGGTCGGACTTGGCCTGACTGATGTCCAGCTGTACAATCACACGGTTCTGCTCAGCTTGCCTGGCTCCACTCCAAACACCATCACCGACAGATCCAGCCACCAGTGTTTTCTTCCCCATGGGGCCCCGTGTGACCAGCGGGGGCCCACTGACCTGCTGAAGCAGCAGTTCTCCTACGCAGCCTACTCTGCAGTAGGCAGCGTTCAGGTACCGGCTGTCTCTTTGGTTTTGACCTATTGCAGATGAGTGGGTTCTGTATGGTTGGATGGCCTCTTTAACCCTTTTGTTAAAGGGTTAAAGAGGCCTTTAACCCTCTTTGTAAAAACTTATGAGGCTTGTTTCTACTCTAACATATTTGGTCTGAAATAAATAAGCAAATGAATTGTGTTAATTGATTGTTGAAATAAGCAACAAGTAATTTAGTAATCGATTAATCGCTAACTGGAGTACACATACTCTAAAAATGGCCAATTCAGCCAAAACTACAAAAAAATGTACCTTTTGCATTCAACATAAAACCATTCTTTGTTTGTCTGTAAATATGTGAACCCAGAACTTTTCAAGTGTCAGTTTTAGAAAAAACCAGCAACCTCCTATTAAACACCTTTTCACTGTCCTCAATTCCCTTAATTCAAATAGGTTTGTAGATTTTTGCAGATACATCCTTTGCCAGAAATGAGCACTAGAGGAATGCTATTATTGCATTTTAAGCAATAAAATGTTTTTTTTGTTTGTTTGGGTTTTTTTGCTTATTTGCATCTTATTGTGTAAAAAGGCTTAAGTAGTTAAATTAATAATCTGCAAATATGCAAATATTTTATCTGATTAATTGTTAGAATAATTGATTACCAAATTAATAGTCAGTTTCAGCCCTATGAAATATGCTTTTTGTCCTGGAACTCTTTTTCCTTTTGGGCCGATGGTAGGAGTTTGTAGGTTGCTCTGCCTCTATAGTCATGTCCTTGAGCAACATATTTCACCTGCCTTGCCTGCTGGTGGCGCTGGTGCATGGCAGCCTCATCTCTGTCAGATTGTCCCAGTAGCTTGCCACCATCAGCGTGTGAATATCTGAATATTGAGTGAAGCTTTCTCTGGATTTGATGAAGCACTGTATAAGTACAGGTGATTTACCATTTTACAATTTGATTTACCCAGGCTTACTTCTGTCCAGTTCCAAATATCACTTAGTTCTCACTTAAAGCCACTGAGTCTGCTTGAAAGACACAAGCAGACACGATGATGTTGTTGTTCACACTCTGTAATCAATGTGATGTGGCTAATACACAGCTTTTTACCAATGGGTTTCGAGAGGCTGGACTGTTGCGTCATGAAGAGAATAGCACAAGCTAAAGAGTGAGACAAAAGTGGCATTGAGAGTGACAACGAAAGAGAAACTGACAAAATGTGTGCATGGTATTGTTGGAGGGAATGCACCAAAACCATAACCGCACCTAACCCACAGGAATACAAGCACGGTGCGCATGGTGCATAAAAACTGCACATCTAACCTAACTGTAACTGTGTTACAAGACCTGAAACACAGACACATTCGTATATGCTTACATAGTCTGATCATTAGAAAACAAAGCTGACCTGTTTGAAGTGAACTCTCCTCCTGCTGGTTCCCAGGCTCTGGTCCTGTGTCTGTGACATCCAGAGCAGAGGGAGGTGAAGTGACAATTCGCTTCATTTCTATTCTGTTTGGTAAACATTTTGACCAGGTTAAATAGTTTGAAAGTCAGTTCATTCATTTTTACTCAGCTTCACCTCTCATTCAGCTCATGGAAAAAACATCAGATGGGAAATAAACAAAAGTAAACTAACTAGATAAATTGCAGTTTAGGTGTAAACAGATGTACTTACAGGACATTTTCATACAAAAGAACATTTTTATTTATTTATGTTTTTCACAATTTGGTTAATAAAGGGAGAAACAAAGTCAAATTATACCAAAACCTCTTTATAAAAAAGTTTTCTAAAAGATGGTACGGATCATGTGGACACCTACAGCTGATACAAGAGTGAGCTATATTGTATGTGTTTATTTTGCTGTGCCTTTGTCTTTCCTTCCAACTATTTAGAATTTTCTTTCAGTTGATTTGTACAGCGCTGATATCTCATCGTATGTAGAAAATGTTTAAAAAATCTGAATTTTTACATCCAGGATAATGCAGCAAATTCCAAATTTAAGTACTCTTATGTATTAACTGGACTGAAATGAGCCATAAACTGCACTTACAGCAAACTGAAGCCCAATTAAAAAAAACAAACAAGTAGGTGCATCTGGTCTGAACCACTGAGCAGTTTACACATACTGTACTAACAAAGATAGGAACTGAGCTTACAAGTGCAGTGGCTCCAGATAACTCCAAAATATGGAAACCATTAAAAAAAATCTTTTAAAAGATGGCATTTGAGTCATAATAGATGCGTGGTTAATCTTTTCCACCATCCTTCCAAAGTGTGAAGGTTAATGGAAGTCATTATGCATGTAGTCTGCCTGCGTTGGGCGCCAGACACACACATACAAAGAAATGCCGTCACACTATTTTTAGAGGATTTTACTTCTCTGTATCTCGGGAACAGAGAAAGGGGTTGAAGGAGAAGCTTGTTATTCCCTTGAGCCCCCCCGCTCGGCCTGAGGGCAGATGAAAAGTTGGAGCCATTCTCTGAATACCAAGTTTTTCCTCTCACTCTTCACTCCCCCCGCTCTCCGTTCTCCTTTCTCTGCTTTGCTTGATCCATCCAGCTGTCCTCTTGTGGAAGTCGAAAAAAAAGGAGGGTCACAGTCATCCATCACCAGATTATTTCCTATCTTCATTCCATTCCTTTCCTTGCATAAAGTGGCAGTTTGCAGGGTCTATGTGTTGCTTTCACAATTAAATATGGCATAGGTGATTGATAGATTGGAGTCGTTGTGAAGAATACTGAAGTAATGATTCCTGATGTTGGCCATGTTTGGAGGGGTAGTCCTCTGGGGATGAGGCACATTTGCACATATGTATCTGTCCAAATTTGTAAAGTTTATTTATACCTTTGTTATAATTAAAGGAAGCACTGCAGCAGGTAGATTTTAACCAAGTTTAACAATATATATTCAGATGTAATATGCAAAGACTTTCTACAATCTATATTCTATAGTGCAGTTCTGAACAAATCCATGTGTATGCAAATAACAGAGTTGAGGATGAGGTAAAGACAACGGCTTCATTAAGTGCCTCAACATCACAGAGTCAGAAAGTTCAGGGATGCTTTTTAAATGCTCACTTTTAAGCCTTTCAAGGAAGGCAGTAGGGAAAAGCTTCTAACTAATTCAACACAGCTTAGAAAATTGCCTCCCTTGTCGTTTGTGTGTTTGCACTCTTCACCCCTTTTTCTTCTCTCCTTTCTCTGTGTTTTGGCAACATACTGTATGTCACAATCTACTGCATATGTAATGATTGTGACCATTTATTGGCCAGCCCGTTTATTGGTGCTCCCCAAATGGAATGGTTTAAATCAAAGCATATTTATCTGACTCTATGTCCCAGTCAAGGTTTTAACCTAACTTTGATTGAGAATCTGTGAAAGAATTTGAAAACTGACCTACTTTGCAAAGAATTGGTGAATCTTTCACTCTTGGTAGAAAGGGTTCTACAAAATAGTGACTCATCCTGCACTGAAAAATTTACAAAATCGTGTGTCCTTTTTTCTCCATATGCAATCTTTGAATGTGTTGTAAAACGCCCATATCTATGTATCTCCTGTAAAAAGGGTCATTATCAAAATTCTGTTTCGTCTAACATGTAGTTTTCATTTTCTCTCCAGACAGTTTAAATAACATCCATGTTACTGATGACATCTAATTGAATGAAACGGTTGTTTGTCCATGTTGGCCTGTGATGGACTGCTGGTTTGCTCCCTGCCTCTCGCTCCCTGGAGATTGACACCAGCCTCTCTTTATCCCTGCACTGATAGGTATCCATGAACAGTAAACGGATGAGACATCCAGTTGCTCGAAGGAGTTATTTTTTTTAAAATAGCATTATACTTAGAATTTATAATTACACTCCTATGTTGTTGTTTACAATCCTATAATGTTTTGTTTATAAAACATTACAGGATTACTTTGTAACAACAATCCAACCATCCATGTGTCCCCTTGTGTCATGGGTAAGACTGTGTAATTTGATCGATTCAACAATATTTATCGATATTTTTTTTTCTTCAGAAAGTATTGATTTTTCATCCGCGGGTATCGATGCGTTAAATCCTACTTTGAGTTTTATGTCAAATCTACATGAATTAAATGACAGCTATCACATGTGACATTTTTTTACCAAGTTGCACATGTACATTGAAAAATGACATGTAATCAAACAACCAGTTATAATTAATTAAATAATGAAATAGATAAATTACATTATCTAATACAGTATAAGTGAATAAGACAAAAAAGGTTCCTTTTCTGCATAACCAAATGCACAAAGCCACACAATTAACTTTTAAACAAAGCGACTGTATAACAAATGTATAACAAAGACATTTATTACACCCGTATTACAACATCAGTTCAATTAATTCAATCCAAGTCTATTGAACAGCCACAAAATGTCACTAAAATCTCTCTGTACCTCTAAAATCTTTCAAAAGATCTTAAAAATGTATTGAATCATATTGTGAGCAGTATATCAGGTATTGTTTTGTATCGGGAGATTAGTGTATTGCTACAGCCCTAGCCATGGGGACACATGTCTAAATGTTAGAAAGGAAAGGAAGCATGTCTGCATTTATTAATGTGTAAAAGTGTGTTGATAAACCATATCGTCAAGCATTTTAGAAAGAGAAGGTAGAAAACATATTTTACTGGCTAAAAGAATGCACAGATTGAGATGGTCCCACAATAACAGGCTTGGAAGGCAGAACGTGTCCAATCACAAAGACAGTAGCGCTGCCAGGTTAAGTGAGTCAGTTATACAGGTGAGGACAGGCAGACGTCAGACTGTTTTACTCCTCATTAACCTTAGCAGAGGTAAAAAACAGAACTGCACCCCAAACTCTGGGTGAGGTGCCCTGGGGCATTTGCTGACATCTTCAGTGGAACAGCCTGAAAATTAGGTGTATTTGGGAGTTTGAGAACTCTATTAACTGTCGAGATATAATGTATGAAGTGCTGCCCTTTACGAGAAGCTATACTTGGCCTCCTGCCGCCTGGATCAGAGGAAGAAAATGGGGTAGCCTTTTCAGCCACCACCCGATTCACTGTGTAGACAGAAAACCTGTTTTCTCTATATGATCCTTCTGATGCCGTTGGTGGTGTTGAAATATAGATCACTGCTAGACGTAGTTTGAAGATCTTCTTCTCCTCAACAATAACTAGTTTTTGTGGAGACAAGAGTTTAGTAACAGAAGACAAGTCTGGAGAGAAACATAAATGTCAACAGTGTTGCATTGGGACACAAGAGATCTGTTCCATCTCACCGTTTACTAATCACACCTACCGTCTGCGATGTCAGTATGTCTGTTAAAGGTTCACCTTCAAAAGGATGCTCATTCATATGTATGTCTCTTATTCTCACAATAAGAGACATGCAGCTGTTCCATGACACATTTATGTTACTTACTTCTGTCTTTTTCTTTAAATCAAATTTCTAGTGCTACATATTCTCCGAACTTTTCACCAATGGGCGTTTTTCTTTGCTTGAAATGGTAAATCAAGTTTGTAGAAAGAACTAAATCCAACTATGTTTTGAAAAGCTGGCAATAGCCTGTCTATGCAATTCCAAATGTTTTAGTTGATCAAATGACCTAACGATGCCTTACCTCCAGAGTCTGTTAGATAACATTTTTTACAGAACCAGTTGACATGATGCCGGCTCCACCCCCACTTCTGGAAGCAGTGCAAACCTCCACTAAACAAACAGTGTTATAATGAAACTCAATGTGGAAACTCAATGTGTTATCAAAGACATTTTGAAAGTTACTTGTATCTTGTCAGCCAACACTAAGGCAAAGACAACAGGGAAGAAAATTCTCCGAGTCGTCCATCAGCTCTGTAAGGTCATCACACCTAGAGGAAGAATGATGAGGGGCACAAAGTCTCGTTGGATATGAGAGAAAAATATCTTCAACACATTTTGCACTCACTTGGTCAGTAATGACTCAAATAATGTGAGCTTATAAAAAATTTGTCTTCAGGAAATTGCTTAGAAAAAAACAGCAGCATAAAAAGGTGCTTAAATGTTAATACAGCAGTTAGTACAGTCCATGTTTTCATGCTGCCTTAGAGCTACCTATTTAATTTACTCATAGAATCAAGCATAACTACCTTCACTTATTGATCTTTGATTTGACCTGCAGTCATACAGTGTCTATTATGACAAAAATGGGATGTTAGCAACCAGTCACCTTTATACAGACTAACATGTTGCCGTCAATCACATTTTGATTCAATTGGACATGAAGTCGGCTGCAGGCCTTAATTCTAGAAGCTTTGTCGATTGTTTCATCAAGAGTGTTTTAGATGATAGACTATGGTGGTGGGTGTTACCCTGTAATTGATGGGTTGCCAGTTTGAAATCTCATTTTGTATGTCTCAGTCATTGTATCTTTGGGCAATACACTCGACCAACCTTGCCTGCTGGTGGTGGTCAGAGGGCCCAACGATGGCCTGGCAGCCTCTCCTCTGTCAGACTGCCCTATGGCAGCGGTGGGTACTATCCAGTAGCTTGGTACCATCAGTGTGTGAATGGGTGTGTTGGTGGGTGAATTGAATGTGAAGTGCTTTGGGGTCCTCTAGATTTGATAAGGTGCTATTCAAGTACAGGTGAAGTACCATGGTGGAGGTTCAAGTTGGGTACCAAGATGTCGCATTTCAAAATCAGGTTTCCATGTTATTTTATTCATATCTGTTGGATAATATATGAGATGAAGGTCAAAAAGGTCAGTGAAGACACTTTTTGGTGTAGTTTCTCTACATCCAATGAAGTTTCCCCATAAGGGACAGTAAAGGTTATTTCTATCCTATTTTAAGTTGGGAAATATGGACAAGTTCACAAAACACATGACATTGTCACATCATCATCTCTGTGTTTATAATTTGTCAAAATATCTGACTTGTCTATATCCAAAAGAAACCAGTGCTTTGGCATGGCTGAAAAAAGGGAAAGAAATGAACTGATGCTTTACGTTAGGCTGGTCTATCTCACATAATTCAACTAAATACATTGATGTGAATTTCAATGTGAGTTGCAGTTTTTCTCTGTAATTTTTATTTTTTAAATTTTTTTATGCTTGAATGTGACCATGGCTTAGAAAGGAAGTAGTAATAAATTATGGGATGAGACCAGTTTAAATAATTGGGCACCATTCATCAACATATTCTTTTGTTTGCCCTCATTTCTAAATCTAGTGCGAAGGACACGCATAGTGGGAAAATGAAATATTTGTGTGTAATGATGCTAACTCCTTTAGCCAGAGCTGTCACCTTCGTCGTTAATTTAACTACCTTGCTAAGATGAAACAGAAGAATGCAAGCCGGGAATAAGGAGAGAGGGATCCAGTTCAAGCAGAACCATCTCAGTGAGCGGAGAGATTATTCAGTATTACATTTCACTGTGCCTTGTACTGTTTCCCAGCCTGCAAGTTAAATGGAAAGACTTTTATGATGCAAATGCAGGCAGCAGTGATAAATCTCTCCCGCTCTCTTCTCCTGAACTCCCCTGATTCAAAGCGATGTGCTCTCTCTCACTTTCTCTCTCTCTTCCTCGCTCCCTCTTTCTCTTTGACTCATTGGCAGTGTCCCTCTTTACCACTTGCACGCTTTCTTCTCGCTGCAGCGTTGTGTTACACTCGCCCCCAGGCCACATGAAAAATGAATCAGAGCCAGGTGATGCGGTGAGGGAGTGTTAAAGTGAGGGTGCGGCAAGTAGGAGAGGGATGAATGAGAGCGAGAGACCCCAAAAAGTAACACTTTGACTTTCCCCAACAACTTCTAGGTCACCGGGATGAGAAGGATGAAAACACTCAAAGATTCACACAAACAGATTCACTCATGGCAGCAAACAACACTGGCTTGCTTCCAACACCTTTTTGAATAAAGACTGGATGAATACAAATAAAATAATTTCTCTTGAAGCTTCAACAGATCTACAAACACCAAGCGGCCACTTTATTAGGCACACCTGTTTGATATGAGGAATAGCAAATCAGCCAATCATATGCCATGAGCCCAAGGTATTTAGGTGAGTTGTTGAAGTTCAGTTTAAACATCAAAAAGTGAGGAGATAGGGTGGAAGTACGTGACTTTGAACAGGTCATGGTGTTGGTCCAGTATAGGTCGGTCTGAGCCTTCCAAAACCCCTAATGGTGGTTATGCAAAAATGGAAGTTATGCTAGCAAGTTTAACAAAATTTTCATTGTGATGTTGGATGTTGTGTTTTAGCATTTTGTTGACTCTTGTGGCCATGCATCCCCATCAGGACCATAAAACTCATCAGTACATATAATGATTTGCAGCGCTGCACACAGACAGGCACATTAAGGCACTTCTATTTTTTTAATATTTTAAAAAATAGAAGAACCTCTTTATTACCAAATTATTGACTATTTTATTTGTATTTATATATTTATTTATTTTAATTCTTAGAATTTCATTCTTGTGGGCAGGTCTACCAACAAGAATGAAAGTCTTTTTCCTTTCTGAACACCTCCAAGACCTTGTTGTAAATTGCTAGTTAAAGAATAGTATGTTGTTATTTTGATGTGAACTATATTATGACATTTGATAGCAAATGGTAGAGTGGCACATTGTGCAGCATCTTTATGTTTTTGGTTTTTAATTCTATTATGTTAGAGATTATTAATTAAAAATCTAATCATCTAGACAGACAGATCTATTTATTTGTCCTCATTGGTGAACTAGTTTGCAGCATTGTCAGCTGGCATTTACGTAAAACATATGTACAAACATGGCATTAACAATGAGTTAAAAAATATACATCAGTAAAAATGTTGTCATGTTTCTTGAGAATAAATGATGGCAAAACCTTTGCCCTGAAGGAAACAGCTCAAATTAGAATTTCAGTGTATGTGTATTGTCTGCTAACGTCTCTGTCATCTCTGTATCATATTAACCTCAAATATTGTTAGATTCCTTTTGAAAATATATTTTCTCTAAGAAGCTGCTCTGTTTCTCTCCAGGGAGAGGTGGTGGATGTCCAGTATGCCAGTGTGGAAGACTTGAGAAGAGCCAAAGACTCCCTGAACCTCACTAACCAGATTGCTGTGGTCAAGCTTGGTCAAGCACCCTTATTATATAAGGTAAGAACAAATCAAAGTACAGCAGGATTGTGCTGATAAGCGCTTCACATTAATCACTTAAGGTAGACTGTTCAGATACTTGACACCTCAATGCAGGAAATCCAGCAACAAGAAGGAACAGATTTACCCACACTGAGGAGAAACATATTTTGACCTTCAGAAATAACTTAGTTATAACTCAGACACGTTTTCCGTCTAATAAAGAGATTGATGATTTATCTTAAGGCTCTAAATGTAGCATGCTAACTGCAGCCTGTTACAAAAGGAATCTTCTACTCAACACGAGCTAATTTGCCATGCACCTCATTTTTTTATACAATATTTTCTATAAAAATCCTCAGCCTGCTCCTTTGCTGGATTCCTTTAGCGTACTAACATTAGTAGTGCTTTGATTGATTAGGCCTATTTCTGCTTGGATTTGTTCCAAACTCTGCTTAAAGCAGTTTTGCCATCAATTAGAATATGACAGGGAAAATACGAATTCCCACCCAGTTAATTAAAACATAAACGTTTACTTGCATTTTAATTGCTCATAAATTTAGCTGCATGTTTCGTTCAGTCAAAAGGTAATTTGATTATACAAACCTGCATGCAAACTCTAAGAGAATATTTGGTGACAGAAATTTCCACTAATTAATAATTTAAATGTTTATCGCAGTGAAAATAAGAATTGGTTGCAGTCAGCTGAATTATCTTAATCCTTTCATATAGCTTTTTAAAACACTGGGACTCATTAATAAAATCTAAAATAAAAAAAAATAAAAATAAAAAAATACTTTCTGCCTCATGAAACAGTTCGGCTTCTGCAGAAAATTATTCATCTTTTATATAAAGCTACTGGGAAAAGAGGAAGTGAGACAGTGGAGGTGACTGCACATTCTCTGAATGTACACAGTTGAACACATCACACCATACTGGAACCTCTGGAACCTGTAATGATCCAGTAAGAAGCTGTTGACCCATTTGCTCATCTTCACCTAGTTTGTGACAGAGTTGATCATGTGTTCCTTCTAATGGTGCTGCGAGTCAGCAGCTGAGAGAAATGATTGCCCTTTACATACAAGTGGAGAAAAAAGTGATTGATGAGCCTTGAACTCTCACTAATGAGTGTGTGACGGTGACTGCAGGCCCAACGTTACACAGCCAGCAAGAGTCACACTTGACAAAAGCAAGATGCTTCCTTTTATCTTCATGGTTAAACCCTGTTTGGTTCTATTACATCCAGAGTTAATGTATATCCACTCAGTCCTAAATCAGCATATTTTGTTCTGTGAATCGAATGTTAAATGGCTTTTAGCTCTGAATTTTATTTTTTTCATTGTTTCTGTCTTTTGGAATGAAATTATGTTTGCTGATGCGAGACTGTTCAACAGCATGTCAGCTTTTTAGTCCAAATCAAGAGTCACTAAAAGACAGTGAGTGCTCTAACATGTTCTCATTGTCATCCTTTAAACTCTATATAGTTTAGAAGTAGCTGCCAGTGATCCACACACTTTTTATCACTAGGAATATCATATGTGTAATTCAAACATAACATACAGCTCTGGAAAAAATGAAGAAACCACTGCACACAACCCCATTGAAAACCTCAAGGTTATTTCACCAAGTATTGATTTCTGAACTCCTCCTGAGTTAAAACATTAGTATTGTTGTTTCTTAATGAATTTTATTGTTTTCTTTGCATCATTTGAGGTCTGAAAGCATCTTTTTCATTAATTTGACCATTTTTCATTTTCTGCAAATAAATACCACATTTTTGCTTGGAATTTCAGACATGTTGTCATTAGTTCATAGAATGAAATAATAATGTTCATTTTACTCAAACATATATCTATTAAAAGTAAAATCAGAGAAAATTATCATTTTAAGTGGTCTCTTATTTTTTTCCAGAGCTGTTTATGTTGAATCTTAAAATTCGACACAACCTTGTTAAAAGGACACAGTATACATTAAAAAGGTCCAATAATCTTATTGGATAAAGTCCACTCACTTTCCACTGTATGATATGTGGTGATGAACCTGAAGTAAAGCTCAGCTGGATTAATCAGGCACATATGTTCTTTAGCTAAAGCCACAGGATCAGAAGAATCTCATTATTCAAAGATATCAGTAAGGATAAAAATAAAAAAATCTATTATTGTCTCTCCTTGTGTGTGTTTTTAAGGATGTTTTCCCAGCTGATAGTCGAATAGACAAGGTTACATAGGGGATAAAAATTGCAAAATTTATTTAATCTCCAGCTGCTGTGGTTGTCTTTCACATGCAGTGATTCAAATGTGTGCATGTTTGAGTGCAAATGGGTGAATCTGGCTCTACTGTAAAGTGCTGTTATTTTTTATATATGAGTCTAATGATTTTATCTAATATTATTATGAGGTTGATTTAATTATGTTTTCTGTGGTGTCAATTTGTCGCCATTGAGTTTGTTTTGTTATGTGTTTTGTTGGTGTAGGTAAGATGTGGGTCAGCAGATTGTCAAACTGAGCTCAGGTGAGATGAAGATGGTGGTCATAGGAACACTGGTCAGCGTCCAGTTAGGTTCTGAAATTCTCCCAGTGCACGTCTCAAACAAAATGTCAGATTCTTGTGCACTATGACTTCAGTGCACAAGCATCCAGCTTGAGGCATTGGATGCGTTTTTGAGTTGCAAAACACGTTTGGTCTGAATGCAGCATAATTAAAATTGGAGCAAGAGGAATGTATAAGACATTTTACTGCTGACAGAGATATATCGCTCAGCTTGACACTTCTCTCTTCTCAGTGGGGGATGCTTGTCTACAGACACGCAATTTCCGGTACAGCTTCATAGCGTAGCTACATTCATGTTTGAGCTGGCACAGTTTATACATCACAGTCAAATATTAGACTCATAGTCAAACAGAAAACAGTTTATATTTATACTTTTATGAAACTGACATCCAGTGTTCATTGCTTGTCCTTGCTGGGTTATGGTAGTGTTTGTTTGTAGTATTCATTGGGCGAAAGGTGAGGTACACTCTGGACAGTCTGTCAGTCCATCACAGGGAAACACAATATTAATACTGCATACACTCACCAGGTATCTCTTTGTTTTTGTACACTGTTCTAGTATTGATTTTGCATCTGTTTTTACCTCAGAACTACCTTAATCATAGCATAGATTCAAAAATATATCAGTGATATCCCTCAGAAATTTCCATCTTCTTTAACATGAAATGATGTCAGATTTATATAGCGCTTTTCAGGACCCTCAAAGACACTTCACAAGGATTCATACACACATTCATACACTGATGATGGCAAGCTACTGGATTGTAGCCACAGCTGCCCTCTGTCCCCATATTAATGTACTGTAAGTGATGGTATCAAATAGTTGCAGCAGATTTGCTAGACACACATCCATGATGAGAATGTCCTGTTCCACAATATCCAAAGATGCTCCAATGATGGAGGACATGGAGCCATAGTGAACTCGTTGACATGTTCAAGAAAGCAGTTTGAGATGATTTGAGCTTTGTGACGCCGTGCGTTTTCCTGGGTACATTGCTGTCACAACAGGATGGACATGGACACCAACAACGCTCTGTTAGGTTGATGTGTTCAAATGATTGTCAAGGTGGCCCAAAGTGTGCAATAAAATAAAATCTGATACAGTGCAGGACGTATCCATACTTTCACTGTATTTATAAAGAACAGATTATTTTTATGAAGATTTGCAGAGTGAGTTGCAGATGTAAAAGTTATTTACATCTGCAATTATTTGCAGATTTTACAATATTTTACATTTTGTAAAATGTAAAATTTAAATGTTACATTATTTACATGATGATGTAAATATCATGTAAGCAACTGATTTTGTTGCTGTTTTCTATGTGTTCAGTGTTATTGCAGAGAAGGACAGTTGTGTAGTGTGTGGAATTTCCGTGGCTGGTGTCACATATTCAATAAAACTTTTATTTACACCCATGAAACAATAAAAAACAGAAACAAGGACACCTCCCACTGACAGCTGTGAAATACAGCTCTGTTCTGTGACAACTGCAACATCTTTCTGTCTTTCCCATCACTGCTGTTGACTAAATGAATGCCCTCATAATAGAAAATCTGAAATCACTCAATCATATATTTCATTCAATAAGAATGTAAGAAACTAATTTAGTGATAAGTATTTTTCTTGTGGTAATGTGACAATTTAATGCTGTGCTTTTTACTTGCTTTTAAAGCCTGATGTTAAATAGACAAACGTCTGTTGCTTGCTGGAGATTTCCACAAGGTGGCGCATCAACAAACTGTAACCATGCAAAACATCCTGATATTCAGGATGCTAATAATGAACAAAAATCAACAAAATAATGTGGCATCAATGATTTCAAATATGGGAGAAGTGGAATTGTGTTGCATTGTTGTCTTTTGGTAACTTTTGTAAAACACCTGTCATACACATTCATTTTGAGGGTCTTGCTGTGTTGTAACTAATGATAACAAACATGCAAATGATTAAAACCAGTATGGAGATTATTGAAAGTCAGTTGAAATGCCATCTGTTGTGACGTAAAACACAGAACTGATAAACTATTGCAAAACATTCAATGTGACATTGATCAGTTTGTCACATTGAATGTTATGATCCAATTTTAGAATTCAGTTTTCTTTGGTTGGAGTCAAGCGACATCCCACATTTTGACTGGATAATAGCTTGCTTGTTTTCACTAACAGTTCAGTGTTTTCAGGATGTCTCTTGTCCACCGCAGGTGTCTTCAGATTCGCTGAACATTGTCTTTACCATTCCAAAGCTTTAATATTCTCCCACTGAAGCTGTTCATTTCCTGGTTTTGAGTCACTGTGATTCTGAAAAAAAATTTGTTTTCAGTCTGAAGTTTTAAGCCAAAAATGATTTAGAGCTGTTCATAACGTAATCTACCTTGACAAAAATTCTAGTTTTCTAAATCTACAGTATAGTGCTGCCACCACTGTTTCACTGGTGGCATGCTGCACCTTTAGAGATCTATAGTGTTGTTCTTCTGCCAACCTTTATTAACCTTTTCTGCAAGCTGTGGTCTTTGCTAAATGATGCAGGTGATAATATTTCACACAAAAAAGCTAAAAAGCAAACTGTTTTTTTTTAATCTAATTTACTTTTTACATTACCCCTTAATCCAGTAGTTTTGTTTCAATTTAATTGTATGAAATGAATAAATAAGGATGGAAAAAGGTTTGAATTCCTGTTTTGTAGTTAAGCCTGGTATTTTAACAGGGATATGTAGACTATTTTATATCCACTCTCCACTTATACAATAAGAAGAAATATACTTTTCTGGAGTACAATTTGATAAACAACCAAAATCACTGTATAAGGAATATTTATTTAACTGTTGCTATGATGAAATTCTTTGTCATTTTCGATGGCCATTGTGTCCACTTCAGGTTATTGGTGGGTTTATAGCTTATTAGATGATCCTTGGTCTTTTTTGCTCTTGGAAAATGTCTTGTTTGCTTATTTCTGTCATTTTGCTTCAGACTCTCATCACAACCTGTTCTCAGCATTAATCAATGTGTTCCTCAGTTTATGTTTTTCTAAAGCTGCATAATCAATATTTTACATGATTTGTTTGTCCTGTTCAGGTACATTTCATAGTTTTTGCGCATAGTTTTCTTTAATGTTATTTTCCTTTTTTTGACTAGTTGCAGTAGGTGGTTGGACCTTCATTTTCTTTACAATACCTGTCCTGCCATAAGAAATTTAAGTTGCAATATGTTTATGAATAAGAATTAAAAATGTTTTTAATTATACCTTGGGAGAATTACTTATCTCTTTAATTATATTTCTGTGTGTTTTTGCACCCAGCTGTCTCTGTTATCTGACTTTGGTTTTCGAGGCGTTCTTCTCTACATCGATCCCTGTGACGCTCCGCCTGGCCGGAACATCTGGCACGAAGCTTTCAGAGTCACTTTAAATCCTGGAGGAAACCCTTCCTTTGGTAAGTGACCAAGGTGTTTTCTTTTTAAATGACATTATAATAGATTTCTGCTGATATGATTTTTTAATTAAATTCTGTTGATGGCCTACTTGATAATAATTATTGTTATTCTCAAATCATAGCACATTTGCTTGTCCAGTGACCTAACACTGAACAATAATAGTACCCACAAAACAATATGGAAAATAAATGTACTTGTAATTGTTGATATAATCTGACATTTTAAAAGTAAATGTAGCAAATAAAGATATTTTGGTAATTCTAACTGGGGTAAAACAAGAGAAGTTTACTGTCATTTAACTTTAGACAGAGTGCACAGCTTTTTATTCAGCATATGTAAACTTCTGGTTTCAACTCAGTAAAGTTATGTGGTAACCAGCATCTTTCCAGTCATAATATTCCAAAGTGTTAAATTATTTCTGATCATTATCTTTTCTAGGGGTTCACCAATGTGAAAGTTCTGGCCAGTATCGATATCCAATATTAATATTGCTGTTATGTTTACGGATGTTAACTATATCTCCTGATCATTCTGACACGGTGAAAAAAACACCTCCAACTCTGTGCTGCATCACTTACCAAATACCACATGACCAACCATCCTCTTCCTCCTGAAACACAAACAGCTGAAGGATGGAAATACATATTGGTTATTAATATCAGCACACTTTACATATTTTTAAGAAATGACTAACATTGGCTGATACCGAAGTTAATGTGGACATCTGTAATATTATTTTTATCTAGTGACTGCACTTTGTAACAAACCTTACATTTATTCAGTGGCGTTTTTAAAGGCTGACTTAGTTAATTTAATGGAAACTCATATAAAGTGTTCAGAATGATGAGGCCACTTTGTTAGGCACGCCTTGTTAGAACCAGGTTAAACTTTCTTTAGTGTTCATTACATCTCAAGTGTTCACAGCATAGATTCCACCAGGTGTCAGAAACATTCCTCAGGGATCTTCACATACCTAATACAGTTAGTTATGTCAACAATTTCCACAAAACTGAGCTATGTTCTTTAAACATCTATTACTGATAAAACAAAGCATCACAGACAACAAACCAATTACCAAAGTATTGTAACACCTTACAGCTACAGAGAGGGTGCAGCCCTGATTAGCTCAAGAATCCACCATGACATGTAGCTTTTTAGGCTAATATTTGAATTACCTGATGGAGTGAAACCCACACGTCTTTATGATGACTACCTCTCTGACGTTCTCTCTTGAACGTCATCCAGGTCTGACTACCCACTCTGGTGGGTGGTTTAACACACACCAACATATAATCTACAACAGGAACAGACTGATCACTACAACAACAATGCTAAACAATTTAAGAAATGACTAAAACAAACATAAATCCTACCCACAATGCCTCACTGAAGACACATGACAAACAAATACACCAGAATAATGCAAATATATAAACTCTGTTTTCAATTAATCAACATTTTCCATTTTCTTCGTTGGTCTTCAGATTGTTAAAATATGTTCACTAAAGAGCAAATCGGCAGGAAAAGTGAGTTTATTATTAACTCATATTAAAACTGCTTTAGCCCCTTATTACAGGGACATGGCAGGTGACTTTCACTATATGACAACATAGAAGGAGCAAACCAACTAATATTCACAAGTAATATTTTTTCTGAGATGGCTATGTGAATTTGTTTTGCACCATTTGTTTGGGATTATTTGGTGCAAAACTGTAAGTGTAAGATTTTTGTGAGTGTGACTGAAAGAATACAATTTGTGTCTTGTACAAGAATTTGAAGAGGTGTAACTGTTATTTTGTATTTATGAAAGACTGAAAAAAACTTGCTCTAAAAATATCTTCATAAAAACAGTCTTATTACTTAAGTTACTTCATAGAGTGAGCTTCTCAGCATGTGCGGTGTCGACTTAACACAATACGATGGGGGACTTTGTAAAGGAACACATTGGATTGTTGAATTTACTCAGCCCTGTTACTGATGCACCAAAAAGAATTTTATGTGACTTTAACAAGTAAAAAAATTATGTTAAACTTAATAAAGTGTGTTATGTTTGAAATTCCAACTCATAATACAATAACTCAAAATAAATTAAAAAGAAATAATAAATATTAGTTTGGGCAGGGCTCCATCTATTTAGTTCAACACTTCACCGAGTTATTTTTTTGAGTGTACCTTGCAATGATAGCATTCCTCTGTTGCTGCAGACTTTTCTACAGCTCATCTGTGATGCAAATCCCCCTTTCCACCTCATCCCAGAGGTGATCTACTGGATTAAAATCTGGGGTCTGTGGAGACAATTGGAGACCAGTGAAATCCTTTTCATGTCCAGTAAACCAACTGCAGATAACTGGGGCTTTGTGACATGCTGCGTTATCCTGCTGGACGTAGCTATCAGAGTATGAGTGGTCATTAAGGAACTGGCATGGTCAGCAACAATACTCAGGCAGGAATATGATGGTTAATTGAGGTCCAGTTAGTACCAAGAGCCCAAAGGGTTCCAATAATCACCAAATAAACATAATGTCAAGCAGAGATGTAGCTCAATAAAACTAATGTTTGTCCTGATGTTAGTTAAATAAAACCAAAATCCGCCTCCATCCTCTACAACCAGGTCATACACCAGTATTTTAAAGCTACGATCTAATGAGGCTAAAGTATCGTAACATTTGTTGCTGGTTACCTCCACAGAAAACACATAACTTTTGAAGTAAATACCATGATACAGGAACTAATCACAAGTACAAAAAACTGAATTATTAGGTTGCTTTAAATAATTTTCTCTAATTTTGCTGAAGTGTTCTCTCTTGAACGTCGTCCAGGTCTGAAACATGCTCTCGTATCTTACCCTGGCCTCAGGCAGAGGACGCCGTTCTGCTGTATTTAAATCAGCTTCCCAGGGCTCTTGTCCTCTTTGACCCCAGTCTTGTCCCCACTTCCTGGTTTTATGCCGGGTCTGCTCAACAGGGATGTGTCATTACCACTCAAGTATCCTTAGTTCTTGTAATAGCCTGAGTGCCATGGTGCAAAGACCTGTTGGAACCCCAGCAGATGTCTGGAGTTGCTGTGTGAGCATGTGAAAGGGTGTGTATGGTGTGTATTTCACTAGAAAAGAGACAGATGCTGACCATCCTATCAGATGGCCAGTTCCCCATCAAGGTTCTCAGCGCTAACTGAGCTCAAGAGACCAGAGGATGATAAATGACGCCTAATTGCTCATATGTGCCAAAGGTAGTTCGGATATGAAGGTTATTTTTAATCTTCTAAAGCATGTCATGCAGCATATGAGAAGAGGGAAGTATTTAGTTTTAACAAGGATTTTATCTGTGCATGCAGGCAACATTCTTTACTTGTCAATGGCCAGATCTACAGAAACTTGAGAATTCAGGGAAAGATGAGCGATAGATACCTGTCACAGTCTATGATATCGGCTTCACAAGAACAAGATGAGGTTTCAAAATGATTTTTTTTTAAATGGCAGTATTATGTATTTCCCAGGAATATAGTGGCATTTTATAGTGGAATAAAGTAACAAAAGTATCTATCAAGTAGGACTTAAAAATAATTTGATGCCATAATTTAAGACCTTGAAATTAGGCTTCTGTCTCTTTAAAAACTCCTGTGTTTATGATGACTGCCTCATCACAACATGGCTCCTCTATTAACCCTTCAACAACATTTTTGTCAGTGTTGCACTGAGAAGTAGCTGCTATAATGAGCTCATCAGATGCACAGTTCCACCAAGTGTTTGCTAATTTCTGATGGCTAGTCTGAAGAAACTTGGAAACTGCAGCTCTGAGGAGAAGCTGTGCCTGGAAACTGTTGCTATGTCCAACCAGGCGTTTATCACTGCCGAATGGTTGCCATTGGAGATTAAAGAATTTATCAAACATGCAAGAAAGAATCAAAGCAACACTCTAAGTATGTTTTTGATGAATGAATAGCCTTTTAACACAACAGTAATAACAGTAATATGAACCTCAGAAAGGTCCATTTTACATGATACTGCCCCTTTAAAAAAGTGTTCTTTTTACAAATACACAAAAAAGTTGCGCAAATCACTCACTGTGGTTTATAGAATCTGCTTTAGGGGTTACTGCTTTAGGGGTGGTCAATGTAGGGTTGGGGGGCTGAGTGCACCTGCTAGGCCTGATGGTTCATGTGGTCCTTGCTGGTCTGGGTGGTTCTCTGGTTCCCTCGGAAACTGCTTGGCTTTGGTTAGACTCAGTTCTTTCAGACCTCTAATGTGGGGAAGCCCTCCTCTGGGGGCTCGTCTCTGTTGTTGCCAGGTAACGGCATATTTTGACAGAAGCCCCCCTACCTCCATGAAGTGGATATGAGAATGTTGAGTTAATGTGATTCTCTTATCACATCGCTTTCCAATAAATCTTTACTCAGGCTGTCATTTTTATAATATCTAATACCACTTACACAGTAATATGTAATATTACTGCTTAAATGAAAGTTAGATTTTTATTCTCTTTAAATTAAATAAATGAAAGATTATTTCGGTTCATTCACACATGACATTTATGAATCCATACTTTAATGGTTCAGTTTCATTAAAATATTTCAGGCAGCTGAAAAGTCCTCAGATCTCTGGGAGCCACGAAATGGAGAAATATTTCATTTGCTGCGTCTTTCTATCAGAGCAGAGAGTAAGTTGGAAATCTTCACACACCTATTCATTGGCGACCAATAATGTCTAATCTAACTGGATATTATTGGTAATATTCAGTAATATCCAAAAGCACTTGAGGTCAGAAAACAGGTGTTATAAAATTTACAGTATTTCATGTGTACCTCAGGCAGCTGGTGTCCCACACACTGAGCAAAACATATATTTTTTTAATAATGTGTGCATCCATCTCCTTATCTTTTTCTGCCAGGTTTTCGCTTTTTACACGTTAGTTTTATGGAAGAGTTCATAAAGGATTTTCATAGTGTGGAGTCTGGAATCCAGCGTTGCTTCTCTGCAAGAACATCTCTGCTGGTTGGCAACAGTGGATCTCAAAAGTATTAACACCCCTAACAATCGGCATGAAAACATAAAACATGATTTTAAAATTCTTTCTACTTTAATGTATTCTATTCTGTATAATTCAACTGAACATGTAAAAAGTATATATGTCGTGGGAGAAAACAATCAATAATAAAACTTGTTTTTACCTGCTTTTCATAAGTGTGACTCACTTTAGACAAATATCTTTTTGCCCAATGTCACACATATCTAAGATCAGTGGAGAGAATCTCGTTTACAAGAAAGAAGTTCAGAATTTTTTTGACATTTTGTTGTTTTAACTTGTTACCTAAAGCCATAGTAAGCAGAAAGGGTCAGGGTGGAAGTTTTTCCAAACCGCGGACAAGACCAGCCAGAAGCTGGTCAGTGTGGCTGCCAGGAGGACGGCTGCCTCACTGAGGGAATGCTGCAGGAATTTCTAGCAATTACTGCTGGTGTTCTGAATGTGACCATAGCATTCTTTGTATGCCTGGACTAAGGATTAGGGTTGAAGACAGAAGGATTATCTTCTAAAAAAAAAACAAAAAAACATTCTGGCTTGGTTGTATACCTGCAGTTAAATTTGTGTTAGTGTTTTCTTTTTGTTTGTTTGTTTTGTTTTTTTAATCAATGTGGATGCAGTTATCATCAGCTCTAAATAGTGTGTAATACTGCATATTTTGGTTTCAGTACTGACTTAACATCGGTATTGCTGATATTTTGGATCAATCCTCTTTTATCCACCAAATACTAGGCTGTATTGACCCAAAACTGTCTGCTGGAAAACCGAACATAGAGGGATTTTGTTATTATCAGAAGAAAATAAGTCTAGCGATGACCTAGCCAGAGATCTGTAGGGATGTTTTGTCGTTGCTGCATTTGTAAACAACTAAATGACAGTACGGTGTGCAAACTTTTGAGAACCATCATATCTCTCCAACTTGAACCAAAAATGGCATTTTTATCTGTTATATTTATTAATAATGTACTCGTCGTACCTTTCATTAAATAGCAAGTCCTTTTGTGTAACATGACATGTACGCTTTGATTTTTTTTCATAAGGACTAAATATGAGCTTCTGTTGATCTCTAAGTATCTTGAATAATCAGTGCTCCTGCTGATTACTTGCTTTTCTTTGGTTGGATCTTTAAATGACTCCTCATGGGGTCGAGAGGAAAATTGGATCCATTAGAGCTGTAAAGTGAGCTTGTGCCATTAGTCTGCTAATTCTCCATCAGAACCTACTTAACATGTGCCGTATTATAATGATTCCACAGTGCTGTTTCCTGGCTGCTTGATGTGTTAAGAAAAGAATCATCAGAATTGAATGAGGAGATCTTGAGCCCAGCTCGGTTCGGACCGGGCCCTTTACTTCTCCCAGGCTAACCCAAACCCAGCCCTGGTCAGTTTGGAGAACGGAGGCCGTTTGTTTCCAGCAGACCTGGCCGTATCAAGCAGATCGTCTTCTGTTTAGTGAGACGTTTAAAGAGCAATCGCCTCGCACCTGTTTTGGGTTTAGAAGCTTTTAGCTTTCAGGCCCTTTGGTGTTTAAAGAGCTTTAAAACAGGCTCAGTTCTCTGGGGTGTCAACAGTTCCTTCCTTTCAAATGGAGAAATAAGCTAGAAAAAGCTGTCAGTAGAGCTCCCTGGTGGAAACGCTGCCAGTGGAGGGCTGTTTAAAGTCAATATAATTCCACTGTTTGCCTGGGTGCCAAATAATATTTCCCCAGACTTTCCCTCCACATCTCAGTTCATAGTTTGGTCTTTGTTGTCTCTCACTCTGCTCCTTCACCTCCTCCTTCCTCTCCTTGTTAATTTGACTGTTCCATGAGTTGTCACCTAGAGCCTGCTGAGACATACAGCAAAAACAAACCCTCATGCATCTCTCCCAGATGCGCAGCATATGATGTTGTTTACGTGTTCATGTCACTGCGGACGCGTAATTTGTCTGAGCGTGGGCTTTCGTCGCCAACCATGCGTTTGTATGTTCCAAACTTTCCTTGCGTGCAGCAGTGATGGTTTTAAAGTTTTCCTACTTATTAGTGTTGCATGAACACTCTTCCCTGTGTATGGCTCCAAGTTTTCTTCTCTTTTTTTTCTCCCATGTTTAGTAACACTACAATGACTAAAGCATTAATGAAAGGAGATGTGAGGGGATAAAGCTACATGCAGATTCCTGCAGAGACCGAAGTGTTTGCTTTGATATCATCAGCAGGTGTTTGCTGTCAGCCTTACTCCACGTTCATCTGGTTTGATATGCACCATGCTGCTGCAGCATGCATTTATTCTTGGAAAAGATCCTTCAGCTTGGAGTTCACGGCTTGCCGTGCAACCGTATAGACTCTTGCTAAAGACTTTGTAAAAGTTTTTTGTGAGAACTTTAATTCACAGAGCTTCACTTAAATACCACAAAGTATCTTACTGATGATAGTTGTTATAAACGGTCAAAATTGTTCTTGACTCGTTTAAATTCAGAAAACAGTTGATTGTGTAATTTAAAAAATCTGCAGCTTTTATTGGTTTGTAAAAGTATTCATATCCCTAGATTTTATTCAAATGATAAATTCAAAAGAAATGTGCAAGTGTTTTGTGTACAGCCCCCACCTCTGATGCTTTTAACTAAAACCAAATGCAACCAAGTCTTCACATTTTCAATAGAGCACAACTTAAGAACTCCTGCCTCAGGTCTTTGTCTTGCTGGAGAATAAATATTCTCTGGAGGCATAGTTCTCTAGCAGATGGATGCAAAATGTCCTCCAGGATTTCTTTAGATTTTGCTGCTTTCATTTACTTTCATTACCTTTACAACATGTTGGTGCCTCATGGTATGTTTGGTGCCGGATCAACAATAAGCTCAATCAGATCAAAAAACTTTCTTCTACTTGACCCTGGAGTCTCTCACATGCCTTTTAGCAAACACTAGTGGAATCTTCATGTTGTTGTCTCACTCAGTAAGGTGACCTCTATTCCAGCCATTATGAGACTAATGGCACCAACTGACTGGCAGTCTGTTGAATTAGGTTAGTCACTTTAGTGGTGCGAATATTTCTGTGGACACTTTTGATGTTATTGGTATTTAATATTTTTGGTATTTTGGGGTCAGTGTGGAGCTCCCTGACTAGTCCCCAGCCTGTCTTCACCCGGCTCACATTGGCACAGAGACCGTTGCTAGGGGCGACGCCAGAGAGGACCTCCTGCTGGCAGCAAAGAGAGCTGCTTCTCCCAAGATGCCTTCGGTGACTATATTCCAACTGAATAAATAAGCTTTCACCCCCGGCTTATTTGAAATTCCGTAGAAGGAATCATTGAATGATAGATGACTCCGTCATGAAACAGATACCACTGGCTCCTCAGCCCCATGCATGCTTCAGCCCACAGCTGAGAGCAGAAACCATGGCCCTCCACCAGGCTGAGGATGCTCCAACGGTCTAAGCTAACATGTCAGCCGAGTCGACGCTGCTCCACTAGCTGAGCAGTTCTCCCCACCAACACTGTCACCACTGCCTCATGCTTGAGCCCTGGACTTGAGAGAAGAAGTTAACCGCGGTTCTTAAGAACTCACCCTTGTGCCTGTGCAGGGATAATTTGGATAAGGATAAACATGTTAAATATCATGGTATGCTGTTGTGGATAGAGTATTTTATGAGATTGATTAATGGTCATTTTATTCATCTTACTTTATTTTATCATAGCTTCTTTCCCCTCACTAAACTACAAAGCTCTAAGATAATGCTAGCTCAAAGACAAAGGCTCAATGCTATTGATGCTAAAGGTAGCCCCACGCTACAGCATTCCAAAACTAAAGCTTTTCTCTATTAGTGCACCCAGCTTTTGCAAGCATCTGGAGCAGTTTGAAACAATCTGTTATTAATGTACGTGTTGAATTTAGAATATATATTTCAAAACATAGAAATAATTCTTTGTTAGTTTTAAGTTATGTTAATCTTAGTATCCCAAAAATGACTAAATAGATCTATCACTGCTGTGAGTGATTAATAAATTAAGAATCAATCATCCAAGAGGTTATTGATTCAGCAAAGTTTTTGATAAAACATTACTTTGTCAAAATTGTCTTATCTTCACTTTGCGTTCTGAATTGTTTGAACTTTCCTAGCTTATCTTATTCAGGTTTAATTTGGCCTAATTAATTCTTCCAAAACTCTGAAATTAAAACCTTGAATTTTCAGTATTCATACTTAACTTTTATATATCACCATATATCATTCTATGAAATAATTCCTGTTTTTTGTTAAATATTTTGGTATTGTTGTGTGCATATATCAGGGTATATCAGTTTGTCTTTATCTCATACATATGTAGAGTTTTGCTGGACTTCATTATTCCATCTAGTCTTATTTTAATACCTAGGCCTCATCATGTAACTGAGACTGGGAACTATTTGAATATTATTTCCTGGTTATCAGGTGATGCTCTGATATTTAATTGTGGTTTAAATGACTAGTTTTGTTACCATTTGCTCTCAGCAGTCATTTATAGATATTCATAGTCAAACCAGAGCTATTGTACAATAAACTAGAAAATTTCGGAAGAAATTTAGCCGGGGCCTGCCAAGGCGCGCCCGTCGGGCATGGGCCCGGCGTCGTCACGCTACAAATCGGCGTCGACGCTAAAGAACGCCGCGACGTAATCAGTGGCACGCGGAGAATCGCAAGAACGTTAAGCGAGGCGGACGTGCACCATTCAGTATTATAAAGTAAGTATATCAGCTAAAATCAGCAGAAACGCTAATGTTAGCGTCATTGCTTTCATCAGCATGTGGGAAATCACTAGGATATTTTCTGTAATTGATTTACTCCATTCAGTATACTAAACATTGCTAAAAAGTAAAATAAATACCTAATAGCTTATTGCAGCTAAAATGCTAACGCTAATGAACCTTGCATTGAACTGTTTAGTAACAGTTCAATGCTCATAAACTGCAGGAAGGCAGTTCATTAGCATTTACCTAATGATTGTCACAAATATAAATTTTCAATAACGCACACACACACAACATATTACAGTTTAAAAATATATATTGACCTTATGTTAAAGATTTCTACAAACTTTTTACAGGTAAAGTTTACAATGAACCAAAATTACAACATTTAAAGAATACCATAAATTTAAGAATCTAATGTCTCTGCAATAAAAAGAAATTGCTATCTTTTTTATTTTTAAACAACACCTCATATTGTTAAATAACTGATTTTATGTATTCAAGTTTTAAATATTACATTTGAGTTTGCATGGATGTAAAATTACTGCTCAGTTTAAAAATTGCGTTGTGTTCTGTAAATAAACAAAACACAAGCAAAATCAATAAACTATATGCATATTCCAGTATACTGCGTTTTGGTTTTACATCCATTCTATTTAAATGTAGTTTGTTTGTGCTTACCAATGTTTTCTGGCCGGATGTCTGGCACCGTTTTCCCCTGGTCAGTTCGTCGATGTCTGGTTTTAGTTCTATTCTGTGGCAATCCGCAAAACGGCGTGTAGGTTTTCGTCAGTAATGCGCGATCTGTGCTTGGTCTTGTTTAAAGTCATTATTGAAAACATCTGTTCGCACAGATAGGTGCTTCCAAACGTGGACAAAACACGAGCTGCATGGAGTCGAAGCTGTGGCATCAAATCAGGGGGCAGTAGACGGTAAAAGTCCTCGATTGAAACATCACGGGACTTCGCTCTTTAGCTTGTTAGCTTGTCGATCTTTCAGTTTTATTCGCTGGGAAAATTAATAATCAGCTTGAGGTGACTCTGCTGCACTCTAGTGGCGAGAAGCCGTAATGTTGGTTGGTAAGAATCGGAAGGCATTATGGGATATGTAGGTTGTAGTCAATTCGTGCTCAAAACCTATTTTAAGTCAATCAATGGGGCTGTAAAACGGTGGTAGGGGGGAGAGGGCGACATAAAATGACGTAGCCGGCCACATGTGGCCCGCGGGCCTTGAGTTTGACACATGTGCAATAGAGGATCTATCTGCTGCTCATGCAAAACAGTCTATTTTAATCCCATGTGTAATAGTCATTGGGTTAAATCAGTTATATAATGCTGAAAAAGCAAGTAGTTGATGTAAAAATATTCAAGGCTTTTATTTTGAAATGTTCAGTATGCTTCATTTCAGAGGGCCAAACTAATACCACGTGTAACAGTGCTTTGGATGAAAAAGTCACATAAAGCCAAAAACAGCAATTACCTGATGTAAAAATATTCAAGGCTTTTATTTTGAAATTTTCATCAAGCTTAATTTAAATTGCCACACTAATCACATGTGTAACAATTGCTGGGTTAAATCAGTTATATAAAGCTCAAAAGAGCAATTTCCTGATGTAAAAATATTCAAGGCTTTTATTTTGAAATTTTTGTTAAGCTTCATTTCAAAGGGCCAAACTAATACCATGTGTAACAGTGCTTTGGATGAAAAAGTCAAATAAAGCCAAAAAGAGCAATTACATGATGTAAAAATATTCAAGGCTTTTATTGTGAAATTTTTGTTAAGCTTCATTTTAAAGTTCAAAACTAATCCCATGTGTAACAGTTACTGAGTTAAATCAGTTATATACAGCCCATAGCAGCAGGTAGTTCTAAAGGCCAGTTCAGTCCTGATCTGTTTCAACTGAGGATAGATAGAACTACAGCGATGCGTATTCGTAGTCCAAACCAGCAGCCAATAGCCTCTTGAGATCCGTTGCTATGGCAAATAATGGTCTCAGCAGGGTGTGAGCTCTGAGCTCTGAGCTCTCAAACACACAATTGTGTGTTTGAGCAAACACGTTTTACTGACAAAAAAGCATTGGAAACAAATCCTTCTTGTTCGGGAACCGTAATACATATTCGAAAAGCGTTTCGAGCGTATGAGAGGGCTATGTGTCTTCTGCGATAGTCCCGAGATTCATATCTGTACCTCACTCAGAACATTTACAGCGATGAGAGAAAGAAATGTTGTGCCCAGATCTGAAATTCTATTCAAATACATGGGAGAGAGCCTGAGACAGCCTCAGAAAATCCTGTCGCATGACTTTGCTCTGAAGCACCGTGACAGAAAACCGTACGGTCTAGATAAATTTCGAAAACATTTTACCGGAGCAGACAGGCGTATCAATGTCAGGACCGATTTTGATACTAATCGTGCGATATTTGTGGGCGTGATGGCGATTTCAAAAATGATTTGGGCTGAAAAAGTTGTCTTCATCTCTCACTCTAAGCAGCCAGAGACGCACTCTAACTTTAGGAAAAATGAGAAACTTTGGGTCGCTTAGAGGCAAATTGTGGACAAACCGTAACTGGTATCGACGAGCCGTCTTCACTTTCGAAGAGATCACAGACGTATCTACAAAATGAAATTTGAATGGCATTTCTAGGTGAATTTGTGACGACACAGAAAATCCTCAAAAATAGGGTATTTCTAGGATTTTTCCCATTGACTTATAATGGGGTTTTTTTCGTAGTTTTTTGCGAATTATGTCGCCACGTTAAGCCCAAATCCCACCAGAAGTAATAGCTGGAATGGCGTGAATTTTCTGCAGGTTTTGATACCTCATTTGTAGGTGTGCACCAAGCGGTATGAGCCGCATTAACGGTTACGGAAGAAAAATAAAGAAGAACTAGAAAATTTCGGAAGAAATTTAGCCGGGGCCTGCCAAGGCGCGCCCGTCGGGCATGGGCCCGGCGTCGTCACGCCACAAATCGGCGTCGACGCTAAAGAACGCCGCGACGTAATCAGTGGCACGCGGAGAACCGCAAGAACGTTAAGCGAGGCGGACGTGCACCATTCGATACGATTTAAAATGTTGTCAAGGCTTTTATTTTGGAAGTTTTGTTAAACTTCATTTCAAAGGGCCAAACTAATCCCAAGCGTAATAGTCCTTGGGTTAAAATAGTTATATAATGCTCAAAACACAAGTAGCTGATGTAAAAATATTCAAGGCTTTTAGTTTGAAATTTTCAGTATGCTTCATTTCAAAGGGCCAAACTAATACCATGTTTAACAGTGCTTTGGATGAAAAAGTCAAATAAAGCCAAAAAGAGCAATTACGTCATATAAAAATATTCAAGGCTTTTATTTTGAAACTTTTGTTAAGCTTCATTTCAAAGGGCCAAACTAATACCATGTGTAACAGTGCTTTGGATGAAAAAGTCAAATAAAGCCAAAAAGAGCAATTACATGATGTAAAAATATTCAAGGCTTTTATTTTGAAATTTTTGTTAAGCTTCATTTCAAAGGGCCAAACTAATACCATGTGTAACAGTGCTTTGGATGAAAAAGTCAAATAAAGCCAAAAAGAGCAATTAAAAGCCTTGAAAATATTCAAGGCTTTTATTTTGGAATTTGCAGGATGCTTCATTTCAAAGGGCCAAACTAATACCATGTGTAACAGTGCTTTGGATGAAAAAGTCAAATAAAGCCAAAAAGAGCAATTACATGATGTAAAAATATTCAAGGCTTTTATTTTGAAATTTTTGTTAAGCTTCATTTCAAAGGGCCAAACTAATACCATGTGTAACAGTGCTTTGGATGAAAAAGTCAAATAAAGCCAAAAAGAGCAATTACGTCATGTAAAAATATTCAAGGCTTTTATTTTGAAATTTGCAGGATGCTTCATTTCAAAGGGCCAAACTAATCCCATGCGTAATAGTCCTTGGGTTAAAATAGTTATATAATGCTCAAAACACAAGTAGCTGATGTAAAAATATTCAAGGCTTTTATTTTGAAATTTTCAGTATGCTTCATTTCAAAGGGCCAAACTAATACCATGTGTAACAGTGCTTTGGATGAAAAAGTCAAATAAAGCCAAAAAGAGCAATTACATGATGTAAAAATATTCAAGGCTTTTATTTTGAAATTTTCAGTATGCTTCATTTTAAAGTTCTGAACTAATACCATGTGTAACAGTGCTTTGGATGAAAAAGTCAAATAAAGCCAAAAAGAGCAATTACGTCATGTAAAAATATTCAAGGCTTTTATTTTGAAATTTTTGTTAAGCTTCATTTCAAAGGGCCAAACTAATACCATGTGTAACAGTGCTTTGGATGAAAAAGTCAAATAAAGCCAAAAAGAGCAATTAAAAGCCTTGAAAATATTCAAGGCTTTTATTTTGAAATTTGCAGGATGCTTCATTTCAAAGGGCCAAACTAATACCATGTGTAACAGTGCTTTGGATGAAAAAGTCAAATAAAGCCAAAAAGAGCAATTACATGATGTAAAAATATTCAAGGCTTTTATTTTGAAATTTTTGTTAAGCTTCATTTCAAAGGGCCAAACTAATACCATGTGTAACAGTGCTTTGGATGAAAAAGTCAAATAAAGCCAAAATGAGCAATTACGTCATGTAAAAATATTCAAGGCTTTTATTTTGAAATTTGCAGGATGCTTCATTTCAAAGGGCCAAACTAATCCCATGCGTAATAGTCCTTGGGTTAAAATAGTTATATAATGCTCAAAACACAAGTAGCTGATGTAAAAATATTCAAGGCTTTTATTTTGAAATTTTCAGTATGCTTCATTTCAAAGGGCCAAACTAATACCATGTGTAACAGTGCTTTGGATGAAAAAGTCAAATAAAGCCAAAAAGAGCAATTACATGATGTAAAAATATTCAAGGCTTTTATTTTGAAATTTTCAGTATGCTTCATTTTAAAGTTCTGAACTAATACCATGTGTAACAGTGCTTTGGATGAAAAAGTCAAATAAAGCCAAAAAGAGCAATTACGTCATGTAAAAATATTCAAGGCTTTTATTTTGAAATTTTTGTTAAGCTTCATTTCAAAGGGCCAAACTAATACCATGTGTAACAGTGCTTTGGATGAAAAAGTCAAATAAAGCCAAAAAGAGCAATTAAAAGCCTTGAAAATATTCAAGGCTTTTATTTTGAAATTTGCAGGATGCTTCATTTCAAAGGGCCAAACTAATACCATGTGTAACAGTGCTTTGGATGAAAAAGTCAAATAAAGCCAAAAAGAGCAATTACATGATGTAAAAATATTCAAGGCTTTTATTTTGAAATTTTTGTTAAGCTTCATTTCAAAGGGCCAAACTAATACCATGTGTAACAGTGCTTTGGATGAAAAAGTCAAATAAAGCCAAAATGAGCAATTACGTCATGTAAAAATATTCAAGGCTTTTATTTTGAAATTTGCAGGATGCTTCATTTCAAAGGGCCAAACTAATCCCATGCGTAAAAGTCCTTGGGTTAAAATAGTTATATAATGCTCAAAACACAAGTAGCTGATGTAAAAATATTCAAGGCTTTTATTTTGAAATTTTCAGTATGCTTCATTTTAAAGTTCTGAACTAATACCACGTGTAAGAGTGCTTTGGATGAAAAAGTCAAATAAAGCCAAAAAGAGCAATTACGTCATGTAAAAATATTCAAGGCTTTTATTTTGAAATTTTCAGTATGCTTCATTTCAAAGGGCCAAACTAATACCATGTGTAACAGTGCTTTGGATGAAAAAGTCAAATAAAGCCAAAAAGAGCAATTACATGATGTAAAAATATTCAAGGCTTTTATTTTGAAATTTTCAGTATGCTTCATTTCAAAGGGCCAAACTAATACCATGTGTAACAGTGCTTTGGATGAAAAAGTCAAATAAAGCCAAAAACAGCAATTACCTGATGTAAAAATATTCAAGGCTTTTATTTTGAAATTTTCATCAAGCTTAATTTTAAATTGCCACACTAATCCCATGTGTAACAATTGCTGGGTTAAATCAGTTATATAAAGCTCAAAAGAGCAATTTTCTGATGTAAAATATTCAAGGCTTTTATTTTGAAATTTTTGTTAAGCTTCATTTCAAAGGGCCAAACTAATACCATGTGTAACAGTGCTTTGGATGAAAAAGTCATACAAAGCCAAAAACAGCAATTACATGATGTAAAAATATTCAAGGCTTTTATTTTGAAATTTTCAGTATGCTTCATTTCGGCTTTTATTTTGAAATTTTCAATATGCTTAATTTTAAAGTTCCAAACTAATCCCATGTGTAACAGTTACTGAGTTAAATCAGTTATATACAGCCCATAGCAGCAAGTAGTTGTAAAGGCCAGTTCTCAGTCCTGATCTGTTTCAACTGAGGATAGATAGAACTACAACGATGCGTATTTGTAGTCCAAATCAGCAGCCAATAGCCTCTTGAGTTCCGTTGCTATGTTAAATAAGTTTCACACCAAGGTGTGAAGTGTTAGTGAAACAGCCTGAGAGCCTCAGAAAATCCTGTCGCATGACTTTGCTCTGAAGCACCGTGACAGAAAACCGTACGGTCTAGATAAATTTCGAAAACATTTTACCGGAGCAGACAGGCGTATCAATGTGAGGACCGATTTTGATACTAATCGTGCGATATTTGTGGGCGTGATGGCGATTTCAAAAATGATTTGGGTTGAAAAAGTTGTCTTCATCTCTCACTCTAAGCAGCCAGAGACGCACTCTAACTTTAGGAAAAATGAGAAACTTTGGGTCGCCTAGAGGCAAATTGTGGACAAACCGTAACTGGTATCGACGAGCCGTCTTCACTTTCGAAGAGATCACAGACGTATCTACAAAATGAAATTTGAATGGCATTTCTAGGTGAATTTGTGACGACACAGAAAATCCTCAAAAATAGGGTATTTCTAGGATTTTTCCCATTGAGTTATAATGGGGTTTTTTTCGTAGTTTTTTGCGAATTATGTCGCCACGTTAAGCCCAAATCCCACCAGAAGTAATAGCTCCAACGGCGTGAATTTTCTGCACGTTTTGATACCTCATTTGTAGGTGTGCACCCAGCGGTATGAGCCGCATTAACGGTTACGGAAGAAAAATAAAGAATTATAATACTTAAAGAGACGCTTCTCTCCGACAATAGTAATAGGTTCCTGCCATTGCTTTGCATGGCAGGCCCCAACTAGAAAATTTCGGAAGAAATTTAGACGGGGCCTGCCAAGGCGCGCCCGTGGGGTTCGGGCCCGGCGTCGTCACGCCACAAATCGACGTCGACGCCAAAGAACGCCGCAACGTAACCAGTGGCACGCGGAGAACCGCAAGAACGTTAAGCGAGGCGGACGTGCACCATTCGGTACGATTTAAAATGTTGTCAAGGCTTTTATTTTGGAAGTTTCAGTATGCTTCATTTCAAAGGGCCAAACTAATCCCATGCGTAATAGTCCTTGGGTTAAAATAGTTATATAATGCTCAAAACACAAGTAGCTGATGTAAAAATATTCAAGGCTTTTATTTTGGAATTTTCAGTATGCTTCATTTCAAAAGGGCCAAACTAATACCACGTGTAACAGAGCTTTGGATGAAAAAGTCACATAAAGCCAAAAACAGCAATTACCTGATGTAACAACATTCAAGGCTTTTATTTTGAAATTATTATTATGCTCCATTTTAAAGTTCCGAACTAATCCCATGTGTAACATTGCTTTGGATGAAAAAGTCATACAAAGCCAAAAACAGCAATTGCATGATGTAAAAATATTCAAGGCTTTTATTTTGAAATTATTATTATGCTCCATTTTAAAGTTCCGAACCAATACCATGTGTAACAGTGCTTTGGATGAAAAAGTCACATAAAGCCAAAAACAGCAATTACCTGATGTAACAACATTGAAGGCTTTTATTTTGAAATTATTATTATGCTCCATTTTAAAGTTCCGAACTAATCCCATGTGTAACATTGCTTTGGATGAAAAAGTCATACACGGCCAAAAAGAGCAATTACATGATGTAAAAATATTCAAGGCTTTTATTTTGAAATTATTATTATGCTCCATTTTAAAGTTCCGAACTAATCCCATGTGTAACAGTGCTTTGGATGAAAAAGTCATACAAAGCCAAAAACAGCAATTGCATGATGTAAAAATATTCAAGGCTTTTATTTTGAAATTATTATTGTGCTCCATTTTAAAGTTCCGAACGAATCCCATGTGTAACAGTGCTTTGGATGAAAAAGTCATACAAAGCCAAAAAGAGCAATTACCTGATGTAAAAATATTCAAGGCTTTTATTTTGAAATTATTATTATGCTTAATTTTAAAGTTCCGAACTAATCCCATGTGTAACAGTGCTTTGGATGAAAAAGTCATACAAAGCCAAAAACAGCAATTGCATGATGTAAAAATATTCAAGGCTTTTATTTTGAAATTATTATTATGCTCCATTTTAAAGTTCCGAACTAATACCATGTGTAACAGTGCTTTGGATGAAAAAGTCACTTAAAGCCAAAAACAGCAATTACCTGATGTAACAACATTCAAGGCTTTTATTTTGAAATTATTATTATGCTCCATTTTAAAGTTCCGAACTAATCCCATGTGTAACATTGCTTTGGATGAAAAAGTCATATACGGCCAAAAAGAGCAATTACCTGATGTAAAAATATTCAAGGCTTTTATTTTGAAATTATTATTATGCTTAATTTTAAAGTTCCGAACTAATCCCATGTGTAACAGTGCTTTGGATGAAAAAGTCATACAAAGCCAAAAACAGCAATTGCATGATGTAAAAATATTCAAGGCTTTTATTTTGAAATTATTATTATGCTCCATTTTAAAGTTCCGAACGAATCCCATGTGTAACAGTGCTTTGGATGAAAAAGTCATACAAAGCCAAAAAGAGCAATTACCTGATGTAAAAATATTCAAGGCTTTTATTTTGAAATTATTATTATGCTTAATTTTAAAGTTCCGAACTAATCCCATGTGTAACAGTGCTTTGGATGAAAAAGTCATACAAAGCCAAAAAGAGCAATTACATGATGTAAAAATATTCAAGGCTTTTATTTTGAAATTATTATTATGCTCCATTTTAAAGTTCCAAAGTAATCCCATGTGTAACAGTGCTTTGAATGGAAAAGTCAAATAAAGCCAAAAACAGCAATTACCTGATGTAACAACATTCAAGGCTTTTATTTTGAAATTATTATTATGCTCCATTTTAAAGTTCCGAACTAATCCCATGTGTAACATTGCTTTGGATGAAAAAGTCATACAAAGCCAAAAACAGCAATTGCATGATGTAAAAATATTCAAGGCTTTTATTTTGAAATTATTATGCTCCATTTTAAAGTTCCGAACTAATACCATGTGTAACAGTGCTTTGGATGAAAAAGTCACATAAAGCCAAAAACAGCAATTACCTGATGTAACAACATTGAAGGCTTTTATTTTGAAATTATTATTATGCTCCATTTTAAAGTTCCGAACTAATCCCATGTGTAACATTGCTTTGGATGAAAAAGTCATATACGGCCAAAAAGAGCAATTACCTGATGTAAAAATATTCAAGGCTTTTATTTTGAAATTATTATTATGCTTAATTTTAAAGTTCCGAACTAATCCCATGTGTAACAGTGCTTTGGATGAAAAAGTCATACAAAGCCAAAAACAGCAATTGCATGATGTAAAAATATTCAAGGCTTTTATTTTGAAATTATTATTATGCTCCATTTTAAAGTTCCGAACTAATACCATGTGTAACAGTGCTTTGGATGAAAAAGTCACATAAAGCCAAAAACAGCAATTACCTGATGTAACAACATTCAAGGCTTTTATTTTGAAATTATTATTATGCTCCATTTTAAAGTTCCGAACTAAGCCCATGTGTAACATTGCTTTGGATGAAAAAGTCATACACGGCCAAAAAGAGCAATTACATGATGTAAAAATATTCAAGGCTTTTATTTTGAAATTATTATTATGCTCCATTTTAAAGTTCCAAAGTAATCCCATGTGTAACAGTGCTTTGAATGGAAAAGTCAAATAAAGCCAAAAAGAGCAATTACGTCATGTAAAAATATTCAGGGCTTTTATTTTGAAATTTTCAATATGCTTAATTTTAAAGTTCCAAACTAATCCCATGTGTAACAGTTACTGAGTTAAATCAGTTATATACAGCCCATAGCAGCAGGTAGTTCTAAAGGCCAGTTCTCAGTCCTGATCTGTTTCAACTGAGGATAGATAGAACTACAATGATGCGTATCTGTAGTCCAAATCAGCAGCCAATAGCCTCTTGAGTTCCGTTGCTATGGCAAATAATGGTCTCAGCAGGTGTGAGCTGTGAGTCATACATGCTCAAACACACAATTGTGTGTTTGAGCAAACACGTTTTACTGACAAAAAAGCATTGGAAACAAATCCTTCTTGTTCGGGAACCGTAATACATATTCGAAAAGCGTTTCGAGCGTATGACAGTTCAATGTGTCTTCTGCGATAGTCCCGAGATTCATATCTGTACCTCACTCAGAGCATTTACAGTGATGAGAGAAAGAAATGTTGTGCCCAGATCTGATCCGAGGTCGGCTGTCACTCTAATTTGAGCAAAAATGAGAAACTTTGGGTCGCTTAGAGGCAAATTGTGGACAAACCATAACTGGTATCGACGAGCCGTCTTCACTTTCGAAGAGATCACAGACGTATCTACAAAATGAAATTTGAATGGCATTTCTAGGTGAATTTGTGACGACACAGCAAATCCTCAAAAATAGGGTATTTCTAGGATTTTTCCCATTGAGTTATAATGGGGTTTTTTTCGTAGTTTTTTGCGAATTATGTCGCCACGTTTACCCCAAATCCCACCACAAGTAATAGCTCCAATGGCGTGAATTTTCTGCACGTTTTGATACCTCATTTGTAGGTGTGCACCCAGCGGTATGAGCCGCATTAACGGTTACGGAAGAAAAATAAAGAAGTATAATAATAAAGAGACGCTTGTTGGGTGTAGAGTAATAGGTTCCTGCCATTGCTTTGCATGGCAGGCCCCAACTAGAAAATTTCGGAAGAAATTTAGCCGGGGCCTGCCAAGGCGCGCCCGTGGGGTTCGGGCCCGGCGTCGTCACGCCACAAATCGGCGTCGACGCCAAAGAACGCCGCGACGTGACCAGTGGCACGCGGAGGACCGCAAGAACGTTAAGCGAGGCGGACGTGCACCATTCGGTACGATTGAAAATTTTCTCAAGGCTTTTATTTTGGAAGTTTTGTTAAACTTCATTTCAAAGGGCCAAACTAATCCCATGCGTAATAGTCCTTGGGTTAAAATAGTTATATAATGCTCAAAACACAAGTGGCTGATGTAAAAATATTCAAGGCTTTTATTTTGAAATTTTCAGGATGCTTCATTTCAAAGGGCCAAACTAATCCCATGTGTAACAGTGCTTTGGATGAAAAAGTCAAATAAAGGCAAAAAGAGCAATTACGTGATGTAAAAATATTCAAGGCTTTTATTTTGAAATTTTCAGTATGCTTCATTTCAAAGGGCCAAACTAATACCATGTGTAACAGTGCTTTGGATGAAAAAGTCAAATAAAGCCAAAAAGAGCAATTACATGATGTAAAAATATTCAAGGCTTTTATTTTGAAATTATTATTATGCTCCATTTTAAAGTTCCGAACTAATCCCATGTGTAACAGTGCTTTGGATGAAAAAGTCATACAAAGCCAAAAACAGCAATTGCATGATGTAAAAATATGCAAGGCTTTTATTTTGAAATTATTATTATGCTCCATTTTAAAGTTCCAAACTAATCCCATGTGTAACAGTGCTTTGGATGAAAAAGTCAAATAAAGGCAAAAAGAGCAATTACGTCATGTAAAAATATTCAAGGCTTTTATTTTGAAATTTTCAGTATGCTTCATTTTAAAGTTCTGAACTAATACCACGTGTAAGAGTGCTTTGGATGAAAAAGTCAAATAAAGCCAAAAAGAGCAATTACGTCATGTAAAAATATTCAAGGCTTTTATTTTGAAATTTTTGTTAAGCTTCATTTTAAAGGGCCAAACTAATACCATGTGTAACAGTGCTTTGGATGAAAAAGTCAAATAAAGCCAAAAAAGAGCAATTACGTCATGTAAAAATATTCAGGGCTATTATTTTGAAATTTTTGTTAAGCTTCATTTCAAAGGGCCAAACTAATACCATGTGTAACAGTGCTTTGGATGAAAAAGTGAAATAAAGCCAAAAACAGCAATTACCTGATGTAAAAATATTCAAGGCTTTTATTTTGAAATTTTCATCAAGCTTAATTTTAAATTGCCACACTAATCCCATGTGTAACAATTGCTGGGTTAAATCAGTTATATAAAGCTCAAAAGAGCAATTTTCTGATGTAAAAATATTCAAGGCTTTTATTTTGAAATTTTTGTTAAGCTTCATTTCAAAGGGCCAAACTAATACCATGTGTAACAGTGCTTTGGATGAAAAAGTCATACAAAGCCAAAAACAGCAATTGCATGATGTATGCAAGGCTTTTATTTTGAAATTATTATTATGCTCCATTTTAAAGTTCCAAACTAATCCCATGTGTAACAGTGCTTTGGATGAAAAAGTCAAATAAAGGCAAAAAGAGCAATTACGTCATGTAAAAATATTCAAGGCTTTTATTTTGAAATTTTCAGTATGCTTCATTTTAAAGTTCTGAACTAATACCACGTGTAAGAGTGCTTTGGATGAAAAAGTCAAATAAAGCCAAAAAGAGCAATTACGTCATGTAAAAATATTCAAGGCTTTTATTTTGAAATTTTTGTTAAGCTTCATTTTAAAGGGCCAAACTAATACCATGTGTAACAGTGCTTTGGATGAAAAAGTCAAATAAAGCCAAAAAAGAGCAATTACGTCATGTAAAAATATTCAGGGCTATTATTTTGAAATTTTTGTTAAGCTTCATTTCAAAGGGCCAAACTAATACCATGTGTAACAGTGCTTTGGATGAAAAAGTGAAATAAAGCCAAAAACAGCAATTACCTGATGTAAAAATATTCAAGGCTTTTATTTTGAAATTTTCATCAAGCTTAATTTTAAATTGCCACACTAATCCCATGTGTAACAATTGCTGGGTTAAATCAGTTATATAAAGCTCAAAAGAGCAATTTTCTGATGTAAAAATATTCAAGGCTTTTATTTTGAAATTTTTGTTAAGCTTCATTTCAAAGGGCCAAACTAATACCATGTGTAACAGTGCTTTGGATGAAAAAGTCATACAAAGCCAAAAACAGCAATTGCATGATGTAAAAATATGCAAGGCTTTTATTTTGAAATTATTATTATGCTCCATTTTAAAGTTCCAAACTAATCCCATGTGTAACAGTGCTTTGGATGAAAAAGTCAAATAAAGGCAAAAAGAGCAATTACGTCATGTAAAAATATTCAAGGCTTTTATTTTGAAATTTTCAGTATGCTTCATTTCGGCTTTTATTTTGAAATTTTCAATATGCTTAATTTTAAAGTTCCAAACTAATCCCATGTGTAACAGTTACTGAGTTAAATCAGTTATATACAGCCCATAGCAGCACGTAGTTCTAAAGGCCAGTTCTCAGTCCTGATCTGTTTCAACTGAGGATAGATAGAACTACAATGATGCGTATTTGTAGTCCAAATCAGCAGCCAATAGCCTCTTGAGATCCGTTGCTATGTTAAATAAGTTTCACACCAAGGTGTGAAGTGTTAGTGAAACAGCCTGAGAGCCTCAGAAAATCCTGTCGCATGACTTTGCTCTGAAGCACCGTGACAGAAAACCGTACGGTCTAGATAAATTTCGAAAACATTTTACCGGAGCAGACAGGCGTATCAATGTGAGGACCGATTTTGATACTAATCGTGCGATATTTGTGGGCGTGATGGCGATTTCAAAAATGATTTGGGTTGAAAAAGTTGTCTTCATCTCTCACTGTAAGCAGCCAGAGACGCACTCTAACTTTAGGAAAAATGAGAAACTTTGGGTCGCTTAGAGGCAAATTGTGGACAAACCGTAACTGGTATCGACGAGCCGTCTTCACTTTCGAAGAGATCACAGACGTATCTACAAAATGAAATTTGAATGGCATTTCTAGGTGAATTTGTGACGACACAGAAAATCCTCAAAAATAGGGTATTTCTAGGATTTTTCCCATTGACTTATAATGGGGTTTTTTTCGTAGTTTTTTGCGAATTATGTCGCCACGTTAAGGCCAAATCCCACCAGAAGTAATAGCTCCAATGGCGTGAATTTTCTGCACGTTTTGATACCTCATTTGTAGGTGTGCACCCAGCGGTATGAGCCGCATTAACGGTGACGGAAGAAAAATAAAGAATTACTAGAAAATTTCGGAAGAAATTTAGCCGGGGCCTGCCAAGGCGCGCCCGTGGGGTTCGGGCCCGGCGTCGTCACGCCACAAATCGGCGTCGACGCCAAAGAACGCCGCGACGTGACCAGTGGCACGCGGAGGACCGCAAGAACGTTAAGCGAGGCGGACGTGCACCATTCGGTACGATTTAAAATTTTCTCAAGGCTTTTATTTTGGAAGTTTTGTTAAACTTCATTTCAAAGGGCCAAACTAATCCCATGCGTAATAGTCCTTGGGTTAAAATAGTTATATAATGCTCAAAACACAAGTGGCTGATGTAAAAATATTCAAGGCTTTTATTTTGAAATTTTCAGTATGCTTCATTTCAAAGGGCCAAACTAATCCCATGTGTAACAGTGCTTTGGATGAAAAAGTCAAATAAAGGCAAAAAGAGCAATTACGTGATGTAAAAATATTCAAGGCTTTTATTTTGAAATTTTCAGTATGCTTCATTTCAAAGGGCCAAACTAATACCATGTGTAACAGTGCTTTGGATGAAAAAGTCAAATAAAGCCAAAAAGAGCAATTACATGATGTAAAAATATTCAAGGCTTTTATTTTGAAATTATTATTATGCTCCATTTTAAAGTTCCGAACTAATCCCATGTGTAACAGTGCTTTGGATGAAAAAGTCATACAAAGCCAAAAACAGCAATTGCATGATGTAAAAATATTCAAGGCTTTTATTTTGAAATTATTATTATGCTCCATTTTAAAGTTCCAAACTAATCCCATGTGTAACAGTGCTTTGGATGAAAAAGTCAAATAAAGGCAAAAAGAGCAATTACGTCATGTAAAAATATTCAAGGCTTTTATTTTGAAATTTTCAGTATGCTTCATTTTAAAGTTCTGAACTAATACCACGTGTAAGAGTGCTTTGGATGAAAAAGTCAAATAAAGCCAAAAAGAGCAATTACGTCATGTAAAAATATTCAAGGCTTTTATTTTGAAATTTTTGTTAAGCTTCATTTTAAAGGGCCAAACTAATACCATGTGTAACAGTGCTTTGGATGAAAAAGTCAAATAAAGCCAAAAAAGAGCAATTACGTCATGTAAAAATATTCAGGGCTATTATTTTGAAATTTTTGTTAAGCTTCATTTCAAAGGGCCAAACTAATACCATGTGTAACAGTGCTTTGGATGAAAAAGTCAAATAAAGCCAAAAAGAGCAATTACATGATGTAAAAATATTCAAGGCTTTTATTTTGAAATTATTATTATGCTCCATTTTAAAGTTCCGAACTAATCCCATGTGTAACAGTGCTTTGGATGAAAAAGTCATACAAAGCCAAAAACAGCAATTGCATGATGTAAAAATATTCAAGGCTTTTATTTTGAAATTATTATTATGCTCCATTTTAAAGTTCCAAACTAATCCCATGTGTAACAGTGCTTTGGATGAAAAAGTCAAATAAAGGCAAAAAGAGCAATTACGTCATGTAAAAATATTCAAGGCTTTTATTTTGAAATTTTTGTTAAGCTTCATTTTAAAGGGCCAAACTAATACCATGTGTAACAGTGCTTTGGATGAAAAAGTCAAATAAAGCCAAAAAAGAGCAATTACGTCATGTAAAAATATTCAGGGCTATTATTTTGAAATTTTTGTTAAGCTTCATTTCAAAGGGCCAAACTAATACCATGTGTAACAGTGCTTTGGATGAAAAAGTGAAATAAAGCCAAAAACAGCAATTACCTGATGTAAAAATATTCAAGGCTTTTATTTTGAAATTTTCATCAAGCTTAATTTTAAATTGCCACACTAATCCCATGTGTAACAATTGCTGGGTTAAATCAGTTATATAAAGCTCAAAAGAGCAATTTTCTGATGTAAAAATATTCAAGGCTTTTATTTTGAAATTTTTGTTAAGCTTCATTTCAAAGGGCCAAACTAATACCATGTGTAACAGTGCTTTGGATGAACAAGTCAAATAAAGCCAAAAAGAGCAATTACATGATGTAAAAATATTCAAGGCTTTTATTGTGAAATTTTTGTTAAGCTTCATTTTAAAGTTCAAAACTAATCCCATGTGTAACAGTGCTTTGGATGAAAAAGTCATACAAAGCCAAAAACAGCAATTACATGATGTAAAAATATTCAAGGCTTTTATTTTGAAATTTTCAGTATGCTTCATTTCGGCTTTTATTTTGAAATTTTCAATATGCTTAATTTTAAAGTTCCAAACTAATCCCATGTGTAACAGTTACTGAGTTAAATCAGTTATATACAGCCCATAGCAGCACGTAGTTCTAAAGGCCAGTTCTCAGTCCTGATCTGTTTCAACTGAGGATAGATAGAACTACAATGATGCGTATTTGTAGTCCAAATCAGCAGCCAATAGCCTCTTGAGATCCGTTGCTATGTTAAATAAGTTTCACACCAAGGTGTGAAGTGTTAGTGAAACAGCCTGAGAGCCTCAGAAAATCCTGTCGCATGACTTTGCTCTGAAGCACCGTGACAGAAAACCGTACGGTCTAGATAAATTTCGAAAACATTTTACCGGAGCAGACAGGCGTATCAATGTGAGGACCGATTTTGATACTAATCGTGCGATATTTGTGGGCGTGATGGCGATTTCAAAAATGATTTGGGTTGAAAAAGTTGTCTTCATCTCTCACTCTAATCAGCGAGAGAAGCCCTCTAACTTTAGGAAAAATGAGAAACTTTGGGTCGCTTAGAGGCAAATTGTGGACAAACCGTAACTGGTATCGACGAGCCGTCTTCACTTTCGAAGAGATCACAGACGTATCTACAAAATGAAATTTGAATGGCATTTCTAGGTGAATTTGTGACGACACAGAAAATCCTCAAAAATAGGGTATTTCTAGGATTTTTCCCATTGACTTATAATGGGGTTTTTTTCGTAGTTTTTTGCGAATTATGTCGCCACGTTAAGGCCAAATCCCACCAGAAGTAATAGCTCCAATGGCGTGAATTTTCTGCACGTTTTGATACCTCATTTGTAGGTGTGCACCCAGCGGTATGAGCCGCATTAACGGTGACGGAAGAAAAATAAAGAATTATAATAAAGAGACACTTTGTTGGGTGTAGAGTAATAGGTTCCTGCCATTGCTTTGCATGGCAGGCCCCAACTAGAAAATTTCGGAAGAAATTTAGCCGGGGCCTGCCAAGGCGCGCCCGTCGGGTTTGGGCCCGGCGTCGTCACGCCACAAATTGGCATCGACGCTAAAGAACGCCGCAACGTGATCAATGGCATGCGGAGAACCACAAGAACGTTAAGTAAGGCGGACGTGCACCATTCAGTATGATTTAAAATTTTGTCAAGGCTTTTATTTTGGAAGTTTTGTTAAACTTCATTTCAAAGGGCCAAACTAATCCCATGCGTAATAGTCCTTGGGTTAAAATAGTTATATAATGCTCAAAACACAAGTAGCTGATGTAAAAATATTCAAGGCTTTTATTTTGAAATGTTTGTTAAGCTTCATTTCAAAGCGCCAAACTAATCCCATGTATAACAGTTATATAATGCTCAACACAGCAATTATCTGATTTAAAAATATTCAAGGCTTTTATTTTGGAATTTTTGTTAAACTTCATTTCAAAGGGCCAAACTAATACCATGTGTAACAGTGCTTTGGATGAAAAAGTCAAATAAAGCCAAAAAGAGCAATTACATGATGTAAAAATATTCAAGGCTTTTATTTTGAAATTTTTGTTAAGCTTCATTTCAAAGGGCCAAACTAATCCCATGTGTAACAGTTACTGAGTTAAATCAGTATACAGCCCATAGCAGCAGGTAGTTGTAAAGGCCAGTTAAGTCCTGATCTGTTTCAACTGAGGGTTTCACTATAGATAGAACTACAGTGATGCGTATTTGTAGTCCAAATCAGCAGCCAATAGCCTCTTGAGTTCCGTTGCTATGTTAAATAAGTTTCACACCAAGGTGTGAAGTGTTAGTGAAAGAGCCTGAGAGCCTCAGAAAATCCTGTCGCATGACTTTGCTCTGAAGCACCGTGACAGAAAACCGTACGGTCTAGATAAATTTCGAAAACATTTTACCGGAGCAGACAGGCGTATCAATGTCAGGACCGATTTTGATACCAATCGTGCGATATTTGTGGGCGTGATGGCGATTTCAAAAATGATTTGGGTTGAAAAAGTTGTCTTGATCTCTCACTCTAATCAATCAGAGAAGCACTGTAATTTTCGGAAAAATGAGAAACTTTGGGTCGCTTAGAGGCAAATTGTGGACAAACCGTAACTGGTATCGACGAGCCGTCTTCACTTTCGAAGAGATCACAGACGTATCTACAAAATGAAATTTGAATGGCATTTCTAGGTGAATTCGTGACGACACAGAAAATCCTCAAAAATAGGGTATTTCCAGGATTTTTCCCATTGACTTATAATGGGGTTTTTTTCGTAGTTTTTTGCGAATTATGTCGCCACGTTAACCCCAAATCCCACCAAAAATAATAGCTCCAATGGCGTGAATTTTCTGCACGTTTTGATACCTCATTTGTAGGTGTGCACCCAGCGGTATGAGCCGCATTAACGGTGACGGAAGAAAAATAAAGAAGAAGAATATTAAAGAGACGCTTCTCTCCGACAATAGTAATAGGTTCCTGCCATTGCTTTGCATGGCAGGCCCCAATAATAAAGAGACACTTTGTTGGGTGTAGAGTAATAGGTTCCTGCCATTGCTTTGCATGGCAGGCCCCAATAAAGAAACACTTTCTCCGACAATAACAATAGGTTCCTGCCATTGCTTTGCATGGCAGGCCCCAATAATTCTTCTTCTCCTCTATTAACCTCATAAAGGCTTTGGTTTGATGTTCCATCACCACCCTGTATTTAAACTAATGAGCTTAAAGACCACTTTCCATTCAGTGTGTTCATTTAACTCTAACAGAGGCATTAAACTAATCAAATGGGCCATATGAAAGCGCTCATCTTCTGACCACCCTAAAGGTAACAACCTGAAACAGTTAGCATATTCACCTGCAGCATCAAGGGAGTTTTAATAAAAAGAATCAGTGCATTCGGGAGGTGAACAATTATGCGATCACAGTCAAACACAGTAACAGTAGGGATAATATCAAATACAGGCAGCAATTACAAACTGACCAGCACCACTCATTAGTTAAACATGTCGGGGGAATTCTGACAAAAAATCTCTGAAAGACAAACCCAACACATGGCAGCTACATTAACACAACAGAGGAGATTGCCTCACTACCAGGGGCAAAAGCCTGGCAAAAGATATGAGGCATGTGATGTGAAAAGGTGCCAAAAACAATTATTTTCTCCGGTTGTCACAAAGAAAGAACAGAGCATGTCTGTCCCCAGTGTTGCATTCTCTCCTGAGTGTTGCACCAAACAGGTTTTTCCCAGGCAGATTGCCTTATTGTTCAAATGAAAATGAAGTCCAAAAATAAGCATCTGCAGCTTTAATGAGGACTTTGAACAACACTCCCAGACTGTTCCTGTGTAAATGAGCGGAAACAAAGTCAAGACTTTATCTTCTACAGTTCATGTATTGGCCTTCTATTCCATGAAAACAGTCGCTTTTTACATCCATGGATTTGAGTCAGTGCCATTTATTTCATTTAACCTCTGGGAAAAACATCAGTGATTTTTTAAACAGTGACACAAACCTGGTGAATCTCAGCCTCAAGTGTTTTGCAGAATTTATCTGGTTTCTCTTTAGGACTGTTCAGTATTTACCTCCGTCCATTGGATACGTAGGATTAGTCTTTCTCCACACATTGTGTTTTGTAATAACATCCACGGATAAAATATTCATCTCATAGTTAATGTGTCACCTGCATGGATTCATTTTATGACAGTAGTTTTAATTTTCTAACTTTAACTAAAATAGACGGTGTTGTTAGCTTCCACTACTGTGATGATCTGTCAGCTGTTTAACAAGCTGCCTGTGATATAACTTTAAGGATAAACAACTTCAGAGAAAATCACTTTAAGTTAACTCATCGATTAACTGCTGCTAGAATGTTTTAAAATATTTCCTTTAAAATGCACATGGCTTCATCATTTCTTTCTAAAGCTAAATATGACTCGGTGCACAGCTGCAGTCTTCCATAAATCGCTGACAATGCTTTCATCCAAAGTTGTTTGTTGAAGTGGTAGCCTGACATCAACATATTTATTTTGATATGACTCATTTATAATTCTGCTTTGTAACGTATTTCAATACTTTTCCAACTAATCACGTCATGAGACATCTTACAGAACAGACGCTTTTCCTGCTTTGTACATTTAAATGAACTACATTTCATGACAAGTGTTTCTCCAACAGCGGTCTGAGCAGATCCACACACAGTTAACAGAACGAGTCAAATGACAGGCAGACAGGAAACTGCTGGAAATATTCACTTTTAATATCATTTTTTAAAGTTTTACATGTTCTTTCAAAGACATTTATAGAGATGCCTGGGATTTTAAAAACTGGCCGGGGTTCCCGTGAAAAGATTTCACACCGACTGCTCTATTACCATATTTGCAATATTAGATTAAAAGATATTGATTTTTGTAAAACTGTTAGGCATATATTAGAGAAGACATACAAATGGTGTGATCTTTACCACTTTAGTTTTCTATGGCACATTTTCTGTTCCATATTTAGTCTACTCTGCAGTTATTCCTTGTTTCAGTCCTGCGCTGCAGTTCATCCTATAGTTCCCGTCTGTTCTGAGTTACAGTGCAGCTAAATCTCCTGATCCTCGTCCCAATATTCACCCTCATCAGTTCAGGAATACCTTTTCCAGATCCTTCAGTCTAATCTCTGTTATTTAAAATAAAGTAAATTGTTTCTCAGTATAGGAGATGGACTTGGCTTGATTTGTCACAAATAACTGACAGCTGGGTCACAACTAAATAGTCTAGTGTCCTTTCTCCAAATACATTTTTTAAATGTATGGCTCCACATAAATTTCCTTCGGTCTTAAAACACAATACCAAACAATAAAATCATTGTTAATGGCCATTATGGCTTTGTTTTGTTTTGACATAAAAGACCCAAATCAGAGCTTGTTTATTTGGTTCTGATTTATTTTTATATATGTTTTGACACTTTTGGAATTTTTTATGTGGATGTGAAGCAATAACTATTGCTCTGTGAAGCAATAACTCCTATTTCTGTTATGTTCTAAGTTAATATTTCAAGATGCAGCTTTTGTGAAATACTGGACACACGATGAAATAAGGATTTTGTAGATTATTTAAAAATATCTTTTATAAAATGACAGCCATTGCTGTATAAAATAATGTTTCATAGGAAGTCAGGCATCTATCAAAACACATAAACTCAGCTCATTAATATTTGATGTCGGATTATTTAACATTAGACTTCAAAAATAATTCTTTGATTTGATGTTTTTACTGGTCAGTAGATAAAAACATCCTGAGAAATGCTCCAAACAAGTTATGGCAGATGTTTCTAGGAAAACTAAAGATTAAAAAGGTATGAAGAGCTTTGTTTGGCCTCATTTGGTAAAACTGCATCAAATTAAAATCCTTTACTGGACCAGATCCAGTTTCATCTGGAGTGAAGAAGGACTCTTATTCTCTCTGTGCTTTAAGGAACTGCCAAGTAATAAAAGTGGAAGTCAGGGAATGCCACTCATCGCTTCCTTTTGAATTTCTGAGAAGTCATGTGAAAAAAAAGAATAGTACATCCTCTTGTATATTCAGTTATTTAAAAAAAATGTTAGCTGGCTATGTGCTGAAGTTATTTATCTCTGGGAAAGAAAGTGGTTTAGATGCAGTTAAACTCTAGCATTCAGTCAACTTTGAGAAGGCTGGAACTGATGATGAAATGATTTATTAAAGCCATCCTTGTTTGTCATCAACCGCCATGAGAGCTAAACAAGAGAAGAAAAAATTACAATTGGTTTACCGTTAGTGAAGCATAGCTCATTACATTGATACCATTTTTTTTCACGAATCATTAATTAAGCAGTCACAAAATAAAAAACTTAAACTTCAGTTCCATTACTTGTTCCCTTATTGACTGAAGCTTAAATTTAAGTCGCCTTTTATGCATTTTTCTTGCTATTAACATTTTCCTTCTTTGCAGTTAACCTTCTCTCTGTTCTGTTATTATAAATACGTTACACAGAATGTTACCAGAATAAAAGCATGGCTCTGAGATGCACCTGGAGCCATGTTGTGATGACTTCCTGAAGGCGGGACTCAGAAGTTTCTTTAAGAGAGAGATATCCAATTTCAAGGCATTAAATTATGTCAATTTTTTTATGCCATATTAGATATATACAGCATTTTTATAACTGAAGATAACATTGGTAATTGAGTGTGCTATAAAATGATGCTAAGTGGTGTGAGTTATTTTAGGAAAAGTCATAATGTTTGACCATTGGGCGTCTCAACTCCAGAGGCTTACAGAAAGTTAAAAAAGCTCATAGAGTCAGTTTGACTCTATGACGATTTATAGTTAAAGTTAAAGTGTTTTTCATCTCTAGTTAGGTCAGTGTACTCAATTGGTCAAATCAAAGAGTGAGAGGCCAAACGAAAACACGGAGGTTATAAATACGGCCCTTATTTTTAACCTTATTTATAATCAAGCTTGATTAAGGCATGATAAAAAGCCTTAGTCAGGCTTTTTATTGCCTTACAGTCAATGAGGCGCCTTGTACTGCTCACATAATCCTCTAATGCTATCACAGCTGCTAAACCTGCCACCTGTGTCATATGCAATCCCACAAACCGAACACATTTGCTGGCACCTGACATCCAGTCGGAAAGATAGTCAGGTACTTCCTGTTTGAAATTCCAGTCATGCCAGCTTTACTGAACTTTGCTTTCCAGCCTATTTCACAGCTGATCCATCATGCATTTCAAGAGTGTATTTAACCCACTAAAAAGACACAGTTGGCCTTCATTACACTACTTTATTCTACTTCCTTAACCCAGAAACCCTTTGCTTTTCACGTCTTGCCTGGATTCTTGCGTGTTAAGATTTACGTGTAGGTGGTTTGGAGGAGGCTGCTGTGCAACGGAGCTTCAAATTGGCTCTCCTTGACTTCTGTCAAGAACCGCAGTTTTCCGAGGTAATAGACATGCAAATAGCACGATAAGTGTGCACATTCCAGGCAGTGTCGAGTCTCGGCACTCAGTCAATAACATTATGGAAATGCGCTGTGGTTTCTTTGAGTCGGACTGTTTGAGTTGGATAACAAGGCAGTCCAATGAGCCTGTTAGCACAGTGACAATGACAGAATGAGGTGTTTGTATTGTCACACACTCTATTACAGTGCATGGCAAAAAGGTGCAATGTGAAGAGAAATGTGCACCACAGACCTAAAGACAAGAAACCATTGGCAATATAGACCTTTACTCCATTTCCAGCAATACCAAAATAAACATTTCCCAACTCATTCCCTGTTCTCGTTCACTCACTGGTAGTCAAATTGAGTCATGTATCAAAGCTATCAGCATACTGTAGCTTAACTCCACTTTGAGAATGGATCTCTGCACTCTGTCTCACTCTTCCACCCATTTGAAGGAATGGTGGCAATGCTATTTACAAACCCTGGCTTCAGCTCTGTTCATTTTCATGTTGATAGATTGAAAAAGTAGCTTATTGGGAGCATGTTTGGCTAATTGTACACACATAAGCAACATTGTTGTCATCCAGATGACGGCTTTTGAATGTTATCTCAATGCATTTTCAAGTCCAGTGGGGAATTTCGACATCTGTGCCTCACTGCTTTGCTATGCCCAGGAGAGAAGTAAAAATAGATGCTCTGCCTGCAGGGACTTTGCCTCAGCAGGTAAAATATCAAATGTAGGCACAGAAAAAGGAGATTTACTTAACCTGACATTTAATTATGTTGTCTATGCTGAGGTTTTTTTTTCTTACTGTAAAGTAATATAAAAAACGTGTTGTGTGGGAATGCATTGAAAAGAAGAACATATGGAAAAATAACATAAAAAGGAAAATAAATCTCTAATATCTTAATAGTTTCACTCATAAGCAATTAACTTGTTAAAATGGGCAAGTTGGGCAGACAATGAGAAACAAACTGAAACTATAAAATAGAAATTTTATTTTAAGTTTTTCATTTTGTGCTCAAACTTACAATTAATACTTAGTAACACAAATCATCTGTAATATTCCGTTTAATAGGCAAAAAAAGATAATTTGAAACTGCCTTATTAAAGTCAACAGTTTTGCATTCCTATAATCGTTCCTACATTCTGCCATGTGAAACGGGCGTTATGATCGGCCGATTGCTCTAAAAGTAGCTCTGCCTCAAGATATACTTGAGTAGCAGCTGTTTAATCTAATTAAATTTGTGGAAATTATGTAATTATACAGACAAAAAAACTATGTGCAGGTACTGGTAATTAGAATAAGATCATAAAAAACTGGCATTAGCCCCTGTGTCGTTACCAGACAGATTGGTGAAAAACATTCAGATGTTAGATTTTATGTCTACTGGCCAGTCGCCACTGATTTTGTATCGCATAACTTTTTGCGTCAGATGGAATGCTTGATGGTGAAAATAACTGATGCAAATTCTGTAGCTAGAGAAGAAATATCTGTACAACTAGAATGAAGTTTTCTAGATTTCTAGAATCAGCTTATGGCAAACCCTTTCATTCCCTAATCTGGTCAGAAACATAGTTCAGATTAAATAGGGGTAAATGAAATCAAATGTTCTCCATTTCCATTTTCCCATCTTCTATTAAGCTGCATTCTGTGAGTAATAGATCAGTGCCATCCTTTGTTTCCTGCAGCTCCCTGTGTGTGAAACTGTAACCTGAATCTGGCCATATGCAGACATGATGTACCTCATAAGGACTTGTTGTGACCATGGCCATTCAAGCTTCCTCCATTCCAGAAAGCAAATCGATTTCTATTTAAATGTAAAATAAGGAGGAAGAAGATTACCGACAGCAGTGTCAGAGGTCAAAGGCATTTTCTCTCCTCTCCAGTTATTCACCTGCATTCTGTCTTCTCTTTGAAGCATATGAAGTGTTCATTCTTTGTTGTAGCTGCCTTTCAATCAAGTTTTCTCCTCTGAATGAAGAATAAGACCACTGCTGAAGAACCTCTTACCATACAAATGTGTATTTGCAGCAGAGAGACACAAATACATGTGTGTTAGCTAACATTTTAACTATTTATTATTTTCACCATTTTGGACCCCAATAGCCTCAACAAGTTCCGATTCATCAAGTTAAATTTCCTTGGATGTACACCCACATTTTTTCACTTACTTTTATAACCACCATGTTTTGTTTTGTTGGTGTTTTATGGCCCAACCACCAAGAGGTAAATGGCAACTCTGGAACAACTACAGAGATCCACAGCTCAACAGATGTCAATAAGGCAACAACAGATTATGACACATAAATTCATATCACACTGTATATTTACTGTAGTTTCATGTTCTGTTGTTGTATTCCATGAAATTTCAATATAATTAGAAATTGAAATCTGTGGTTGTCAAATGACAAAATATAACATAACTTAACAGGAGTGAATAATTCTACAAGTGGCTGTGTTCCCATATCAGAGTGAAAGTGGCTTCAGGCTGATTCAGTTCTAATCTCATTATGTTCTCATGTGTGCACACTGCAGAGCAAGCTACTGAGATCTGGCAAAGCCACTCATTTTGTCAAGCGGAAGAAACGCCAAGTGGTATGACCTGTGTGTGTACAAATTTACTGCGTGGCTGTGTATTCAGCTGCGGTTGACCCTTGTGTCGTTGTGCTTCTGCTTCATTTCCTGGTAAGAAAAAGTAATTCTGGGTCTTAACCTCCTTATTAACTTCTCTGTAGCCTGAATAATACATCCTGAGTATATCTGATGACTTCTGACTGGCCACATACCTTTTATCTTTCCTCATATAAATGGGAATAATGGTTCTATTTTCATTTTATTCTCAGTATGTACTTAGATGGGCAATGTGCTCTTAGACTGACAAATGAAATGTGTTGTTCCCTCTTGGAAAATCTAATTTAAACAGCAGCTTTTGTTAATTTTTCAGTTTTAGCCATTACTAATTAGATTGATAACTGATTGCAGATGGTGGTCTGATGTTTTTTTGTTAGCATAAAAACAGACTCAGTGCCACCAGCAACACTTTTTTCTCTGTTTAAGCAACAGAGTTCTGCCTTGCTGCCCATTATCACGTCATGTGGTGTCATAAAGCAAACCGACAAAGTGGACCGATATGTCAGGGCTAAAGCACAAAAGGAATATGCGAAGCTAGTATTTGCCACAGCTCCCACAGGTACTTTATACCTGTGGGAGAACAAGCATAATTGTGAGATGGTATTAGAATATTTTCTATCTTGGGCTCTGTAATGGAATGGTTTACAGTGCATCAACTTCATCAGATTTTTGTTGCTTTCCTTCTGCCTAGCTTTTAGGTGGAAGAATCTGCTGACAGGGCCGGTATTGAGGATGTACTCCAGAGCCATCCTGTTGGTCACAGCAAACATTCAAACATTTACATGAGACTAAAGCTGATTTTCTTGTCTTGCATGAAAAAGATGTGGAACTCAAATTACCTCTGAACACCAACCTCAAAGATGATGGTGGCAGCGCTAAAGGGGCAGTATTATGTATTTTCCAGGCCATTTTATAGTACCATCAAGTAACTGTTATCCTCAGTTATTATAAAAATTAATTACTGAATCACAACTGCTTGTCTAGTGCAGGTCTTTCACTAATAAACCAGACAAACTGCCACTGGCATCACGTTTCCCTCTAAGGGACAAAGTTTTTCCAGCATCAGATTATTGCTTCATACAGTAACGTACAGCAGAGGAGTGGTGAGGTGTAGACGCTTCCTCTGCTGTTGTGTTATGGATGAGGGGCAATGTCACAAAACCTCAACAGAGCCAGCCAAAAGCAACTGTACAGCAGACAAAGCAACTGCAGGCATGTGCAGACATGAGGACATAATATGTTCATGAAGATATTTATCTGCTTTTCTATCAAGCTATAAGTGCAGCTCAAAAGTATTTGAATATCATGAAAAAGTTGAATATTTTTGGCACTAACTTCGGAAAGTGTACATATAGATTCATTACAGTGTGAAATATTGCAATATTTTCTTATAATTTGGTTGATCATAGCCATGATGAAAACCTCATATTCAGTTTTTTATAACATTAAAATGTTACACAAGAATAATAAGAAAATTAAACACAAATACCAGGCCTTTCTCTCTTTCAGCATTGTGACATTTCTCAAATATAAACACTTTTGGTAAATCTTAAGTCAGCTAAACAAGAGAAGATTTTATTGATTTAACCTCAGACAGGAAAACGGTGTGTCTTTTTAAAACTTCTGGTTTCAGTTGTACTTCTGTTGTATGAATACTGATTTAGATGCACCTTTGGCCTGCTGTCTGGTCTGCAAAGAGATAAACTCTGGATGAGAAGTGAACTGTCTGAATGTAAACCAGGAGTTGCATTCACTTGTGAAATGAAGACACCATGTAGTAGTTACCCTTCAGGATCCCTAGCAGAACAGCTAGTAGTCTTGTCTCTTAACCACAGCCTCGGCCCCTCTTTCAGTCTTTGTTCTCCCCTCATCTTTCTCGGTTTTTAGCACACGGTGACAGTTAGTACACCGGGGTATTAAGGGTGTCATTAAACTTTCATTAAAATACCATCATCATTAGAGAGGGATTACTTATTCTTTGGATCCACCATTTGATTGGTTTGGGGACATCAAACCACAGCCAGTCTTTTATAACAACAGTGATGAAAACCCACAAACAGCACCTGTTGGCTCTGCATTCTTAATTTTTTTAAATATTTTTTCTTTCTTTGAGCAAGAGAATATTAAGTGCAGGTACAGAATACCTAGAATTGCCAATATTGTTGCGTACCATTTTGAATATCCAGGCTTGCCATTTACAGGCATATATAATGTTATTAGAATTTTAGCTCAAAATATTTGCATCATGCATTTTAGTTTTAACAATTTATATATAATTTGGAGTGTGGTCATTTATTTGCTCATGCCTATCCTTGATGATGGTGAGAAGAGGTTTTCATGGTACTGCATTGCAAATTTTGTTTTTGTCACACTCAAATGTTTCAGATCATCAAATGTCAATGTCAACAATAATAACCTGAGTAAATACACTGTACAGTCTTCAAATGATAATCTCATTGAGAGAAAAGCTATCCAAACCAAAGTAGCCAAATGACAAAAAGTGAATTCCCTCCAGGCCACTTATCTGATGACAAACCTCTGGCATACATATCGTTTCTTGACTTTTAGATTAACTTAGACTTTGTTTAAAGTCTGTATAAATGTGCGAACGGACAATAATAGCTCCAAATATGCTCCGAGAACATAATAGGATGTACTTGGACAGAAACATACATAGAACCACTTTGTACATGAGTAAGTTTTTAAAGCAATAAATAGTTTGGTTGAACATTATTGCAACAATATTGGTGACCAAGAGACAAAAAACTGTTTTGGAAAGATTTTTAATTGACTGAAGGTGAAGACAGGAGAACATTGAGCTACCATAATGTAAACAATGTGGAAATAACTGAAAACAATCCTCTCTGAAACCTTTCAGGAGGAGGTTCAGGTCACCACTGAACAAATCACAGTATATTAATCTACTAAAAAAAACCAAACACACTAAACATGAATTTTTGCATTGACTTCATCAGACTGTAAGGAGTAGGTTGCAGGAAAGAAAGGATTTTTTTCCAGATCGGGTCTTTTTTGTCTCTCTCTCTGTGTGTGTGCGTGTGTGTGTGTGATGTGGTGACGTGACTCCTGCTGAGCTTATTAGCTGTAATGCGTTTCTTTCCTTTGCTTTGATCATTGAGATGCTTTCAAGGATTGCATTAGTTTCATGTCAATTTTTTGTTTCTTTATCCTCTGTCTTATTATAGTTTTCTCTAGAATTATGCACAATTTTGTCAACTGTGTATGACATTAGGATTTTCTTTTAGATTTTTTAGACATCGGTGTTGGGTTTCATTATTTAATGGCTCTGATGTCATATTGTAAGCAGGCCTTTTGCATCGTACCATTGTAGGAATGTCATGTAAACTGAATTAAAACTGAGCAATTATAACATAAGAATAAATTCATTTATTCTGGTGAAAATGGTTCTCACCAGAATAAATGAAGATCAACAGATTCATAAAGATGTATTTCTAAAACATCTGGTTGTTGATCATGTGACTTATGTAGTGCCAAAAAACTGTTTCCCTCCCAGTTTTGCAAAATAAACCAAAAACCTTTGAATCAAAAAACATGTTTTTCAAAATTGGTGTATTTACATTTAGCAAATTTATTTTCAAAATGTCAAATTGTGTAGTTATACGGTCAATGGAAATGCAGCTATTGTTGGAGTTAATGTCAGAGCCACAGGGAAGGCTTCCAACAGCCAGACATCCTCCGGCTCCACAGTGCTGACTTCTAAGTGATCACATAAAATGACTTTTTCAGGTTGGTGTTACAGAAAAGCCTAAGCTCACTCCATGACTGCTGTAGTTGTGGTAATTAAAATCGCAGAATGCTTACAGTGTTGTTTGATCACCAATCTGTACGGCGACATGCCACAGAAGATTTTATTTTACTTGTCAAAAGCTTTGGAGTAGTAGCTGAAGGCCATGACGAGATCCTGGAGTTGATCCCTACATTTATCCAGATGATGAAAAACTGTAAGAATTACTTAAGTTGTGTTTTGGTTCTTTGTAACTGACAAATTTCCTCATGCCCCAAACAAATGACAGACTAAAAGCCTCATTTAATAACTATTGACACATGTTGTATCTAGTGATACAACCAAGTCAAAGCTTTTTATTATTATTCCGTCCTTTATGCACCAAGCATAGTGCAGGGGTAAAGTGGAGTTTTGTGTCTTCCACAAGGTCACTTTGATAAATGATGTGGAGAAGCCAGGGATTGAACTACTGGCCTTCCAATTGGTCCATGAACACTCTGTCTTCTTAGCCACAGCTGCTGTATCAGCTGTGCCTTTTGGCCAGGTGGCTGGACATATGTTCCTGTAAATGCTGCTTAGTTCATATTTGTCACATTTAATGTCAGTCCAATGACAACAAAAGCTCATTTTATGCTTCTTAACCCATTTTCACTTTTCAAGAAAATCTTTTTTTTATTATTTATTTTGTTTACACAAAATAAAAATCTATTTGAATTCTGTGCTTTAAAAAACAGTAAATATATGAAATAAAATAGTCATGGGATTGACATTATTGTGCTTAAGAAATTTCAAGTCTTGTACAGACTACATGTGATCAAACCTTTAAAAAGATGTTTATGTTTTTAAAGTTTTACCACATATTTGACCTCCTGAAAAGAACGGCATCTATTATTAAAAATCTTCCAACATTATGTTATTATGCTTAAAGTAGTGAAACAAAAATACATTTGATTTTAAATACAAAGAGGAAACAGCAATATCTATTCCAGTTTTCTACATTACATAATAAAGCTCCAATAGCTTGACTGTATAATGAAAGCTTTTACAGTTGTCACCCCATGTCCACATAGTAGCGTCCTCCTTTTTGTTAGATTTGGACATAAATTATTAGAATGATGTCAGTTTTTGGCAAAAACAAAACATAAGCCGGAACATTGCCAGTGACACAAAGACATCAGTTGGGGAAAGCTTGCGGTTACTTTCAGTTCCTCAAAGGCTTCTTGACAGTTTTTCATCTAAGTAGTTGGCTGATTTCTGTTTCCCCTCTACATCATAGTAACAGCAGATGTCTTGCCTCTGTGAGTATGTCAAGATGTCAAGGCCCTGCACATACACACACACCCACCTACACACAAAGAAAAATTGCACTTTAGAGCCAGTCTGTCAATCCAGGTATCAGTCAATATCAGTGTCCGGTAATGGAAAGGCTGATTTACGGAGCGTAGATGCTGCCCAACTATTGATTTGTTGAGTTCTCGCTTTTCTGAACATTCAGAGGATGGAGAAAAGAGGAGAAGGGCTGTAGAGCGGTTAATTCCAGGAGAAAAATGAGAAGCATTATAGAAAAATGCTTCAAATATGGTGAGAAAAGAAATAAGGATTGGAACAAGCTCTTTCATGTTTTTACATGAGCTTAAGACAATTTGTTTTGTCAGACTGGATTTTTATCAGCTATACATTCATTGGAACCCAATGGATCACCAAGGCTGTTAGAGATGACCAAACTAAAGGCTCTCCTATATTTTATACTTCATCCGAATTAGAAATAGTCTTGAGTATGTGTTAAAAAAATGCTGCAGGGTTCAGAGAACCCTGCACCCTGATGTAAAGCATTTCCATAAAATGTAGCATGTTTCCTCAAAAACCTGGATTTTAAATAAATCTGCATCTTTTTTTAAGTTTCATCCATCCGTCCAGCTGTCTGTCTGTCCATCCATCCATCCATCCATCCATCCATCACTCCCGCCCTGGTTTAGATATGAGAATGCAACAAACTAACATGAATGATTTAGAGTGTACCCAGAATGTGATATTGTATCTAATCATGTTACAGCTACATTCTGTGGGGTGAATCCGGATCCAGTTTTTGATAGCATTTAAACCTTTCTCAGATTTTATGCCCATCTTCTACCTTAAGTGGTTTGACCTGTTGTAGTGCAACCATTATGTCCCAAATCATTCATATTCATGGGAGAGTTAGGTTTAAAATAATTTTTTGATCTCACCATCATGTTTATACTCGGCTTGCCAACTTTCAGAAGTTAAAGTAAGGGACGCCAACCCCGGCCCATTTGAGCCTTCCCTACTCAAATAGGGTGGGATGTCTGCTGCAGTGACAGACAATATTTTATGTCAGTGTTTTTTTGTTAAAAGCAGGAACTGAATCATTGGAAGTCAAAATTGGAAATCAAAGAAAGAAGTGCTGATTTTCATTTAGAACAAGCACTTACTAGCAGCAAGCACGACGGAGAAATGTTTTGAAACTCATACCCCGTCATCATGGAAACCACACGAAGTTCATATGATGCTGCTTTTAAGTTGAAGGCTGTAGATCTGGCAGTACAGATCGATAGCTGCTGCATGTAAGCTCGGCGTGAACTAAACTGCGGAGACGCAGGGCTGCGTCCTTAATAGCAGATTTATTGTGGAAAACCGAGAGCGGTGGCAATACCAGCAGCTTACAGCCTGGTGCTGCTTAGATATGTTGTGACTTTTTACACTTATGTTGTTCGGTATATTTGCATGATAAGTGACTGATTTACAATTATATGTTAAGCATAATTTACATGATGATTATTATTAATTGTATTGAACATGATTGTATATAATTACAAAGGTGAAGTGAAATATATTTAAGTGCAAGACATGATTTATTTGAATAGAGGAAGTCTTTTATTTTGAAGAATGCTTAAGGATCTGTTACTGTTTGTCACTATCTTGCTTTGTTGATTTTTGATTGCCATTGGTTACGAACTGCGGTTGCCCGTAATCAGCGGACGCCGTTCCTTTTTCTCTTCAATAAATACTGAACAGAAAGGTTCAGTAAAGGAAATACGAGCCTCCGTCTTGTTTGAGAAGAAACTTTACTCCGTAACAAGATATGTACGTTTCCAGTTGTTTTAAAAAATTTTGTGGGTGCGACATAATGAGATGAGCTCTATTGTCCGGAAAATACCTTTGTCCAATTTTGACGTTTATTGAACATCCAGAAATCACAGCAGATGTAACAAACGTAAACAAAGGTAAAATAACTTGGAACAGGTGAACAACACAAAACCACTCGTACCTTTTTACTCTCTCTCTTTGTCGTTTAAGCACACGCGTTGCCGTGGCAACCGCTGGAGTTGTTTGGAGAAACAACTTCTTGACTAAACAAAATAAATTTTAATGAATAAATAAACAATTTTTGACAAACTCCACATCTATAATACTGTTAAAATAAAACCCTGTTACAATTACACACAGATAGATGTTTGAAAGCCTTTATTTCGATGAGTGTTGTAGTTCGGTTGATTTGGGGCCAAAATTGCAACATTTATTACATTTTCAGCAGTAATTAAAGACGGGTAATTAAAGTGTAGAAATATTGCTTATGAAATATTGTAGAGTTTTCAATCGTTCCCAAAGAGAAAACTGACCTGGTCGGGGAAGATTTATTTGTGGCTGACCTCAAAGCAAAAGCCTTTGCTGAACTGACAGAGCAAGTTTTCACTTCATCAATTTCATCTCTGGCTTTGCTACAGAAGTCTCCACTAAAAGGCACATACACCAGTGTGTTTGAATTACCAAGTTCCCCAGATAGGAAATTTATCTCAGAGGCAGAGAGAGTCAACAGAGATGTCACAGCCGTCGACTTGTCCAAAAGATCACCTCTGAATTGTAGGCCTTCCGTTGTTTTTGAGGTTAACTGTTCCCCGGATGGAGAAGTTCAGTTACCAGATAGGAACATTTGTGAAACCCCAACCAGTGGTGTGTTGCTCCCTGTTCTCAAAGACAAGACTAAAAAAAGTGTTTGGCATTCACCCAACTATTTTTCAATCTGAAAATGTACAGAAACTCTCCTCTGTTTTTTCCAGCCGGGTCAGTTTTGTTTTTGGGAACAAGGGAACAATTGTTCCCAAAATCTTGTGACGTCATTGCCAAATCAGTATTTGTGGTTTCACAGCCTACTGCCTCTTTTTCAAAACAAACTTCCCCTAATCAAACTCCGTTGCTATGGAAACAATCAGATCCAATCTGCATGACTCCGACTAGATATGAAATAATTAGTAAATATTTAAATAATAAGTATCTAAATTGTTTATTTATTTGACATAAAGAAATTAACAATAGATTTTTCTATGATTGAATTGTTGCATTTGTGGTTTTCCATTCATATTTTAGGCTTTTGATCTAAAGCAAGTAATGGCCAATTTTCAAACGGTTACTAATTGAACCTGGTCCAGTTCTCATTTGCATTCATCCTGAGTCTTTCTACGTGCCTCAGCACACCCTCTTCTTCTCCTCTCTAAGTCTTCTCATCTCTTTCGTTTCCTCTCTGCTCATCTTCTCTAAAGTTTTTCCTCTCTTGCCACTTCATCTGCTATTCACCCCTTGTCTTATCTACTCCTCTCCCCTCCATACCCTCATCTCTTCTCCTCCAGGACTTCTTTCTCTCCAATCTTCTCCAAATGTCTCCAGACTTGTGCTGTCATTTTTACTTCTGGCTGCCTTTCCTTTCTCAGTCTCTCACCCCTTTGCTTTCTCCCCTCCCTGTACACCCTCTTGTCATGTCCCCCATGTGGTTCATGGATTATTAATCATCTTGTGGGCTGGAGTGCTGCTGTGACACTTTCTAGAAGTGTGGCAGAAAGTCATCCACCATAAATTTGGTTCAAACAGTCCCCGAGGGATTTTCCATTGGATGGTGAACTTCTCCTCTCTGCTAAGGTTAGAACATTGATTCTTAACAAACTTAGAGCAAAATATATATCAACTGCAAGGGTAGCTGGGATAAAATGTGATGCATAATAACATACTTGAGTACACATAATAAAATTAACTGAAGAAATTAGATATTTGGCAACACTGAACCTGTTTCACTGAATTATTACTGGCTGTAGATCATCTGGCAGTTGGCAAGAAAATACAACAAAACACTATTTAACACATTTCTGTGAATTTGCCTACACAATTTTCTTTCAGATATAAACTTCTCTACAGATTGGAGCCAGTAAAGGTCACATGTAAGCAACATATGTATTGTTTATATTGATATTGAATGCAAGCTAGATTTTATAAAAATGTTAAATTAGTGTGAGGGTTGGAAGGTCTTTTTGCATTGAGTTTCCATTTTCTTCCTGTGAACACATCGGTTCTCTTCATGTGCTTTTGAAAATAATGTCTGATTGAAAATTCTTATTGAACTTGTTTGTGGAGAGGTTAGAACAGCTGACTTCATCACATGTGATAGAAAAGTGTTTGACTAGTTTTTGGTGAACTGGGTTGCAGTTATAAAAGTGAGTAGTAACTCATTTACTCATTTACTCAGTTTACCTGGGGAAAAAACTGTGACCATGGTCACTTGTTGAACTGATGAATAGTTGGAGAAATGTTACATATAATTTTTTAGCATGTATCGCAATTTTGTCTTTGTCCTGTTATGATTTCAAAAACTTTGTGCATTTGTTTTAATTAAGGACAAGAGTTTCTTTTGAAGAATGAAGCCGGGTGGTATACGCTCAAACAAGGAGCAGATACTGATAGATGCATCACTGATGTAGCATATATTTGTCTAAACCAATGACTCACATCTGTTCTTATAAATTGGCACCCACAAAAATATTCATTCCCCTCTACTGGCATCTGGGCTGCTGTTTGGAATAATTTAAAATCCTAAAATTTTTAATTACTATTAGCAATTTGTTGTTGTAATGTAAAAAAGGTGAAAAATCTAAAAGAGTATGAACATTTTTGCAAGACACTATAAAAATTTGCACCAATCTTAACTATTTCTCTAAATCTTCACCCATCTGTCTTCCACTCAACTTTTAACAACTGTTAAAATTGTGCCATTACTTAGTTCCTATATGTACATAGTTGTTCTGCTACTTGATCTGCTCTTCTTCTACTATATGCTGCAGAGGGACATAATGTCCCTAATATTGTAATTCTACTGAAGCTAAAGAAAACTGTTTAAAAATAACTCTGTAGGCTTCAAACTCTCAGTTCTGTTCCGTCACAACGTGACAGAACAGTACACATTACAGCTCATACTCTGCTCTTATCAACACATTTCCATGAATTTAATCGCCTTGGTAATAATATTTCTGCTTAAACAGGATCAGTTAGAGATGAGGATATATGTAAAATGAACACTGAAGGGGAGCTTAATTAAAAAGAAGAGCTAAGTGTCTCTTCAATCCGTCTGAACTCGTCCCTGTTTGAAGCAGTTCAGTAGAATAAGTTGCCTGAGGTCCAATCCCAGCCTGGGGAGTTTTTCTGCCCATACATGTGTAGGTTCTCTCTGGGTACTCCAGATTCCTCCAAAAACATGACTGTTAAGTTGATGGATCTCTTTAACCATAAAACAAGCAGGAATGGAAAATAAGATAAAAACAAAGGATGTTGCTACTAATAATTTTAGACCCTTAGAAAATATATCTATTCAATATTTTGATTTTATGAGTTGTATGGCTATATATATATATATATATATATATATATATATATATATATATATATATATATATATATATATATATATATACTGTATATAGTGCAGTGCAAAGGTTTTTAGTGCCCCAGAAAACCTTTGAAAATTTTCAACAATAAATTACTATTATAGATCCAATTATTGTTGCTTTTTCTATATATCAATATATTGTAACAGAGATATTATGGTTTTATCAGTGTTGCAATCTTATCCATTGTAGTGACAATTGTGAACAGAGGCTGTTTCCTTTTAGGCCCTTTATTCTTCTTGTTCAGTATTTATTTAATTTATATAAAAAAGACTTAAGGCATCAACTGTACTTAAAAAAACTGTTAAAATCAAGAAGGACTGAGTATATTTTGTTTTATTGAACAGCATCAAATGCCATCATGTCAGTGATTTTAAAACATTTCCTATATCACAATGCAGAGTAAGATTTTTAATTTAGTACAATTTATAAACTACACTACATAAATTGTAATTTTGTTGGTTTGCAGAAAGATCCAAAAGAGAGTCTTTAATTGCCTTTTTTTCTTTTTCTTGCTTGTCTTTTGTTTTGTTTTTGTGCTAGCTGGGTCTGGAGGGAGTCTCACATCCCTGCTGGTTCAGCCCATCTCCGCCTTCCTTGCCAAGACTTTATTGTCGCCGCCATCAGTGGAACAGGGAGCAGATGCCTGCACTCTTTTATCCATGCCTCCCAACACAGGTAAGCACAACAAATCATTTGCAGAGCTGCTGATGGAATTGCAGTAACTGTAGCAACTTTTAACTTGGTCTGTCTCTCATTGGGCCTCATCAGAGAGCTGCTCAGCTTTGCTATCTGTTTGTAAAACACAAATCAAATTATTCTATAAGTTGTGTGATTTCAACAGATCAATAGTGATATTAGTTCATATTCATGGATTATGTTACCTTTAGTCTGAATAAATTAAAGGAAATGCAAAGTTGAATTTGACCCCATCTGGTTTAGATCATTTAGTACATTACATAATACCCAACTCTTTTATATTTTTATAATGTGACCTTTGGAGAAAAATTGTGATGATTCCAAACATTAAAACGGTTCAAACTATGACCTTTTTAGATTATTAGCTTGTTTGGAAATGTTAGTCCAAATCTTTCAAACTAAGAGCTGCTCAAAAAATCAGATCTGAGAACTGTGCCCGGTGTAAACTTCAACATTTCAAATATATAAGTTGTTCAATCTATATATTCGGTGTATATTCATTCTTCAAACTTCAATATTTCAAATAACAGTTTTAATGAGAGTGCTCCAACTATTACTGCAAATGAAGTCTCAGATCAGGTGTTGTACTCGCCTACAGCTTGCTTGGTGAGTACACATACAGTATTTATTTAGAGCACGGCTGGCAGATGGAAATTGCTTTGGTCAGCTCTGAGTGCAGCTGCAGGATAATGAATTAGGGAAGTCGCTCTAATTTGGGCCATAGACAGGACTTTGGGTTGAGTCCATTGGGCATGATGTTCTTAGGTACCCTGGTCACAAGGTGCTCATAGATTACATGTCAGTAGATGCTAGCATCTTTGTAATTGTTGGCTGTTCTCCTTGTTTCAAACATGAATCCAGTTTTTTCTATATACTCAAAATTAGGATCAACCTTCCATTCTCTACAAGGCTCATTATCAACATAAAGACTTTTGTGCATCTCAACTGATATCCCAGCTTGAAATAATAAAATAAAACTGCTACGACTTGGCAAAAATATATAAAATTATCATTTCAGTTGTAATATTGTAGGCTAAGATTTTTTTTTAATGTTTTGAAAGAAGTCCCCTCTTCTTTATGTTGGCAGATTTCCACAGGAGTTAAAAAAAACACAAAACTTATCAGTATCAATAACACAGTCACCTCCACTGCTCCTCTGATCCATCGATCCATCCCTCTGTCTTCCACTCAGGCGTTTGTCCACCATCATCTCCTGTTGACAGCATGTTCCCTCATTTCTTGTGTGTACACTCCATCCATTTTCATTTATTCCCCAATAAATCCAAGCAGCTGGCCAGTGGCTGGAAAACAGGATGCTGTCCTTCTCCTCTGGTGCTCAGATATTGTCACGTGCGCAGTTATTTGTCACTGTTGTGCTTCAGTGCTGTCTTAAGGAGTCACTCAGCAAATAAGTGACACATTGACAAAAGTATTGATCTTATAGTGCAGAAGTTGTTTCATGTGTTTGCTGCACTCTGTGTGGTTTTCTGTTGGAAACAAGTCAGTATCTCTGGTCTGAAAGGACAGCTGGTGTCCAGTGTCCTGATGTTGGATGTTATGCCTATTCTTTTTTTTTTTTTTTTTCTCCGAAGAGTTTTTGCGGCGCTAGTGGCTCGTATTTTTTCCACAGTAGGCAGACAGGAAGGAGGGTGAGGAGAGGGGGGAAGACATGCGGCAAAGGTCGTCGGGACCGGGAGTCGAACCCGCGACGTCCGAACAGTTTGAATTATCACAAATGTGTCCACAATGTGGACCAACCCTAACCCACACTGAATGAACCTGCTGGGTCGGCTCCTTCTACAACACCAAATGAGTGAAACTGGGAGATGAACTACAAGGGACAGAGACTGAGTGGAAGACGAAGCCAAAGAGTGAGAGAGACGTATTCTGTCTCCAATCGATTAGCTGCACCCATAACCACACCAGGGATCCCACTATCATTTGTTTCCATCTGCTTGCCTCTTTTCAATTTTCTTTGCTTTCTAGACAAGTCTCTTTTTACACTTTTTTTTCCTTTTTTAATTCTAGTTCAATTAAAGGTGGCTGCATTGCCTGGCCCTTGTTTAATTGCTCTTTGGAGACCAGCGAGATGACTTGGGCAGCCTCAGGATTCTTGTTCCTCTGTAGTTGCTGTGTTTTGTGTTCATATGCACCATGCCTCACAAAAGTCCGCTTACTGCATTTTTCACTGTTTGTATCATCAGAGCCACAAACATCAATGTACTTGAAATTGAATCAGATTCAAATTTACCTTATTTCCTTAAAATAATGTGTGATGAAAACCTGACATGTCACTTCATCCTGACCACACCAACCCTGCTAACATGGTGGTGGCAGCATCATGCTGTCAGGATGCTTTCATTTGCAAGGGTCAGGAAAGGCAGACTGAGTTGATGGAGCTAAACATGGAGCAATCCTGGAGGAAAACCTGTTAGAGGCTGCAGAAAACTTTAAACAGAATGGAGGTTCGCTTTCCAGCAGGACAATAACTTTAAACATCCGGCCAGACATGTCCAGAAGAAATATTCATAGGGGTGGCCTGACCAGAACAGTAAAACATTGAAGGTGGCACAAAAAAGCTTTTCTACGCGTCCTGGGCATCTCTGTGTCCAAATAGAGAGATCATATAAACTGACAAATCGCCTCCGGTCTGAACGCAGCAGAAACTTGTCTGCAAAGATGTCTGCTCTGCAAGAAAGAGTCACCTGCAGAAACTCTCCTGACCCCAGAGGAGGCTTCCTATTTACTGCTTCCTGCTTCCTGCTCCAACAGGAGAGAGGGGCAGCAGGGCTGGAGACATGAACATGGCAGTTTGGAGTCATCCATGGAAGAGCTAAATTGCCTTTTCCATTGGACAGTGTCCTGACGGAAAACATTCAGACACCAAAACCTGTTATTTTACTTGCAAGTCATTCATCATCACTAAGCTATTTATGCATTAGTTTGTCCACTTTTAATAAACTAACGTTACTATGTATACATAGTAATATTTTTGTTTGTTTCTTTGGTCATTTAATGTTCTGTTTTCATAATAGGAAAAGGGGGATTTATTTGATACAGTCATGTTTTCATATAGGGCCTAGTTGTGAGAGCAAAGCTGCAGAACATGACGGTGAATGTTGGACTGTAGCATCAAGGCTAACTAAATCTGGTCATAGTAGAACTGTGTGACTGCAGTCAGGTGGAGCTTGTGTTTGAACATTGTCAGTCCTCCTGTCCCCACATTAACCTCCACCTTGATTTTAAACCTATATTATTAAATTACCTGATGATCTGTGGAAATGGCTGGTGTGAAATGATTTCCTGCTCCTGCTTTGTGAGCATGAATAATTTAACTCTCATCTTGCTTGGGCAGCTGCTTAACGGAGCCAGTTGGAGCTGATTGCTGAAATGTCAAAGCCACATATATATATATTTTCTTCTGTATTGAAAAATAATGAAAAATATTTAACATTCCTCCACTATAGTACAGCTGGTCCTGAACTGTCAATCTGAAAGGGAAAGTTACGACATTCCAGATTCTGTTGAGAAGGAACTAAGAGCTGTGGCCTTTTCTTGAATTGTTTTCTGGCAATATTTTAAATGCCACACTGTATTCAAATACATAATACCTAATGCACTATAGCAGTAGTTGTTTTTTTTTTTTTACTGAAAATATGTTGTGTCATATAATATCTGACCTTTCATTTCAGAGTCCCACTTTGGTTCTTGGGGATTTATTAAAGTTTTTATGTATTTATTCAATAATCTCCACTCCAGTCATTGTAAAACTACTAGCACCAGTTAGTTGGACCTCTGTTGAATTAGGTCAGTCCATTTAAGGGGTGTGATTTATTATACAATTACTATTTTTTGTTACATATTTTTAATTCTCATTATTTTTCAGAAACAGTTATGACTTTTATGTTAAATATTAAAGGGGTGGTTTTGTTGTGTTTGTTTTTTTTAGGGTCAAAATATGCATAATGCTGTTGATCATGCTTGATTTATAAAAGCAATGAAAAGAGAAAAAACATCCAGTGGGGTAAATACTTTGTATAGGCACTTTGTTTCCACCTTTGCCTGTTTGTGTTTGTTTGTATTGAGTCTGTCCACGTCCCTTCAAACTTTGGAGATTGAATAGTGAGATTAGATATACCATTATGACACAGTGAAATGTATGATTAGGAGAGTGTTTCTGTTTGGAAACTGTAATATTTTGAACTGTTGCAGTAGCTTTGAATAGTTTGTTCTTGTTGGTTTTAACAATTTCTTCAGCATTGTATAATTATCAGAATCGGCTTTCTTGGCCATGTTTGTGCAACAAATAAGGAACTTGACTTTGGTTTCACACTCTCAGGGAGTGTAGGTGTTATGGATAAATAAATGAAGTTGATCAATATATGTACACTCATTACTTTACAGTATTTATGTAAAGGAAAAAAAAAGACAGATTAGTAAGACAGAGTATTCGAGCCAGGCTCAGTGATTTTTAAAACTTAACCTAAGTTTTAAGAGAATAAAGTTATACAACTAGAGAGTCATTATAATATGAGAATAAAGTCCTAATATTACCAGAATAAAGTCGAAATTACGCAAGGATAGTTATATTACTGAAATAAAGTTGTAATAATATGAGAATAAAGTCATGATTGTACAAAATAGTCCATACCATAAAGAAACAAAGTCATAACGTTACCAGAAAATATCCTGACTTTATTTTCGTAATAAGACTAATTCTTAGTCTGGCCCTGGAACTAGTTAAAATAGTCTTATATTTATTTCACAATGGTGTAGTTGACTGCTCAGGCTGTGAGGTGTTGGTTGTGCCCATCAGTTTGTGTCCAGGATGTTGAATAATGTCAGTGAAGACCAGCGGCTCCTGAAGAACATTATGCTTTTTAAGTGAAATACATATTTTTTTAATGGGTTAAAAATGTGTTTGTGATTAGTTCAGACGTGCAAGAGATGTTCACCGCTGCTTGCAGCTTCAGGTCCTGGTTTTCTTTTTTACGTTTTTCAGAAGCATGCAGGCTGAACCTGAGTGACACAAAGAGTTCAGGGGGTACAAAAGAAGTAGCCACAGCAGAATAAAGTTTCCTGTTCTACCTGCCGCAGCAGCTGACTGACATAATCACACTGTAGGTTATGGGGACCTAATTGGAATATGTTTCAAATCAGTAATTGCAGTAAAGGAGATCATACTGTTACATCTACTAAACCTGTTCTCGGTGGATTTCTGCAGCTCTTTGTTTCATTCGGTTCTTATTTTTTCCTCTCCATCTTTCTCTTCCACGCCAAAGGTGTCCCAAATTTCTGCACTGCTGCAGAGGGAGAATCGAGTGAAGCAGAACAACTTAAAATGGCTTTATAAAAAGTACTCCCAGGCCCTTTAATTACACCCTTATTGATTGTGATGTGGAAGTTCCCCACTTTCAATGACTACAGTTTCTTAAATGTGCATTAAACATGCCCTGCAGAGGATGTCACTGGAATGCTTCTCAGTGATTAGAGTTTAGATGGCACAGACTGGAGGTAGTAGAAACAAAATAGATAAAACATATAGTTCTATATAAAATGTTCCAGTTCGGTTTATCTTTCCATTACTTAAACTAAAAAGGTAGAGCCAATATAACATACATAGCAAGTAGAAAAAACTCTGAAGCATATCTATGTCTTCCATTGGGCCCATTGAATGAAAGTTCACTCCAGATGTCAGCAACAACCCAGTGAATCCACACACCTTAAGAAATCTATGTAAATTAGTGCAAAGAGCATCCAGAAAGTTTTCACAGTGCTTTACTTTGTCTACATTTTGTTAGTCTTACTCCAAGTTCTATTAAATTAATCTCATTCCCCAAAATCGCCACATAAATACCCCATTATAACAATGTGGGGAAAAAGTCTCTAAGTCTTGTTTTTGAAAAACGATGGTGTTGAAGGTGGTAGTTCGTCCAGTGATTGGTGGGTTGCCGGTTCAATCCCAGCTCTGTCTGTTTCAGTGGTTGTGTCCTTGAGCAAGATGCTTCACCTGCCTACCTGCTGGTGGTCAGAGGGCCGGGTGGTGCATGGCAGCCTTGCCTCTGTGGCTGTTGCTACAGTGTAGCAACTTGACCCCATCAGTATGTGAATGTCTGAAATTCCTCCAAATAACTGATATTGTTGTTTTCCCCCTGAAAACTGTGATGTACTCTGCCTGTGTATCTGTGCAGACCACCTTACCAAAAGGTGGTGTGTATAAATTTTTGCCTCAAATATATTTTGTGCTTTGAATGAAAAGACCAGACATTTAAATTATTACTGAGCCAACTGAATTCTTGGAAGGAACTGGACGAAGGCCATGTTTCTGTCTGAACGTACCTCGTAGGCATGAGGCCACAGATCCTTTTTATTATGTCCTGATATAATAAATCCTACAATTTAAGTGGTCATTCTTTTTTAACTGTGAATCTATAAAAGGTCATTTGCTACTTTAGTTTTTTTATCCTCGAAGCAGAAATAATAAGGAGCACTTAAAAAAAATTCTGCTTCTTCTGTTCATCACTTTGACTGTGTACAATTGGACGGGTCAAGTTCATCTACTTCTCACCACACATAGATAAAATGGACCAGAAAACAGAGACATAGACTGATAGCGAAAAGATGGTTAAAGCAGTGAAAGTACATTTTAAAATATGAGACTTTTGAGCTAAAGTCAAAAATCCAAACCTTTTTCTATATTCATAACAGACATACTTCTGTCAAAGTATGTCCACAAGAAGTGCTCACTCTCAAGTGTGCAACTACTGCAGGAGAAAACTTTTCATTAAGAAAAATATTTATTCTGCACTGCAAGTCAACTTCAGTCTGTTTTTATTTTTACAGCTAAAATAAGAAAAAGAAATGAATATTGGGTTGCTAACGTATCCACAAACAGCCTATTAGTGATAACAAAGAAGAATATTTGAATTTCTTTGAAACTCTCAGTAGCTAATCTCTAAGAAATAAATCAAAACTTTTGCATCTATAAGTCAGATTCCATTTTACTCTGAAAAAAGTGTTGCTATCTGAGAAAACACAAAAAGTGCTCCTCAAAAATAAAATTGATATTTGGAATAAACTAAACAAAGGTTTCATCCATGGTATTAGGATCAACACTTTAGACACAATATCTGTTTTAATTATTAATTTTCAGATGCATGAGGTGAAATATATTTAGTTTGAGAAAGAGCTTCTAAAACATTCTGGTGGCTGTCAGATTGGAGGCAGAAAAAAAATCAAAGCAGAGCAACTCAAAACGTTTAGCACTGAGATTAAAAACTTACTGTAAAGAAGATATTTGTTGTAATAAACGGTTTTATCTAAACCTTTCATAGCAGGAAAAAAAAAACTACAACTTCTGCTGTTCCAGACTTGGCCAGGCATCTTTTATCTGCAGAAAATCTCCACCCTATAGTGAAGTAAACAGTTTTTGATTATTTCAAAGACTGAACCAATAAAGCTACTTTCCTTTCATGGAACAGAAAGATGGCCATGTTGAGATAAGCTAGATGAGACTTTGTAGCCAGCACAGTCTACAGCGAGCCTTTAACACTGTCATCTTTAGCTGACACAAACTCACAATAATAACAGTATATCCAGCTCCAAAACACACATCTCTCTCCTCCTTACACTGTTGCTTACGGTTGTGTTACTGACTCCTTAGTATGTTTTTCCATGCGAGTTGTCCTCATGCTGAAAACGTGACTTTGTGTAACGCGCTCACTACGACGCAACAAGAGACCAAATATATTGTTTGTTTTTTTATTTTTATAGGAAAATTATAAAAATAGTCATGGATAAGTAACTAATCTGATTGTTGGTTTCGCAAAAGTAACAATTAGATTACTTTTTGCTAAAAAAAAAAAAAGTGGTCAAATTAGATTTAGTGTTAGCTTCAGTGTTTGAAGCTAACAAAGAAGATGCTATGAAAATCACTAGTTATATTTCTGTCCAGTTGTCATGCAAATTTTAAGCAAACTGTTAAAATGTCACAAAAAAATGCTAGTGAGGCGTGTTTCAATCTAACTATTTTGAAGTAGACGTGTGTGGATCAACCATTTCATAATTTCATCTGATGAAGACGTTATGCATGGCTGTAATAAACTATATGTAGCAGTACCAGCATGGACCACACTTTTCAGAAAAATGGAGAGTCATCCCCTCCAAGCTTGGAGGTTTGGACTTTTTTCAAAGTTATTTATAATTTTCCCGTTTCCATCTAACCTTTTCTAATGCGGCACTTCAAAGTGTTGACGGGAACACAGCGTCTTCTCAGAGGTCGCAGGCAAATTGTTGCCTTCTGGTGACCTTCTCTTTCAACAGGACTTCAGATCTTCAGCCAGCACCTACATTTTTTTGTTCGGATGTTTTTCACACCTTTCTCACCCAAACATATTCATCTCTGGACCCATCTCCTTCCTGCACAGCAGAGTGGCTGAATAGACCCATGTTTATACTTGGACTGTTTAAACAGAAAGTGAAAGTGTCACAGTTAGCCAGCAGGAAATTGTGCCCACAGAGCCAGACCTGTAGAGACACACCGTTCTTTTCCTGATGTTTTGGGCATTGTTACAACCCCCCACAAAACCAATAAGGGTCAGGTCTGGCACTGGGTGTAACACAAAAAGAAGGCAACCTAAACAGTTGGTGTCAGTACCAAAAATATAATTTAATTTACAGTTCAAGTAAAATGTCACTCACAGTAGACAACAAGCACAAGGAAGCTTTAAACTTCAGGGTCTCCAAGGCCAAAACAACAAACATAACATCCCACTCTTAATTATAAAATAGAAACACTTTCTAGAAGAGAACTGAAAAAGAAAGTACAATACCTGAACTCCCTGACTAACCAAAAACAGGAGAAAACAGTTAAACAAAATGGCAGAGAACCCCTACCAGCTTCCACTGTGAAGAGAAACAAAACTTTAGTTATACACTTGATGCTTCACAAGAATGCTCACAGCAAAACCATCCAAAGTCTCCACAAACAAGCAGCTCACTGACAAGATCGCATGAGATCAAGGCCCAAGGAAAAAAGGGATCTGACATCTCCAGTTGAAGCTCTTTATGGGGTGGCTGACGAGCTCCAACACATTGCACCTGTGGCAGCCAGGTAAAGCTGAAACACAAAGAAAGAGCTCTCTCATGAAGAGAGCCCCTAGAGGTCAGTGACCGTAACAGGCATGTTTGGTTCTTTTTTTATAAGAACAGACTGAATCAGAGGAAGTCAAAAAGTCTCCATAGGTTCCACCAGGTTTTTCTTACTGTGACACTGTTAAATTTGGATGTCATGAATAAATGAAACAAATGGATGGCTGGGCCAGCTATATGTTTTTTTATGAATACAGGTATGATACTATGTTTGATTTATTCTGCAAGAATCAGAGACACATTTTAGTGTCTTTAAATAACTAAATCTTCTCTGAAAGCTGTGAGTCACCTCTTACCTACAGAAACGGCCCCATCTGTAAACTCATTCATCATGAAGGGGAATCGCTATTTGACAAATCTCTCTCACGCTCTCTGCTTCTGTATGTCTGCAGACTGAATACGCATAAGGGCCACATGTTCCATCCCCTCTCTTTAGCTGTAGTCATTTGTGGCCATTGTCAAAAGTGATAAATGGGTTATGTGGCTCAGATAAGAGAGAGCAGTGAATTTTTATAATGCATTAAACAGGAGCGAGAGGGCAAGCAGACAGGCGGACTGGGAGGGTCGGAGGAGCGGAGCTGGGGAAAGTGGGCTGTCATGCTGTGGTGCTGCAGGCAGGGGACCTCTGTCACACACAGTTTGAGCCCCCGCTTCACATCTTTACTGGCGGTTCGTCTGTATTTTCCCTCAGATATCCAGCCATCAGCCCCCTTGAGCTCACAGCCGTCCAGCATGGCAGCAGAGCTGGCAGTCACAGCTTCCACTGACTGCTAAGTCACGTGAATCTCCCAGCAGTGTATGCGTGTGTGGGCATGTAGGCGTGTGTGTGGACGTTTTCAGTGCTTCTCGTTTCTGAATAAAGCACAGTCACAGTAATTTTAGCAATTCTTTCCACAAAACTCATCTGGTCTTTGTGATGTTTGTGAATATGAGGTGAAGCAATAAATAATAAATTTCAGGTTATTGAATCTTAACTGCTTAAAAATATTTTTTTTCACCAGTTTTTGAAGCCAAATAGAAATTTGAGCTAAAACAAAACGAATTTAGTTCCACAAATCAAAACAACAAGGTTAAAAGTATTTTGTCTTAGAGATGCACCAATCCGATATTTACATCTGTATCGGCCGCAGACTTTGACCTGACTGAGACTATACGAGACAGTACTGAGGACGACTGTACTGTCTTTGAACAAACTGATCCGTCTGGGGAAGTTTGTTCAAAGTTAACGTACAACACAATCTTGAGTGTGAGAGTACAGTTGTAGAAAAATCTAACCCGGCTGGGGAAGATTTATCTGCGACTGACCTCATAGCCAAAGCTTTTGCTGAACTGACAGCACAAGCTTTGCCTTCATCGGTTCCATCTCTGGCTTTGCCAGAGAAGAGTTCTCTACAAGGCACATTTAAGAGTGCCTGTCAACTAGTCAACTACTCCCTGGTACATTAATTCAGAACAGAGAGTTGGCTCAGACATCCCAGATGTAGGGAGGACGGAAGTTGCAGGACATGGACAAATGGACATAGGAAACAAGGAGGAGAAATTCTCCAACAAACTCCAAAACAGTTGGGTGAATGCCACTTTTCAAAGTGTCCTGAACCTGAGCATCATCACCAGGAGGTGTCTCGCTCAGAAAAAGGTTTTTCTAGAGGCTTCATCCATCCCATGCTGTGCGAGTCTTATCCACGCAGCGATCCAAAAGCCAGGCAAACACTTTTCCCAAGAGATCTCCCCAGTTCTAATGGAGGGAGAAAAAACTGTCAACAGACATGGGAAAAGACTTTGACATGCAATATTTGCTGGAGTCTGTGTTGGTCTGACTGGACTCATTTGGTGGTGACACAGATAGAGTTGTACAATGCAAACTCTTGTGCAAAATGTGAAACTGATTTTCTTGAGCTCCTGAGCAACGGCCCCTTGGTTGTCCTTCCACTGGCAACAGCTCCCACCGATATAGCTTCCCTTTTTATCAGGTGTCTATGTTTGGGGAGCAAACGTTACTTTTCAGAGTGTGTGTATATATATATATATATATATATATATACATACTTATTCTATCAGGACCATGTGTTCATGCTTTTCTTCAGCAGGGTCGGTCACTAAAGTTTTTAAAAAGTTCTTATAAGCCATGTATCATATTTGTTTGACTTAACATGTATAAACGTCTTTGATTTAGTTTGTCAAGTATAATCTTAATAAGCACTGAGTTGTGTGGTTGCAATATGATAACGTATGCTAAAAAGACATTGAAGGGTATGAATATGTTTGCAAGACTTGTAGTCTCGTCACCTAGTTCCAGTTATTGCAAAAGTCAAGAGAAGGGCATAATGACGGTAGGGAATAGAGAGGAAAGATAAAAGAAGGGAAAATGTCTGATGACTGAGTGGACTGCAGTGAGAGGCGGGCAACGAGGGACTGTGGGTGGTGAGTGAATGAGCAGCAGGCTGGAGACATTACAGACAGAGCAGAAAATTTGGCAGGTAAGTGCAGCCAGCAATTGTGTAAGTGTAGAGCTGATGGCAGGAAAAGCCGAGAGTGAAGAAGAGTGAGGCATAGTGGCAAACGGAGACGTTTTCTTCTTCTTCTACTGAAGAGCAAGAAGACAGGGTTTACCACAGAACCTAAAGCTGCTGATTGAGACCGAAAACAGTGGCTGTGTCATTGTCGAGCAGACTGAATAAACAGAATACATGTTGTAATGTCTGTTTTGATCTGTTTTTATCCCAGAGCGAAAGAAGATTACTGTGACTATTGGAAACCAGATGTCCTACAAGAAGATTTACAACGTTGTTGGATACCTGAAAGGAAGAAAAAACCCAGGTTTGTAAGAAACGAACAATTATGTGAACAGAGCAAATCAGCTGAACAATCTTAAAGCAGAACTCATTAAAACTCACTGAGTTTTAAGCTACACTGAACCATTAAAACACCCAGAGCATTGGCCTTGGTTTGTGACAAAATGTTTCCTTCACATTCTTATTGAAAGAATCTGATAAAAAAAGATCCAGTTTGTAAGTCAATGAAGTTTGACTTCGATAGTTTCATCAATTAATGGTCTGTAGACCTTTAAATGACAATGGTCTACAGACACTTCTAATTCTAGCCTTGGTCGGGCCATGTGAGATCATCAAACCCATTTTCATAAAACCTCCTCCTTTGATTATCACTTTATGGCAGGTGTTGCCAAGGGTGACACCATCAACTTTAAGTTTATGTAGACAAAAAAAAAAACAGTCAGGTTTTAGTAGTTTTTTTATTATTATTATTTGTAAACTGCTTTTTGGATTTGCTTGTCTGAAAATAAAATTTGTTTGACTAATTCAACCATTTAAGTGTGACAAAATATCAAAAACAGGGAGGAAATATATTTGTACTTGGCAAATTCTTGTCACCACCATGTACATTAGCTGTTTCACACTGATTGTTGATATTAATGCTTTCTAGTCATTTCCTTGCAAAACAAAAAGCTTCAAATATTTCTTTTCCAATTTGAAGTCCATCGTTGCCTCTTACATACAGTAAGTTGAGCAGTTTTTGCTTTGAAAGCAATAGTCACTTCTAAAAATGGAACAGTGTATCAATTTCTCATGTTAGATTAAGCAAAATCTTAAATTTACGAAGGACCTTTACATTTGAGTGAGTGATGTAGCAGCTTATTATCAGCATGGTAGAAAAGGATATTGTATTTTTTTTTGCCTTTAAAAGCTGTGATGGTAAGAAAAGAGGACAGTAATAAAAATGAAGCCAAACCTTGTCCACTGTGTGGAAGTAGGCTGCAGCTAGCTTTTAGCATAGCAGCAAAGCTAACATTTACAGGAAGTTTGAAAAAAATAGAAGCTCCTCCATCCGTCCATCACCATGCAGATAGCTGCTTAAACACACACAACCTGAACATTTTTTCAATGTGTTTAGATTATAATGTTGAACTTGTAAAGCAGGATTTGAGTCCATAGTGGCTCACACTTCATTTTTGCTCCAGAGAGTGAATTTCTGACTCATTTAGTCTCTTTTTCTTTTATTGTCGGTAAATCAAAGGTTTTTTCATCTTGTCCTTGCCTCTCCTCAACAGCCTTGCTCCTTACACATCCTCCCCCTCCACTCCCATTGCTGTGGTGCAACCCTACCTGTCCTGCCCACTCACCAGTGGAAAATTACCTCGCTGATTTACAGTGTGATATTAAGCAGACATAATGGGCCACTAAAACACATAATGTGGGCCACAAATCTCCGCAAGTAGCAACACTTCAACTGGTTGTTGGCATTTGATCATATGCATGTTCTACACTCAAACATGAGCAAAATGAATATTCATGCATCCTCGCATCGGGCCTATCTGCCCAGCTTTATGTACTTTATGGCTGCACAAAGACAGGCAGCATCATAATAAATCTTAAAATACTCTTTGCTCCCACGCATGTGAATCCTGCAGTCAAAGCCTCGTACCTTTAAACAAAAGCTAATTTCTGCTGTAGTTGAGGAGAAAAAACATTGTTGATGAAGTTCTCCATTGGAATAGATATTATTTAAAATATAATGTTATAAAATAATCAGTGACTATTGCTTTAACACATCACAGAGTGCTTTTTGGTTCATTGTGAACTGCTATGGCAGTAACATTCTACATTATCCTCAGATGTAAAGTTTTCTTCAATCCTCTGATTTTACCCAGCATAATGTTCAGAGTCTAACCCTTCCCTGATTGGTTGTTTCTGACCGAGCCGTGTATTTGTACAGTTGGACCACAAAGATTTTTTTCTATCACAACAGGGTGACAGTTTTAACAAACATCTAAAATAAAGAAACATTTTGTAAAAGTTCCCTACAGCAACTTCAAAAGAATTTCAAAAATGGTAAATGGACTAATTGTGTGTAACGTGTGTGTAGTCATGTGGACTGCGCTTTACCATTCATGTTCACATTCATACAAAATACAAAGACTTGTGAGCAATTTGGGATTTAGTGCCAAGTTTAGAATGAGGAAAAATGTGTGTTAAATTCAAACTTAAGCACCAAGTTATTATTATTTTTTTATTGTAAGTTAGATTTTATTTTATCTAATTTTCTGACCAGCACTATAAGCTATTATTTCTCCGACACTCATAGTTGAGAGTCAACAGATTTACTTAGACCTCTTGCTGATGTTCTTTCTAATCTTCTACAAAATGGTAAATGTCTGAATGAGAAGATTAACCAAAAAAATTACCAAAGTATGAAAAATATGAATACTTCAATTGGCACAAATTGCCTCGAAAGCTTTAGCTTTAGGACAGAACTGGTTAGAAAGAAAATCTTTTCTGCTGGATGCATTAAATCACAGCTGATCCTTTTTAACATTCAGCAGTTTGCTTCAGCCAAAGAGCAACAAAAAACATGGTTTCCTCTAATGTTACTCATTCACTAGCGGTTTCGGGATGAAGCGTGTCATCTTCTACTGTGTAAAATTCACACACAAAAAAATATATACACACACAAAACCCCTTAAAATAAAAGAAGTCTGTTGAACTTTAGCATATGACTGATTTGAAGAAGTTCACACTAGTTAGTGTTTGTGGGATTTAGCCTGGAAGCTGCACTACGCTGTAGTGCCAGGATTTCAGTTAAACAAGCAGACAGTCGGCGGTGTGGTGTGCTGCACTGATCAGGTTTCCGCTCCAGGAGCATTTTCTAGGAACCAGCATGGCTTCACCATCTCCCTGCATTTCCACTTCATTTAGCAGGCCTTCAATAACACAGGATTACAAAAAAAATTTTTTTTGGTACTTGTCTATGTTTTTTCAATTGAATTAGGACTATTTTGCACCTCTGAATCCAAAAATGACATCTGTTTTTCCTCAATCAGGTCAGGTTTTTATTCTAATTTGATGTAGAGAAATCTGATCTTCTGACTAAGTTAAAGACATTTTTGTGACATTATCAGTTCATTTCTGTTAATATTTCTCATTCAAAAAAGGTTTTAAGAGGAAAAAAATGTTTTCTAACAGAGTTTATTAATTATATGTTACAAACTTGCACATCAACATTACCCTAAAACAGTTGAAATCCCGACAATTTCTTGGCTGTTGACCAGTGTAATTCACATATATAGAAATGAATCTCATCCCCGGCTCACGTTTTCTGTTAACTATTAACTGTTTTTAAGACACTGATGCCTGATTACAGCTGAGAGAGAGAGGAAGTGAAACTAATAATTTGGGGCTTAAAAGGTTTATGTCCAGGAGCAAAAATAAAAACATCAAGCATCGGATTATTAAGATTCTTAAGAAATTATGGACTATTGCTGCTGGGTGTGTTTGTGTGTGTGTGGCTGTGCTCCTTTGGGACACGTCCCACAGGTTTAATTTATTTAATATCTGTGAATGTTACAAACTTTCTCTGCCTTTGAAGTGCCTATAATTCAGTTTCACAGAGTAAATCCTGTGAAATGATCACCAGTTTATGGCCAGAACACCAGTTTTATTTCCCCAACAGCAGCTGTCGCTGCTCCTCTCTTCCATCCTCTCCACTAAAGTGAGAAAACGCGGAAACTGCTCCAAGATTTGTCGATAGATTGACTTTTGTGGCAGCCGCTACCAGTCTGAGTCTTTCATTTGTTCAAATGTTTGGGATTGGACTACAAAGATGTTATCTTGGATCATGTAGGAAGGATTCTCTGGTAATGGTGATGTAATGCAGCCCATGAGGAAACAGCCACATGAAGGAGGAAGGAAACAATCTCATAATAGATAACTGGTTACAGCAGGCTGTCAGTAATAATAATAATACATTTTATTTGTATGGCACTTTTCTAAGTACTCAAAAACACATTGCGGAGTACAATGACAGAAAATCAAACTGGTGAAGAAGGCCCAGCACAGACTCCATTTCCTGAGAGTCCTCAAGAGAAACTACATTTCTCAAAAACTGCTGGTGTTCTTCTGTCGATGCTCTATTGAAAAAAAAAAATCATCTGCTGTTGTCTCTGTGTGGATCTCCAGCTGGAACAGTGAGTTCCAGGGTGGGGCAGCGATGGGGAAGGCTCCATCTCAGGTGTGGAGCTTGGTATAAACCAAAAACCTCCTATAATTTTCCATCCACTCCACAATTATGCCAAACTTTATGATACTCTGGCAAAAAGTCCATATAAAATAAATGGATGCGTGTGGTTGTAATTTGGACTAAATATGAAAAAGAAATATGAATATATTAGCCCTTTCATGCATAGTGGTCACTGCAGTGGACAGCTAAGCCATTATCTTGTGTTTCTTCCATTTCTTTATGTTATAAATGCACAAAAAACACTTAAGTGGACGCAAGTGCGTCATACAAGACACTATCAGCTGCTGACCATCCACTGCATGTGCAAGAAAATTTCTGTTAAATCCAAAATGGCAGACAGACAAAAAAGCAACTCAGGAATATCCAGTCCCTCCTTCTACTATAGAGCAGGTAAAAAAAACAAAACATTGTGACGTCAAGTAACCCCTTAAGACTAACACAACTGATGTATTTTGCAAATAACTTTCTATTTGGAGAAAATTACAACTGATCATGTAAATATGTATATATTTTTTTCTTTTTTTGCAACTTTTCCCCCCACCATTTTATGCCTTAAAAAATCAAAATCACTTTGGAAAAAAAATTCTGACATAAAAGATCATAAGTCATGCATGGAAGATTTAGTAAGGAATGTGACCACAGGGACATTTGAACATGAAAACAGTTTTGATGGATAAAGCAAGTTGTGTGGTTGACATTATGCTGTTAACACAGCTGAGAAAATGTGATAACTGCAACTTATCTAACCAGAGAGGCATGGACGCTGCATGCTTCGTGAGTCAGCAAATGTTCCATCATAATAACTCATGATGACTAAAACTGACACAAAGCAATCTATTGGTGTGTTTTAAACAGCTTTCTGTTATAATCTTAAAAGTCTTAAATCTTCTTTTAGTGCGTGACAATAAACTTGTTTCCTGCGTCGCATCTCCTTCATTCTATTTTCTTCTTAGCTGAGGTCAGACAGCTAAGCTTTTTATAGTTACATCAGGAATATTTAGCATTTACTTGCCATAATAACAATATTTATATTGCACTTTTTCCACATTAAGACGATCAAATTATGGAATGCCAAAACCAGCAATAGAACAGAATTGCAGTATAAATTCATTGCGTTTTACATATTTACTGAAATCAACTCCACATTTATTATCAACAGAGGAAAATAAAGCCAGGAAGCCTGATGGTGTTTAAATATTGAACAGATGGTGGCTCTGCTGTGGAGAGGTTGCCTTGTCCCCCTGTCATTTTCCCAACATTATCATTGTGTGCTTTTGTGAATGCAGATATTTAACCCAGCAGTGATGTTCACAACAGGTGTGCATCATTAAGTTGTTCAAACAGTAAGTGACCTTGCGGTGCGAAGTGTGAGCTCATCGGTGTCTGTGTCTGGAGGCAGCGCTGCTGTTGCAGATGAGTCGAAATTTAACGTTTTTATTTTGCTGAATTATTATTTTTGAAAAAAAATCTGCGGCCTGGCTTAGCAGGTGGCGGCTTCCATTTCAGCCGAGAGGGGCAGCGGCTACTTCTGAATATACAGTTTGTCCTTTTAAATGGATGAAACCTCGTCACGAGGTTCATAAGAAGAGATGGCACTTTGAGTCAGAAGGAATTAGAGCAACATGGTGCAGAGAGAATATGAAAGAACATTAGGTACTTTGCCTAATGTGTTCTTATCATAGAAGGTTATTATACATGTATCATCTGAATATGAAATTATATTGCAGAAAACATTGTTATTACCAGTGCCAGGAATATAAAGAAGAAGAGCACACCAGCAAAATGGATAACATGATATCATCCCACACTCATCCTCCCTTCTGCATATTGGCCTCCGTGTTTCCACAGTAGTACCAGCTGGATTGAAAATATGAAAAATACCATTTTAAACTAAGTGGCACACCTGCAAGAATAATGATTTTTATTCTGTTTCTACCTTATTGTGTTTTCTCTTAGAATTGATGTTTATTATTTTGTCCTGATAATATTCAAGTGGCCTCTAATACGCTGAGAGGTCATCAAAATGAGCTTACGAGCTATTGAAAAAAATTGGCCGTTAATAATAAAGCAATTAAATTTCATCCAACTTCACACCCCACAGCATCCACATAACCAAAATCTATAAATGGAATATTTTAAGCATAAATATTGAAGCCATTGAACCTTTTCTTTGGCCTGGCCAGTTGGAGGACTTATCAGCTGGATTTCTCAGGACAAATTTCATCATGACCAATCAGCAAACAGATCAAGGAGTTATGAACAATCAATCAAGCTTATCTGTATAGCACATTTCAGCAGTAAGGCAGGTTAAAGAAAACTATTTATTACTAAGGATGAGTCTCTGCAATTTCACCAAAGCAATTTATTTATTTCATTTTTTTCTGTTTTCAGATCGCCACGTTCTGGTTGGCAGTCGTCATGACAGCGACCAGGGAGGTGGAACTTCGGCCATTATGACTCAACTCATCGCAGCGCTAACAGAGCAGACCAAACAGGGATGGGTGCCGGACCGTACCACTGTGTTCTGCTCATGGGGAGGCACAGCCCTGGGGAACATTGGGTCCTACGAGTGGGGAAAGGTCAGAGATACGAGGAACGTTTACTTTCTGTAATGCCAGCTTTGTGCTTAAAGAGAGAAGACAATAATAAATGGCATCAAACGTAAGTCTGGACTTACAAATGAAGAGTAGATAGAGAGAAATTGAACCCAACTTTAGTGGAGAGAATCAGCTTTAACTTAGGTAGAAGGTCATTGTGGAGTGATGATAGGGTGACACATATGCCAACAGTTCCGAATGATAGACAATGTAGGAATCCATTTTTATTCACAAACTGACCAAAACTAATTCCTAATCATTTCTTGTGCTGAAAACAGCTATTGTTATTTGATTTTCTGTTCAAAGCTTGCTTAATGTTTTGGTGAATATGTGCTGTGATATTCTGTTATGTCGTTGCTTTGCCGTTTTGAGTCTTCCTCATGTTAGAGACTGGATCCAGAACAACTGAATTCAGCGCTGCTAGAATTCATCGGCTCCTTTCTTCGCCTCTCTTCTCCATCTCTGCCTTCTGCTTCCTTCTCTCTTTTCCTAGATTACTTTGCACAGACGTCCACTTTGTGGTCATAAAAGACCTCCTACCATGATTAATTTGTCTAGCTTGAGGTTAGCCAAAACACATGACTGAGTTGTTTGGTTAAGGTGGTGGGCTGGTCTGAGTCTGGACAGTGACCTTCCCGTTTTTTTTTTTTTTATCGCCCTTCTCCTCCACCAGAGGGATGAGGTTACTCTGTTTTATGAAACTGTATGCTGCATTTATGGTTCTGTAAATCAGACTTTTCCCTTGTTTTCTTGCTGAATTAGGTAATTAATTTTGAAGTTCATTTTTCAGTATTCCAGTTTCACTTTGTCATAGTTTGTTCATCAATCTGATTTGAATCCCATTTTATTATGCTATAGAATAACTATATTCTCTTTGTCTTTTCATTTGCAGCTGGATTGCATCTTAGTCATTAAAGAAAGATTTTTTTTTCACAGAATAATTCAGCTGTAAAGTTTGGTTATTTTGTTAATAATTGTCAGACTTGATTGGAAATCAGTGTGTCAGTTATAACTACTTGTGTGAGTTTCTTCTGCTAATAATCTGAATTCATTCCTTAATGAGAGACTGGAGTTGGTGCTCTGATTAAGCTAAATAATTTTAATGTTCTTAATAATCTATTCAATAATAAATTATTGAGTAAATTATTAATGACATAAGCCAAACATTGATGTATCTTCTGATGCCCAATGATTATGATGTCACTGTGTGAGGTTGGTACGGCATTTTTTGCTTCCATAACTTTGATTCCCAACTCCTTTTTCTCGGTTCTTCCTGCAGGATAACAGTGTTGTCCTTCAGAGCAGTGCTGTGGCCTACGTGAGTCTGAACTCTCCAGTTCAAGGGACTGAGACACTTCAAGCTACTGCATCTCCAACTCTGCTGCAACTGACCTCTGATATACAAAGGGTAAGTTCTTATGCAACTTAATAATACACACAACTGAACAATGCATTCTCCAACAGGCCTTCTGTGTCTTTGCACGTACTGCAAAGACACAAAGTTTTTTTCTCAGTGTGACATTAAATCAGACCAAACCTTTCAGTTCAGGATCACTGCAACTCTGTGTACTGAATGCCAAAGTGACAACATTTATATTTTCCATCCATTATCAAACCCATTTGTCCCTAGTGGGGGCGAGTGGGATGCTGGTGCTTCTGTTCAACAGTCAACAGGCGAGAGGCGGGATCACCCTAGTGAGATCGCCAGTCCATCGCAGACATTTTTATTTTATTTCTTCAAATTAAAACATTTACAGACATTTCCATAGTATTTGGTACAGTTGCCTTTCAAAGTGCATAAATTGGGTCAAAATATTTTGGATATCCTTCCAGAAGCTTCTCACAACAGTTTGCTGGAGTTTTTGCTCATTCCACTTGACAAAGATGAATGTAACCAAGTCATGTTGTAGTTTTTTTTCCACACATATTTTTCTGCTCTGCACACAAATTTTCTTTGGGCTAGAGGTCAAGGCTTTGTGGTAACCAGTCCAAAACATTGACTTTGTTGTTCTCAAGACAATGTTAAAACTTAGTAGTTGAGGCAAGATTGTTTGTGATCCGTCTTTATTTTACCGGCTGATAACTTGCGATATTGCTAGAAAATTTGTGCTTCATCTTATTTCCTTTTGATTCATTGTAGTTTGTAAAGTGCACCAGTTCCCTCCAGTAGTAAAATGTCTTCTCATCATCATACTGCCTTATCCTTCACATTTTGGATGCTATCCTGAGGTTTCTCCAAATGTAACATTGGTGATTTTAGCCAAACACTTCAGCTTTAGTTTCATCTGATCAAATGAGTTGTCTGTGGAAGATAGATTTTTGCATAGATTTGTGTATGAGAAAGCTGTAATCTGGATTATTATGATGCTTTTGGAATGTCTTCTTCCTTTCTGAATGGCATTTTTCCCTTCATTGGTACAGGACTCATCTCATAGCAGGGCATTCTCATGATGTTCATAGTTGCATACAATTGCTTGACTTGATGGACATCTTCAGAGATATGAAAATTGTACCCAAGTATGACCCAGATTTGTGGAGGTCCTTTATATTCCTCCTGATATCTTTCCTATGATATGTGACAAGGTTGCAGTCTGTTTGAGGTGTTGCCTTGAAAAAGATAAACAAGTACACCTATTTTATATATTTAGCCTCCATTTATACTCCAAACCCATGGTACAAGACCTAATGGCTCGCTGTCAGCTGTCACCTATTTTTACCCACACTAATGGGTGAAACAGCAAAGTGTAACGCACCACTGGAAGGCTTGTTGTTGTCATATGGTCAACAGAGGACATTAATAAGGTGATTGTAATAATAAAAAAAAATAATAATTTTTCCAGATTATTTCTCATGCCATACTTTCACAACATTATGACAGTTCTAACAAATATGTAAACTATATATATATATATATTTTTTTTTAAATAAAGTTACATACTGCAGCTTTAATTTCACTTAGGAGGTCGGCGGGTCAGGAGGGATGTGGCAACAGATATATCTGTAATTTAAATACAAGTTAAGGTAAAACTGTTTGGACTGGTTAGATTCCAGACAGAAGGCTGTTTATTATTACCATTATATAAAGATCGTTTGAATTTCTGTCAGTAATAAGTATATTGTTTTTGTTGTGTAATTGTAAAAAGAGCAAAAGACAAAGAGAAATCCCTATAGACTCAAAGATGGGGAAGTTGTGTCCAGTCACTGCATGTTGGCATTTTGGATCATTTCGTTCTAACTGCCAGCTTAACATTCATTTGTATGGCAAGCCCCAATAAACATCAGCATTAAACATCCCTGTACAATATACAAGGGACGGCATTATGCTAATTAGCTGCTAATGTACAAAATAACCCACAAAACCACTAGCATTTTCATTAGCTTAAAGATAATTTGCCAAAACCGACATGTAAAACATATCTCTGAATAGCTTAACATTCATTATCAACTCACCACACTGGGAATTACTGTAGTTGGAAAGTTAACTTGGCTTGCTTACTTCAGTCAGTGGTGACATAAAACCACTTCTGGTTTGCCATCAAGTCACTTTGACTTCATGTAAAACAAAGTGTAGAGACCCCTAGTGGAATAGAAAGAGTGAATCTAAGACCTTCTCCCCGGCTCTGATTGGTTGATTCTGAATGGGGAGCGGTGTATTTCTGCAGATGGCAGTAGGACCACAGAGAGGAGCTTGATTTTTTTTAAATTTTTTTTTCCCAGATTATCTGTCTTATGTTTTACTGTCACAACATAGAGACCGTTTTAACACATACGGTCACTATGACCATGAACAAACATATTTTTTTATTAAAAATGTATACTGCTGCTTTAAACTGTCCCTCTATTGAAACCTGGGATTGCTTTGCCGATCTGCTCTGGCAGAGATGTTCCCTGACTTCTGCAGTCTCTTTTTACAATGGAAACTTTTGCCTGATAATGCCTCATTAACGCTCTCAGTCCTTTTCTCCCTCTATTGCTGCTTTCAACTCTTTTTTTAGTTCATGTTTCTTTAGCACTACCTCCCTCGCTCCCCACCTGCCTTGTTCTAATATCACTCCATAATCTCTTCCTTCATCACCAGCAGGCACTGCATCCCCACACCTTTAGATTTACATCATTAAAATCTCCCAATCATATCTCTCACTTCTTTTCTTTTTTTTTTGGTTCCACAGAACACTACCGATATTGGTTTCATGAGAATAGTCATCTATCCACAGAGAATATATCCTCTTGCCATGGATCTAGAAAGATACATGATTTAAAAAGCAGACAGCTGCATTTCAGTGTGCCATTACTCCTCTGCTGTAGCTTGAAGTAATTACTAAAAAGGCCTGGGCTGCTTTATTCTGCTATAATGAAGTGAGAAACGTCCTGATTTTTAAAGTAACGTCTCCACAGGAAAATAAATACAAAAATCAGCTAAGGTTGCACAATATTCTGCTGTGCTTTAATGAACTGAACGCAACAACACTTTCTGAATCCCCAAAGGAAAGTGCCATTCTTGTAGTTTACTCAATTAAGGCAAAAATAAATTAATAAACTCAAGCACACTATTGGGATCTAGCTTTTGACTGTCTTTCTCGTCATTAAAGCCCGCAGTCTTCTTTAGCCCACCATATTAAATGACATAGAAACAAGTGTTTTAGATCTGCATTTTCTATTTAAACCAAGACATACACAATCACATTCAGGATTTTTGAATTCTCTCCTGCTCTTCATAACAAAAAAAGGTAACAACTAACAGCTATTAACACAGCGATGCATACTGACTGCACTGGTTAAAAATCTGGGTAATCTGTATCAATAAAATCTCTCAAAATGTGTTTTGAAGTTCCAGTCAAACCTCACTTTTCATGCTGTACACTTTTTTGCAAGTGGCAGAGAAATCAGACCCTTTATGTAGATATCAGGAGGAATTTAGCTGAATATTTAAAAATGTATTGAGAACTTGTATAATTAGCTGAACTCATCTAAATTTGTTGTTTTCTTTTCAGAGAAGTCTTTCAAATTGGGCTGGGCTTGGCCTAACATTAGGCTCTCTCATCCATCCTGCTTGTGGACATTGGTAAATTTTAACAAAAAGATTGAATAAACCTGTAAGAAACAAAAGCATTGATTAGGTCAAAGTAATTGGACAAGTTAAAAAAATGAAATGAAAATGTTAATTTCCTATACCTTGTTAAAAAAAACTTTTGCTGACAATGACTGAAACCAGAACACACGTTCACCACTAGATGTTGGGTTTTCTCCTTTCCATTGTTTTGTAGCAAACTAAATTAAAGAATCATTTCAAAACTTTGATAATATATTCAAAAGCAAACCTCTGAAGAATTGTACAAGTATACAAATTATACAGACATTAATAAATTACATCACTGAGACAGAAACACTTAATGTTCATGTAACATTTAGGATACCAGATATCCTGTTTATTTGTGGGCATTTCTGTCCAAAGTTTAGTCTTCAGCAAGTCAAATTCTCAGTCAGGTTCAGATGAGGTAATGGACTTGATCATTTGAGAATGTTCCACTTCTTTGCTGTAATAAGTTCTTGGGTTGCGTTGACTGTGTTTTGGCTCATTGTGCATCTGGACAATGAAATGCTGTCCTATCAGTTTGGCTGCATCTAGCTGGATCTGAGCACACCGTACGTCTCTGAAGACCTCAGAATATATTTGACTTCTGTCCTCTGTCACATCACCAATAAACGGTAATGTCCCAGTGTCACTGGCAGCCATGTTTATCTACAAACATCAACCAGCTACAACAATGGATTTATCTGGGAGAGAACACTGAGTTGCTGAGTCAAGAAAAGTACAAAGAGACTCTGCACATATTACTGTCCCTGGACGGTTAAGATTCCATAGTCGAGCGTACCAATTGCCTATATTTCTCATGACAAATTCATTCATTTCCCACAATCTAAATAGATACCAGCAAGTTTGCTGAGCTAGTTGGATTCTTAGCTCCATGTCTTGTGGCAGCCTTATCAGCTCGGTGTCACATACAAAACAGTTCAATGTGAACACTGTTTCCCGCTGAACAGTTTACTGTGCAACACAGAGTACAAAAGCTGTAAAAATGTACCTTTGTGCGGTCGTGCACAGCAGATGTCCACTTCAGGTACATGCAGTTTTCCACAGACTGAAGTATGCCCAAGTACATGGGGACCTTCAGAATCTTTGTCCAGGAAAAATACAGGATTAGGAACTGAGTTCTGGAGTCAAGCATGTCATCTTTGGAAAGAAGTTAAAAAAAAGATAAAGTTCTCTCTGGTTTTCAGAAGCTTTTTTGCTGCCATTAATTTGAGTCAGATGGTTTGAAGGACAGGAAGCAGGGCATCATTGCTTTGAAATGTTCTACATGCTGAAATCCTGACATGCTGAAGTTGTGAATGGTGATATGAAGCTGATGTGACAAATGGAGGAATGTTTTGGCTTCACACTCTTACTGTGTTTTAACACCAAATAGTCCAGTAGACTTGGTTCAATTAGGAATCAATGTTGCAACATGTGTTACATTTTCAGCTGGTGCGGTTCACTTTCATGCTGTACTGTGGATCCAAACCCTTTGAAAACCTTTTCTCCCCCTCGCCTGTGGTGGCGCTGCACCAAGAACCACCAAAGAAAACAACAGAAAAACCTCAGAAAAAAGCCTTCCAACTTCCTTCTTTATGAATTGTAAACAAAAAGGGAGTGGCGTCAAGTTTAAGTGATTGTGGGATTTTTCTTTTGTCTTTGCGCTATTGCACACTTTCTGCTTTTGGAGCGGTCTCCAGTCTGCTTGGCATTCACATATGCATTCAGACTGTGCTAGAATTCATTGTAATCAAACTGAGACTAAGGGTTTTAGGCAGACCACAGTTCACTTTTTTGGTCCATGTCATGCAAACAAACCGGACCTTCTAGTCAAATGAACTGGAGTTTGAATAAAGTAGATGAAACAGGGCTGGTGTGAATGCACCCCTAGCTACAATTTACTAACTTCTTCTAGTTTTCAGGTTGCGTTGTTATATCTTCTATCAAACAGTCCAAGAAAAAAGTATTATTGCTGGTCTTGTGCTGTTTGGCCCATTACTCTGAGATCTCCCCAGATAGATCTCCCACCTCCCAATATGTAGAAATGGTTTTAAACATCATCAATCCTTTGTCCACAATGGCTTTAATACTTGCTACTTATCTTACTTAGAGCTTGTCTTCCAAACCCAGACGCTAATGTACTGATAGCTTTGAAATGGGTGCTTAGGAACCAATTATAATAAAAAATACTTACTCTTTTTGTTGGGAATGTACATGGAAGAGGATGGACATTAAGTTTATAAATGGACAGGGAAGGGAAATAAGAGAAAGCAGGTCAGAAAGAAAGCAAGAAAGGAGGCGAGGTGACTATGAAACAAATGGATGGAAGCTTGTGCTTTAATTAGGTATTCTTATTCACATTTATGTGTGCCTGGTCTCCAGCTGGTATGTGGGTGGCATGTAGCAGGTAGTTCAAACTAATGGTTGTCAATGGAGTCGACTGTACAGTGGAAGAACGCACTATTTATTAATACTTCATGGGCTCTTACTCCCCTTTTATCTCTTAAAAATGCTCGTGGGTTCAATTGTTTTTTCTCATTGGTTAGTGCAGTTAAAACCAGGTATTATTTTATCTCTGCTTGGAGTTGATAACAGTTGGTTGTGTTCCGGAAATGTTCCACTCTGGAACCTGGTTTCAAAGAGTGCCAATGTAAGAGACTCTGGTCACTGGAGATGTATAAACGAGAACCTGGATCGCAACAAAATGTCACGGTGTTGACCTCAGTGAACCCCTATCCTGTTGTTAGCTGAGCCAATGCTTCCAATTGAATTCATGTATATATCTCACCTTTTTAATTTTCTCATTGGAAACTATTTCAAAATCTTATTTGTAAATCATGTGATTGGCTGTTTGCCTGAATCATACATCATCACTACATCATTCCCTCAACCAGAAGAGGGGACTTACCACTCATATCTACTCACTTATTTACTTGAGCAATAAGTGAGTAGATACATTCTATTTTTAGAATAGAATATACTTTTAGGAGTATTTTTACTACACTGGACCTTTTACTTGTAATATTTTTTACAAAGCATCACTACTCTTACTTAAGCAAAATCTGTGGATACTCTACCACTGTGAGAAACGTCTCTGAATGAAGAAAAAAAACAAAAGCAGACACACCAACACACTTAAGACTTCTTGTTCGTGCAGAAGCTTTTTGCTAATGCTAGCTTCTACTTACTGAGCCTGCTGTGCAATGGATGCACTTCATTCATCCTGTTCTAACATACAGACAGGGTGAATGTTAGAACAGAACTTTATGATTTGGAAACTGTTTCTTCTTCTGAATTTGTGACTTTGTAATTTTAGTTTTTATACATGTTATGTTTCTATTATTGTCTTTAAAATACCGTAATTTGAAGATAACTTTACATTTATGTCTGGCTGACATCATTTTTAAATATTATATCAGATGATCTAATCAGTTGCAGTCTTTTTATGAAATAATTTTTAACTCATTGGTAAGTAATATCTCAACTGGTTACTTTTAAATATTAGTTGAGTAGGAACACATTGTAAGGCAACTCATACTTATAATTTTTGGATACTTTGTCCTCGACTTTGGTGTTGGCAAAAAGGCCCTGTAGCCCCACCTAGAGGTGTGTGAATACAGTTTACCTACTCAGTCAAAGCTAATTTATCCAACATACTGCAGAAGGAAACTGGAGTATATAGAGGAATCATGTGTGCACAAAACCTTTAGCTAAAACTGTGGTAAATCAACCAAACAGCCCGAGTTATGCTGACCTTAAACTTTTCACTGCAACAGCTACATTCACTCAAATACTCAAACTTACTTATTTCCCCTGGTTAGTTGTCAGAGTTTCTGCACATAATAATCAGAATAGATGCAATAAAAGTGCTTGAAGCTGTAAGTTAAAACAGTCGTGGTTGTACCAGATGGGTGTTTGTGTGGGAAAATAGCAGGCAAGAGAAAGACACTGCAGTGGATCAAAGCCACAGGGAGACATGGTGGGGGGAATATTAAACTTGTAGGGGGTCTGTGTCTGTGGAGTTGAGCACCTGTGTTTCGTCAACTCCAACCCGACTGAAGAGAAGTAGAAAGCCATTCCTCTGAGACGTGTTTCACCCTCTGGTTCAGATTAAGGATTCATAGTGTTGCTGTATAATGAGACCAAACACACTTCAAAGTCACGTCTCATTACTATGCATTGTGTGTGTTTATGTTTTCTTTTATTATTTGTCACTGAAAGTCATGAAGCTAAGACAGCCTGTCCTGCACAGTTACCCGAACCCTGATCGTTTTCTGTCACTTGATTAGCAGCACAAGTCAGGAAAAAATCTTACAATGCAAATAAATGACATGCTAACTTGTGCTAGTTCTTAGTGATGTGCTGTCAACCTTCAAGCAATGAAATATACCTGAACATACAATATATTGGCATTTGACATAACCTAACTCAAATGTTTCTCTCATGTGGACTGAGCGGTGCTGTTAAGGCAATTGTTCTAGCTAAAGTGTAACTAAAGCTAAACCCCTGGCAAATTTTAAAAAACTCAAAGTGGGCGGAGCCAACACACACGACCGAGTGTGGGGATGAGTGGATGTGATCAGGACGAAAGAAACACTGTTGTCAACTTGTCCATTTTGTATCAATACTTATCAATTTTTCAGACTCCTCTAGTGACTTTCATCAAAACAGCAACTGACTAGTGATGAAACTAGCGACTCTTTTTCTGTGTTGTGAGAGACTTTTATGCTGACAGCACTCTGCAGCTCAGCCTCAGTGCGTCTGTCCTGAGCGAGCAGTGAGAGTGGCCATTAGCCGCCATTAGCTTCTCCAACTTCCTGGGCTCTTCAGCCAGTCAGAATGAAGTGCTACTCAGTCATTTGTTCAACACCATACCTTCACCAACAGTCAGAGCAGAGCAGACCCATTGCAAATAAATCACAGATTTGTAAAAGCTGAGCATTGCTATCTATCAACGCTCGCCAGTTGCCATGGTGACGCTCACTCTACCATCTCTTGACTCCCCACCCAGGCTGGCACAGATAGGAGAAAGGATGGAACCCTAAATAACCTATTTTGACAATTCAGAAAAAAAAGTTTAGTAAGGAAAAGTTGATTTGGGGATTAGTTTCACTTCCAGTTTCTTGGCATGACTACTGAGCCCTGCTCTGTCACACTAACCGAGTTTCCATTGACCTTAAAATTGCTCAAATTGGAAATGCAAATTGGAAAGCTCGACAATAATAAAAAAAAAATAATCATTTTTTCATGAAAAGGTTTTGCGGTAGGACGAGGTGTTTTTTTTATTTTTGGATTTATCAAAATTGGTGTATTTGCAAAACTACTCTAGAATAGTTGAATCTATAACTCTTCTGTAAAATTCCCCAAAATGCTGCATTCGTAACCGCTCCCAAGTAGGCGGGGCTTGTTGTTCCAACGCCTGAATAAGATGCAGAAGTCTCCTCTGATTGGCTGATGGTTGTTGATGGCTGGAAAATATATCTCCTGTTCACAAACGTCGCCTCCATGATTTTAATGACTCACTTTGTGAACAAACTTATTCATCTGTGATTTCAATTGCATTTACTTAATGGAGACATTGCACTTGCCAAATTGTGTTTTTTGACCTTAGCAGAATATTTAAAAAGTTTTGCTCACATTTATAACAGGAAGGCAAAGCATATCAAAGGTGGTTAGTTTGTCTTTTCCAGTTTGTTGTCATTTTCTCTTTAAAATGGGAGAAAGGAAACCCAGCTTTTGAAATGTACTTCTTCTTCTTGTTTTGTTGAACTTTGATGTCAACACTCAGATACTGTGAATATAAAATATGTCCAGATCATCCACGTGCCAAACCTGACACTAGGCTGTGTTTGAAGTGTTGTGTGATTGGTCAGAAGTTTGTTGCTGTGTTTTATGTGGAAATGCACTCTTACTCCGCTGTCCAGCTTCTGTATTTGTGGGAGACATAAATACTGTTTGAGGAACGTAAATCTGATGCGGTGAGGAACTATGTACATCTGTACAATCCTTCACTTTACAACTACAAAGACTGTCAAATTATTAAAAACTGCTGGATGGACAGTGATAATGTATTAAAACCTCCTTAAGACTCACATCAGTATAAAAAGTAACCAACTATGCTGTTGTTACTTTAACCTAATGGGAACTATTATTGCTGCCAAGAAGAGTGATACTCACTACCCACTCCAGTGGGTATGCCTGTTGAAATGCTTTCTTAGCGCAAAAAGTAAATCACATACCAGCAAACCAATAGACGAGGTGAAGAGGATCTCTTGAGGTTCAAACTGAGCATCAGGAATGGAAACAACAGAGATTTAGACCTTGAATATGGAATGCTTTTTGATGTCAGATGTGCAAAACTCCTGATCTTTTACACAAACATCCCTCAGGTTTACAGCGCACGGTACAAAAAAAGGAAAGCACCAAGTGAGAAGCCTTTGAGTTGACTGAAATGTCTTGCTGAGGTCAGAGGATATAGACAGTCTGGTGTGAGTTCATGGAAAGACCCAAATAAACACTTGTTAAAGCTAAGATATGTGAAATACAATCATTTATTATTATTAGTTCCCCCATAGTGATATAAAAGCAGTTGTCACAAATGCTCCATGGTAGATGCTGCACAAATGCTCAGGGGTGGCTTAGCCATTTATTAGGTTTGCAAGATTTGCATTTTGTATTTGCTCGGGTTATCTTTGGCTGATTTTGCAATTAGATGATCTAGAAACAAATCTGTTAGGGGTAGAAACTTTTTACAGTGCTCTATGAAGTCTCTCATAAGATCGATTTTGACACAAATGTAGTTCAAAAGTCTCAGAAATCTGCTCAAAAATAGAATCAAATGAAAACATTCCATCTAGAACTTTCAGTTTAAATAATTCACACATTTCATCTTAAATGTCTTGTTTGTGCAAACTCAGTAGAAGAAATATGGCCAATATTTTAATTGGATTGAGATACCATGACAGGTTTAAAGTGAAGGAGAGGATGACAGTCTGCTGGCTTCCAATTCGCATCATAAATGTTAAAACTGAACATCATCTAAATGAAGGAATATGCAAGTATGCCTAATTTATATGCTTTCTCACATAAAGCCAGAAGGAAGGAAGCTGACGATAAATCACCAGAATGAGTGTGTGACTTTACAGCCATCCAAGACGGTTCGACAGCGCACTTGGCATAATGTTTGAAATAGTACGCTGTTGGCAATATGTTTGAATTACCATAGTTCTTGTATTGTCAGGGAAGGCATTGTGCGACTGTGCCAGGCTCCATGAATCTGCATAATCTCAAGGAGAAGCCGCTCGGCCTCAAAGGCATTTATGCAGCTGACAGCGTGGCCCCTCCATCACAGTTTCATATCACAGCGGCAGAACATAAGTAGGGGAACGCATATGAAAATGTGTGTTAGGTGAGGAATGAGCGCTGTCATTACTCCTGGCTCTGACATTTGTCATTTTCTGTGATGTGATGCATTTGTCCAACAGCAGTTTTGTGGCTCGCCTGCCTTGCAGAGGCAATATGAGGCGTGTTGTTTGTGTAAAATAGAGAAGCATGAAGTCGCACTGCCAAAGGTTTCTTGACATTTATTTAGGTAATTACTTGACCCAGAAATTAATCCAAGATTGATTATGATGTAATTTTTAAGCAATGTGAAGCTCGGGAAATGTGTAACTGGACGAAGCACCAATTAATCAATTTCTGCTTGCTAAGTTGATTTTTTTTAAGTGTTTTCTTCAAAGTTGATCGATAGAAGGCAAGCAGACAGTAGTGACAGAGAACAATCCCAAGCTTGTGCTTTCTTAGCAATTAGGATGGCAACCTGACAGAAAGTGGCTACTTATGAAGTGGGAGAAAAACAATACATTGTTTAATTTTTAATTTTTTTTTTTTCAAATAGAAACCTAATATTTGGGACACCATAGAGAGGCTCTAAGTCCTCGATGCCGCTGTTGCAGGTTTGATTCCGAGTTCAGAGAAACATTCACAGAGGGAAAGCACAATAAAAACATGCAGCATTGTTCATTAAAATGGCACAGCACTACTGATGTGTAGAAGACAATTTACATACAATAGATGCAAAGATGTTTCAGAGCTTTGCAGTAGGGAATATATTTAGAAAGTAAGTATGTTAAGTATATTTTTGTCTCTATTTGTATGTTTACTTAAGTCCAGTGATTAAGTGCTTTTGCCACCACTGATACAGAGTCAAAGACAGATGTCAGATCCAGGAGAATCATTACAGCAGGTCTTTCAGAGTGCACTGGCATCAAAATGTCATAAACACTTTGAGTAAAGTTGTTAGTGTGGAGTGGGGCAGACTGATGTTTGTCAAAGATTTCATGTTTTGCCATAAAAGAAATGAGCCGTTGTGCTGCGGCTTTTTCAGGGAGCTTTGACATAAAAGAGATTTTGGAAGATAGGCCTTTAAATTTTAAGATGTGTAGGATCCAAATTACACATTTTTATTATTGACTTAACAACATCATGCTTGAGAAAGCTTGTGACCATACCTGTTAAAAGTGAATGTTGCAAACTTCTACAATACAACTGTCTGTAGCAAAAAAGAACCTTCTTAAACACCAGTGGAAGTGTGTATAAATATCTGTTTTTTTACTATAAATGATTAGTATTTCTTAGCCGTCTCCACATCTGACTCTAATCAATGGCAGTTTTGATCAGTGAGATCCATTGTTAGCACAGCAGTGTGAAGCACTGAGTGGCCATCTGGTGAGGCCAACACTCTTTCAGTATAAAGGTTTCTTAATTGCACTTTCAGCTGGAGTTAAATCTCTGCAACTTCTGGCTGAAGGTATAATGAAGGATTAAATGAGATCAAACAGAGAGAGGAAAGGTTGGGATTACGGATTTGTTTCCAGATGCTGATTACGTTATTATAATTGAGGTTTACATCAGATGTGTCTTTATCTTTGCTATCACTGTAAGCACAGGCAGGTGAAGCGTTTTCCATGAAACTCGATTCTGCAAAAGAAAGAAAGCCGCTCACTTCTTTTGTTTAATGAATATGACAAGTTAATTAGCTGATGTGACTGTTGGAGGAAGCCAAATACTCCCACATAAACAGGGTGCAAACAGGTGTCAAAGAGTTTGTTTGTAAAGTAAGCAATGTTAATTGGTTGCAAAGTATTTAAAACTATTTGCCAGTGGATTTAATTGGATATTTTTAGGCCATCTTTGGCTCAGTTGCATTCTGTGCCATAGCTATATAGAAGTGGTTTTCTGTCGATATTCCCTTTTTTTCAATGATAGAAAAAGAGAAAATGCTCCATTTCGACTCTTTGTTTCAACCCTTTTGTGCTTTTGTCTTCTTCCAGCTCATTCCCTCTTCATTTCTGCAATATTCCAGTCACTTACGTTTTGAATGGCTTGGAAATGTTTTTCAGTTCAACAGCTGCAAATGTTTTTTTCCAAAGAGTGCCGCCTGGAACAGAATTATTATTATCATCACACACATAATACACAATTGTTTCCTCATTTGGCACTTTTTGCTGCTCATTGCATTCTGATTGTGGTCTGTTCCCCACCATTCTCTGCTGATTTGATATGTTGCAATGCTAATGTATGCCACAAGAGGAAAAATGCTTAAGTTAAAAAAAAAACTGGGACAAATATTTACACTTTCAGTCTGTCTAGTCATCTCTCTGTTGATCTCATTCTACTATAGTAAAAGTACAGAATTCATTAAAACCAACATCCCTGATATTTGAAAAAAGTCCTGAATTATTTTGACCTTCTTTAACACACATACACACACAAACTGCTACCCACTAAGTGCAACAGAGGTATTTTTTCCCTTTATACTTTTAAGCTGATCAGAATATCTGGGGACTTTTATTCATTGCGGAATTACTTTGTACTTGCCCTGGTTATACTTGTTTCTGAATGGAAGACAACAATTGGAACTCAAACAAGGCAGGATGAGGACCCATATGTTTCCAGTCACCAAAACACAGTATGAGTAGTAGTAACTAAGTAGTAACCAGTAGTAGAAACTACTAACCTTTACATACTATTTCTATTGGCCACACAGGAAGTCATCAAAGCCACTCAGTCCATGTTGGCCACGCTTCCAATTATTGAGCAACTAAAGTCGGAGCAAGAGGAATGTTTAAGGCATTTTGTTCCTGGCAAAGGTATTGTGGCCCTACTGCCCACAAGGTTGTTTACAGCAAAAACAATTTCTGGTAGGCATCATCAAGCTGGCCCATTACATACTTCATGGCTAAGTGTTAGCGATTAGGTAAAAACAGATCCAATCTTCTCACACCTCTAGCAAGTAATTGCTTCTCAATAGCTAAAGGATTGGACTCTTTGTACAAAGCAAAGCAAAGAACAAGGAGCTGGTTTGTATCAGGCTAATATACCTTATATATACAGTACAGACCAAAAGTTTGGACACACCCTCTAATTCAATGGGTTTTCTTTATTTTCATGACTACTTATGAGGCAAGAAATCCCACTTACTAACCTGACAGGGCACACCTATGAAGTGAAAACCATTTCAGGTGACTACCTCTTGAAGCTCATCAAGAAAATGCAGAGTGTGTGCAAAGTAGTAATCACAGCAAAAGGTTGCTACTTTGAAGAAACTAGAATATAAGGGGTATTTTCAGTTGTTTTACACTTTTTTGTTTAGTGCATATTTCCACATGTGTTATTCATAGTTTTGATGCCTTCAGTGTGAATCTACAATGTCAATAGTCATGAAAATAAAGGAAACTCATTTAATTAAAAGGTGTGTCCAAACTTTTGGTCTGTACTATATATATATATATATATATATATATATATATATATATATATATATATATATATATATATATATATATACAAAGAAATCAAAGTGGAAAGACATCCAGTGAATCCTGGGGTTCTGTTATGTAAGTCATCTGCAGTAGAGTGGATGACTTAGAGTGACCCATTGAACCAGTCTCATCAGCAGTGTGGAAAGAAACTGAATCAAATCTCTAAAAGTCTTTAACCTGTCCAAAGGAGATTGAGTGCCACATATCTTTTCTCCACTATTTGTTGCTATGACATCACTTTACATGTACGGTACTCTAGTTGTGTTTTATCCCCCAATGCAATGTGACAAGTTGCTTTCCTACTGTGAGCTGAGTCCATACTGTTCCAGCCCCACAATGGGTACATCACTTCCTGAGGTTCCCTTGGACTTAACCTTCTATCTGCTCATCTAATATTCATGTTGGAAGAACACTGGCTGGACTTTAGAGTTGGTCATAGAAGGTGAGGTGATCTTTGGAAGCGACAGGCTAGATGTTGAATATATAATACCTCCATAACACTGTCTTCTTCAAAATATTGAAATACCATAATTTATGTGTTGTTGCAATAGTTCCATGACCGTAACACATAGATTAGACATTTTGCCCTGGAGTTTTTATTTAGTTTGTATTGTCTTTGTAGAATTAATAATGGTTTTGAACCCCAGTCTGTTTTTGAGTTACGGCTTTAAGATGTTGATGTTCCATATGTACCAACAGGTATCACTGATATGACACAAAGTCCAAACCCCCATGAGAAAACTTTTCAGAAGTCTGATTTATGGTGGGAAAGTAGTTCAGAAACAATTTCAGCAACCATCGGCTCATATCCTGTCATTCCAGACACGACAACCAAGCCAGAACTTACTCTGAACACTGTGGAAAGTAGTTAGATATCGTAATTGGTGACAAAACACCTCATGTTTCAATTTCATAAGAGAATTTGACAGTTGCTTGAATAAGTATTGATGTGAGTTCCAGATTTCCCCCCACAGTCCATGAGGAGTTTCAGTTTCAGTCGGTGGTTGGTTATATTTGATGTAACTCATTTCTTTATGCACTGCGTCCTTAGTCCGCAAACTGTCTGTTTGGTGTGGAAATGAAAATAAGATATTATCTGTGAATTTATAGCCATGTTCCTGTCTGATGATGTAGAGTCAATATACTCTGGGAGATTATCTAGTTTCATCCTGTTACGCCCGAGTCCAGCAAGCCATTCCATGTAGCACACATGATTCTGTAGATTGAGTGATATTGAGTGGTGGGCTGAGATCTCCAAATGATTTTACTCTCCCCGTATCATAGCTGACAAAGAAATTAAATATTGATTCCCGGTGTGTGCCCACAGGCTGAAATTACCCATTCTCTCTGCTGTCCTGCTCTCTTTCCATCCCTGCTCACTTGCCTATTCTATTTCTCCTCCCACTGAATTCCCATTTTTATGCCTCTCTTCTTTAATAGTGCCTCTCTAAAGGACTCTACTCACTGTTACTGTTTCTCTTTCCCACTAGGAGTCTGTTTTAAGCCTCTGTTGGTTGTACAGGAGAAAAAGAGAGAAATTCAACACTTACTCTTGTCTAAAGCTCCTCTTCAGCTGATAAACTGGTGGTCTATGCTGCTACATAACCCTTTGCCACTTAAGCCCTTTTTTTCTGAATTTAAAAACCCGATAGACCTTTAAGTCTCTAAATACCTAAATATAACCTCAAATTGTCTTGAAAGCAGCTGAATATGTTCTGAAAGCTCCAATTCAGCTGTTTTGTCTTTGCTGTTTTGCTGCAAAAAAAAAAAAAAAAAATTAAGTGGAAGGCGTGAATCCATGTCAGGGGAGTTGTGTTACAGGCTGCACACTTCTCCTGCAGAACTCTAATTGCATCACTTCCCATCAAATAAATCACTGCTATTAATTAACCCTCAGTTCTACGAGGCAGGAAGCAGATGGATCCAGTTCTCTCCTGCTCGACTGTTTACTCCCAGACACACCAGCATCATGTTGAAGGTTCTGAACATATTCTAAAACCAGCGGGTACAAAAAGAGTTATACAGCTAAAAAAATATATGAAGCGTAATAAACATGTTACCATGATTTAATTGCAGCTTTTATGTATAAATATTTGTCTAGTTCTTAAATTTCAACATTAAAAACCTGCTGAGAAAGAACAAAAGTTCCTTTTTTTTCCTCCCTCCTCTAAATAAGCTCTGCAGAATGATTCCTAACATGAGCGATGGCTTCGGAGTTTGTAATGGCAGCCGGCTGCAGTTACGAGCGTGCTTGTTCAGTTGCGCACTTGCTCACAAATTGAATTGTTCAGTAGTAGTAGTAGTAGTGCCTTTTTTTTAATCACAGGCATTTATGTAAATTGAGTTCAGATGAAGTTCATTCAATATCTTGCCTCTGCAGCAATGTTCCTGTGAAATGAACAACCAACAAATATAGTCATGATGACAGGTACCATTGGAAACGCAGAGCCTCATGACATGATGGCTTTGAGAGAGTGATTGTTGGTGTCTCGTTAGAAACCAAACAACTGCTGCGAACAATAGGTACATGTTTCTGTGAAATGTGCTTCTTCTGTAAAATACGGACTCTAATTCAGTTTACAAAAACACAGCAAATGAAATTAATTTGTGCTGATTTGGTTTAATTATATGGAAAGATTAATTTTGAAAGGCATTTTAATGTTACACACAAAATAGGTGCGTCTGTCATCACTTTGAATTTCTCAATAATCCTGGGTGCCACATCAATAGTTTCAGCTTTAATGGAATGATTATTCAGAATAACCTGATCGAGGCAAGAAGAAAGCTGTAATAATAAATCCCCCTCAAAATTTTCCAAGTCGTTGTTTGTATGATACTGTAAGGAACCTGTTCTTCTGCAGGGACAGGAACATTATCAGAGTAGATGGAGTTTGACTGATGATTTAGTACTGCCAGTCGCCATTAAAGAATGGGAACACAACAGATCCCAATTATTTAATGTTGAGTAGATATTCATTCATTCATTCATTCATTCATTCATTCATTCATTCAGTCAGTCAGTCAGTCAGTCAGTCAGTCAGTCAATCATAGTGATTTATTAAATTTACTTTTTTGAGCTGTGCATCATGTAATAATGTTGTTCCATAATGAGAAACACACCTTGAGTGTTGCTTTGATTCTTTCATGCACATTAGGGAATGCCTTTAATTTCCATGGCAACCATTCAGTTGTGCAAAATGTCTGTATGATCCTAGCAACGCCCTCGAGGTTCAGCTCCTCCTCTGAGCTGCAGCTTCCAAGCTTCTCCCACACAGATCACAGTCCCCCGAAAAAAATCCCCTCTCAGCTCCTTCAAACTAGCCAGCAGTAAATTAGCAAACATCTGGTGGCACTGTGCGTCAGCTGAGCTTATTAGACAAGACACTTCTCAGTGAAATGCTGGTAAAAACGAGACCCAATTTGAAGCCAAGCCTCTTTTCAGTCGTATTTGATGTATTTAGCAGCTATAGGTAACATGGTTACTTGGTTGTGCTATAAAATGGCGGAATGTGCCTGGAAAGCACATAATACTCCCCCTTTAACAAGCACAGTCTTTTGAAAGACTGCAGCAGCTGTTGTCCTGACGGCAGGAAGTAGAGCAAACCTTGAAAACGTGTTCAACACAAAATCTACATAGTTGAAAGCACAAAACATTTGTCATTGTGGAACAAATATGACAAAAGACAGAAAATTTGAGTGTGCTAAAGGATTCGTCTCTCAGGGGTCTGTCTCTGTAAGCTGGAAACATCTTCCCACTGGGAATTCGCCCAATTCTGAAGACAGAACTGTTTCATCTCCTTCAAGCTGAATGGATTCCACTGGTGCACGGCAAATTTACAATCATACTACAGATTCTCAATCATCCTGAGCTCTGCGATTTATTTTGGACATTGCTCAAGATCTACTACTAGGCCAAGACAAAAAAAAAACAAAAAACTTTTTCTGCTCTAAATCAAAGTTTTGCATTTGAAGTAGTGTTTGTGTCGTGGTGAATTGCGTATCTTTGGAAATATGTTTTTTTACGGCATGAAAGAGGTTTTCTTATCAAATCTGACAGTAAGGCACATTCCATGATTTTTTCCTTCTCAGGATGATGTTTACAGTGTGACTGAGGGTGTTTGTGTGACATTAAAAGCTTTTCAGTTAGTCAGAGCATTTAATCAGCCTGGACTTATTTCAACCAATATCTTTCCAAAATTTCAATGCTTAAATGAAGTTTGTTACAGTAAATAGTGTTCTATACATCACACAATGTCATAAAAAACCCCAGTTATTCCCCTTTTTGAGTGCCATATTTGCTCTCACCAGTAGGACTGTTGATTTTTAGACCTCTGGTCTATTCACTGGAGTGTTACCTTTATGTTGATACCAGAACCAATCAAATACAACTTGCAGTTCTGAGATTTATTGATTTTATTTTAGGGGTGTCAATTTCCTAAAGATGTCCTCATTGTCAAAATGGGGTATTTGTGTGTAGATTATTTAGTTTAATACAATGTGTAAAAAGGATGTAACATAACAAAATGTGAAGTACTTTACGGATGCCTTGTACATTATTTCCTATTTAAACTGAGATGGCTAATGGTGCATTGGGAATCTTGACAGTTTTTAATTGTTCAGAGATCTGCTTAGATTCCTTATCATTTGCATTGAAACTAAAGACACATAAACTAGCAGAGCATCCACCTCTACTCTCCACTCTTCCACAGAGAGTTGGAAATCCCCCTCACCAATGCCCCTTCATCCTTGCAGTCTTGTTGAGGAATTAATTGGAAAAGTTCGGTATTAAAGAGAAATTTCACTCTGTGCTTAGGTTCCAGGTATCACTTACTGCCCCTCATTCTGTTCGACTGGGAGCTTGTCACCACAGCTGTTCATGTCCAGAGAGCAGCAGCTTTTAGGAGTGATAAACTACAACAGGCTGACAATGTGTCAGTGACCGTGGCGACAATGATTGGACACCAGAGCTCTCTCCCCTTTGACAAACCTTGATAAAAGGAAACTCTAATTAAATGCAATGGGCCAAAAGGACATTGTGACATGCGGTGGGCTCAGAGGACGTGGACAGTAGAGATAAGCCTTCAGTTGATTGACTGTTGCAGTCTGTTTGCTTCCGCTACCCACTGTAGTCTGAACAATTTCTGTTCCAGCAGCTGTGTTGCTCTTTCAATTACAGAACAACAGCGGAAAGCATCCAGTACTGCTGACAAGCTGCGTGTTAGCGGTGCTGTGACAAAAGCTTGGAGTCAGCAATTAGCCACAACACTACCCTCACCACATCCCACATTCTCCACGCACTGCTTCCTGTTTAGCTAGATTTAGACTTGTAGTTAAAAATTCCGATTAGTACTGAGTCTTCAAACAATTTGCAATGTCTTGTTAAAGACAAGAAGGTTTTGTTTAAGCTTTTAACGTAATGTGGAGATTCAGTGCAATGACGGAATAAATATGGGGGATAATTCTTGAGATTATTCTGATTGAGCATCTTAAGCATCCAAGAAAAATTATCAATTTTAAAAACACATTAGGTGTTTGAAGGCTGGGACTCAAATATCAAGCTGCGTTTCCATTCCAAATGTGTGCAAAACTTTGTAAATATTCAACTAATGTAAAAACAAAGCAACACAATTTTGCAATTGTGGTGTTTTCATTAAATAAGAGATAATTAAAATTACACGTGAGTTAGTTTGTTCAGGCTATAAGTCATTAAAAACATGCCTTGCTGTCATACTCCAACCACTTCCTGTCAGCTTCTTAATCTTTTCTGCCAGTAGAAACATCATGTTGCTCATCATGTGACTCGTGAAGACAAGTGTTTCCATTGCAGTTTTGAAAAACACCTTCATTTCACTACAGCTTTAAAACACCTCATCCTTATGCAAAAAACTTTTTATAGCAAAACGTGAGTTCTTTTGGAAATTGGCATGTTTCCATTATGCAAATTTATTTTGGTAATTACAATTTGTGAATTTTATGGCCATTGGAAACGCAGCTTCAGTCTTCTCGTTTAATATGGTTGTACTGTAGGTTAACTTTGGTGGAAACCTGTACCTACATATTTCATTGCATTATTATAGCATTTTGCTGGTGACCATTTTGTTTCAGCCTATCATTTTATTTTACTTTTACTTTGTACAAACCAGTCCTGAAGAATATATACCCATTTTATCCATTCACCTATTGTTTCTACTTTCTCTTTCAATGGCACAGGAAGACAGGCATCTTTAGGGAAAAATATTCTCAATTCACATCAACTTCAGTCTAATTTGACCCCTGCTTATGCAGTTTGGCCAGGCAGTTCAGACAGGCTGCTACAGATTTTCTTGTACATGTCAAAATGTTCTGTGGTCCGATCTTTACAACTCTGACATTTTATAGGCAACATTCACACAGCAGGTCTTGAGGCTTATTTCCAGTTTTTTGCTGATTTTTTTTTTTTTTTTTGCGCAGTCCTTTATACAACTTAATATCTCATGTCAATGACATCATGGAGACTAATTTGGGGAAAAAATAACAACAAAAAAACTCTGCATATGTTAGAATTTTAATTTGTAATTTTAGTGGAATTATGCAAAGGTGTTGCTGAACAAAATATGCAGTTAGGTACTGCTATGGGAGTAAAATTAGACTATGTGCAGTGGGTCCAGGTCATTAGAAAGAAAAATCTACTGGTTTAATAAAGGTTATTTGTAGATGCATGTATTTGTAAAGACGTACAAACAGGCTAATTCAATTCCTGCTATTGGATTACCTGAGGATAGTTCAGAGTTCAGGTTTAAAAGCTACGATGGCTGGCAAATCATTTCAGAAATATATAAAACCACTTCTATTGGAGTGGTTTTAAAAATATATATTTTATTTTATTTATTTAACATTTAATTAAACTGGTTGAGAACACATTTTCATTTAAGACCCATTAAATCAGTCCCTTTTTTAACAAATACAATTATGTTGCAAAAAATACTTAATAAAAAAGTTCTACGATTGTAAAATGTTTCAAACTTAAAGACCATTGTTGTAATCAATGTCACAACTTCAGTGGCAGACATGGAATAACATTTCGACAAGCTTCTGAAGCACTCACTTATTAATCACAATGCTAAGTTATCCTTAGTATTTTTTGTTTGTTTGTTTTGTTCCAAGTTAACTGAAATACTGAAGTACTTCTGTCAGGGTCATCTGTGTTTTTCTGCAGAAGTGTCAGAATGTGTAAAATGCTCCTTTTGTGTGATACATTCCAAATTGGACAAAGAAAGCTTGAAAAGAAAGAATCCAGTCTAGCTCTGCTGACCTTTTCTTTATTGTATGTATTCTATGTACTAAAAGTCTCCTTTGTGATCTGTAGGCTCTTAGTGTTTTGTTGTTCAGCTGTCAGCTGTAGGTACCGACAGCAGTCAGAGGGAGGATTCTTTATCAGTTTGTTGTTGCTAGAGATGGCAAAGAAACAACCCACTCTCCAACTCCAGTCTAAATAAATATCTGCATTATTACAGGTCTTACAATGTCACAGTTCAGTCAAGAATTATAATCCAGCACAAATAACCGTTGCACGTTATGGTTTCTTTCATGGAGCTGTTTTATTTTCCCCATCAAGTTGATTCTCCAGTGTTTTTTCTCACACTTCTAGAGACAGTTACTGAGTTGCATCCGTGGAGGAAACTGTCCTGGGCCCAACGTGAGCTCCTTTCAGCTGCCTGGAGATGTGAGTTTCTTTGCCAACGAGCTGGCTGTTCCTACCGTGGAATTCGCCTTTGAGCAGACCAAAGCAGAGAGCACAGAGGTAGGTGTAACCTAAAGAGTCTATTGTCTTCACGTTTCATTGACCGATTGGATTGTTTTCAGTTTGTGCTGACATTTCTAGATTAATGGAAATGTTGCGTCTTACGTGAAGTGATGTCCAACGCTAACTGAGTTTGTTTCCAAGGTGAACACTGCTCGAATTGGAATTCTGAAAATAAATTTGTTCAGTGGAAAAGCGCCAATTTCAAATAATCTCAAATTTTTTGATAAAAGGTTTTTGTGATTGGATGATGTGGTCATTGAGGTTGCAATACAAAACACTTTTTTTCACATCACACCAGTTTGTAAACAGCAGCAACACTCTTATTTGTAGACACACTGTCTTCCTCGGAGCTCCACCAGAGCCCTCACAGCATTGCTCACTTCGTCACATATTGAGTTTGTCATGTGAAAGTGTTGAATCTATAACTCTTCTGTAAAATTCCCCAAAACGCTGCATACATAGCCACTTCCAAGTAGGCGGGGCTTGTTGCTCCATTGCTTGAATAAAACGCCAATGTCTCCTCTGATTGGCTGATGGATGATGAGATCTGGCTCCATGACTGAATTATGAATATATATCTCTTGTTTAAATTCATCATACCATGATTTTTAATGACTCATCACATGAACAAACATATTCTCATTGGGATTTTAAATGTTTCTCATTTGCAAAAATGTGTTGTTTTTTTTTCAACATTAGCAGAATGCTGAGTTTTGCACACATTTCTAATGATTCAGAGAGAAGGACTTCTCTAAGTTTGACTGTTGCTTTCATATCAATCCAACATGACCTTTTAAGTCACACTCACTGATACTGCAGTTTCACTGAAAATACAAAATGTTTGTCAGTGCATGTTCATAACCAAGTAAAAGGCTGCAAAATTGACTCTTTAGGTGACATTGCTAATGGAAGAAGATGCAGATTTCAATCACAGCTGCACATCTTTCATTGGAACCAGTCTGACAAAAGCTTTGTCAGTGCATGTGCATGGTCAATTCAATAGTTTTCAGGGAAAAAAAGTGTGTTTAACTTCAGAGCAGCAGCAAAAGACAGACATGTTGAGAGTGTAGTTAACTAACTTCTTCAGGATTGAATGTGACAACCACCATCTGCAGCTTGTAAAACTAATAGTGCTATTTTAGATCTTAAAATCATTTACAAACCCAGTTTGACACAATGCAATTTGGATCTTGTCTCTGCGAGCAACAAATACGCATCTTAGAGAGTAGAAATTATTCATGCCCATATTCGCTTCTATTAAAAATGCAATATGGATGTTTGTTGCATTACCTGGGGCTAGAAAAATAGAGATGTTTTTATTTTTTTTTTTCCCCAGAAATGTCAACCCACTCAAATGTGGAACTCCTGGTTCAACCGGCAACTAGGAGCTTAATTAATGTAAGAGATCTTCATGATGTTTATCTTCCTCTAAGGCTTCCTATCAGCATTAAAACAACAAAAGGCAGCGAGGATAAAGTCCAGGCTTATTTAAAAGCCCAAATTAATAGTCTGATACATAAACATGTTCTGTTAAAAAACTTCCTGTAGGCAAAGATTACCATAAAATCAGCAGCAATTGAACTCATTGACATCGTTAAAAATTGGAAGAATCCAATTTCCCTCATATCTGAATTTGTAGAAATTATCAGTGAGGAAGCTGGGGGGGAAATTCAAGGTTTTTTTTCTTGGCTGCTTACCTTCTGATAATGTTTTGGTTGGTTAAAGCATTGATTTCTCTATTCCTGCATTTTGGGCTTGCGGGACCACCATCACAGTGAAACAGTTCTCATGTTGTATTTTATCTTGCTTTTCCAGTTCACAAAAAACCCTAAGAGCAAAAACAGCTCAGGTTTTACTTGAGCTTAAAAAAACAGCAGAGCAGTCAGACATGTTGATGATGCTTTATGTGTTACATATTATCAGTTCATGACAAAGTTCTCCTGATCAAGAGGTTTGTAACATACATATTTTATAAAAGTTAATGTAAATCTAGAACAAGTAATTTCTCAAATAGATAAAATCAGATGCTGCTATATAAGTACAAAATATATATTCAGCTCTATGTATATTTTCATGTTGTACATATACAGTTGTATATACATTTTGTACTTAATATATTTTAGTTGTAAATAAATTGTAGAAAATCACAATTTGAGGTGAATCAATTGTACAGCTGCATGCTAAAATGGAACTACTTCAAGTATACTTTGTACACTGTAAATATATGACGTTTTTATGTACTATTAATTAGTAAGACTTAAGTATAAGAATTACATTTAAATAGTATTTTGAATGTATTTCAAATTAATAAGCATTATACTTTTGAAAAATTAGGTATTTAGTATTTTGGAGAGATGTAAAACTGAAGATGCCTTCTACATTTAATGTTAAAGACCAGGAAAGGCTTTGCTGTAGAACTTCTGTCACTAAAGTTTGTTTGATGCTGTCAGCCATGAACACAGTTATTTGTTATTACTTTGTTAAGCGATTTTGAAAGAGATTGAAGGTGAAAACATGCAACATTACATCTGTTTCAGTAATTTCATTGTGAGTTTTGTTTTATTTATATACAAAATATAATTGAAAATAATACACAAAGTACAACTTCAGAAAAGTATTGTTTATATGTATATATATATATATATATATATAAGTAACATATTTTAAAAATGTGTATTTAAGATATACATTTGTACAAATATAGCATAATTTTACAAAGATTTTCCAAAGTCTAATTTTAATAATATATTTAATCATAATTTAAAGTATACTTCAGAAAAATATATTCTTATGAAGTGTACAAAAATATATTTAAAAGAGTATTAGAGACATTAAGATTAAATCAAAAATGTGTTACGTCCACAAAGGGCACAACATATTTGAGGACACGAAGACAAAAATGAGGATTCAAAAGTAATTTTTATTTTCAATTCTCTCGAGCTTTTCTTTAAGATGAGCTTCTTTTGATTTTTCTGTGAAGAAAAAAGAGAATTAAATCCTCGGTTCCCCGTGTCCCAAAAAAGAAAGAACACAAAAATCCCAAAGTATAAACAGAAAGTTGGACCTGATGAGCCGGTCAAAAAGAACAAAACGGTACAGCAGGGGGCCAACCCTATACAGGGCCGTCGAAGCCCCTGCTAGTACCGGACTACAAGAAAAAAGAAACTACTGTTAAAGAAAAATCGAAAACAGGACAACCGGTCCCACCAGGTCAAAAATTACAACAAAAAAAACATCAACCAAACAAACAGCTAACAAAAACTACCGTGTGGCAGGCTGGAGACGTGCGCACTGCGTCAGAACGCATCCTGGGTGTTGGTTGGGAGGGCGTCCTTTACCTGGCGCAACCCAGCCTATTTATAGGCGGTCCAACAGCGTCACAAATTAACGGACCAAATTACAAGAAAGAATTATCAAAACTCCAAAGTATATTAAACAACAAAACAAAAAATCATACAACTAACTTCTATACAAAATAATCCAAGTGAAAAAAAAGAGACAGAAATAAATACAATGTGCCGGAGCACATAACAAATGTAAAATGAATACATTAGGTATTATTGTGTCACAAGGGTTATCCTTGTTATTTTATTCCTTTGTATTTTTGCTATGTCCAGATTGTGTTATAGCTATTGCCTGTTCTGTAATTTGTTTCACATTGTATATCTTTATGAGATGTGCAATGTGGGGCCACTTAAATTTCCCTTAGTGGAATAATAAAGTTTACATTGAACCTTTCATATTGAAACAACAGAGATGACTGTACTTAACATCTGGAAACAGTGTATGTACAAAGTAAGATCATTTCTCAAAGCACATTGATGTGACTTTAACCATCTGAGCATCTTTTAGGGCTCTGTGCTCTATGGTGATAATACAGATTACAATACATAATCTGCCGCATCTCTAATTGCATCCATTCATCCTCATATGCTGAGCAAACAAAGTTGTTGAGTTTGTAATGTGTTGTGAGAGTTCCAGATGTTGTGTACAGTAGCAGCTCTGTAGTGTTCAGAAATGAAATGCGGTTCACTGAACAGTATTTGTTCCGTATTTAACATCTGTTTCTCATTTCGTCAAAATGTTCTCCTTCGTGATGTGATTATGCACCTCTAGCAACTAAAGTTTGTTGCACAAAGTTGTTGGTTGAGCCATTGTGAAAAAATACTATTACATCTTATCAGTACCTTATAGGGTTAGTTTATTAAATTCAATTCAGTTGTGCACAAAAACATGTTTTAAAAATGACTATGAAGTAATGGCATTATGAGGCCAGATGTGCAACTATTTCTTCCTCATTGGGATTGCGTGCAAATTCTCAAAAATGTACTTCAGTCTGTGTGTTCTCACCTCTGCGTGCAGAAATCTGGAAGTAAAATTCTCTCCCGTCGGTGCAATGTGGGTGTCATTTCTGACATGTGTCATCAGGCAGATGCATTGGCTTTGGGGCTCTGGAGGGAAAAACTCAGGCAGGGCACTGAGGTGTGAGAGGAATATCTGACAAGAGCTCATCTTTGCAGCTACATGTTTTAGGGCAACTTTCAGGTTCAGGTAGGGATAGTGAAATATTAAGTCAGTGGGATCTTCAGCTTGACTTTGGCAAGTGCTGTGTTTATACCACAGGCTATTCCTGCCGCACTCTACAGATAGAGACAGCTCCTCCAGACAGGTAGGGACGAAGGTGGCAGCATTCTTTTGGCCTCGTACCTTTTGCATCTTTGAAGAACCCATACCAGAAAAAGTTGTAGGTCTGTTACAAGGCTCAGTGACAATAGGTGAAACACGAAAGCCGTGAATCTAACTTCGTATTGTGATGATAATCAAAGAGGAAATGTCTGTGTTAGCTGCTGGGGACAGGTGGTTCTGGAAGCAGTGCTATGGTGTTGAGTCCAAGCTAGCAGCCTAGAGACAGCAGCAGGTCATTTCTACTCCCCCAAAGTGAATCTTCTGTGTGTCTGGCTTTCTAACATTTTCTAACATGCCCCTCTTACCATCCTTCAGTTATGGGATGTCTTCAAGATGATATGACAGAATTATAGACCCCCGAATGCCTGCATATGTTTACTTTCAGCATGTGTAGTTCAATATTTAACAGGAACCAGACGAGGACTGCTACCAGCCCTACTGAAAAACTTAAAGGAGACTTAAAGTTATTGTAGCAGACCCTCCAAAATGAAAGATTGTGGCTTTATTGATGAGCAGTGAGGTTTATTGGAAGTAAACCCTGAGTTTCACTGTCAGAGCTCTATGTACAAACACACACAAAGAAGACGGTGTGAGCTACAAAAACACACTCTTACAACCGTAACGTTTGAACCAAAAATTAACGTTCACTACTAAAATATCAACTCTTATTCAAAAACTACACCAGTATTCATTTACAATAAAACAAATCCACAATTTCAACCAATCAATAATAGAAATATACTTATTTACAAAATAAACATACCTTGCGCCTCTATAAAGGGGTTCGCTAATAACAAGATAATGACGTTTTTGCAACTTGTCTTCTGTTAAGCTTGTTGTTACGAAGTTGTCCTATCAAAATAAAGGCATCAAATCAAAAACTGGACGTCAGCCATATATCATACAAAATTAAACAAAATAAAACCAATAAGTGCTAAAAAGGGGATATAAAATAAGGAGCTTAATGTGGGGTTATTCACAGTTATATTTTTCTTCCAGGAGATTTGAAGGGCCTGTTTGTTTGTCACAATGATCTCTGGGAGTTTCTAACAAGCCATGTGTTTGTTATGAGAACCCAGGATAAGGAGTGCATATTGACCTGGTAAAACAATGTAACAAGCTGCTCATTCAGCTGTTGAACTGCAGTCATAGAAACAAGGTCGTGAGGCAAAAATGTACCAATGTACAACAAAAGATTAAAAATCTATGCAAGTTAATTCACAAACGCATTATATCATCACTTCATTTTGCTTTAGATGTTTTCTACACAAACATGTACTTTACTCTAGGGACAGACTCTTGTCTCTGTTAAGGCTGAATAGGAAACCCTTTGGCAGGTTTTACTAATAATTATTCCCAAATTCCCAAAAGAGTTCAACATTGAAGAAGGATAAAAATGAAGGATAAGATGTGCAAATTCCTTCCAACCCAACTTTTAAACAATTAAAGAACCCCCCACCCTCCCAAAAAGAACTTTCAGAACAAAAGTTTATTTAATTCAACTAATAAGGCACATGTACTAATGGTTAATTGGTGGAATGCTCCAGCCAGATGCCCTTTCACTGTCCTGGTTTAAAACTTCCACTCCTGAATAAAACACGTGCCTCTTTTTTACCTGCTGCTTATGCGTGCAGGTCAGTTCACTTAGCAGCTTTATTTGTTTTTCCAGAAGTAGTTTTGGGTCTTGCATGTGTTTTTTCATATTGATCACAACGATGTTGAACAAAATACAAATGATGGTGATGATGAAGCTCAGTCCATTTTCTAGTTGAAAATATCTGTGTGAAGGGTTAAAGGATTGCTATAAGCCTTTTATTATAATATGTTTAATTTTTTTTCTAGAGCACATATTCACTTTGATTTTGTACTGTTGTGTGAGTGAGGTTCAGAATGCGGTCGTAATTTTCCTTAATAATTAACACTTCATCTAGTTTGATCTATCAACTATAAAACTGCGTATCTCTAAGAAGTTCCTTTTGCAGAGATATGTTGCAGTCTACATTATGAATGAACTGCTCTGACATATTTTTTATTCAGAAGTCCCAGTGCAGGAAGAGCGATGCAGCTAACATTATACACGCACCAGTAAACATGTGATTTAGTGCGTTTTTTTGAAAGGACACACAAATGTCACAGCAGTTTTATCTAACAGGTACTACTGGAACCCATTGAGGCTTGATCTTGTGTGTTGTTGTTGTTTTTTTTTCTTCTAGCTGATATACCATTTTATTACATCAATTTTACAGTGGCATTTGGCATTCCTCATGCAGCATGTCTTGACTGTAAAAACACACTAAATTGAGTCTTGTTTAGTGGCAGTGAATATCTCACTGTGCTACCAGTCATTCTGGAAGTCCGAAGCTGATGAGAAACGATGGAAGTATATTACAGCTGCATCCAGCTCTTCTGCTGTCAGGCCAAAAACAACTATTAACAGCTACTAACGGTGGGAACACCAAGGAGGACTCGCATAAACTACACACAAATACATAGAAACACTTCCCATCTTGACTCCACATCTTATCTGAGGTCAATTCACCTACTTTTGAAATACTTTTGGTTTATTTGGAAGACATAAACCAAAGGCACACACATAAACACAGATATTTATATTTATAAATCTGTGATTCACCCTTTATGAACTCCAAAAGGGCGAATTCAGAAAGAGAATACCTTAGAAATACAAACAGATGCCAAGACTGCCAATAAGAGACAGAAGTCAAAGGAATAAATAGGTCAACGTCTCCACCAGTCTAGATGAAGAGTACTCTTAATGTCAGGGTAATTACACATGAGCCAACCCACCAAGAAGAGAAACTGAAAAATACTAGAAAAGTATATTGGAGAAGGAAACATCGCAGAAGAGTGAGTGAAACGTGGTCAATACACCACACTAGAGCAGACCACACTCTAAATTATGCATGGTAAGTCCACTGTAACTACATGCTATTCATAAGTAAGAATGGCTCCAAAGCCAATGATTCTATTCTGTTCTTTGTGTTTGAAATATTTTACGTATTTTTTATTGAATCCTGATACACTAGTGGAGCTGTTGTCAGTCAGCTGCTATGGCAACGAGTCCGTGTTTAGCATAGCAGACACTGAGAGCCATAAAAAAGAATACAAGTAGTTTTGAGTTGTTCTTTAACAATTTTCTGCGTTATATTCCATTTGCTGTGGCTCATTGCACTAAATTAATAAGAAATACATCTCCAGGTTTTATTGGAGGAACAAATTGTTCTACTGCCAAAGCGTGACTATGGTTGGCAAGTCGTCTTTTTGCCCTCTGGTGTTCAATGTATGCATGAAAATTCCAGATGTAAGCAATAACATACAACGTGTCTATATCAACATATAACTGCCAGAACTGGATTTTATTGTACTATAATCATAAAGGAAGAAATTCTTAATAGAAGTACTTAAATTTGAATGTGCTTACATCTGAGTGTAAAACTTGTTTGTACTGTAATGTTCAGGATTGATTTTAAATGAAATCTGGATATGAATTTAACCTGTTTGTCTTCTCAAGTACCCTGATATTTATAATCCCTTGCTAGATAAATAAAACTAAGCAGAACTGGTGATGTTAGGGGACTTTTAGCACTTGTTCTACCCACACAGGGACACATCAGAACCACTTGGATGGTGCTGCCTGGTTCTGCCCCTTTTGCTTTCTCCCCTGCAGCACTCACTATGAGTCAACCACCAAAGTAGAATCTGAATCCCTGAGTGTATTTAATATTCCACTTCCTGTTTACTTACTTATGAGCGCGCTAGTATTTATCCTCCTATGGTGATTTTTAAATATTCATTTCAAAGAAACACTATGATCAGAGTTTATTGGGAAGTCATCTACATTTTCTCATGAACAGATTATAAAGCACAATTTGCAGTGGCTGACTCAGCAAAACTGATAAACTGTTGGATGATCTGTTTGCTTCAGTTCATATTATAGGGGAGGAAGGTCAGCCGCGTTTACTGGATGTGAAGCATTTTATTAAAAATGCTGCAAAAAATGACTGTCCAAAAAACACCAAAAGCCTTTCAATAACTAAGCAGGTTGTTTTTGAAAAATGAAATCTCTTAATGAAAAAGAAACACTATCTCTTCTATTAGTTTTAATTTAAGGTATTGGAATGTTTCTATTGATGAGGTTATTCTGTTCAGGAGCTGAAATTAAGACAACCTTTTGGAGTTCTGCTGTTGATGTCTGACTAGAGCCTGTTTAAACAGTTCTTCAATCGAAGTCTCTTGGTGGTCTCTAGAGTGTCTCAAAGAATGATCATTGCCCTGGTTCACTTGCAGATAAAAAGCCTTATCCGAAGTTAGAAATGTAATGGGTTGTAAAATGATTTATTACATTAGTGGAACCGAAGACCAAATTCACCTTGTGTACAATCTCTGCCCTTTTTCTTGTAAACTCAGAAGTTTGGCAGATCGCTTGTTCTTCTCCTGCTGCTTTAATGGATGTTTGGCTGTTGAGTTACTGAGATTGTATTCATCAGCCATATAATCAGACACTTTGTAGGTGGTAAGGAATATGTCTACATAGAATTTGTAAACTTAAATTGAAAAAAAAAACAAAAAAACAAACTACTTACCTTAAGTTATGCAAACATGCAGAGTGTGCACTCTGATCAGAGTTTAATCCAGTCAGATTAGTCCAGATCTCAGTGTGTAGGAATAGCATGTGATGCTAACTCTTTCTTCTCATCTGTTTAAAGCTCCTGATGTGTTATTGCTGAACTCTGAACTTTAAGTTTAAGACCTTGTTAGATGAAAATCATAGGAATATGATTACCTATACTTACCTTTGTGCAAAGATAAGTATATAAAGGAATTTAGACAGTCCATCTAAAGAGAGGGGAAGAGAAAAAGTACATTTTAAAAACAGTCTTTTGATGCAAATGGTAAAAAAGAAGCTCAAAGTAAATAAAGTAAATAATAAAACTACAGATCAGGCTAGTGGACTGTTAAGGACAGGTTTTACATCTGGTGTCAACGTTCTGGAACGTGGCCATGGTCACATAACTTATCCGTTGGTGAAGATGACGAGCCGGGTTGCTTACTGGAAAAGGATTTTAGGGAGCCATGTTTAATTTTATAGAACTTCCCAGAAGGACGACTCAGAGGAGGATCAAGTGAAAAGCTGGCAACTTCCATAATGGGCTCAGTCTAACACCTCTAATGCTGTCAAAAGCCCATTGTAAGACCCTTCAAAGCTCCTCCAGTGTCAGACAGCAGTTCATATACACAAAATGGTTCCAAATCTGAGGCATTGCAAAGAAAAACAAATAAAGGACAGTTCACACTTGTAATTTAATATCATTCCTCTTTAATGTCTGGCAGAATGAAAAGAAGTTCCATTGTTTCTCCAAACGTCTGTTTCTACCTTACAGCTCATTTTCTGTGTTTCTGTAAGTTCATCTCTCCTTCCTTTGGCTGTTTGGCCTTTTGTTTGGTACTTAATAATTTTTTAACACTTCTTAAGCCTTTCTATACAGCTTAGTTACTAAGGATGTAATGTAGAGATTAAAAATGGCATGTGCCACCAGTTAGCCACCATTAGCTAGCACTACCTAGATCAGAGTGGCCTGTTGAGACAGAACAAATCCACTAGACTTCAGCTAAGGGTAGTTTCTCAAGAGTTCAACAGGCTTACATAAATCAATGCAGAGAGGTTTTACTGAGCTTTTCAGAGAACTATCTGACAGAATTCAAATATATTACCCTACTTTGTTTCTGATTGTGCTTCAGCTGACACTTTCTTGGTGTGAGAGCAAATAAATCTTAATCTGTTTTTTAAAAAGTATAAACTCTTTTATAGGATTATTTTTCAGTTGACTGCTCAGTCATTAGTCATCATCACTACTGGCTGCTTTCTCTATCTGTGGTTTTATTCACATGTAGCTGGCTATCTGATAAACTAAACACATTTTTATATGTTTTGGCCTTTCATCCACAGCTAACTTCCATTTAATAGCACTAAAATACAGCACTGAAACATTGTTTATTATCATTGAACACTCTAGCCAAATTAAAGATTTGTGAATTCTCCATTTTTGCATTTGCATGTGAATATTGGAACCCGAGATTTGGAGGTAAACATGACAGTCTGCACTGTGACGTCAGAGCCGTCACATTGCCACCATGTTTAATTCCTAGCAGGAAGTCGTGGTTGTTTTGAAAGATTGTGATGGCTGCTAGGTTATGGCTTTGCCCTGCACTGCCCCCTATGGGTTTGACATGTTTAAAACAACACTCATTTGGTGGATTTGGGGTTTGTGTGGCTGAACAGTTTTCTTGGACAAGATTATTTTATGGAAAATTGTTCTGAAAAAGATCCGGCTGCATGTGGACTAGGCCTGTATGTATCCTCTTTCTATGGTTAATCTACACCCCTCACATGTGCTGTTCTCTTCCTCTTCCTGTTTTTTTTTTTTTCTTTTTTACTAATTTCTTGAGGAGAACTTTACCTCTTTCACACATAATTGTACAAAAAAACATACCTTAAACAGCTGTTCAGTTCAATGGGCTGGATTACAGGATTTGGTAGTGTTACCGGCAGAGCACCAATTTGTTTCAGATCACACTCCCACACACTCTGGAATGTGGGGATGGAAGATAAATTATTTCTTGATGTATTGTAAATGGACTAAATTTATAGTGTGTTCTTCTGGTCACACTAGAGCCACGGTTTCCCAATCACATTCACAAACGTTCCCACATTCTTACAGCGATAAGCAGATCTGGAGGCAGGTTGGGGTTAAGGACCTCTACCAACGGCACAGATCGCGAAAAGACTAATCTTCCCACTGAACCAGTTTAATTCTATATCATATACTTACTGAGCCTTTGTTTTATTGAACTAGGGAAATCATTTCAGAATATCACAATATCGCCCCCTGGGAGGTGTTTACAGGATGACAGGCTAGCTAGCGCTAGCACCAATATCTACAAAAATAACAATTGCAGCAGGGTCTTTCTGGTAACATCTGCTTCCTTGCTTCATATTTCTCTCTTTAGCCTAGAGATTTATCATTTTCTGGCATTATTGAAGCTACTTCAGTCCAGAGATTATAAGGCGATAAGTAGATAGATCTGGAATTTAGGAAATATTGATGCACGTTCCATTAAGTTTGCTTATCAGTTGAGCTAAAACATAAATGGAAACACAGGTTAACAGTGGAAATTCTCATTTGGCAGCTTTGAATCACCTGCCTTATCCGTTTCTCTGATCTTTCTACTACAGACTTATTGGGGGAAGCTTAGTAACTAAGTTCCTCCCGGTGGGACGTGCCCGGAACACCTCACCAGGGAGGCGTCCAGGAGGCATCCCGACCAGATGCCCGAGCCACCTCAACTGGCTCCTCTCGATGTGAAGGAGCAGCGGGCTCTACTCTGAGTCCCTCCCGGATGACTGAGCTTCTCACCCTATCTCTAAGGGAGAGCCCAGCCACCCTACGGAGAAAACCCATTTCGGCGGCTTGTATCCACGATCTTGTTCTTTCGGTCATGACCCAAAGCTCATGACCATAGATGAGGGTGGGAACGTAGATCGACCGGTAAATCGAGAGCTTCGCTTTTTGGCTCAGCTCTCTCTTCACCATGACGGACCGGTACAGCGCCCGCTTGACAGCAGACGCTGCGCCAATCCGCCTGTCGATCTCCCGCTCCCTTCTTCCCTCATTCGTGAACAAGATCCCGAGATACTTGAACTCCTCCACCTGGGGCAGGGTCAGTAACTAAGTTGAGATGCAAAATAAAGATTAAAGAAAATATTATACCATAACAAGGACACTACAATTAAATGATGAGGAAAGGCGTAACTTCCCTTCAGTTAACTCTTTTTATGGCTGTTTTGCTAAATATAAATGACTCGAAATAACATTTTCCTAAATTCATCTATGCATTCTGGACTTACATACTCCAATGTGGTTAGATGGATAAAGAACAGTGATCCCAGATTCCAAGGCATCTGACACTATTTAGTGTTCAGAGAAAATAAACAAAAAAAAATTTTAAAACTGATGGAAATGATACAGTCACAGATCCATGTGAAATGTTGTTAACTGGGCAAAGTTGAGAGTTGAGATATTTTTTAATGTTGCCCCTGATGGCATCGATAGCTGCAGATTATTTGTCCCTTTACATTTGCTTCAGCTCAGGTGCCAAAGCACAACAAGTGCCATCTCTAGTCCCTTTAGAAGCTCCAGTTCATATCAAGTAGTCCCAGTCATTCCAGTACAATCCAGTAGACAGATTGAGTTACAGACCGTCTGGTTTAACTGTGGTTATAATGCTGTATAATGCAAATCATTTCATAATGCCAATTTGGAGAAATGTATCTGTCTAAGAAAGCTCAGAAAATTGCATCTAGTCAATGTCAATTTTATTTAAAAACAAATAATAACTGCACCAACATACAGTATTTATAAAAACACATAAAAATAAATCTAAATAAATTAAACAGACAGGGCAGGTAAATGACAATGTCTTATGTAAATGCCAAAGAATGATTTGAAGTGTTCCAGACTGTGCAGATCTAATGTTTAAAGGGTAAGTTATTCCACAGACTAAGACCAGTAACAGCAAATGTCCGGTCCCCTCTACTCTTCAGTCAGGTTCTGGGAACATGTCATTGACTCTTTTCACATCGGTGTCTGCTTTAAGTATTGATATATGTCTTCATGAATGTTTAATGGAATTCTAGGGCCCAGAAATTGTTTGCAGTTCATTTTTTCCACATATTTTACATTGTTTAGGTGTATGTCTTATTATGTAGGGTGAGGGAGTTGGTTATTGTCAGTGTCCTTCAGCTGCTGCGCTCCACCACCAGTTAGCAGACAGTGTAATTAAAGCATACATGACTGAGTGTATGCAAAACGTCTGAGTGCCAGCGCAGTCTGTGTGTGCTGGCTTGTCACGCAGCCCTAACACATCCTGACAGGCCAACATGCATCTAATTCGATACGCTGGTGGATCCTGTAAGGGCTGAGACTCATTTAAAAGGAATGTACAGAGACATACGTCTACCCACACTTACACATTCAGCTGCAACCAAGATACCAGGATGGACAATATACAGATATAAATGTGTGCCGAAGGAAAGATAAATAGATTTGAAGTTGTGTTCTCTGATATGTGCTTGTGGTTTATTCTGGTGTCATTTTTTGTTCCACTTCAGTCCAAAAGGTTTTTTGCTAAGGAGATCTTTGTCCTTCTTGTAAGAACGCTGAACCAAAGAATTTTTGATAAGAGAGTGGAAGAAACTCTTGAGAAAGTATTTTTTTAAAAGAAGGGTCTTGAGGTCCTCTTCAGAGAAACATGCATTTTAGAAATGTTGTAAAAGATAAACAGGAGTTGAAAAAAAATTGCTCTAGTCTACATATCATTGTATCACTTTATACCCAATGATTTAATGCTGAACTAACTGTTAAATCAACAGCACTATGGCTCTGTTACCTTGGCCTCTAATGGTGATCCATTCCATGAGAGTATTATACGAATGTTGTCTTATACGAATGTTGTCTTGTGCATCTATATAAATTTTGTTCTTGAGCATTCAGGACCATGTGGTATGTGTAATGGTGAATGGACTTCATGTGAATATTGCATGAGCTTGTGGATGTCCTGTGGTGAATATTAGAGTGGAGCTCATAGAGTGGTACATAACGACCAACTGTGAGGTCTTCTGTTTCCCACCCACTCAAGTCCAAATACTCTGGCTCACTAATGACACCGCTGTCATTTGTACAATGGCCTTAATTAAAATGGTAATGGGACCCAGCTCTGATTTCTCCTAGCTTGCTTTGGCCACTGGGATTCTGTAACAGCAGAACAAACTGCTTCAGTTTGTCACTGAGGACCACCCCGATGTAAACATTTGAAACCGGAGACAGACAGAATGAGAAAATAAAATGTGTATTAAAGAGACCAAGACTGGAAGATGAGAGGAAGGAAACAAAATGTTTGGAACCCAAACCCTATTGATCCACGCAATGTTACTGTCGTTCTTTATCTGAGCGTTCCCAACTCTTCATCTCCTCTTTCTCCATCGTTTTCTCCCCACTGTCAGATTTTAATTCACCTTTTTTTATACTCTCTCTGTTTCTCTCTTACTTTTTTGTGCCCCAAGGTATAATCAAATAACTGCCAGAAAGATTAAGTGTGCCAGGAACAGGATTGCAGTGCAGGGGATAGAAGCATTCTCTTATGTTTCATAGATACTCAGTGATTAATAACAACAACCGGACAGACTTAGCTGCAGGGGTTCAGCTAAATAAAGTTGGCAGTGTATATTGTTTGAGGAATCGATTGGGTCGTCTTGTACATGACAATGACAACAGTATGACAGGGTGTAAAATCATAGGAGTTTACCTATATATATTAAATCTTTTTTTTTTTTTGTCCCTTTCTCCTTACATTTGTCCACCTGTTTACCACTGAATTCAGATAAGCAGAAGTAGAGTTAACAAGACCTGGGAGGAAACCCAAATATTTTCTCCCCACTGACTCTCTTCAACTTCATGTAGTTTAAGATCCCCTTAAATAGTGAGCGTTAATTCAATATCTACATTATCTCAGTACCTAACTGTTAGTTATTTATTTAGTGAGTAACTAATGGTAGAAACTTAATAATAGGATATTTTATTAAAAGTTGCTGGTTGTGTAAGGAACCAGGCAACCCATTCTAATGCCACCCTGGGCAACTAACTTCTTGTCCATATTAAAAACCATGACTGTGTCTGAGAAGACAGACATGTCTGCTTTGTTTAAGTAAATTCATAGACAACCCTATTCAGCAAACTGAAAGGCTGAAACAAACCCACCAGAAAGTGCAGTGAGTTCCTCCTCTTGGTGGCAGCAGACTCTGTTCTAATCTAAATATGTCCACTGATAAATTAGGCTGTCTTCCATCATAAATGCCTCATTTTCCTACTTTTGATTCATCACAGTTTCTTCCATATCAGCTGAATGGACCCATACAGACCTTTCCAGAAACACAGCTCATCACCCGAAATTTGAAGCCTTCCTCAACTGTTGCTAATGCAGCATTTAAATGTCAATGTCAGCCAATCAAGAATGTGCAAGTACCCATTGAGGACGACTAATTGTAATGTTCGCGGTATTTTTAAACTTTACCTTGCAATCACCGTAATGATGGATACAGTGATTGCCTCTGTGATTACTGTAAAGCTCCATTCTAAGCTATTATCACCCTGTCATTTGAAGAGAGCCTTGATAAAGCAAAACCTCAGATTGCGCTGAGTGTTGGTCTTAATTTCCACAATATCTATGAGAGACAGGCACTGAATGGTAAAGGTCACGGGAAGAGTTGTGTTACGCAAGCATAGATGGTTTGATGCACATACTGCTACTGATTTAGTCACAGTAATGTTACTTCAACCACGCTTTAACACTCAGGTTGAATATAGAAGTAACTTCTCAATGTTTTCACTCATTCATTAAAACAATCCAGTGGAGGTTGATGTTTGCAGTTGAAATGCTAATAATTTTCCCAGGTTTCTAATGAGGTGCCACATGACTATATATTTCTAAATATCGGAGCACAGGGCCCAGAAATATCCTCCAGTAAAGTTTGTGTTTTGCCTCTCCGGAGATTTAGTACAGAGCTGTGTTTTATTGTCTCACTTACTACTGAAATGTCTAACCTCACACAGATTGTTAAATTTTGATAGGTTTCTGTTGGTTTGATCCTTGTGTGGCTGAAAATGTTCAAATCCCTGCAGCCGAGTTAGAGTTGAGTCCAGAAGTTTACATACGCTCAATAAAAACTCACATACACCTTTCTCTCTCACCGAGTAAGGCTAAATCAGACCAAACTTCCCTTATTTCAAGTCAGTTAGAATTATCAAAATTATTTCTATTTGCCACAATAATGAAAGAATATATCAGAGATTAATTTATTTGTGGTGTCTTTTAAAGGCAGTTGATCACTTAGGAATATCCGATCAATAGGGCTGACACTTTTCAGATGTTAATTGGTAAAAGCAAAATGGAAACCATGTATAATTTTTTTACTTCATAGTCAAACATTGTTTAACTAATTTGAATAAAAGGCTGAGCTTGACTGCATTGATAGATTGCTAATTTGAATTTATATATGACTGGATTGAATTAACTTTTGCTAGTAAAGTCCCTTAAGATGATGTGTTGTGCATTGGTGCTGTGTTTATAAACTGGATGCATAGTTGCCATAAGAGCTCCCAGCAAAGAGCTTCTCTGAAAACAGATCTCACACACAGGCCAGAATTCCAACAAATACAGTTGAAATTTTGTGAGACAGAACTGTAAAATGAATCCAGAGAATGATTTTGTTTGATATTTAATTTGAAACATGGCTTTTTGTATTATTATTTTTTACCAACAAAGAATGCACCTTAACTGTTCTTTGTATTTAGCTCTACTTCCTGTTTACTATTACCATCAATATTTGATTCAATAAAACTCTGCACAGCCTGGTTGAAGAAGGAAAAACAGCTAATCTGCATTTTCTGTTTTACATTTTAATTTTACTTAAAATTCACATAATTGAGTAGAAATGTAGCTGGTGTCTTTGATGTTCTCAAAAGGCTTTTTGACCCAAGTCAGATGATGGACAACTCAGATTTTCACCTTGATTTAATAATAACATTCAGATTTTGCACTTAATTACCTGAACCTGTTGTACACACATTTTGTTTAAGAAGTAGTGAAATATAAAAGTTTTATGTGTTTTTAAAAGTTCAAATCATTTTCTAGCCTGTTACTTACAAAGTAATTCTTACTATTTTGTGATAAGTGAAAACCTTGGTTTTATGGAAAGGTGGTATAATCAGATTTTTACCTCAGACTCCTGGCTTTCCCTAATTGTCCAACCTTGGTGATGTCCTGAAGCATAAAACTCAAGAAGCAGACGCTGCAATGGGTGAAGGTGAACAAGAGAGAACTCCTCAAATATTTGGAAAGCCAGGGCACGATATTGTCTCAGCACATGGCTTCAGTCAGATCATTTTTAATTTGCTGGAGGACATTTAATAGAATGAAAAGAACCACAAAGTTTTTATTATAACTCATTTATTTTAATACGTTCTTCTAGCAAATTTACACACATTTCTCCTCCTCTTAATAAAGTATAATGGTTCAGGAGCACACCCCATCAATATTTATGAACCTACCAAATGTTTAAGAGGGCAGTCTGGTAATGGGACCTCTCCAACGTGAAAGCTTTCGAACTTTTAGTGGTTCTGTTGGTGTTGGGGCAGGGATGGCGTTGAGCTGATGGTTAAAGCAAACCAAGGCCTTGAAATGTTAAACATTAAACACAAAATATTAATGAGAATGAGGGAATGCTGTTAGGGGGTTTGGACTACAGCTGACATCCTTTGGCGTAAGCTAAGAGACATTTTTTAAAAGTTAGCTAGACACCTCCAATTTTTTTCACATTTTGTCACATGACAGAGACTTCAGTTTATGTTAGTGGGTGTTTATAACATTTTAGATCATCCTTTCCTTCCATGATCTACATGTCATCTTCATGCCTCACAGTCAATGTGATGGCCCCCATCACAGTTAAGTGACTTCACCGATATTATGTTCCTGATTTACCTCACCAACTTTTAGCAATTATGAACTGTATGGGATAATAAGAGATTGCAGAATGAGTGTGATATAATACAGAGTGAGGACAGCTGCAGGGGTCCACAAGCTTAGAATGGCTGGTTAGAGTTGACAGGAAGAAAGATGCAGCAATATACTGAACAAATCTGTATTTAAAAATTAGTTAAAAACTACAAAAGACTTAAGTTTCCATGTCCTAGAAGGGCCTAACCAAAGTAAAGACATAAATCCAACTGAGAATTTGAGCATAGTGACTCTTCATCTAGTCTGATAGAATTGTAGCTATTTAAAAGGAAAAAAAGTGTAATTATGTCACATATATCATGAAGTGCACCTATCTTGTCATCTTGTGAGTGGTGTTGATTTAGGACCCAAATGCAGAAAGGCAGAGGCGTTGAATAAATGAAACTTACAGAATCACAGGGAGCCAGAGCCGAACAAAAACAGGAATCCAGATTGAAAAGGAAGCAGGGCTGCACTGGGAAGGAATGGGGAAATGAACAGGATTCAACAGGAGGAACCAGTGAAGAGGAATGAGAGACGTGAATAAAAACTGGGAGTGTGAATGCTGGAACAATGGACCAGCCTGACTGACTGAGGGAGAGTACATACCAGAGGAGACATGAAAATGAATCAAAGAGAAACAAAACTATGCACTAGGAATAAACATAATACACTAGAATCACTCAGAACTGAAGTAAAGTAAAAATAGTATCAAGGCTGATCTAATAGAAATAAGGAACATAATAATAATGGAGATAGGATCATATAATCAAAACAAGCCAGTCTTGACAAGCTGCTCCTTCAACAAAATACTCAACATGATGTTTCATCAGATTGCAGGAACTGCCTCCAAAAACGATTCTTTGCATTTTCAACCTGTAATCTGGGTGCGATGTTTATGCTGACTTTGTTTTGCTGTTGAAAAAAATGGCTTCTTCTGCTCTCAGTGGCCTTTTAGCAAGTGTTGGTACAACAGTTATTTTGTTGAGGACAACGCTCTTCTTTTACCAGCTTCAGCCAGAATCTTCATGAGAACTTTTGCCTGATCTGACGTTAATATGCCCATTTCAAACCTAAACACAGCAGAGTGTTTGAGCTGCTGTCCTAAACATCCTTCACAGGATTTACCTCCTGTTGCATTCTGAGAGTTAACCTATCAGAAGCTTACACAACCATGACATTATCTGGAATTTTCATTGTAACTTAGAAGCAAAGTGATAGCGTGTTGAAGTTTCTAACTGAAGAAAGTAATTTAAAATGGCCTTTTCTTGTGACATTTAGAAAATAGGAAACTGTGGTAATTCTAATTGACCTAAAACAGTAAAGCATTCTCATTAATGTCAGACAGTGAGAAACTGAAGGTTTACAGTGCATGTAAACATCTGGGGCCTCATGCATAAAAGAGTGTGCAGTTTTCACACTAAAACTTGACATACGGAAAAATTTAGAAAAGTGCGGCGCACAAAAAAAAATTGGATGTATAAAGCTGTGCGCACGCACGTGGCCGCGCACCTTTCCTTTATGAATCCTAATTTGCGGGAAATAGAGCGCAGCTGCTGGTCCGCCCTGTCCCCACCCATAAATACATATGTAAATTAGTATAAATACCCGGAAGTCTGCCACCACGTGAAGCAATAACCATGGCAACGTCCTTGTTCGAAGCAGTATAAGTATTTATAATAATAATAATTATATATTTTTATTTAAAAGGTGCTTTGAGGACACATAATGTCACCTCAAAAAAAGAAAAATACATTTTAAAGAAAAAAAAAAAATCCAAATTAAAAAATAAAGAGCTCCAAAAGCAAATGCCTGTTTGAACAGTAGCGCGTTCAGCCGGGATTTAAAGACAGACAGCGAGTCAGAGAGTCCTTTGAGTGGGGAATGTGGACGTTTATTCTAAATAGTAGAATCCTGTGTATGAGTTGTACATTTACAGAATAAAGATGCTTTATGTCCATAAGGCGCATTCACAAAGCGGGCGGCTCGACTGAAGGGTGACTGCAGCTGGACCGGTACCGGTACCGCACGACTCTTTTGCTCAGAGCTCCAGGATGATCAGTCTGAGCAATCTAAACGCTCATAAACCATCATCAACATTTCAAAGCAGATCAATATGATCTCTGATCAATCGCTCCTTCTGAATCCTTCCATTGGCGATGTTCTCCATCAGAGCCAAAGCGCTCCACAATTACGCGGCTCACCTTTATATACACACCTTGATCACCTTAAAAATAATCAAACCTGTTGATTATTTTTAATCAGCAGGTTTGAGTTAATCTGCTGATCCAATCCTGTTTTCTTCTTTTAGTGAGAATGAAATTACCCTATAGATGCATTTCCTGCGCTTCGGTGCACGGACCAATGCGTTACATCTTTATGAGACAAAAACTGAGAAAAAGTACTATTTACATTCAAGGGAGATTTTTACATATTTTTATTTTTATTTTCTTTACTTTGTGTTAGCTTATTGTCTGAGGATAAATGCGGTTCAGTTTCATCGTTTACGTTTAAACAATAATATATTAAAATCATGAAAAACATCGGGTTTGATGCTTCTTGGTCTAAATAACACTGAATGTAGTCAAACCTCAAAACTCACCTGTATTTAGGTGAGTTTTGACGCTTTGTAGTTTGATATTGTTCACAGAAAAACTTTGCGTTGCTGCCGCACATTTTCACGCCAGTGATAGAGTGTGCGTATATTTACGCAAACTTTGACGCAAAGTTAATTTTTATACGTGCCGACTTGTGCGTAAAATATGGCGCCGCACATGTTTTGTGCGCACGCAGGCTTTATGCATGAGGCCCCGGGTCTTATCTGTACATGGCCTGGGCTGTTTTTGTGTTTTCAAGATAAAAAATGCCAACAAAATGACTTCAAATAATGTAAAATGTTGAGCTTCAATAATATTTATTGACTGTGGACAGTTTGACTTTTCACTTTGGCAGCTTTAATATTTTTTCTATTTAGTTACTTAGCATCCACAAACAGATATCTTGAAAAAATGATAGTCCGAAAACAGATATCTATATTTAGACTCCGAATTGTTTACAAATGGCAGGTGTTGGGGAAGTCGTTCTATCTGTTGTTTTCAGCTTAGCTTCCAAGCTTGACTGGCTGTCCAAACTCCTGGTCCAGCAGAGTTTTAAACACACAGTTTTACAGTGAGAAAATCCAATTACATTCAGCACCTGGAAAGACAGGGAGAAGGGAGATGGACAGATGGGATCCTCACTAAGAAACGAGAGGCAGAGAAAAAAAAATCAATGGCAATCCAGCTCAGGTGGAACTAAGCTCAGCGATGCAGTGCCTCTCCTCGCTTCGCACCTGTTCTGTGATGAAAGTGGATGTTTGTCTGGGTGTTCATTTTACAAGGATTCACTACATTAACCTCATGAACACTCAAAGATTTTTTAATCATCCCTTTTTTGTCTTTTACTCTTCCTTCCCTTTGTTCTTTCTAACGTTATCTCTCTCTCCTTCGCTCTACTGCTTCTGTCCTGAGTATCAGCTGAACTGTCTGTTTTCCCATGTTTTCTTCTGCCATATATGATTTTAAAGTATTTCTTCAATATATTAACTAAGCTCTTAACTTTTGTATTTCTGGACGCATGCAACCGTTTTATTGTATGATTTAACTGATGTGAATATCTGAGAATTTGTTAGGCCTTACAAGCAGTTAATCAATAAAACCGTTGTGGTCTTTATTCAATTTATTCTTTGTTTTATTTTTTAGAAATCATAGTATTGGATAAAGACAACCTTAGTCATAACAAAAGGCAGTTTTCAAATTATGTAAAATTAAATTTGATTTAAAAAATCAAATGCTCACTTTAATTTCACAAACCCTGTTTACTCCCAGTCTAATATAGTCACCAAATAAATACGGCCTGCGGGACAAACCAGGTAGACAAAAGCATCAATTTAGAGTTATTGAAGGTAGCAAACGTTCTGCCGGGAAAATGTGAAAATTCCTTTACTTTGAGAATTGATTATAAGTTCTTTATTATCAATGCAGCATCTCCAAAATATTAGCAAAGCTTAGAATTAGATTGATAGAGTAGATATGCATCCAGCCAATGAAATGAGATTTAAAAAACAAAATCCTTTGAGCTCAAAAGATGAAACAAGATTTTAGACATTTTGGCTGAAACAAACAAAAAAAAAAACCTTTTTCTGGGCAAAAAGGAGATTTTCTGTTTTCACGAATGTCAAAGTGTGTTTTAGAGAATCTCAATCCTATTCCAGTTTGATCAAATTTTTTTTATTCTAGATTTTAATCTAAACATGACAAAATGCTTAAGTTTAGCACCAGTGGGAAGCTCTGCAGCTCTTGGTTATCAGCTGAAGTTCATGTTCACCATTTGGCCATTGCATTTTAAAACATTGCTTTGCAATATTTTAAAGAAGAAAATACTAAACAAGGTATTTTCATGCAACACTTGCAGAACATTTTGATACAGTAAGAAGCTCAACAAGTTGCAAACCACATGTTCCTTTACATCATTTGAATGTGTAATTGTCAAAAATGTATAAAATCTAAGAAGAAAAGTTCAAGTTTAATCTCCATGGCAACCATTCACCTGTGCAAAACCACTGGTTGGATCTAGCCCCGTCTTCGAGGCGCAGCTCCTCTGCAGAGCTGCAGACTCCAAACTTCAAGCTTTCTCCTCACAGAGCAGACCTTACCTCCACTCCCCCACTCAACTCCTTCAGACTAGCCAGCAGCAATTAGCAAACAGCTGGTGAAACTGCTCATTTGCTGAGCTCATTATAGAAGCTGCTTCTCAGTGAAATGCTGGTAAAAACGTTGTTAAAGTGTCAATAGAGGAGCCATGTTGTGATGACTTCCTGAAGGCAGAGTTTTATAAAGAGCAAGAGTTTTTAAAGCGACAGAGGCCCAATTTCAATGTGAAACATTGCTTTGCAATATTTGATATATTTAGCTTTTTTATAACAACTAAAGATAACATAGTGACTTGATTGTGCTAAAGAACAGTACAATGTGCCTGGAAATACATAACACTTCCTTTTTAGATAAAAATGTTTGAAGCATGTTAGTAGATAAAAGCAATACAAAGGTGACAGAAAAAGATGAACTTCCTCCTGCCTTCCTATTTTTAGATACCATCAACATTGTCTTGGAATCCTGCTGGTCCCATTGAAAGAGTAATGTTGATGACCATGGTAGTGATTTTAATATTCGCCTTCTTTAAAGAAAACGTTTGGTTCAGGTTATTAGCTAATCAACCACTTCAGTAAGTAGAATAGGGTCTGCTTTTATTCAAATACATCTGAAACTGAAGTAGACCTCATACATGGAGATCATGATGTGATCTCTTCATTTTTCCAGACCTCAGTTGATACATGTGATGACATAAGAAACATCAGCAGGGCTGATAGGTGAGTTTTATTTATAAGCTCTCACAATGAGCTAACATTTTCTAGTCTTTGACAGGCCATTTATAACCCATTAGTGACATAACCCAATCTGCTAACTGGTTTAGCAGCTTGTTCATATGAACCTCAAATGATATTTTTCTTTGCAATTCTAATTTAAATTCTTACCAGAAAAAAGCAGAAAGGAAAAAAGTAGGGGTGAGAGCTGAGATGAAGGCATGGCGAGCTAGTGTTGTGTGAAAGATGAAGTGAGGTGTAGATTAGCAACACAAAGGCCTCTAATGGGAATGAAACTCAGGTGTCTTTGATCTTGGCTAAAGCTCTTTTGTTTAAAACCTTCAGTTCTCCCTGGCCATTCATGCTGGCCCTGTGAAGTATAGAACAGAGTGCTTGATTTGGCCTGCTCTTTAGCACTGCGTGTCTAAGGCTAATGGCTCTGAGCTAGCTGGGAGTGGGTGTGCAGGGGGGCTAATCCACAGGTGTGTGCTCAGAGTGAGGCCCTGTGAGTCTGAATACAGCCAAAATGTTCTGACTCGTTTTAGCTTCCTTTCAACACACCAAAGCAGTTTTAGGTTGGGATAAGGCTCCGTTACCATAGTAACGATGACGAATTCAGCCCCCAGTTTGGTTTAATTGTGACTGTTTATGAATTTTCTGTCAGGATCTTTGGTTCATATTCTGTGAATTACTCACACAGCAACACCAAACACACACACAAAAAAACCCTGACAAAAACCCTGTAAAATAATAAATAATAATTTCATAGTTGAGTATGAATATTTATGTTTAAACACCAAGGTTTGTATTGAAGAGTTTTGTTGATGAGGTCAAATTACCTGTAAAGTGATTGAGATTAGTTTAGACTAATTGACAAAATGTAAAAGCTTTATTTGTATCATGTCTAACGATTCCATTTTGCTCTTCAGACCACCGGTTTCCTGTCAGAAGCCCAATTCTCTGCAGAGTCGCCAGAAAAACTCGACCCATTGTTCAAGTTCCACGAAACCATTGCAAAGGTACGGCTGCTGAGTTTGTCCCACTAATCACTCAAACACCTTTAATTAAATATCTGGTCATTTTAATACTCAGGTAGAGTAAAAGTGTCTTTCTTTGTTATGTAACTGGGACTGGAGAAAGAAACAAATGCAATAATGTGACTTAATTGTAAAGGAATCCTTAAAATATGAATTTTACATCCTTCATCCCAAACACATGTACCACAGCATGACACACACATTCACACACATGCATTGTGAAATAAGAAACAGTTTGACTTCAACATTAGGAACACGTTACTTTGAGTTACACTTTTAAACCCCAGAAGCTCCGATTTGATTTTGTTTGCTAAAGAGACAGGGGCCAACTTCCAGCCGCAGGGACTGTTAACTACAGAAGAGCCAGTCAAATTCATCAAGCTGTTTTGCTTGCAAAGCAAAACACGGAAAAGTTTCTGGCGAGAAAAAGACCAAAGGAACCGTCCAGTTGTGGAGGACACTGCTGTAAAAACCATAAGAATTGTAGGGATAAAATAATATTTGATGTGATTAATATAAAATATGACATACTGTATTTTTTTTTTTTATCAAAAGAGGAGATTGTGATGAAAATGTGTACTATCTGGTAGTAAAATCTTCCGCCACAGAACTCCAGGCCATCTGAAATCAAAAAGTTTGAGGCAGCATGTAATCACTGAGTCAATCAAGAACAAATCAAAATGCATTTTGATTATTATTTTATTAAGAAATTAAGCAAAGAATATGAGCAATGACTCTCCTGGCTAGTACAGGGAAGTGAAGAAAAGATGAAAGTACATCGCTTTTAATATCCACCAGTCCTCTTACAAAGACTGGAGCAAACGGGAGTATCCCACCAGTTTCACTTTACTTCACAACTCTGGGATTTGCACCTGCAGACTGTGACCCTGGATGGTTCAAACCCAGTTCAGAAATACAATTTATTATGTGTTTCCATTGAGCTGCCTCCAACATGAAGGGTGCTTTATAGATCAAATTGATTGATTGGAATAAACAAAGTATTGACATAACACAGCATTAATGCAAAATGAATGTAAAGATTGTTGAATAGTGAATAAAATGTTTTTTTTGTTTTGTTTTGTTTTGTTTTTTTAACATATTTTGTAGCATTGACTGTGTGTTTGCAGAGAGGGTCCCTGGCCAGAGGTTAGTGCTCTGTGGGGGCCGTGGTGTGGAAAGGTTTGGGAGCCCCTGCTTTAAATAACCAGCAGGGTCACCTTCGGTGCTGCATAGAAATAGTTTGTGTTGATACAGGCTTCCCTCAGACATCTCTTTCAAAAATCATCCATAGATAGTTCACCTTAATTACAGGGTTTTTCTATTTAGCAAGTTTAGAAAATAAAACAATTAACTTGTTGGAACTGTCTAAACACCAGCGACTGGAATCCAGAATTAGCTATAAATATGAAGTCTTAATTTGCCGAAAGTTTGGTTTTGTCAAAACCAAGCAAATGCTGTCAATGGAGCAAACATTTGTTGCCGCATGTTCAGCTTCACAGCAGCCATACGTTTTCCAAGTTAACATGTCAGCTTTTGTAAGGTGCAGAACACAACAAATTCTGAGGGAGTGTTGATGTATTCATCAACAGCTGCTCATTATGCACATCCTTATAAAGTAGATGCTTGAGAACATCTTTTATTTACAGTCAGCCTCAAAGCCAACTTCAGTCAGTCACTTAGTGGGAAACAGCAGGGTTATTAGCTAAGTACAGCATAAAACATCCATTTTTACCTCTGTCAGTCAAACCTTGTCCTATTTAACAATATAAACTGGAGCTAATATAGGCATTGCAGCAGCAGTTTACTTTTCTCTTCTGTTCAGCAGCATGGCGGATCTAATTAAAAAAAGCTGCAACAACTTTGCTGCAATTCAAAAAGCAGTTTATCCGCCCAAAATGTTTTGTCTGCAAAATCTAGAAAGATATCACCCGATGGTCAGAATATGATGTGGTTAAAATCTTCTTGTTATTTTCATTGCATGAATAAATTCTCATTTGTCCCGCTTTGACATTTTTATAAAAGTCCAATAAAACACACAGAGCTTACGTAAGCTGTTGTCAAATGAAAATTTCTATCTCATGTAACTGGGCCTTTTTAACATAGCCCTGCCTGTTAAAGAGAACACTCTCATTGCTTATAAATGTCACCAGTTAACAATAGTTATCACCTCTGTGGGAAAGCTGTCAGCACTTACAAATTACATAAGGCTCTGTGACATTTTCATTATCTTTTATGGAGCCTGGCTCTAAATGAAGACTCTTCAAATTGGTGTCTCTGCCTGGGCAGCGCAAACGTTTAAAATCACTCTTCATTCAATACGACTTGCAGAATTTTTTTAAACATGTCATCCCTTCAATAAATTCAAAGGTACACAGATTTTCAGAAGAAGCTGATTTATAAAAATAAATGATTTATCGTAATTTATTTTTACTTCCCGGAAAGCCTGCTGAAAATTAAAAAAAAAAAAAATCTCTACAACAATTACTCCTTCAATAAGACTGCCTTATCTACACTTATAGTCAATAAGGAACAGCAATAATTTGGGTTATTTAGCCTGTCGTAAAAAAACTAAAATGTGGGTTCATTTTTCAAAATCATTTGTTCACCATATTTAGCTCCAATCTAAATATTTAGAAAGGAGCGAAATATTTAGCTTCAAACTAAATATTTGATAACTAAATATTTAGTTATCAAGCTAAATACTTCATTTACAAACTAAGTTATTTAGACTCTGAAGACCATGGTGAAAATATTTAAATTTTTTTCTCTTATGATAGACTAAATAACCCAAATTATTGCTGTTTCTTTCTGACTGTGTATGGCATCACATATTTATACCCCTGAAATCCAGCATTAAATCAAAGAAGTTCCAATTAGTCAAAAACATTTTAAAAAGTTGTGACGATCGAGTATTGATATAAACAGTTTTTACACTTCTTAAAACTTCTTTATATTTAATTATTTTAAAACCACAAACATCTGTGTGTTTTATTGGGATTTTGTGTGAGACCTAAATTAAGTAGTTCACAATTTTGGAACATAAAGAAAATAATGCCTCGATTACAACCTTTCAAATCGTTAAAAATGGTTCACTCCACAAATCTGGCCTGTATGGAAACTATTGGCAGAAAGACATAAAGATTCAATGTAAAAGTTTCCCTGCTATCTTTGCAGAGGACTCTTCATAGATGTGGAAGAAGGAGGTGTGTGTGCATGGCGTAATACATGGTGGTGGCAGCGTCATGCTGTGGGAATGCTTCTTGACGGGAAGATAGATGGAACTAAATGCATGTAAACACTAAAATATTTTCCCTGAACATTCCTAGGGATTCATTTTCATCAGAGCTGTTCATTGTCGCTCCTATATATCCTCAAACATGGTTGTAGTTAAAGTCGGTTATACTGTAGGTGAAAAATGATAAACAGTTTTGACGGCCGGTGTGTGTGTGCATGTGTGTGTGTGTGTGTCGGCAGAGTACAGTGCTGACGTTCTGTGTTCAGATGCCCTTCACATGCAGTCCATCCCTGCTGGATGGTGATTGCTCTTTTAAAAGGCGCCTCGTTGGCAGCTCATTTTTCTCTCCTGATTTGATTCAAACACCCATTTCCTTCATCTGCACAGACAGGTGCAGAAATTCACTGACCTCGAAACAAATATGAAAACTAAGGACAGCTTGTTCTAACTCAACGTGCACATGCATGATGCCTGAGCATGATGCCTCATTTTTCCTCTGTCCTTCTCTGGATTTGTGGGTTGAACAAGTTTGAGTATCATTGCCACTAGAGGTATTTTGAAAAGAGATGTTATACCTACAATACTGATATGACAAATGTTATGTATTTAATCCACACACACTTGGGTGAAGTGTGGTGACCTCACAGCTGGAAGGTCACCATTTCACAATGTTGAACAGGACCTTTGTGTGGGCGTGTGTCAGCCATATTTATCATATTCCACCTAACACATAATAACTTTCGGCTCAATCTGGCTCAGATTAAGCCAGAGACCATGGCTCAATCTGAGTTCATCAAAACACTAGAAGCGATCACACGACCTTATGACACAAGACAGAGACCGAGACATCATAACCAAGTAAAAATCATTATTTTGATTCCCTGGATTACTACAAGGAATGCAATATAAAACTGGTAGAGTCATATCAACTTTGCCTTTTCAAAAGTAAAACCAAGCAGTGCAAAAAGAACTAATAAATGTAGTCCAGCTGTCCCTTCATGTAACACAGGTATGATGCAGTAATGAGCAACACCCCTTCTACAATTAAATATTATCTTCGTGATTCACAGGATGCTGACATGTTTATACTGGGAACCTGTCCAGGTTGTACCCCGTCTCTCACAGTAAATGTTTGAACTTGTAAAGAAAAATCCAGACCAAATCTCAATAATTCAAGTTTCCATTTGGAATAAAAGTGAAAATGTTCCCAATGCATTTGTGTGTACTGAAATAAAAGCTAGTAAGAATCTAACTTTAGATGTTTTCACTGTATCAAAATTTAACAAGTGTGTTGTTTTCAACTCAAGTCTGTGACAACACAGAGTTTTATGTTTGTGTTTTTACCATTTTGATGAGATATTCACTGCGATCATAAGTTCTGTGTTCTGTTCTCAGACAGGATCATTGGTGGCGCATTCATTCATTTCCCAAGTACATAATCATCAGCTTCTCTGAAAATAGTTACACACTCCAAACATGATGACTGATTAAAGGTTCATTACGTAGTGATAGCTGTGATGGTTTTTAAACAGGAGTTATTAATGACAGAGGTCTTCTCTGGACTTGATCCCTGTCGGTGTAGCCATTAGATTTAGCATCAGGGTTCGGTAAATCTTGATTTATAGTTAATAAAAACACCAAGAGAAACCACTAGTTAGCAATAACTGCTTAGAACATTTTAACAGAAACCCTTTCTAAAACTCTTGAGCTATCCCTTTATATACAGTTCAGACCAAAAGTTTGGACACACCTTCTCATTGAATTCAATGAGAAAGTGTGTCCAAACCTTTGGTCTGTATTGAGTACAGACCAAAAGTTTGGACACACAGTTGTGTCCAAACTTTTGGTCTGTACTGTACATCAATAAAATTCTTCACTGCACTGCTGCTCAGGACAAAAGATATTTCTATAGTTTCTTTTGCAAAAAGCAGGAAGGGAAGCCTGCTACTTTGCTAGTAACAAAGTTCAGATATATTCTCCTATAAAGGAGAATATATCTGAACCATAGAAAAAGTGTTTTTTACAGCTATATCTGGTAGTTTGAAGTCAGAGGATAAATTGTTTTCCTCTTTATATAAATGACTGACACAGAGAGGACGTTTTGAATAAATGGTTTAAGTGGCATTCACTTGTTTCTATGTGTGCTGTCTGTTACAGACTATACTCATGGGTGACGGTGTAAACCTTTTTCTCTGTAGTTCAGTCCTAAATAATAAAATACATGCATGCAAACACAATTGTTAGATGGATGACCACGTTGCAGCTACAGTTGGTGGAGCAGTGTGGACAGTGATGTGTCTGCAGGAGGTTTGCAGTTGTTTTCAAGTGTATTTCTTCGCCCACATGAAGCTTAGACAAGTGTAATGAGATCACCTGCTAGGCTGTCAAACAAACTGCATGCTGCTCTATTTAGCAGATGAGAGAATATCATGGATGACAGTGACTGTATTTGGATTGTCAGGACAAGTGGCATGGAAAATAATAACACATGTGTAATAAGTATGTGTCACTATGTTTAGGAGATGAATGGATTGCTGTTCTTTGGGCTGTTATGTGTTTTTCAGGTGTGTAAAGACAAAGATCTTTCTTTGTAGAAGTGCTGGCCAGACAGAACTACTTCATGTGGAGAAAAAAAATCTCAATGAAAGTCTGATTTCTAATTATGTTTTTAACCCCAAAAACCAAGATAAAAGAAACATCCCAGGATACATTGCAGCTGCTATGTTTGTTTACCTCAAAGTATGACCAAATCTTTTTTGTGCTTTTTAAAAATAAAATGAAAGTTTCATAAATCTCTAGATTTGTCACTCAGTATATTTTATATGTTGAACTAAAGAGAATCAAATGCAGTTCAGACTCATTAGACAGCTTTGAAATTGTTTTTTAATTTGAATGTTAGCATTATTAGTGGCTAACCGTTAGCTAGATATGTGGGGTAAGGAAAGAAGATTATTCAGACTGATCTTTTTTCTGACCAGGACATGTACAGGTGCAGACCCCACATATCCTGGACACAAACTCTTTAGACTTTTACCTTCAGGTTGGCACTTCAGAGCGCTATTTGTGAAAACCTTCTACTTTGCTATCTGTCCTGTAATTACACCAGTGTTGTATAGTAACGAAGTAAAAATACTTCACTACTTTACTTAAGTATATTTTGGAGTACTTCATACTTTCCTGGAGTATGAAAATTTTTGATGACTTTCACTTTTACTTCACTATATTTCCGAACTTAATTGCGTATTTTTACTCCGATACATTTTCAATGTGTGGTTTAGTTACTCGTTACAAAAAAGCGAGAGAGAGAAACGCAAGTGTTTTGACCCCACCTACTGATTAGCAAGTAGCAAGTAGGCTACCGAACAAAGTCCGTAGCCTGCTTGCCTGGGCTTGTTCATCACCACCAATAGGATACTTCTTCTTCTTCTTCTTTTCTATTATGGCGGATCACAAGCAACTTTAAGGTGCATACCGCCACCTACTGTACATGAGTGTGTAGAAGCATTACTTCATATCTATTAAATTCTACTTTTTAATTTTGTATTCTTAAGATAAATAAACAATGCTTTCCTTAATTTGTGAATATCTGTTATGTTTCCTTCATTTCCTAATATACCTTTAAGATTCCATTCATGCCCCATATTTCTAACTATTCTCTTTAATTCTTCCCTTTCGAGTTCATTTGACTTACAGTTCATCAATATGTGTTCTACATTTTCTTTCTCTCCACATCTCTCACATTTATCATTATTTTTCCTCCCTATTTTATAAAGCATGTCATTTAAGTAGGTATGACCTACTCTTAATCTACTAATTATTATTTCTTCTCTTCTGTTTCGTTCATTAATGCTTCGAATTCAAACTGACTTTTGTACTTCATATAATCTTCTTCCTTTCTTATCTTCATTCCACATTTTTTGCCATTTCTTGATTTCTTTACTTTTAATTAGGATACACCTGTTTCGCTTCTCCCATTAAACACAAAGCAAGTCTCGCAATCAGTAGCAGTCACATGGAAATTCTATCTTACAAAAACTCCCCGTCCAACTTGAAGAAACACATCGAGGTAACTTCTTATGAAATGGTTATAATCCTCCTGTTTCAGTAACTATAGCTTGGTCACTAGGCACTATTGTGAAATCTTGACCATAAATGAACTTTGTTTGGCATTGTTTCAGTTCCACACTTGGTGTATTTAGCTTAGGCCTAATGTTGACTGTAGCAGGCTACCTAGACTCCTCTGTTCAAGGGGGGACAGAAGCCATAGCAATAGCAATTTAGACTAAATTTAACGAATATAGGAAAGGCATGCAAGTTCAAAACCAGGTTTACAGATGCCAATAAGCTGCATTTCCCTCCCAATTCTTTTTTTCTTTTGCATAATGACCAGTTGTGTGCACCACCTACTGACTGTAGGATTGACTGATTCACTGATTTGTGAAGTAGAGTAATCGTAACAGCTCTTTTCCTTCATGTTGGCCGCATTTTCTGTACTATTTATTTTTCTCATTTTCAGCACTGACCTTACTTGAAGGGAAAACTTAAGGCTTACAAAAACTTTGTATTTTCTGTCCCGGAGGATATACTAAGAAGCTGGTTCAGTTGTAAAGCGTTAACCTTGTGCTATAGGTAAAGCACCTAATTTTCTTAACTAAATGATGCCTGCAGGTATATCTATTAGCAGGTTTAATTTTGCCTGCACTTGGTTGTGTACATTATTTTAAGTGTATTTGACAAGTTTACCAAAATATAAAAAATGTCATTCAAACTGCATTTGCTTTGTTTTACTTTTTACTTGTACTTTTCATTACATTACTTGAGTACATCCATTTTTACAGTAATTTCCATACTTAAGTACAAGAAGTTTCAGATACTTTAAGACTTTTACTCAAGTAACATTTCAGTCAGTGACTTGGACTTTTACCAAAGTCATATTTTGGAGAGGTACTTATACTTTTACTTGACTCTGAGATTTCAGTACTTTATACAACACTGAATTACACACACTGTGTATGCACATATTTATCTTTTATTTGCATCCTGTCTTTGCCAGTAAGCATAAATAGTGCTGATTCTGATTTGGTACTCACAAATCTTCAATATTTTTGAATGTTGTCGATTTGTTTCTTTTCCACTCCACACTTCAAAATTGTTAACATATTTCTAATGGAGCCCTTCTACATTTCATAAGTTTCTAGTTTTGTAGCTTATTTCTTTTGGTTCATATTGGTTCTGTTTTCCATTGGGTGTTTCGTCACAGCTGTTCTGCAGTTCCTGCCTCCCTGCGGCTTATCATCCCTGAACTACATGAGAAGATCTGGTCACTGATCTGAAGACAGCTTGTACCACAGTCTTTAAGGTTACCATATTAACACAACATATTGGCAGGGATCAAAAGGTCTCCCTGCTCAAACAGCACAAGTCCAGGATCGTCTGAAGTTACCAATCACCATCTTGATGATCCAGGGGAAACATGGGAGAAAGTCAAGTGGTCATAAGAGACCAAAATAGAAGTTTTTAGTATAAACTTTTCTTTCCTTTTAGAAGGAGGAAGGGTGAGTACAAAACCAAAAACAACATCCCAACATGGGGGTGGAACCATTATGCTGTGGGAGCTGATTTCCTACAGCATGATAGGACATGATCACTGTGACTCACAGCTAAGTTGTATTCTTTGTTGGTGGGGAAACTTGGAAAAACCAGCCATGTATCAAGTACTAGTTCTGTGTATACTGTACCTACACAATCTATGAATTCAAAGTTCTTTTATAGAATTCACTTAGTTCTTGTGGAAAGGAATTTGATCATTATGTGTGTAAATTCAGATTTCGCACCAGTTAGAACATCTGATCTGATAGTTTCATACTGAGATCCAAGTCTACAAGTTTGATGGTCTTCTCTGAGAATATTAAAAAAAACAGTCAGAGTATTTATTCATGAGGAAGCCACATTCTGGATAAAAAAGGTACTTGTTTCCACAACTGAGACAGATTTGAAAATATAAGTAACTTATATGGTCCTCTGGCAGTTGACATGAAGCTCTGTGCATATACAGATTATTACAGTCTTCCTTTGCTGCAAGGGAAGACTGTTGATGACCTGGAGAGAGGACAAGGTTAAGGCTTAACCAAGTGAATATAAAAAATACATTCCAAGTCCTTATGAAGTACAGATACAGCACATTTACTGCAGAACCATTTCACATATTTTGCCTTTTTAGCATGCTAATTCTTTGTTTGTGTTGATTGTGTTAATAAAAGCAGGTGAAATATTTTTGGAGCTCCAAACATAACCTTCCTCTTACCTTTATCTTCAGGCACCAAGATTCCCTCTCTGGTTCTTCCCGTTTTTTTCTACTGTAATCTGTCACAGCTGCAGTCATGTTGATTCCCCCACTGCTTTGTTTATCTTCTGTCAAAGAACAGCAGAAACATGTTGCTGGTGTGAATGTGGTTTTATGTTGGTGAGTGCAGGTGCAAGATAGTGATCACTGGCACAGCTGCCAGCATGAGGAGAATTTACACCTGATTGATGACATTTCCAAACATAATGAGCCAAGATGGAGCTGCCTTTATGCAAGGAGAATTACTTGTCTTTCTCTCCCATCCAGTCACATTCATACCCAATGGAAGAATAATTTGGTTATCATTATTCAACTAGAGGTTGTGGAGTGGAATTTATGCTTTCAGTGTTGCATGAAATGGAGCACCATCTTACAGCTCTGGTAAAGATGTGGGTAAAACCTTAAAATAAATTCAACTTTAATTACAGTTGCACAATCTCAGCAATATCAAACTTTTATTTAGAGTGCATTGCAAAAGGTGTTGGAAAAAGTGAATTTGTAAAGGAAAGGAGCTCCAGAGTTTTGGAGCCACAGAAGGAAAGGCTGCGTCTCTTTTAGTTTAGTATGAGGGACAGTCAGCAGGTCTAGATCACAGGACCTCAAGGCCCCAATGGTGGTGTGGGGATCTACAAGTTCTGAGATGTAGGCTAGTGTCTGTCCATGCAGAGTTCGCCAACTCTAAACCAATATCCTGAATTTGGACTAAGTAATGAACCGAGAGCCAATTAAGTTGCATCAGAAATGGAGGCACATGGCAGAACTGTGTCATTTAATACTCTCTATACATTTCCAATGTATCTGACCACACTGCATAAGGTCTAGAGAGGTTTTTGTTAGACATGTAAACAGTGCATTGCAATAATCTAGAGACAATGAAATAGACACATGAAGTAAGAGTTTTGATTCTGTGAAACAGTAGGGCTGAGTGAGGCAATATTTGTTGATGGCAGAAGCAGAAAAAAATTTTCCTGTCTAAAACCAGAATAGAACCAAATATTCTATTCCAAATATTTATCCAAATAACGCAGAGGCCCAAGGACCTGCTCTCTTTACAGTTATTTTTTTCTGGTGCAGAGATGATTACTTCAGTTTTTTCTTCATACAGCTGAAGAAAAAGTCAGTCATCCAGCTTTTAATTCAATCCAGACAATTTAGTAAATTGCACCATTTAGAATTTAATTTGGAAAAATGAAAACTGAAATATACAACTGGATATCATCAGCAAAGCAACAATAGTAAATATTCTTAAAAAATGATAGAAGTAGCCCTAGAGGGGAGGAGAAACAACAATGGTACAAAAACAAAGCCCTGTGGAATGCCCAATGAACAGAACAGAAATGGGATCTGTATGTAGATGAAGCCAATAATAAAGTCTATCAGACAACCTGATGTACCAGCCCAATTCCTCAGTCTGCTTAGCTGGGCTGAATGGTGCTAAACCCCGTTTAGAAGTTTTGTCATTGATTATGAAGGGCTGAAAATGTATCAATATTGTCACAAGTATAACCAAATCATCAGGAAAGAAACTGTTCTTAGGTCTGATTATGCAGCAGAGATGCTATCAGGTCAAGCACCAATACCACTGATTCTCTGTAAATGAGGCACTGATTAGACATCCCAACTACAAACCTATTTGTGACTTCATATCTGCAGGCATACATCTACAAGAATAATCAGACAGATGGTAGAGAGAGGAGCCGCAGAGTGAAGCCTGCAGACTTCAGTGTGAATTACTTAAAGTCTTTCTCCAGGAAGTCAAATTTGAAGTTGCAATTCCTGTCAGGAGACGTTGGTTCATTTTAAGTTCTCTACCAGTTCTGTCAGTTGAGTCATTTTTACTTTTCATCCACAATTTTGTTAACCTTTTCATGCATAGTGGTCACTACAGTGGACAGCTATCTAAAAGCCATTTTCTTGTGCTTCCTGTGGATTCTTATGCTATAAATGCACACAGACCACTGAAGTGGACACTAATGCATCATAAAATATACCATCAACTACTGGCCATCAGCTGCAAATGCAAGAAATTATTTTTGTTAAATACAATATGGCCGACAGACAAAAAAGCATGAGAAGAGACCTGGTCCCGCCTTCTACTGTAGACGACTCTTGCAAGTAAAAAAAATATTGTGACATCAGATAACCCCTAGGGAACAATACTACTGATGTATTTTTCAAATAACAACTTTGTATTTGGACAAAATTACAATTGATCACATAACAAAATATATATATATATATTTTTACAAAAAAATGTTCCTACCTTTTTTTATTCCTTAAGAAAATTTTTTTTAAAAATGGAAAAAAAAAAATTCTGACACAAAGGATCATAATTCATGCATGAAAGGAATGCTAAAGGCAGAAAATACAATCAGTATTTTGCCAGTTAGATTTCCGCTCCACCCGCCTCTGTGACTGTGGGCCTGTCTTGCCTGCTGGTGCCGCAAAGTGTCACCCTCACTACTGTGGCAGTTTACAGTCCACATCGGCTTGCTATATATAATTGTACATATTCTTCATATATTTTACCATATATTGCTCAAATATCGATGCATATATTTCATTTATATTTCCACATATGCAAAACATACCCTACCATATTTCAGACATAAATGTAACACTATACTGTACCTTTACATACACATATTACCAAAACATTTTCCGATGAAAATTGTAATACATGACGTTGTATATATATAAATATAAAATGACATAAATTATGGGATATAAACACATACAGTATATATTCATGGTATTTGGTTTGTGGAATACAGTAAATCCAGATAGTTATTTGTTGTAATTAAGTTTTCATCACTTATGAAAGAGCTCTCACTTCCAAAATTTTGAATTATTCCTTTAAGTCCCGAGCACCTGTGTTTTTAGGAATATTTTTTCACTGTTCTTATTTACTAAGTTTTTGCAAAACCTTACACGGTTAATGGTTACTATTTTAAAACTTCTTCTTAATATAACTGAAGAAAAGTGGCCATTAGCACAACTCAGATCTCAGTTCTTTCTCCAGCTAAAGTCTAGCTAATGTTCTTCCCCTTCGGCAACACATTTTATCTCTCAGTCAACACATCCTGACAGCATACTTTTCTTGTCTGTGAAATGAGTACTTGACAAGTGATAAAATCTAAAGTGGTTGGTGTGTTGCGTAAACATTATAATTAAAACTCTTCTCTGTTTCTAATTAAATGTTGGGCTTCCTATCACACTTAAAAGAATCTTCACACAGGTGTTTGCAGTCGCTCTGACTGACACCTCTAACAGCCATCCACGCCCACACCCACAAATTACAGCCAATTTAAAACCTCTTCTTAATGAAACTGCAGTTGGACTATGCAAGTAAACTGAAGCACCTGGAGGAAACCCACACAGGGCCAACATGCAAACAAAGAGGTGTTGGAGGACCTTTAGCTGCATAGCACCGGAGTTTTGGGACAAAGTGCTGAAGGAATTAATAAACAAAGCATAATCTATCTTCTTCCTACTGAATAAGATTGATATAACTGTATTACACTTTGTCTTTTGTTTGTTTGTTTGTTTTTTTTTTTTGGTTTTTTGCATAGAACTGGTGCATTTGTTCCTTTGAAATATCTATTTATGAAGAAATTCGCTGCCATAGTGACAAAGCCTAAGGGAAGTAAGTAGTTGTTTGGCCTCAACCCCTATATCTTTGCAGGTCAGACAAAGGAACACATGTTGTTTGTACAGGTTGTAGAGATGGTTGATAAGGGACAGATACAGATAGACACAGATTAATAATAAAGCACAAGGCCAGGAGTACACAGATACTCAATAGATGTCAAGATGAAGGGCAAATTGGAAGTAGCAGAGATTCCCCATGTTGAATATTCAGATCGGAACGGCAACACAGGCAGGGTTTAAGACACTCTGACCTCTTTTCTAACGTGTGTACATCTGCTTGTACTACTAATTATCTGGGACATAAATCCCTCCACACAGACACACAGCGGAGGAAACTTCCACCTGTTTACGGGGCACAAGATCTCAAGGGTGTAAAGTGGCATGCTTTGTTTTTCGTTGTCAGGCAAACGGTGAGGTAAAGACACACTAATAAAAGCTATGTCACCAATCTTGTTTTTCTAAAGCAGGGATGCTCAAACTCTTAGAAAACTATGATCCTGCAACTTCTGGATGCAGACTTAAGACTCCCACATACTCAGTCCACCTTGAACCTCTGAAGAGGCTCAAGGTGGACTCCATGCAGACGAAGAGGATGTCCGTCGGACATGTCCTCTGAAACGTCTAACAAGGGAATATAAGAGAGAGATAAAAATATGTGGGAGGAAATACCTCAGACTCTGGGTAAGGAAGAGGCACTATTGGAATTTTCCATCGGAAATCGGTACGCTTGACTATGCAAGTCAACTGCCCACGGAGTGTGTGCATAAAGTCTGTGCAGCTAACAAAGTACACACAATATATTTGAGTATGTGGAAGCCTCTACTTAGATACACCTGTAAAACACATCAAATGGCTGATTAATTAAAAATTGTTTTATTCTGGTCACAAAACTGATTTCTCAGTGTACTCAACCAAGATCCTGTCCAAGCATTTGAACCTGTTGTTTCAAAAAAAGTCTGCAAAATGTGGCGGTACATCAGTGTAAACATTTTTTTAACAACAGAATGTATGCCAACACAATAACGTAGCAAGGTTTTATCATTGATTTGTCAAGCTCTACTTTTGAAGCAGCACAGCAGTGGTTGAATACCTGCATGATTCAGAAAAGTGTTCCTCATTCTCCATTCTGTTAAAAGTTCTTGGATACAAAGAAAACAATGTAAGTGGGTACAAAGAATCTCATCTCTGATTAAAATGTCTCTTCAGTAAACCTGGAGAACCATTGCTGTAGAAAACTTAAAAAAAATAATAAAATAACTTGGAAAAGCTGAAAAGTGTTTTTACAAACATGAGGATAGGCTATCTCCTTCTTTTTCTGGTGACTTTTCAAACTCACCCATTGCCGTGTTTGCTTTATGTGCCTGTTCTTGTCCATTGTTTTGCTTGCAAAACAAAAGAAGGTGATTCAGGATGTGCTTGTGGTGTGAGATGATTGGTCTGCTGTGAGTACAGAAGGAAACTCTTGGGCAGCAGTCCATGCCAGACCAGTCAGCTCCCAAAGTGTGTTTATTCAGGGGGACAAGTAGAAAACCAACGATGGAGCAGAATAAACTATAGTCATTGACCTGTTTTTTGGGCAAATGTTGCACAGTAAAAAAAAAAGAACCCACTCATCCAAAAAGTACAATGTTCTATATTAAGTTCCCTAACATTCATTCATTTTAGAGAAGAGAATGAACTGACATTGAAAAGATGAAGATGGCAAAACAGGCTAAACTGTGGAACAAAATGATCACTGAATGATGTTATTACTTTGATAATTCACTTTAGAAAATTGATTGACAGTAAAAAATAAATATAACTCACAGTCGAATAGTACAACATATGCAAAAATTTCAATTGCTTCCTCAAGTCCACTCAGTCAGAAGTTGACACTGTTAGTGTCAAATGAACTATATAGTTTATTTTAACTGCTTTTGAAAAGATAAAACATTGTGAAGTGCAAATGATATGCAGATGTCCACTGTAGACCTCTGGCATTAACATATAATTACAAAATGACTCATGTATAACAGGGTCATTAATATTAGCTCTACACCAGTTCTTTATTCCCCATTTGCTGGCTTAGTGTTGCAACCTTTTTTCTGTCTCGCTCACACATGCGCCAAAGCCCGTCTTCCCGTTTATTCTCTGTGGATCAGTATATGTGCATAGTTAGTGTTGTAGCTCAGGGACTTCCTTTGCTCTAAATCCCTGTACTCATTTGTCAAGTGCAGTTTTAGATGCAGCTTGCCAGCAAGAGTTCAGGGTGGCAGGTGGCAACAGGAAGGATCTCTCCCTCCTTTTTTACCCTTTCTTTCCTCCTTTCCTCTCTCTCTACTCATGTCTCCCTTGTCCTCTCAGTGCCTAGTTGTCCCCATGGAGCACATTTTAAAGCAAGGTGTTTTGCATATGAGTTGGCATGTCCTGACTTTTCAAGGTGAACCTGGCATTGATTGGGGCACAACACACTGCTGCCAAGTTCCTTCGCCAGTTTTTACCACAAAGTACTGGTGACGATAAACCTGGTGTTGTATGTAACTGTCAGGTTTGTAAATCGCTATAATGCCATTTTAAGGCTTTACAACTCAACTGAGACACAGTGAGTCCTTGTCCAACACAAAACTAGTGTACCACCGGGATCACTCACCTCAGTTAAGGTTGGTGTCTCTGAATCACCAAAAAGAAAGAGACTGGGTAAGGAAATCCTTGGTGGATTTCGAAGTCCAAAACTATTGGTGACAAACAACGCAACAACCCATCTCACATTTTCTAAAACATACTGATGGTCCCCAAGACGTTGGCATACTGCTTTTATTTCTGGAGTAAAACTAATACAGCAGGGGGCGCTGCATGGTTCAGCATCACAGACAGAGACAGCAGTCTGCAGTTCGTTGCTCAGCCCTGAGACATTTGTTACAGACTCTCCTTTTGTCTCTCTCTTCTTTCTGTCCAGTTACTGTTGAATAAAACCCACTGGTACCTTGAAAACCTTTCAAAAACTAATACAGCATTTTAGAAAAGAAACATACAGTATATGAAGTACGATGGTGGTATTGTGATAGTCTGAGGCAACTTTGCTGCTTCAGGATCTGGACAACTCACCATAATTCAGAGTCAAATATTTTGCTTTCTAATAAGAAATTCTGAAAATGAATATCTGGCATCAGTTTGTGGGCTTTAGCTCCAACAAGTTACGCAGAAGACAATGATCAAAAGCAAAATCAAATCACCAAGTCCACCTTCATAAAGATAAACCATCAATGTTACTGAATTCCAGCAAGTCTGCTAAAGCAGTACAGCTTTTACAGACATTTGAAAACCATTTATTGAGAACATTTGACAGAAGTTGTTGCCATCGAGGGTGACACAACCAGTTGTTAGGTCTGGGGAGAATAATTTTTTTCTGTGGATAAATCGATGGATATGCATGTTTTTATTTCATTATGTTTAATTACATTTTTTAAAAGTTTGATGTCCAACCACAATGTTTAGTATTTTAGGTACGTTGCTTTCTGCTGTTTTGTACAAGTTTGATTTTTATATGACATATTTAAATGGATTCTAGTCTTTTTTATCTAAGAGTTCTAATAAAGTCACCTTACGTAGTTTATTCCAAGTCTTGTTTAGGAAATTCTTCGAGATTATCAGACAGCTGTGAGGTGACTGAGCGGTTATCCTCAAATCTGAATTGAGGGTTTGTTTCCCAGACTCTAAGCAGAGTAAAAGCAGTTGGTACAGCTTCTAAATCATCTACCTTTTGATGACAGAAGAAATAAATCAGAGTGTGATAAGGTTGTAACAATACACCCCATGTTGTGGAACAAGGCGGCACACAACATTTGAGTTAACAAGAATGAAACCAGATTCTAGCAATAATTTTTTTTTGACGAAGAAGCAGAATTTCCTTTGCTAGATTCTGCACTCTGGATGTTTCAGCTTCTGCTTAAAGCAAGGAGTAATCTTATGGGGAATTAGAAGGTACAGGGCATGTAATTACCTCTTTCCAGTCCTCTGAGGCAAGTTATTTTTGACTTGGTTTGAAGACAGTTTGGTAAAGATGTTAAGAAAAACAGCTTGTTTGTATTTTTTTTATCATTCATTAAACTAGACAGACATGTTAGTTTCGACCTCAGTATCATCTTATATGACAACATTCAGAAACAATAGAACTACAGCTATAAGTGATGGATATCATTATAACCATGCATCTGAATCACTTTGTTAGAATTGTTATAGACAACTAAACAGAGTGAAACAATTTAATTAGGAACCACAGCCACCTGTGAGTAGCTGATATCCTCAAATTCTTGAGACTCTCCGTTATATTGCTTATTGGTTGTTTTAACAGTTCAAACACAAAATATATCTTTACATTTCTTATTGTGTGCAGTGGAAGCTATATTAGGACTACCACAGAAGCTAATATTTACAGTCTTTGTTATTTCTGCTTTTGGTAAAGCCAATCAGAATCGAGCAAAATATTGCTCCTGGATTGGCAGCTTTGCAAATGCATATAAAGTAGCAATGCAGCTAGGGATTTCCAACTTCCCAAGTTACAATTTCTTTCAAATGTTTTAAATATGCTCTATGAAAAAATAGTAAATAGGTGAGTTGTCAAAAATGGGTGGTCCACTGGAAATGCATTTTCTCTCACTGATAAACAGTTTACTGTTTAGGTCAGTTTAGATGACTAAACAGTTCAACATCATAATAATGGAATTTTTTTAAGGCAATTGTTATTCATATACAATATGATTATTATACTTTTACAGATTTTGGACACATAAGCTTCTGATTGGTTAGTTTATAAGAGCTTTGAGTGGCATCATGGAAAAAAATAAAAATAAATTAGCCAACATATTAGGGGAGATTTGGGAAATTCAGAGACTTCGGACAAACCTCAACTTCAAATTACATTAAATCTGCCTTACTTTTAAATAACACAATTCAAGAATGTTTGTTTACACTCTTGCTTATTTTATCTCTCTAAGTACGTCACGTTGAACTATGGTACCTCCTTTAATTGCAGTGTGTGTCCTTTATTGTGGGTTGTCTGTGTACCATGTTGAGTCACCCCAAAGTTTTCAAGGAAATTGCAGCTCTTTTGCTCCTTGTCTTCAGGCTTGTCAACATGGATGAAATCATCTTGGCTTTTGCGTGTACAACATTAGTTCTGCAATTCTTGGGTTGGTTTTCATATCCTCAACATAGTTATGCATAATGGCATTCAGAATTGTTCTCCAGGAAGTCATTTATTTGCTCATGAAATCTCTAATCATTTTGTTAAGAAATCATTAAACTTGTCAGCTTTCTCTCACGTTAATAACACCCACAGAATAAAATCAGAACTGCTGCTGGAGCAGCTATTGAGTCAGGGTTTGTTTTTTAACACACGAGTTAAGAAAGTGTCAACTGAAGGAGGACGCTTTAAGCAAATGTTACAACATGATATCTGCTAAGTTTAACAGCTGACCCAGAAAATGGGAACAGTCATACAGTCAAATGCATGTAGATATTCTGTTGAGATGATGTAAACCTTACATCAGCATCATGTACATCATGTAGACAGTGCATACTGCAGTTGTCTGTTTTTCAGTTTGGAGCCATGTCTGTTGTGTCCTTTTCTCAGAATAATGGCCAAAAAGCACGATCTGAAAGTTTGAGGCTGTTTTTATGTATGTAACGATTAAACAACCCACATGCTAATAAGCTCTACATCACAGCTAGGTTGTCGATATAAACCTTGCAAATAATTGGGCCAAAATGTACTCTGATTGTTGAAGCCACTCCGAATAGCACTGTTGGTACTTGTACCACAGACTGAGAACCATAGACCAAGATGATACTCACAAATAAGTTCTGAAAACAAGGGTGAAACCTTCCAATTTATCTTTTGTGCTAAGTATGTACACAAGTTTGATTTTGGTTGAGAATATTTAATAACAGAAACCACTAGCTATGTTTCCATCCAATTGTCATGTGCATTTTGAACAAATTTGTAAAACGTTGCTAAAAAGAAAACACGAATTAGGCGTGTTTCCATCATTTTGCCAGATATTGATGTTATGCATGTTATAAACAGGAAGTAGACGTGGCAAACTGGCGTGGAGGACACACCTCAGAAAAATGGAGAGTTTTCTCCTCCAGGCTGGAGGTTTGGACTGATTCACTACGTCAGAAGTTATTCAGCAAAGGTGTTTCCATCCCCGTTTAGAGCTTTAACTACATTTTTGAAAAAGACTAAATCCACCCCAAGCAAAATTGAGGATTTTTTTTTTCTAAAGCAGTACTTTAAAATTTGTATTAGAAGACATTGATGGATACTCGGCTATTGTCATAAAATCCTGACAGCTTTTATTTCGTCAGGGTCTGCAGCTGGAGTGTGTTGATGTACAGAGTCATTCCTCTTATAGACATTTCAGATCAGTAAAAATGCTAAAAAAAATAAAAATAAATAATACAAAACAGACACATCAGCAACAGGTAAAACTGAAGTTTATACAAAACAAAATCTGTTTTCAAATGATAGCTTAAGTTATTTAGGGGAAAATCCTTATCCAGCCCAACCTAAAACTTTGTTTTGAACTTTTATGGTCAAACAAGTTTACAGAGTCAGTTAATTTCAGCAGGATCTGATGCACATACAGGTTGTTGAGGTGTTTTGCTCTATATTCTATTATTTATATCATTAAATTGACTTTTTTTCTTGGAAAGTACCTGATACAACATGTGTTGTGAGCTGGTGCTCCAGAAATAAACTGAATAGAATGAGTCATAGCTCTGACAGAAAGGTAGATAATCACAAAAAATGTTCAGGTGAAAGTCAAAATGAAGGAAAACCAAATCCCTGCTCAATGCACCGATCGGCCTGAGAACCATTTGGTGAAAACCTGTTTGAGTCGGTCAGTCAGTCAGTTCAAGTCTTACAGCCCAGCTTCCAACAGCCTGCGATAAAACATGAGCAGTCACTTCTGTCTGACACACTCCGGAGTCGTGATGACGTTACTACGGCAGCAGTGTGCAGCGCTGCCATGACAAGCTACTTTATCATTTGTTAACAGGAGGTAGAGTTTGTGTGTTTGGTTTGGAGGAAGTGATGAAGCAATTCCAGGTGGTCGTATGCTCGGCTAAATGCGTGTGTGGGGGTGTGCTAACGTGCGCAACAGAGACAGACGTGAGTGTGCATGAGAGCTGACAGAGGCGTCCACATTGACAGCCTCTGTAATGGAGGAGAAGGCAATTTGTTAGACAGATCCTCCTCTGCGGCTGCCCACACGTCTCCCTCCGTTCATCCTTCTCCCCATCGCTCTGCCTTCATCGCATGTCCTGTAAATCTTCCTCAAGCACTCTTTCTTTCCCACTTACCCTCCATCGCCCACCATCGCTCCTGTCTAATGTTCCTGCTCCTCCATTCCTCCCTGCTCCCCCCTTTGCTCAGCTCAGGCCCTCATCCATCAGGCCTAATGATTAAGCTTCTGCCCGGCTCATCTGAGGCCCAACTTCATATTTCCCAGAGCTGGGTTCAGGCGGTAGCGGAGCGGCAGCCGAGCATGCTTTAGCTGCCATGGAAACTGACATAAAATTCCTCCTGCCTAGCATTCGCTCAGCTCAGCCCAACTTGGACAGGGATCAGTGTTCACATGTGGAATAGTTGTAAATGTATGCAATGTACAGAGGCAAACAGTGAAGATTTTATAAATCTGTAGATGTTTTTTGTTTTGGTTCCTTTTTGTTGTTAGCTTTCATTCAAACTTGTACTTTAAAATAACATATTTACATCTCTAGTAGAAATCTGCCTCCAACATGAAGAAAAGGATTAAAATAGCTGCTAACATCCCATCAGGGGAGAAGTAATCCTGTTCATAAATGCTTATTTCTTTGCACCATGACAATAAGGCTTGTTTGTTTCTTGCTAATATTACAGCCACAGAATGAATATCCTTACATATTTCTGGAGTGGGTTATTAAAAACATCATTCCCCTGGACAAATTCAACTCAGATACTTCCTAATTAAAATGCTATATGTTCATGTTATGCAATTCCACCGCTGTTTGTTCAAAATATAATTCCCTTGAAGAAACATAAACAGCTGCCAACAAATCAAACCTGGTGGTATTATTGCATTGCTGGAGGTAGAAACCTACTTCTTTTTTTATTTTCACTATCAATTCATTTGTTAAATTCCCTTTTTCAAATCAAACTGACTTGGTGTATGTTTGTGCTAAAGGGGCAGTGTTATGAGCTTTAAATAATGTTAGAATTTTATTTCCTCTTCAACAACATACCTGGAGAGTTGCTTCGATTCTTTCATGCATGATTGAGAAGCGTTTAGTTTCCATGGCAACGATTCAGTTATGCCTGAGTGGATCTAGCCCTACACACTCAGCTTCTTCAGACTAGCCAGCAGCAATTAGCAAACACCTGGTGGAACTGTTCTCTGTTACTTAGTTGTGCAGTAGTAGCTGCTTCTCAGTGAAATGCTGGTAAAACATTGTTAAAGGGTTAATAGAGGAGCCATGTTGGGATGATTTCCTGGAGGCGGAGTTTTAGAAAGAGCAGGAGTTTTTAAAGAGACAGATTTCCGATTTGAAAGTGTTAAATTACAAAGTCAAATTTATCTTAAGTCATATTTGGTATATTGCATTTTTATTACAACTGATAGTGACATAGTTACTTAATTGTGCAGTATAAAGGCATTATGTGCCTGGAAAATGCATAATGCTGCCCCTTTAAGAAGCTTTGCTTGGTGTTTTATTATTGCGCTCTGATTTTTTAGGCGGTGTGCACCGTGGCACACTTTGCAGCTAGCATTGCTGTCTTGCAGCAAGAAGGTATAACAACAGATGGATTATGAGATATTCAAAGAGAATAGAGCAGAACCATGCAGGGTTTTCATATTTTAGAAAAGTATCTTTTTAATGCTGAATAAATGGACCAAATGAAGCGGGGTGGCTGAGTTTAGCCTGAGAGAAGATGTGAGGACTCTCAGCACATCAAAAGATCTTTGTTGAATTGATTCAGGCATCTGATCAGGCTGGCTGCCACCTTTTGGTTATTTTTGGGTATGCTGGTGGGCATGCATACAGGGCATCTGGAAAGCATTCACAGCGCTTCACTTTGCCACATTTTATGTTACAGCCTCAATTTAATCTCTCTGTGTTTAAAATTTCACACACATATACCCCATTATGATAATGTGGAATTTGAAAATTCATTAAAAACAGAAAACCAATCGCCCAATCAGATCAGGTCTGCAGTTTACCTAAAGGAAGCTGAAACGAGTAGAAAAATATTCTTTGGGCTAATAAGACAAATGCATGTTTGTTTGTTTGTTTTATATTTATATAAATGTGCAGAACACTCAAGAAAACTTTTTTACATTGTCAGAATGAGGTATATGTGTGGAAAGAGATTAATTGAAGTCAATTTGAAATAAGGCCATAACATAACAAAATGTGGAAAAAGTGAAGAGTTGTGAATAGGAAGGAAGGAAGGAAGGAAGGAAGGAAGGAAGGAAGGAAGGAAGGAAGGAAGGAAGGAAGGAAGGAAGGAAGCTTCCTTCCTTCCTTCCTTCCTTCCTTCCTTCCTTCCTTCCTTCCTTCCCTTCCTTCCTTCCTTCCTTCCTTCCTTCCTTCCTTTTCCTTTCCTTCCTTCCTCTCTTTTTGGATGGATGATGGATGGATGGATGGATGGATGGATGGATATTCTCAGTCCACAGCTTCTTAAAATTAACTGTAGAATATTTTTTAACAGCCAAATTGTGTCTGTTTCATTGAAAATGTTGCTTTTAGTTTGTGTTTGTAACATATCTTCAGAAATTGAAATGTTTTCTCACTACAAAAGATAAAGAATCTGCATGGTTTAAACAGTGTTTTGTTGTATGAGGGGTTGTGTAGTTTCGGGAGTGTGATGATTTGTGGTGCGTTTGCGGACACAGATTACATCTACCTGACATCATCTGATACCGACTGTAAATGATTCAAGGTGACCCTCTGGCCTGCGCTCCAGTCAGGCTGAGCAGATACAGCTGGGAGTGGCTGAAGCTGATAACAGGAACATGTTCCTCTAAGTGCAGTCTGTTGGTACTTTTGCGATGCAGTGCAGTATAACTGTGGTAATAAAAACAGAATGCAAATTTAAAGAAGTACAAACTGAGAAGTGTTACTTTCTTCTGGAGGTGCCGTATATCTCATGGTAATTATAGTGAAAATACTCAGCCTCGAAACAATTACTTTTCCAAATTATATCTTTCCCTGCCTTTTTATCAAGTAAAGCGCCTTGTTCCTTAAATGTGTTCTGCAAATAAACTTGCCTTGCCTCTTGAGAGGTCCTTAAAATTCCATTTATCATAATCTTCCAAACCCTTTTTATGAATACCAAAGAAAGGAAAAACGACTTTGTGACATTTTTGACATGTGTTGGAAAATGTTTTTCGGTTTTCCTTTCTGCAGCGTAATGCAGATCCTTAAATTAAAATTAAGAAAGTTAAAAGAAAGGTAAAAATTCATCTATTACAGTATGTAATAAATGAGATTTGTTGAGATTCCATACTTGAGCTCACTGATTTTCTACATTTTTTATGATAAATCCTTCATCTCTTGCAATATGAATGAATGAGCTAGTTAGTGCCTAGCCCTGTTTCTACCCTACCATGGCAGCGACCGCAAACCTTTGCCACTGATAACTCTGACTCTCAACCTCATCAACTCAGTGTCAGAAAAAATGCAGGTCACTGTGAACACCAATCCCTGCAGCTTCCTTGGGTCAGCTTTGAGTATTAGCATACCTGAGCAGAGTGAAGTACACCCTAGCATGAAGGGACCTTTACTCATCAGGTGAAAGCAATAGATAACTCTGGACTGTATTTCATTAACACCTCAGAAAAAGTATCTGCTCGTGAAAATAAGCATGTAAATTAGTTTTCTCTGTTTGTTTCGATGATGATACTAACATGCAGCTGTCTTCCTGTTACTGACCCTTGACATCTTTTTTCAGGTCCCACAGAGCAATTTAGAGTCTGTCAAAATGGAACTTGTTAAAAGATGAACGGAAACTCCACTGAGTTCCCACCCTTCTGTTCTCCTCCGAGATGCAGAAAACTGCATTTCTCTGTCTGCTCATGCTGAACAGGATGAGTGGAGTGACCAGCTTTCAGCCCCACAAATGCATAGCAAAACAAGGCAGAGACACGCTACCACAGAGTCAAGTGATTCTTAAATGCTGTCGGCCAAACGGGCAGGTGTAGCTCTCAATATTTCAATATTTTGTCTGATGCATTATTAATCCAAACCTAAAGTCATTCTCCTCTGTCGGTGTCAACAAACAGCACCAGATGAACTCAAACCAAAGCTTCTTCAGTGGACAAACACCAGATTAATGCAATTCTTTCTTCTTCACTCATGTCGGGTTTGTTTTTTTTCTGATGCCCTCTGATGACCTCCAGCAGCTTCGTCCTGTTTTCAGTGTATCCCTGTCTGGCTCAACAGCCTCTCTCACTGCTACCCTGCAAATGATGATGAAGATGGGTAAAGGATTTGCATCAGCGTTCGATCGATAGACAGACATGAAAGTGCAGCATGTCTGCTGCTGATGGAGGGGCGTTAGTGTTGGTGTGTGAGTCAGGGAAGGAAATGCCTTCAGAGAAGCAAGGATCCAGGCTGGTGCCCCGGCTGCAGAGATGCACTCGGGGTGTTATCAGTGAAAATAAAATTTCTATCAGGAGTCAAAAATGAAGAGTTATCAGCCTTCGCGAGATTGGCAAGCAGAGGAGAGGGGAGCGTTTTCAGTGCATTCGCAGGGGATTGAAGATAAATGTGAATGAGATCTCTTTCCGCAGAGACAGCGTCTTTGTGCGAGGGTCGTGTGGTGGCGGCTGCACGCTGGCTCGCTGCCTGCTTGGCTGTCACATCCAACCACAACCCATCAACCCCACTGAAGGCTGAACTGACAGAACTGTTTAAAATAATCACATGCTTACTAAGTACAAACACAACCTTCTGGTTCTGGTTCTGCTCTGCACCCAGAACCAGAACCAAACATGGGGAAGCAGCATTCAGCTTCTATGCACCATAAATCTGGAACAAACTTCCAGAAATCTGCAAAACAGCTGAAACACTGAGTTCCTTTAAATGTAGACTAAAGCCTCACCTGGTTAGTTACTTTTGAACCATAATAAATTAAACATTGATTGATTTCTCTAAATTACCAATAGGCGAGAGTGTGTGTTTGGGTGTGCATGGCTGTTTGTCCTGCGTGTCTCTGACCAATGTGTTATGTCCTCACTTGACCTGGACCACAGGGTCATGGTGTTAGTGGATTTAGTCACAGCGTCAACATGTAATGTTAGCATATTGCTGTGTTTGCCACCAACACATAATGCAGTTATGAGATGATAGGTCTGTTTCATACATTTTGGCCAGACCAGATTGTGTAGACATCTGCAGGACAACACACTGTTGGTGCCAGCTTCCCAAATGAGACGAGGTTTCCAGCAAGTCCTGCTGCACTTTGATTCCAGGCTTTGGGGTGGCACCAATCTGGACACTGCATCCTATTGATAGGCCTTGTCATGCTGAGAGCTTTTTTGGGATGACTAAACCAATTTAACATCTGGGATTTTGTGGTGGTGTCATATTTGTTCAGAACCTGCCATGCTTTGTTTAGGTTAGGTTCTCTGTGTGGCCTGCAGGTGTTTCCTGATTCTAAATGATTACATATTTTAATGATAATCAGTATTTATTTAGGTCGCTCTTATTTGTGACTTCAAATAACCCCGTTTTCCATTTCTGATGCAGTGATTCTCAATTTATTCAGCAGTGCACACACGCATTGTCAGTCAGTTGCCTCTTCTGATTCAGTGAGCTGAGTTGTGCAGAAAGCAACGTGTTTGTCTGTGACAAGAGTTGATGCCAAGAATTATGTAGAACAAATGATCCACCGGGGACACATGGAGGGTTTTTGCTGTCTGTGTTCTCCTTACTTCAATCTGGGACAGTGTACCAAAACCTTTCTGTATGCCACACTTTCTCTTTCAGTGCGTGCTTCAAATGGATCTGCACAGCTCTTTGAGTTAGCAAGAGAACCATATGTTTCCCAGGAGCACAAAGAGCATTTTATCCTTTTAATAGTGCTTCTCTTCCCCATCTCCTGATTTTTTTTTCTTTATTTCTTTTTTTTACTTTTACTTTCCTTTATCTTTCTCTTCACCTCATCCTTTTGTTCCGATCTCATAATCACATTTTCTCTTGTCGTTCCTCCTCCCATACTCATCTTTCCCTTCATCTAGCTTCTGTTTGATTTCTGCCCAACTCCTCTCCTCTGGTTTCTTTTTTAACATCCACTGACCTGATTGCAGAAACTGATACACTGCCTTTAGAGGTGTTATTCCCCAAAGAACCTTTTTCAGATTGTGTCACGTAACAACCATAAACATCGATGCCTTTTATTTAGATTTTATGTAGAGAGAAATACAAAATATTAAACAGACAGGGTGGGCAAGGTGAGCATTAGAGAAGCGGTGCGTTCACACCAGCCTTGTTTGGTCCACTTTAATCCAACTCTAGTTTGTTTGCCTGGAATGTCTGGTTCATTTGGGGAGGTGTGAATCTGCAATCACTCTGAATCAGATCAAAACCCTCTGGTCCCACTAAAAACCTGTCTAATCAAAGTGAACTCTGGTGTGATGAGTTTATGCCCAGTGGACCAGAGAACTTTCCTAAAGCATAAAGCAGGCTATAGCGCAAGGGCATTCTGGGTAAAAACTGAGGTCAGTCTGGCTTTTGCAAGTTTGCACTGAGTGTGCGATGGTTGAGCAAGCTGTGTGGATTTTATAGCTGAGGCAAATGTTGGTTCAATATTCACCAAAAATGATCCCTGGTAGAGGTTGATATAAATACTGGTGCAGTGAATCTGCACCAGTATTTATTATGACAGCACTGCAGGAGAACAGGTTGTGTCAGCTTGCTCTTCAATTCTCTTAAAAAATCTTTGGCAGTTCACTTACATCTTTTTTTTTCATCACTTGTTTTTGTTTCGATCTGCTGGATTAGTTGGACTAAAATGCTTGAACTTTCTGTGGTCATCCTTGAAATCCCAATTTCAAGGATGCTGCATTCCTCTAAAAACTGTTTCTGACTTTTCAGATTCAGTGAAATCTATTTTTCAAATACTATTTTACTCTGACTTGAGCCATTTCTGATGACTGTTTTAGTTCTACTTGGAAAAGTGCTTCTCTTATTTTTCAGCTACTTTGCCCATCTCTGCTGCCATGTTTGTCCCAATAAATTTTGAAAATAAAGTGACCATTTTCCTTCAGGTTCACAATTATCCACTACTTTGCGCTAGACACACGAAACCCTTATAAAAAACATTGAAGCTCATGTTTGTTAAGGACAAAATGAGAACATTTCCATGGGAATAAACACTTATAAACACTTCATAACATGCTCTCTCAAGGGCATTTAAGGTCATCAAATAATGTTGAAATTGTTGATATGTTCTAAAAGAAAATAACCTTCCATTGCGCAACTGTGAAATAAAAAAGCATTATGGAATCAGCTGGCTTGAAAATTGAATCAATCAATCAATCAATCAAATTTTATTTGTATAGCACATTTCAGCAGCAAGGCATTTCAAAGTGCTTTACATCATAACAAACACAGAATCACAATGCAATATAGAATCAATCATTAAGTCAAGTTACATCAATAAATTTGTAATTGATTACATTTCAAATACAATCCTAAACAGGTGGGTTTTCAGTTGAGATTTAAAAGAAGTCAGTGTTTCAGCTGTTTTACAGTTTTCTGGAAGTTTGTTCCAAATTCGTGGTGCATAGATGCTGAAAGCTGCTTCTCCTCGTTTGGTTCTGGTTCTGGGGATGCAGAGCAGACCAGAACCAGAAGACCTGAGAGGTCTGGAAGGTTGATACAATAAAAGCAGATCTTTAATGTATTGTGGTGCTAAGCCGTTCAGTGATTTATAAACTAACAACAGTATTTTAAAGTCTATTCTTTGAGCTGCAGGGAGCCAGTGGAGGGACTTTAGAACTGGTGTTATGTGCTCTATCTTCCTGGTTTTAGTGAGAACGCGAGCAGCAGCATTCTGGATCAGCTGCAGCTGTTTGATTGATTTGTTGGACAGACCTGTGAAGATGCTGTTGCAATAATCAATACGACTGAAGATGAACGCATGGATGAGTTTCTCTAGATCTGGCTGAGACATTAGTCCTTTAATCCTGGAAATGTTCTTCAGGTGATAGAAGGCCGACTTTGTAACTGTCTTTATGTGGCTCTGGAGGTTCAGGTCAGAGTCCATCACTACTCCCAGGTTTCGGGCCTGATCGCTAGTTTTCAGTTGTAATAACTGAAGCTGTGCATTGACTCTCGATCGTTCCTCTTTAGGTCCAAAAATAATAACTTCAGTTTTGTTTCTGTTCAGCTGGAGAAAGTTTTGGCACATCCACACATTTATCTGTTCTAAGCATCTGTTCAGTGATTGGATGGGCTCTGAGTCACCTGGTGACATCGTAATGTAGAGCTGTGTGTCATCTGCATAGTTATGGTAGCTAATATTATTTCCTGTTATAACCTGAGCTAGTGGGAGCATATAAATATTGAATAAAAGGGGTCCTAGGATTGAACCTTGGGGTACCCCACATGTGACCTTTGACCTCTTTGATGAAAAGTTTTCAATTGAAACAAAGAAATCCCTGTTCTTTATGTAGGATTCAAACCAGTTAAGCACTGGACCGGAGAGTCCGACCCAACTCTCCAGTCGATTCAGTAATATGTCATTGAAGTGGGCTTCAAGTCCAAACACTTTACTGGAGGACAGATTCACCACCTGCTCCAAGGACTCAACATAAACTGGTAGAAATATCATTGCCATGTGACAAATGTGACCTTAATTGACAAAATACAGAGGTTTGCAAAAGTATTCATACCCCCTTTAATTTGATACTTAACATGTAGAACTAAAATGAGTTTTTTATCTTTCTGTTTTGCCATGTTTTTTTCTACCATATGAAAAAGAAAAATATGATTTTTTTTCTGCAATTACTTCATATTTTATTTAATCAGCTCTTCAAAAACAAATTTTCTCTATAATTGTATTGATTTTTTTTTCTGTGTAAAAACAAATTTGAGTGGTATTACAACACTCAGAGAGTTACCACGGTAACCAAAGAGAGAGGTAAATGGAACTGGGTTAAAGTGTTACTGATGTAAGAGTGGTGCAGGCTGGCTGCGGAGCATGAGTAGGGTGTTGTGTGCCACAAAACAAACACCTTAACACAAATGCTAAAACACTGAAGATGCATGAAAGCATTTGTTACTGTCTGCTGCTCCTTCCCTGTTTAATCTATAAATGATGAGTGCAATTTACTTCAGTTGTTCACACTGGCAACGAATGGAACGCCACAGCTACAAATCTACTACTTCCACCACATAATCACTGACGCAAATGAAAACAGCTACACTAATCTTATTCTGATGTTGTGAAAATACACTTTACCATAACCAGCGGCCACGTGGGATATTACTCTGGCAAAAACACCATAGCAACTCTTAAGTGTTTCCCCTGAAATTAAAGGAAATGTGTTGCAACAATTAATTATTCATGTGTTTATTCAAGCTTTCAGCTTTGGTGTGCAACTCTAAAATTATCAAGATCTGGCTGCTGCTAGTAAAACTTTTTTGCAGTTCCACGCTTCTGTGGGTGCATCACTGGCCAGGTTTCATTGTTGCACAGTAAAATATAAAGCAAAGGAGCAAAAGCAACTCTTTTTTTGGTTACCGAGGAGCCTTAAAATGAAGAAGCACAAGTTGTACTATAACCTGATGAAATGTGCACACACAGCAGTCTCTGAGCCCAGAGCTGAAAGCAGCACAAAGCAGGTTCTAAGCAAAGTCATTTAGCATTTATTTCTGAATTAATAGCATTTACATCTGTTAACAGTTGGTGAAGTGGAGAGAAGAGCAATAATGAGTTTACAAAATCTGTTTTCGCCTGTTTAGCAGGAGGCTGTCAGAGGTTTTCCTTGTGGAATTAGATGTTAGCCGCAGCAGTGAAGTCAGTGGGGCTGTAGGGGGGCTCCGGGGCTTTTCCCAGCTTGCTGCTTCCTCAGATTTGAAGTGGAGTTTTTTACTGGAGGTAAGTTTTCTTCCCATGCATAGAGTAGAGAGGATGCTAATGGTCTGGCCACTGAGTCAAACTAATGTCAGTTCTACCAAGCCTTAAACGCTGAACGGTCCTGCTGCTCCATGTTAACACTCCATGTTGTCTGTTGCTGATCAACACACCTGCCTGTTACCATGACGTCACACACTCATACATGATTATCAGATGCTCACAAACAAAATCACGGTTTTGTAACATAGTCTGTATGAGGGGAAGTAACATGCTTTTTTTAATGACCTTTTTGCAATCGCAATCTCTTGTTACTTGAAAAAAGTAATCAGATTACAGTAACATATTAATTGAAAGTAAGATTTTAGCTTTTTGCAGACAATCATGATCCCTACCTCCAGCAAATACCAAGGGTCAACTGTAATTTAGAAGAACCCTTCCTGAAGCATACAACATACACAAGCACACCCACACGCTCACCAACACACACACACAGATATAACCATCTGCCTTTGTAAGGAACATGGCTGCATGCTGCCTTTGCAGTATCAATCTTCCAGGCTACATATGTCACACAGTACCAGGCAGAGACAGCAGGCGCCAGCATTTATGGTCACCAAAGTGTGAATTCATTAGCAACATGTGTGGTGGCTTTCTTTCACTTCTATCTAATATGTCACGCTCTATGATCTAACAAGGCCTCGAGCTGATGAAAAAAAATCCAAGATGAAGCAAAATCGCTCTCTGGTACATCCCTAAATTGTCCTGCAGCACATGGGCTGAGTCTGAATGGAAGCTGTTGAGCTGTTGTCATTTTCTTTCCTTTTTTTCCCTTTTTCTTCATGGAATTCAGTGGCTAAATAAAACGTTAAGAACCCCACATAAATCTACCTTCTATTACTAAAGTTTTAGTTTTCTTTGTCCAAGATCATAACATAAAGACTATAGTGATTATCTATGAAGACCTGAAAAGAAAAATGTTCTCATTATTTCTTCTTCATCTTTGTGGTTCTAAAAGGTGCAGTCTAACCTCAGTGCTTATGTATTCTTGGAAGTGCTTTTCTCTGACAGAAAATTTTCTTTAAGTGGAACCCAAGAACACATGAAGTGTGTCTGGATACAAATACAGCAGATGGGACCATCTGTTATTAAAGCTCAAGCTTATTGAAGCAAGGCAGAGATATTTTTGGGAAAGCAGCTCAGTGCGTCGAGTGGCTGTAAATATTGCTCCTGGCAGTGGTCACAAGTGCAGGCTAAGATTTTCTATCAACACCAGCGACTACGACTTGTTTTTCCTCTGGACAAAGTCCTTTAAGTTTGAAAGAAATCTGACCTATTTATGTTTCAGACTCTTATTTTGAAGTACAAAAGGTCAGGAATTTGCCTAAGGTGGTGGGTTCATACTCTGTAATTATTCTTATAGCCTTTTCTCCACCACCTTTTTCCTCACCAGAGGAACAGCAGCGGAACAAGGTTTGTCAAACTAGGTGTATCTGGACAGGACTAGCAGCTTCCGTAGAAGCGATCAGCTCTTTGTGTCCTGGACAAAATCTTCCAGAGGGAAGCCCATCACCAAGCAGCGGCTCTCCCACTGGGTTGTGGGAGCGATTGGACTGTCCTATACAGGCCAAGGCTTTCAGGCACCTGTAATCCCACATGCCTACTCCACCAATGCCCTGGCTGCATCTTGGACCGTTTGGTTTCTATTCAGAGCATATGTGAAGTGACGAGTTGGTTTTCACCACTTACTTTTACTCTATTTTAGAAGCTGGACTTCTCATTTCAAGTGCGGCCTCAGCTGTTTTAAACTCTGGGTCCTTGTTGGAATGGGGCAATCACAGATAAGTGCTGGGGATTGCTAGAGATAAGCTGTCTGGCAATACAACATTCTCCATATCCCACAGTGAGACATTGAAACGAATGCTATGAATGAGAAGTTTAGATTACTTGTGTAACCGCGGTTCTCAGAGTAGCGTGAGTGACATGCCTCACCAGACAACCCTTCTTACTGGGGTGAAGCGAGAAGAGCCTCGTTGTGGCACAAGCATTGCTATCACCAGCCAATCAGGATCGGCGTAATGAGATAAACACTTCTGAGGAATACGCCGGAGGGCCGTATCACATAGTGACACATTTCACTCATGCAAGTAACCTAAAGTTCCTCCACTAGTGTTCAGTTGGTCTGTGAGCACATCTGTGAGAACGTTAAGAGAGTGAACATGCAGCACACAAAGCATGCACAAGCAAGTGTGTACAAACTGTAAACAGTAGCAGTGTGGGAGGGGGAGCAGGAATAAGCAAACCAATTAAGGTTGGGTTATGTAGTTGGTGTGAACAATGAGAGAAAATTTTGAACATTATAACCTTTGGTTGAAAAGAAAACCAAGCTGATAACATTGATTGACCATAAAAACATTATGTAGAAATATCGAAGCAGCATCTGGAGACGTCAATGAGAAAAGTAAAACTTGGTTACAAATGGGTCTTCCAAATGGACATTAACCCTAAGCATGAATCCCAATTACTTCTGAAGGACAAATCAATTGGAGATCACGATACCCTGATCATAGTCCCAATGAAAATTTGTAGTCAACAAACCTTGCTCAGTTACAAGGCTCAGTTACTGTGTGGACACACAGTTGTGTCCACACAGTTTGGACACAACTGTGTGTCCAAACTTTTGGTCTGTACTGTAGGTTCTGTGAAAAACAATGGAATGATCTGGATAGAGATGAAATTATGTTGGTAAACTTTTATTATTTTACAGTCTGAAAATATGAAGAAAACCTACTTCATATAAAGTCAGTTTGGCCTCAAGGCAAATTAATTTAAAGCTCATCTTACTTTCCATTGTTGCTTTATCCAATGTTATTTGTGGTGATTTATTTTAAAAGCTTTTTAAAAGCCACTCTTTTGCTATAAAGAAAAAACAGCTAAACTTTTTTTTAATAACATGTTATAAAATACGAAAATGGAAAATGTTTACATTTCAAGGTTGTTTGAGGATAACAGGAGCTGCATTCTGTCAGCAGTATAAAGTCCTTATCTTTATTTCTGCAGTACCCAGACAACTTCTTACTGACACATCTAATTACCAAATTTCAAATTAAGTTGCTTACGCACTTGAACGCTGAACTGTGGCTGTTGATCAAAAAGCTCTTGTCTGGCACAGAATAGTTATATGCTGTTGCCCCTGAGGCGGCAGAGAGCTCATTGTCTCCAGAGCAGTGGAGCCACCAGCGGAGTTTCTGCTCAGCTCCAGTCCACCATGTTGTATTCTTGTCTCTGAGGTTGTCTTGGTTGACCTTTTTGTCACTGCGATGCCTGTCTTTCAAATTTAAAGATGCTACTTCCTCATACCAACGTTACATGTTAGCAGTGAAATATGGACGACTTAAATTATGCAATCTGAGTCCCACCTCATATTTTCTTTTCACAGAGAAAGCTAAACTTCATACGAACCAAGTTCAGTGGCACAGAACAAGTGGCAGCAAACTTTTAAAGTTTGCTGCCACTTGGGGCCTCACATGGGGCCTGAGTCCCCAAGTGAGGGGGTCTCAGTTGGGGTCCCTCAGGCTCCAAGTAAGCTGATTGTGAATATTTAGCTGAGGCCAGTTCTGTTGACTCCCCACAAAATCTGATAATACATTGCGTATTTTCTGAATATGTATGCTCTACCACCCAGAGATGTTATTCCTGGCGTCTTTGAGTTGCTGTTAGTAAAGTGACCGTATGTCTAACGGAAGAGATTGTGGAAAAGACAAGTTGTGCAAAATGCCTCTCAGTTGTTCTCTAGTTAGATTTCTGTTTGCGGTAACTCTCATTTGGTCAGATGTCTTAAATTATAGACATCAGTGATCTCACAGGACCTAAGGTGTTGTATGGTTTGGAACTGGGAGCTGCCAAATTCCTCCACAATATGAATGCTCTGCACAAGTGTCTTAATTGTTTGAGTTTCAGATTTGCTAACAACTGTTTTACTGATCATTTCTGAAATTATATAGCTTAGAGAGATTGGGAAATGAGGCTGATTGTGTGATTAGTAGCTATAGTACTTGGAAATAAATGGTGAGTAAAACAATCACACAACAAGCATCTGGATATTAGTGTTAATCAGTTTTGTAGCTGCTTGCAGCTGGAACTGTGATGTTCTGTTTCACCCATTACAGGTTACAGTGTTTTAAATTTACTTAGTGACAGTTTGTAGGAAATATTGGAAGTAAAATGTCAAACAGGGCAAAAAAATAAAGTGACTAAAATAAATGAACAATGTAAACACAACCTCATAGCGTTCTTCTGTTACAGCACATTTTCTTGCTCCTACTCTCAGCTGTAACAAGTGTCATTTATTTAAATACTCTCCAAATGTCTGTAAGCAATCGGCTGTTAAAACCAAGGGGTCTGGAGACAATGACCTTCGTCTGCATATCTCTCAGGTACTAAATTAGGGTTGCTAAGTGACAAAGTTAGGTCAAAACCAACATTGCAACAGTTACAAAGGCTTAGTCGGCATGCACTTAGGCATCTCTAGTTGTGATTTTTGCAAACCTCTTCCTTCTTTGCTTACAAGCATGTCTTTGGTAAATCTCAGTTTGAAGGACGAGTTGGTGATAATCTTTATCTTCCCACTAGGTTTCTAAAAGAATCTAGATTCCAAAACTCCTATAATTGAATGCAGAGTGCTGGGTGAGGCTACAAAGCAGGGGGTGAAATGGGATTTGTCCTTTGAGTTCTTTAGACAGTTCCTTCATTCTGTGGGTTTAGCAGTCCTGGCTGTTCAGTGTGTTTTCTCAAGTAGTACATTTTGTCTCGCAGCCTTCAAAGTTTCCTATGCATCATAAAAATCTTGTCTTTGCCCTCTGCTCACCTCATTGGCTGCAGAGGCAGGGAATTTTACTTGCAGATTGACTTTATATGATCAGAGGCGCTACATGAACGCTGTGATGTTTGTTTATGTAGTGGAGCATAGCGTCAACCTAGAAGTTAAATATCACTCCTCCTACTGTACTTTACCATGCCGCATCTATCCGCGCTCTGTTGTTACATAACTTAACTACTAAGTTTATGGTTTATTCATGAGGCCTATTTTTGCCCAGGCATTCTGAATGAGACCAGAATCTCTCCATCTCTCCACGAGCCCTGAGGGAAAAAACAGGCAAGCGAGCGAGCGAGATCGCAGACCTGGACAGAATTACCACTTCACTGAACGAAAAGGAGAAAATGATCCTCGCAACCCATTCTCCTACTCCATCCACCCATCTGACCCTCATCATTAAATTTTCTCACCAGCTTCATCTGTGTACATGTGCCTGTGGGGATGTGTGGGTGAGGGTGTGCGGCGCTGCTCGGAAGGCAGCACTGCCACTCTAGATGTCGACATGAATTTATTTACAGTATGTAAAGTAGCCTCGCAAATGGTGCTACCAATCTGGATAGGACAGGAGTTGGCTGAGAGGCTGTGGTGCTTGTGCGTCACTGAGGATACAGTGCAGCCTTAGTGTGTTGGGGTGTGTGTGTGTGAGATGGAGAGGGGAGAGAGGAAGTCGAGGCAGGACGTCGCAGCAGAGCCCTCTGCTGGTGGAAGCAGCAACCATCCAGCATGTCCTCTGGTCAGCTGTGTTTATCGTTTTTTACATTTTTAGTCAGTCGTAACTCTATGACGTCTGACAGGGGAAGTAAATACTTGTTGCAGGCCGGGTTATACAGCTAAGCCCAAAATTATTCATATTCCTGGCTGATGTAGAATTGCTTTTTATTCAAGCAAGATGTTTGTTTCTGACTCAGGTATCTCTAAAAGGATAATGCAACAATCTAAAGGAAATACAAATTTTAAAAATAAATATGATAATTGCTCCAGCTTTTCACTGGTATTTTCACAAGTCCTTTAGTGATGAGCTCCAAGTCGTCAAATTGCAAAGTCAAATTTCTTCTATATATACTGTATATTCTTCTTATATATTTGATATATACAACATTTTATGCAAAACTGAAGATTACATAGATACTTGTTGTGCTATACAATGACACCATGTGCCTGGAAAATACAAAGTATGCCCCCTCTCACTCCTTCCATTACTTTGCAGAAAGACTTTGCAGCATAAACAACCTGAATTTAATTTAATTAAAATGTTTTGTTTCAGTTCACTGTTGATTAGATCATTCAACAATTATAAAATACAGAATGTAAAATACTGACAAGTATTAGAGCAATATAATGTAAATATCTGTAAGTTGTCTTATGAAAAATTCGACTTTTTTCTCCCCTTCCATGATCCCCTTCCTTGAACCAGACGGTAGAACAATGCAAAAAAAAATAAATCCAAATAATTTCAGTAAAATTTTAGAAAATAGGCAACACTCAGACCCACTGCTTGTGGTGGTAAGATGGGCCAGTGGTGTCAATGTCTGGCCACCTCGCCTCTGTCAGTCTGCCCAGGGCAGTTGTGGCCGCTATCCAGTAGCTTGCCACCATCAGTGTGTAAATGTGTGTGTGAATGGGCGAATGGAGTCTGAAGCGCTTTCGAGTCCAATGGACTTGACAAAGCGCTACACAAGTACAGGTTATGTATCAATTACTATTTGCTATTTTATTATGAACCACAAGCAGTCGAGTTTCTCCCATCTGAATTTAAGACATCTAGATGTCCATTGATCTTGTGGACATTTAAGAGTATGGATGTCCTGGATTAGACGTCCATAAGAGGAAAGTTACTGATGGGGCTGAATTAAAAGATTCTTAAAACGTAAGCCTTCCAGGGGTGTGAATAATCTTGGGTTTAACTTTTAATGGTTAATATTTAGCAGGGTCATGGACACTGCCACAAATAAAAAATATATAATTTTGGGATGTTTTTGTGATGACAACAAAGACTTTGAGGTCTTTATTTGAATTTCCCCAATCTCAGCCCAAATGATCTCTGTGGGTCAGGGCTGTTTGGGCAGCAGAAAGGGGGAACATCACATTATGAGTCAGGTGATCATGGTGTCCAACCTGAGAGGTACAAACGGTAGAAGTGAAAAAACATTTCTGGCAGTTTCCTGAGTACTTAAATCAAACTCATCAGCAGTAGATTCTTTGGACATCGATGGTGTGTCAGAGTTGGCCTGCCTTTCCGAGATTTCATCAGACTGTCTTGAACTGGTATCTGGAGGAACTTGTGGACTGGCTGACTGGATTGTTTGACTGTTTGCTGAATTTTAACAGGGCAAACCGGTGAAAGCCAGAGTTAATGGTGTTCAAGTAGATCACTGCTCTGTTGAAAAATAAGCCTCATTTCGCATTTCTGTCATTTACATAAATACCACTTTCTTCAGAGCTCATACATAAGGATCAAATGTTTTTTATTTGTGGTTGTTTTGCTTCCCAATTGCACTGACATTAGATTCAAGTATGCCCCCAAACAACTGTCTGCTCCCTTGAAAGGTAGATGTCATTTTTCAATTTCAGTTTGTCTCAAATAGTTCCTGTTAGCTTGGCATTTTGAGTAGAAGTATAAAGGAAAAAGAAATAAAATTGGACTGTTTTATCCAGTTTTTCATGGCCTGCTGAGCCAGTAGAGGTCTGCTGGCGGCAATATCAAAACAGAGGCAATGATGTCAATGACAGAGCTGAAGGAGACATGAGCTAAAATGGTTGCTGAAGAGGAATCAACTGAGAGGCCTTCTAAGAGTTGCTCCTTTATGACTTTCTAAATGATCACCTTCCTGTTTGTAACAAAATATTAACTTTCAACAGTTGCAACAGAGAAGATTTAGAGAAAAATAAACTTAATTTGTTGCCAACAGATTAAAATATAATTATTGCATTAGCTGCCAAGCCAGTATTTTAAGTATTAACTACGGCCAGGACGCTAACACAACGCTTTTGATTATTTAATAACATCGCAATTAACATATTAAAAATTTGAATTATCAGGTTTTTTCTAAAAAAAAAAAAGTCCCAAACTATAACCTTTATAGGGTACGCCCATAAATCTGATTTATGGGCGGATGATAACAATTTGGAGTTTTGCAGAACAAAACTCTAAATGGCCCACTGGGGGTTCATTTCTGCTTGAAACAGACTGAAAACACTACTGTTGTGTTCAAGTTGTGCTAGAAGGAGTTAGCCTATCAGCAAAGCCATTCAAACCTCAAATAGCATCTCAATGCTAAACATGTAGCAGCAGCACAGACGTCCCCAATGCTAAGTCGTTGTGGACAGTTTCAGTCCATGAATGAAACTGAAACGCTGAAAGCTGAAAGGCTAGAAAGGAACTTTCCACCAATCTGATGGCTGGAGAATCTGAAAAAGAGATTAAAAACAAATATATTTGTGGTTGAGCTCATATGTCTGTTTAGTCAATAATTTAGCACCAAAAAGGATTTTTGAATTGAAAAACAGAAGAAACCATTATGTGAAGAGATTAAGAGATTTGTACTAACTTTAACTGAATGGCCTGTTACTCCACACATCCAGTGCCTTCTAAATGTTAAATGACTACACTTCTTGTGTGTGCGTGTGGGGGGGTGGGCGTGTTTGTGTGTATTTATATAAAATGCATACAGTAGGTGGTGATAACAATGTCACTTCAGTCACTTTAGCTTTTAGATTCTGTGTTGGTTTTGTGGATTCTTGAGTGGGACAGAGTTCATGTTGAGGGATTATTTTCTCCTGATTCCTGTGTTCATTTTCTTCAGTGATTTCCTCCAGCCAGCCTCCATCCGTTTCCTTGTGTAATCTGTCCACTTCAAATGACACATTAGCCCAGGTACACCACAGACAACCTGTTAAGATTCATCAGTGGTGGTCAGTGGTGCCCACTTCCACCATGTGTCCATACCGGCTGTTCTTCCTCTAAGATCGAAATAATGAATGAATTACCTTATTGTGATCAAATGAAGGCTTTGTATTAACCAGCAAGTCATCTAATTTAGCTTATAGGATGTTATTCAACATGTATATTCTTGACATAATAAAATCAGATGCTCTGACAGGTCATCTCTGTCCTTGTCCGTCCAACCAACAAACACTAAGCTCTTCATTTAAGAGGGAAACTTGTCCCACATTGTCTCATTATGATGGAATTCTCTGTTTGCTGTCAGCTGTTTGCCAAAGATGAGTCGTCCCTGATCCCATTTCCAGTAATCATTCCACCAAGTTCCTACACTCCTCGGTGGAGTCTCCATGCCTGTGTTCCTGTTGTCTCCTGTTTTTCTCCTTGTGCTCACTTGTTTGCCTTCCTCTTTGCATGCTTCTGGATTCTTCATCACACACGCAGACAGAAAATAAGATGTCAAAGTATGCATTACCACCTACTTGTGGTTCAGTGTTCATGAATTCACCTATTCACAGATTTTTTTTGTGGAACAAAACTCTAAATCATCCATGGATTTTTTTTTCTGACATTTTTGAAAGTGGCCATTGAGATGCTATTGGCTGACGTTTTCAATCCAGGAGCTGCATTCAAACTTGTAAACGTGCAGTTTCCAAGTTTCTGCCTCACAGAGCAGCCCTCCCTAGTGACTCCCCTACTCAGCTCCTTCAGACTAGACAGCACCAATTGCAACCACCTGGTGGAACTGTGTACTGCTGTGGTCATTGTAGCAGCTACTTCTCAGTGCAACTCTGGTAAAACGTTGTTAAAGGGTTAATAGAAGAGAGGTTGTGAGCTGGAATTTTTCAAGAGACAGAGGCCCAATTTCAAGGTTTTCAATTACAAAGTCAAATTTATTTAAAGTCATAGTTAATACATGTAGCATTTTTTTGAAGTTAACATAATTACTTGATTGTGGTAGAAAATGGCAAAATACTTCCTGAAAACACATAATACTGCCACTTTAACTGACTTTGAAATCTTTTTAAACTTTGAAACACAAAATAAGCCAGAAGTGTTCACAGAAATTCACATCTCCTTTTGTGTATTTTGATTTTTGCTTCTGACCTTGCAGGACAAAGCCTTACTAAAGCGCTCATTCAGTACTCTGCAGTGACCCTGTTCCAATGCCACTCAGTTAAACCAGGTTATCACCTAGAAAGCTGCTCTTAGAAATGGATAAAACTAATTTCCTTCACTGTAAGTGACACATCAGTTCATTATATGTCAGATGGGAAGTGCATTATAGATGGAATAATAAGCGACAAAAACAACTGGTGTTAGAACAGATGTTGGGGTTAGTTTGTTATATTTTCCACAACCCACCAACTGTCACATTTCTTCAGCTTGGACATTCTTCTGCTTTCTGTTTTGTCACAGCCCCCGTTCTGCTTTTCTTCTCCTGTCATTATCTCCTGTCTCTGCGTTGCTCTCCTCCCTTGCCTCTGCCTTCGAAAGAGATGATCCAGAAATAAGACCATAAATAAGAAATCAACGGCCTTTTCTGTCCCCCCACATTACAGGCTTTTGATGAATGCTTTCTGCAGTCGTATTACTCACTGGCTTCAAATCAATGCGATAATCCTCCCCTGCCCCCACTCCGCCAGATTGATTTCGGTGGCAGTGACAACAGCGCAGAGGGGTGCAGAGCAGATCTGTACACTGTAAGCTCTTTTCAAAATACTTGCAAACAAGAGTTATATAGGTGCAGCTGGTTACAGTTAGCAGAATAAATGAGTACCCACAAATCACAGAGGCAGGAAAGCCAGTATAACTGATCTGTAGTGGAGATAGCGGTGGATTCTTAAATCTCTTTATCCCCATTTATCAGGCTCTAAAAATGGAGGCCAGGCAGTTAAAGTTCCATGAGGTTATGTTTGAAATTATTCAATGAGTAATTCAAAGTTGTCAGGGGAAAGGCAAGGCAAAAAAATGCATATGGTAACAAAATACTGTGTAATCAATGCCTTCAGGTTCATACCACTTGAAATGAGTGCCATGGTGACTCTGGAGTGACTCTGGAGGAGCCACCATGGCATTCCTCCAGAGTATGCTAGCTATTAGTTGTGCACTCAACAAATTTCTCCTTTTATGCAAGAGACACATGAAGAAAGCCGTTGTTTAATAAAATGAGTCCCATTTTCAGTTTGCCACAAGAAAATGTTTTCTTGCACTAGAGCCCAATTATTCTTTTTCTCTTATAACACAGCTGCCATTTTATTGATAAGAAAACCTAAGGTTACACAGATTCTTACAATTTGAATTAAACCTGAATCTGTCAAAATGACAAAAGACTAGACCTAACATGATCTAGATGCTTGTTTCCATCCTGATAAACACCAATCAGAATCCACTGGCAGATAACTGGGAGGTTGTAAAACAAACAGAGCTGCAGGCGTAAAAGTGGACATGATGTCTCTTGTTCTTGTTACCGCGGTAGACATATTTTTTGATGCTATACCGCTTCCAGTGCATATTGCTGGCTGAATATGTGTTGTGTCTGTGACAGAGGAGAGCCAACAAATAGGGATAAAAGAAGCTCTGCAGCAATTTTACAGCTGGATTTTACAGCTTTGGTATAAACATAACAATATGTCAGATCCTAGAGGAAGCAAACAGCCAGCTTGTAAACATAAAGAGATGTCCCCGGGTTCTCAAGTGCTAGAAAAGAGAGACGATGGATGGATGGATGGATGGATGGATGGATGACAGAACTTTGTATTTTTCTTTATTTTGGGAATTATAGGGGTTAAGGGGCAATAAAATTGAAAGTTGCTAAATTTTACACGTTGCATGTTAAGTTGTACGCTGCTACACAGAAAGAATTAAGTGTATGATTTTGGCAGAAGAAGAATCACAAGGCTTTTTGCACAAATACAATAAGTGTCCATTAGACATAGTTGTTGGGAACATTGGACATTTTCAGGGATGTGAGAAAAGTATTTTTGGCCAGCTTTGAAATGTTAACTAAGCCCCCATAAGCAATCGGCACACAGACGCCAGAGTCAGTCAAAAATGGTTTGACTATTTCCTCTTGCCATTTGGCTCTGTTAGAGTTGTTGGGGTGATGGATCAAATCCCAGCAGTCTACAGGTCAGCAGTGCAGGGAAATATGGCATATCTGCTGGATATAACAAGGACTGAGGGATATTAAGCAGTAATATTTAGATAAATCAACTCAAACATGGGCTGTCAGTCAGGGGTGGATCATTGTCTGAGTTTTGCCTGACTGAGATTACATTTGTAATATGAGATAATTTTTGTCTCAGATTTCCACCACCCTTCATTAAAAGTGTAAACAGTCACTCATAGAAATAGTTCAGCACCTGCAAGGAATTTTCTGATTTAAGTTTATACACATGTGAGCCACTGATAGAGATGTCAGTTTTTCAATGTACAAGATGCTGGTTTGTCTAGAAGGGCAATACATGAAATGATGGTCTGATTAGTGGAGATGAAGTATTACCAGTCCAGCAATTCCTCAGAACAGGAACTGAAGGTCAGCACTAAGCAGACAAATGTGACAGGCCACGACAAAATAAGGAAGAAGTCTCCCTGGGTATTTGAAGTTACTTACAGATTCTAAGAGTGTGGATTCTCGGTCATCAGAGGGGAAAGAGGAGGCTGATAACCTAAAGAGACCTCAAACAGGAAAATACCAGCGGCTGAGGAGATGTGAGAATCATGTGCATATTCAACCCAGGAGAGGAACTGACTCCAGTTGGAAGGAGTAGAGGTGAGGCAGTGTAAGGTGTATTCAAGTTTTCATTTTATATGTCTTTATTTGGATTGTGGATGGAAAGCAAAAGTCAGACTGAACTTGGTGTTTAGGACTTTGCAGAACAGAACAGTTTCCAGACTTGGGTGGTGAACTGGGAACCACAGACAGACAGGATGTTTTGGGTACGCACGAGACAGAAAACATGCTTGACCAAGAGTTGATCCTCTTTCTGCAGACCGCAATGAACTTGTGGATTTTAAATGACTGATTATTGTTGCTAATATGAAATGATGAATGAATAAAGTAAACTAACTTGCTTTATTCTGTGACTGTTTCTGCAGATGACAGCCGAAGCCATTCTGCGCCTGGTCAGTGACCCTGTGCTGCCTTTCTACCCTCTGGACATTGTGTTGGATGTTCAAAACAAACTTAAAGGTAACATATGATGTAAAAATAGTGGTGAGACTAAAGCAGATGTAAAAAAAATAGTAATAATATGAAAAAATATTCGACTTTACACCTGTGCACTGTTTCTATAATAATATATTGAGTTCAAGAAGTATTTCTACCAGTTGTAAAGGGCTCTGGTACTTTGCAGCCGATTCCAGAATAGAGCTGGGTTTGATTATTTTTCTCCACTTTTACACATTTTCTCCTTTTTCTGGTGGCCATATTGCCCTCATTATAAGAACAAAAACAGATTTAGTTAATAATGGCTCAGTTCCACTCAGTGCACAAGAATTAGAGCCTTCATGCACAAAGCTGGGATCCTGGAACGAGCACACCTGCTCAAACTGTCATGCTGTAATTTGATGTTAATAATTGGAGCTAAAAGATCTTCTGGAGAAAAAATTCACTTTTTAAAGTTCACCTACGAAAGCTGCCGCTACAGCTAATAGTAACCAAAGCTAAACATCAGGAAGATGAAGGCGGCTGAAATTCTCTCTCGATGAAACTGGACTCTGAAAAATAATAAAATCACGTTGCTCGTGATTTTAGCCGAAGAACTCTGGTGCACTGTTGGTGATTGTAGTAACGTTCACTCCATGCTGTTCTGTTAGGTGTCCCTGTGCAATAACATGGCAGTCAGTCAATGCATTTAAACCTGTAGAAATGGTGAAGAAGAGTTGTTGAAGGTCAAACTCAGCATCACAGGAAGGTCAACTCTGGTTTAAGTTGACTTGAATGTGGTATGGTTATTGTTTCCCAACAGGCTGGACTGAGTATTGCAGATTAACTGGAATTTGCACCCAAAACCTTCTCTGTTGTTTACTTACAATGGTTGAAAATATCCAGTTGTCAGCTTCTTTTTGGACAGAAAAGCCATTTTTTTAGGACAGAGGAGAAAGGGAAGACTGGTTTGAGATAATGTCAGGAACCTAATGTCACGGTTGTTTTGGTGTTTTGATTATTTCATTCATAGTTGCATTTTTATTGTGTTCATTGCTTCCTTATATTGATTACATCATCTTGTTTCGATTTCACTGTTCAGTCTTTTCTCAGTGATTCTAGTTTATTTATTCCTTGTGTCTAGTTATAGATTACTCTTAGATTAATTCTCTTAGTTCCCCTGTTCCCATGTTCTCTCTCTCTCTACCTCACTCCTGCTACCTGTTAGTCAATCAGCCCGGTCTATTGTTCCAGCATTCACGCTCCCAGTATTTATTCACCTCTCTCTTATCCCTTCTTGCTGATTCCTCCCATTTATCCCACTACTTCCCTGTTTCCCCTGCTGGTTTTTGTTCCCTGGGATCTGTTTTTTGTTCTACTCTGGCTCCCTGTGTTTATATATTTATATATATATAAGTTTTTGCTCACTTTTCCTATTAAAATGCCAACATCTACTTGCCGTCTCTGCCTTGCTGCATTTGGGCCCATCATCACTACTACGTTATGACAGATAACTAAAGTATTTTTTTCCCTTCTGACACATCTAAATAGGGCCATAAATTTCATTTGATGAACTACATAGATTTTAATGCAATTCATAGTTTTTGGGGTTTTTTTTTTTCTTTTAGACATCCAAAAATCCCAAGACAGGATCTTTGTATTGTGTTTCTGTACACACATAAATCTGACGCACAAGCTACATCCACAAACAACATCTGTGGATGACAGGGTCACTTCTCATGGTATTCTGGAGCTGCTTTTGAAATATTTATTTCTGCTTCAAAGATGATCTGATTGGACGCTGGTAAAGACTATTGTTGTGTTGAAGTTGCGCTAAAAGGAGTTAGTCTATCAGCAAAGCTATTCAAGTCTAAAGAGCATCTCAAATATAAACATGTAGCAATAGCACAGTCTATGATGGTTGCAGAACAAAAACCAAAATGTATCTATTTGAGCTCATGTGTCTATTTGTTTTTCAATCATTTAGAAGTAAAATGGGTCTTTGAGAATGTTGCTTTTTATATCAATATAAAGTTTTTGTCTAAAATATGATTCATGGGAATCAATTAATTACAGACCATGCAAATAAAAATGCATCAAGTTTTTTCTTTTTAGTCTATAAGACATAGACAATCTGGAACAATCAGAACAGGGAAGACTGAAGGCCTATAAGTAATGTGTGTACTGGTTTGAAGATGAGTTGGTTATTGTTGCATGCACATTTGAACTTTAGATGTTGGCTCTCTGTGTGTTTGTTATATATACTAATTTACATATGTCTGCATATGCAACTTTCTCTGTTTTAAGTAAGCAGTGCTTTAGTCTGAAATGAACCCAGCCCACATTTCTATTGCCAAACATTCAGCAGTTAACATGCTGTACAAGCTCTCAAGCCCTGTGAGCAAAAATAGGCTTATTCAGTCACACTCTAAGAGCTCGGAAAGACTGTCCTTGAATATTAAAATGGCCCTTGAACAAGGCTGCAAAAAAATAAAAAATAGACTTTGATGCCTGTAGCCTGCATGCTGGCATCATGCAAATTCAGAGTAAACAAAGTGTTACTTCCATCAAGAGGTATCCTGAAAGTACTGGAGTTTCTTCTAAGCAGAGTCACAACTAGATATAGTCAGTGGAATATGCACTGTGGAGAATTCATTCTTCATCGCCGGGACAAAATAAAATCTGTAAAGCGAGGATTATCGATCATCTACGGACCATGATCTGAGATTTAAAGTGCTGTAGGCGAGCGGACGATCCTCACGTAGCTCCAGCTTCAAGTCTCATTCATTTTGTCACTAAGGCAATCACTCTAAGCCTCAGGTTCACTGGCTCTGTCTAAGCATATAAGCATTGTCCCATTAAAGCCTAGATTGAGTGGTTATGCCTCCTCATCTGAGACTAATGGAAAGATTATAACCTGAGAGAGAAATGATTATGATACCTGCCTGTAGCCCCCATGTCTGTTCCTTCATCACTCTGTCCCTCTGCATCCCCACATCTCTGCTCCCCAGTTTCTCTTCTCTTTCACTTCTTTGTTCAACAAAGTAACATCAACATCTTTTATTTTTAATGTTTAGCTGCTCTTTCTTTAATACATTGAATACATCGTGTAAACCTTTTTCTCTAATGTAGTCTATGCACAAGCTTTGAAAGGCGATATATGTTGCCTTCTGTTCGGAAGGCAATAAATAGATTGACAATGAAACTTCACAAGATAAATGAGAATGAGACATGAATAACGCTGCAGTTAGGTGTTGACCTTAAAGCGGACCTTGGAATATGTTTTATTTTAATTGCACACCCTTCATAATTTGACATTATGCCATTGTGGTTTATAGGACGCGTTATTTATGCTCACAATTGGTTTTATTATTCTCATCTGCCACAAGTATCAGAGAGGCTGCAGTGACAGATTTTGGAATTTTTATTGAGGTTATTAAATGTAATTCTATGTCTCACTGTAAATGTGTCAAAGTTAAAATTGGCCTTTAGCAACGGTGCAAATATTCTAAATGCTTTTTAACCCGACTGTGACTTCCTCACAGCATCTTTACACTGCTTTAAAATGCAGAGAATTCAGGATGGAGTGAAATAACTCTAGAAAATGGTGACAAGGTAGAAACTGTGTAGCTGTGTAGTATCTATGTTTAAACAAATGTCATGAAAAGATACTTTAGAAGACACAAAACATCCAATTAACAGCTTGTTATATAGAAAAATATAATCAAATTAATGCAAATTTAATGTCATGCATCTTAGTTGTCAAATGCAGTTTATGACAATTGGTTGAAAGTTGCAGTTCCACTTATTGCATCATTGAGTTTTTAACTCAGCAATCACTTTTACTGAGCAAGCATGTGGCGACAGTGGATAGTAATTTTTTTTCCTTTTACAGAGAGAAACCAATGATTAAAAAGAAATACAACTAAATTCACACGCAAATAATATTGAAAAGACATGCCGTGCTATCATCTTTATATTTATGGCAACTTATCTTGCTATTTGAAAGTTTTCCAGTGGATCCAGCAAAGTATCGTCATCAACAGAACCAGCACTGTGGTTCTTCCACACTCTGAATTTATGTGGATGTCATTGAACACTTTGATGAGGGCAGTCTCAGTACTATAGTAACCATGGGAACCAGACTGAATGACATCAAAGCGGTTGGTTAATGTGAAGAAGTTAGTTAATTGTTGAAACAGCTTTTTACCTTACCGATGAAAGGATGAGTGGAGACTTCAGAAAAGGACTTCCTTTAATTCTTCCATTTCAAGGTACTGTACAGTATATCTAAGCTTTATAGACGTCACAGTAAACATGGAGCCCAGTCTCTCACCATCTCTGTTCAGCTTTTAGACACTTCTTACCAGTGGAGCCTTTCTCCATGGAGATGTTCTTCTGACCTCCACCTTAAAGGGAGCAGTGGAATCACTGAGATTTTAGATTAGAAGTTGTATCTCACTCATTCAGTGAGTTAAAGGATAAAGTGGAAGTGGAAGAGTATACCAGATTAAAATCTATGTATTTATCAACCTGTCCATGAAAAAACATTGAGAGTTGTGTTTTTACCTTTTTGAAATGTATTAAAATTTAGGAGGTGTGAATGTTTCAGGAAAGTGTTGTACACTGAGTAAATTATTCACATATGACTTCATCTAATGACTAACGTGTGACTGTTGACGCTACTTATTATTTTAACTTCATGTGATGACGAACTTAATATGAGACTTGCTTTGTTAGCACTTTAAAACCTTAATATAATTTGAAAAATTATTTATTGCCATTTGTTTTTTTAGTGTCATTGTTCTTGGCGACATGTTGCCTGTCAGTTCTTTCGTTAGCAGTAATTTTTCTCCAGATTGTCACTTCAACTCCCTTGATGATCAGAAGAGTGGTTCTGCTGACTAATATCAGAAACTTGATGTGAAACAATTCAAAAAGCTTAAGGCTGTCAAGGCTGATTCTTTTTTTCAGTTTCCAGTTGAGATGTAATAAAGACTGTAATTCGTAATCAGTATAATATTCCCACAGCTCAGTCCTCTCTCATGACCCGCTGTAGACAGGGCAGCACTTCTTTATTACCTGCAGGATTGACGGCTGAAATGTTCTGCCTCCTCTCACCTGCAAGCGGGTCAGGAAATGCTTTTCGTGTTGTCTCTCGTTCTGCATCAGAATCGATCTGAAAATTCTTTTATTGGTTTAAAAACCAATAAACCAGTCTGGACCCTGCCTATTTATTAGATTTACTTCTATCCCACGTTCACTGAGAACCCACAGGCCTTCAATGTAAACCCAAAGTGAGACTAAGAACACATAAGTGAGATGACTCTTTTATTATTATTACCCACATTGATGGAACAGCCTTCCATCTCACCTCAGGGCAGCAGAAGGTATTGATATTATTTTTAAAAGTAATCTCCAGACTTACAGTTGTACTTTGGCCAGTTTTTATTAGTGAAACTGTTTGTGTATCTCTCAAGGGCTGAAACAGTTAATGGGATTAATTGAGACTAATCAATTATTTAAAAAATTGTCAAATAATTTAGTAATCAATTAATCGTTAACTGGAGTATGCAGACCAAAGAAAGAGCTATTTTGATTAAATAAGTCAGTGAGAGCTATAATGTATGTACTAAAGAAATTTATAAATTTTGCATTTAAGATAAAAAATAAAATCTTTGTCTGAAAATATATCCAGAACTCTTCAAGTGGGATTGTTGCAACTTCAGCTGATTCACATTCTTTAGAAAAATCTTTTATTAGATACTTTTTGCTCTGCGGATTGGTGACCTGTTCAGGATGACCCCGCCTCTCGCCCAGAACGTTAGCTGGAGACAGACACCAGCACCCCTCCTGACCCCACTGGGGACAAGGGTGTAAGAAAATGGATGGACGGATGGATTGATGGTACTTTTTGCTGTATAATTAGTAATCAGTTAATCACGAAAATATCAAGTGTACAGTAAAGAAATGCTGTTATTGACTTTCAGTCAATAAAATATTTGTTTATTTAGAAAAGGGAATTTAGTGTATTTCTAATATTATATAACATTGTTCTGATATTGTTTTAAAAGGCTTACGTCTGCAGAATGTGCCCATTTTTGTCATATTAATCGATTATTTGTAAGAATAATTTAGAGTATAACAGATTACTAGAATAATTATTAGTTGCAGCCATCTATCCATCTAAACTGTTTACTGTTAGATTTTACATCATTTTCTGTTTTCCCTTATTGTTGTTGAACTGTAATATTATGTCATGCATATTTTATTTTCCCAGTCATTTCTTTTTCCCCTCACATTTTTTTCGGCAAACTCACATTGCATTAATGTTAAAATACTTCTTTCATTTTCAAAATATCAGATTATGGCTTTTGTTATAATCCGATACATATTCTGAAACTCTAAAATAATTCTGATGCAGTCAAGAACAAATGTGTATTTCTCACACAACATGAAAACAGAAGGTAGGAAAGAGAGAAAATAGAAATCTGATATTTGAGGAACATCCTGACTGATAGGCAGAGGTTAATGACCAGATCACAAATAAATGAAGGATTTGGAGAACACCTATTGGTATTGAATAACATAGTTGAAGTCCACCGAGGCATTTCTCTCTACTTGCTTTGTTTTGGAGAAGGACGGGGAAACCAATGATCCACCACAAACCGTGGACCTGTCTGCTCATCTATCCTGGATATGAAGGTTGCAGACTGAAAATACCAGCGTGTGCGGAGGGTCAAGAAATCACTGTGACCTCACATAGATGAGTGCAAATAGTGCATCTCTCCTGAATGTAATGGCCATATGTGTGCCCACGTGTAATTAGAGCTATAGATCTTGTAACAGGAAAAAGCTGCTAGTAGATTATAGCATGACTTATATAAAAACAACTAACTGTAAGTACAATTAGATAGAACATTATTTGTTATTCATCCTCACTTAATGAACCAAAAAAAAGAGGGGATTTTTTTGACAAAATTATTTAAAACTAATGTACATGCAGGAAAGTCCCCAGGTTCTATGGTATCTGTAGAGATTAGTGTAAAAATAGAAATTATTCTGATGAATAAAAGCATCTCCTTGAGTGTGTTTTGTTTTTCTCACCTTTCTTCTCCCTGCTGCTCTTATCTCAAGAGTCCAAGTCCCAACTGCATAGATGAATGCAAACTCTCCCATGTATGTCCCAGGGTGTCAAAAGATATGATGGATTACAACAATCAAACAATATTTCATGAGTCCCAGCTGGCTGTGAGGCGAGTCATTTAAATTTGTAGGAGAATAGCTCCCGCTGCCTATTTTTGGCCCCTCTGTCTTCACATTTTTCCCACCGATGAGTCACATTCTGTTCCAAACCTGCTGTGGCCCTGCGATATGAAGACATACCAAGTCCTGCCGATTAATATCTTGGATGACAGTTTGCCTCCTTCCCAATAATGTTTATAATAAAACTGGAATTAATCCTGGACTTCCCTTGCTTCTTCTCAGTCCTCAATGAAGGATGTCTTCAGGTTTCTGTTAATGTTTCAAATCACAGAACAAATTCTGAGATAAACGTATCAAGAGAGCTGAAACTTGGATGTTTACAGTTCAGGTTGTTAATTATAAATCTCCCACTATTATCCCCCAAAAATATGAATTATGTGTAAAAAAAAATAATTATTATTGCTTGTCATCTCATTCATAACACTATTAGTAAACCGGTAAAATATTTCATGCTTTTTAATTTTTGTAATTATGATGATGGCTTACAGATAATGCTTACAAATGTCAAAAATTTAGAATATTACATCAGACCAATCAAAAACAGATGCTATAAGCACAAATGTCAGATTTCTGAAAAGTATGAACACGTCTATGCAGTCGTGTTAGAGCCGTTTGCATGATTGACTGCGTCAATGCGATGTTGCGTAGAGCCGATCAGCCTGTGGCTCTAGAAGTTTTCATTAACTACCCTTTCCATAGTATTCTAATTTTAAGTCAGATATAATGCGACATGGCCTTTCTGACTGCAAACGTTTTGAAAACGATCAAATATGTATGTGGTTTAGCATGTGGAAGGGGCACAAGTCTGGTTTTTCCAGAACTGAGCTGTTCAGACAGACAGGATGTGGCATTCCTTATTCCACATCAGGGCGTGGCGTTATGCACGGCGTTACAGAAAGATCATTTCTGATCAGAAGATTGTCTGATCGGAAGAAATGAAAATCACATACTTTTTGACTGTAATAAATGATCACATGTTGCCACCTTGTGACCAAACTTGACATTATGAAGCAAACTTAGCTGTATAGCTAACCTGCAGCGCCACTCCTAGGATGTATTAATGTGAAAGTTAAAATAAGCTGGTAACAGACTGATTGGAAGAAATAAAAAAAAGGATTTAGAAATGGGTAGAAGAATGATAAAGTTCACTGCCAAAAAGATGACATCTACTAAATAAGTTTGGTTTCTTGTCTTGATGGTTTGTAGAATAAACCTCTTTTCTTCTTTTTTCTGTTTTTTTAACAGTCAGTGAACTATTGAAAGCCTTGTATTTAAATAGAAGTGACAAATTGTCACCTCCACTTTTCTTCAGGAAAGTGAGTCATTTGTCACTCCAGAAGTGGATTGTGAAACGCTGCTCTGGTGAAATAACTAACAATTCTGACAAACTAGAAGTTGTGAAGTGGCAACAGATTTTCTGGTATACGGTTCAGGCTGACTCTGTTAAAATAACCCTTTTACCATAACTGAATCTTGTCTAAGTGTCCATTTCTGACAAGGACTCATTGACTTAAGGCAATGAAGCATGAGTTAGTAAAAATAACATAAAATACATAAAATAAGCTTAGAACAATTATATAAAGAAAATATGAAAAGTTATGCACAGTAACCTTAAAGAATTGTCTATGATCAGGTTAAATCAAGGCAACAAAGTTCTATGCTCCGAGTCCCCACCAGTGGTCAAAAATTGTTAGCTAACTTAATTAGAAGGTAGGTCAGGCTGCCATCAGTTGGAGCTGCTCCAATTATTCAACATGTGAGAAAATCATTAACAGTAAATCATCTTATTTTATGCAGATGTAGCATCTTATTGCATAGCATAAGATGAGTTAAAATATTAGATATGGACATAGATGGAATAGAAAATATTGGGTCATTGGTTTCCATCACAGTGTAAGATCTAATTGTGTGTGCTACATTACAGCCTGGTACAAACCAGGTCTTTGTTCTGTGCTTTGCTTTGTTCAGGGGGTCTGGACTCTTGGCGACTGAGAAACGATTACTTCCTGAAGGTGTGGATTCTGTTGAAGTTAAAACGATTGGATCTGACTTTACCCAATTGCTAACATTTGGCCGTGATGTATGTAATGCTCCAGTTTGACCATAAAGGAAGCTACGCTATGAAGCTTACGGAAAACTGCCTGTGCCGAGCCAAACAAGATGGCAGTTAATGAGAACTGCAGGCTAAAAACATTCCTCTTGCTCTCACTTTAAGTGCTAAATATTTGGAAGCATGTCCAGCATGGACTGAATGACTATGTTCTCTTCCTCCACTGCCATATCCAAACCATATAATTTTCAAACAGCGCAGAAACTCGACGGCCTCATTTACAATTCCTCCTTCTGTTCATTGACTGGCCAGGATGCATCCTGAGAAATCCAGTTCAATGGGAGAAATATGAGGTGGAGCACTGAAGGAAGATGAGAATTCATTGAAATAGGAAAACAATGGCCAGGCATTATCAGATGTTTTGGAAAGTGTAGCAGTATTTAACTGAACACTTTCCTATGCCACAGAGCAGAACTACAGTGATTGGATCTTGGGGATCATCTGACAAACTGTTGGCAGCTTCTAGTCCCAAAAATAACCATTCACTCTTTCATATGTCTCTAAAATATTCCATTTCTCTCAAGGCCAGCCACTGAGTTCTTCGCAACCTGTATATCTTCAGCTGCCGTCAGCTTTTCAGCAACGGGACGCTTGCCGAAAGCTTGGCTTTAAATAGTTGAGTTTAAACATTACACCATTCTTCTTAGTTCACCCTGGAGCAGACGACTGGCTGACTCAGTCATTTTTTGCTGTTCTTTGATCCACGCGAACAGTTCCATTTTCCTCCATGTCTTTTTGTTCTGGTTTCCATTTTGAAGCATTTAGGATGGTTTTAGCTGAGCTGCATCATTTTCACACTTCTTTAAGTCCCTTTCTCCTCTCCAATTAGCTTTTTATTCAAGGTAAGCTGTTCTTGGGAACAATGTCTGGTGTCATTTCACTCAGAGGGAAGTAGACTATAACTAGTGTGTACAACATTTACTGACTTCTTTAAATAAGGACCACCTGTCAGAATGAATAACCTCACTCGGCTTTGATTGTGTGTCGTACCTGCAAAGCTTTGCTACTGGAACGGCTGTAGTATTGTGTAGTACATGGAAATGGGACGCCTGCACCACATTAGGCGTTCTTTCTTTTCCCTACAAAGTGCCAAACACACAAATTCAACAGTGGCTGCGCTCATCTGTATGAATGGATAAAGACGTACTCTCTGTGAGCGCAGTACAACTGTTTTACCTCCACCTTGACAGATGCCTGGCTGCAGAGTGAGCCCTTCACAGGGAGACGTAGCAGAGAGGAACTCTCTGTAGGAGTTGTGCTCCTAAATTTGTTCTCACATGGAGATGCAGATGTGAACAGATGAAGGGCTCTCGACAGTTAAAAGGAGATGTTTCAAGCAACTTAACGTTGTGATGTTTTTATCCAGGCAGAAAACCTCTATTGTCTCGTTCATCTGTTCAGGCTCTGTGAACAGCAGCACTGTGTGTAGGGAGGGATCTGTGTCAGATTACCTGCTGGAGCATCCCCATGGTGGCGGGTGTCAACCAGCAGGAGATAACACAACAGAAATATTATTCTTTTCTTCCAAACAAAATGGGTTTTTAGTTTATTAATGGCTTGCTCTTTTAACTTATTAGTTTTTTTCCCCCTTCTCCAGGGGAAAAATATAAATAAGAGTGAATGGTGCTGTATACAAATCTGTGCAACATCTTTCAGATTTATATATTTATTTTTTTCTTAGCTATATTTATTAATTTTTATTTTTAAGAACAAAATGCATCACCAAACAAAAGCTCAGTAACACGGTTTAAAGGAGAAACCAAAAAAACTTTCCTGGCTTTCCTGGGTCAGACATTAGAAAAGGTCAACAGGGCAGGAGCCCCGGGCCCCGACTGTTAGGGGCCCCACAGATTTTTAGTTTTTGTTTTTATTTGTGTGTTTTTTTGTTGTTTTTTTTAAGAAATGCGTGTTTTGCAAACATTGTACTTTATTGAAAACTCCTGGCCCGAATCAGTGCGAATTGTATAAATATTTTAGGATTTTATGAAAATGAACAAAACTCAAATATTTGAAAAATATGAAGTTATGGTACTTTTTGTGGACAACATGGAGCTACCAACCAGCTTAGACCTGCATCAGATCAGGCCCGCTGATGTAAAGGAGTACATATTAATGTACTTTAATTTGCATTGGTAAAATCTTTTTTACCAATAGAAACTGACTCCAGCCCTGCGGCCAGCACCCTGTAAATCTGACCGTGAGGTTTATACATTTTCAACATTTTATAGTCCAAGTCTATGAGTTAATAAATGTACAACACAAGATGGTGGACACGTCTTGTTCGGTGTAGTCCAAAAATGGTTTCCATCCAAGGATATCAGTGGACAAAGCATGACAATAAGTCAAGTGGGCTGTTTTCCAAAATAAGCTTCCTCCACCTAAAAACAGGAGACCACTTGTTGGGAAACCATTGCAGTAAAATACTCTTTTGAGCACAAAAGGTTGTTAGAATATTATACATCAAATACATATAAAAAGATTTTTACATGTGAAAGCCATGGTGAGGTATCTTAATGTTGTGTTTTTTCCGTCTTGTTGCTCAGATAAGAATGTGGTATCGCCTCCCCTGCTGTCCTCAGCCTCCGCTCTCAGAGACCACGCTGCGTTCTTCCAGTCCGAAGCCATGCGCCCGGCGAATGACCCCAAAGAGCGTGACCCCTCCCACGTACGCATGCTGAACGATGTGCTCCGTGATCTGGAAAAAAGCTTCATCATGCCACAGACGCCGGCCGGAGTGTTCAGGTACACACTGGACAGAGGAAGCTCCTGTCAGATTCTGTTTACTGCTGAGCAGTTTTCTACCAACCCTGAGACGCTGTCTGCTTTTTCATTTTGGAAAATGGATTAAATATTAAACACTCACAATATTAGTATAAAAAAAATTGAGAGTATGACAAGATCCACTATTTGCTTTCAGTAAAATTTATCTTGCTTCGTGGTTTTTTATGTGCAAAATCTAAGATGTTCTGCTTTAGTTAATAATTCACGATGGCTCAGAAGATTCCTACAGGGTGAAAATAATTAGTTGTAAATTACTTTAAAGTTGTTTTTGGCAAACTAGCAAGGAACTTTTTCTCTACGTATTTTTTTCCCGTCTTCATCTCATTAACTTCGGATTTCTGTTATTGAAGAGTCACTCATACACAGCAGCACATCAGTGGGAGTTTAAACACGTTTTGCTCGTTGTTTTTCTTCCAGTCAGCCTTTAAGAAAAATGGATGCATTCCTAAAACACTTTCAACTGCACAGTGAAAGTGTTGTTCACTGGAGAACAAAAAGGAAAGTAAGGGAGAAGCCTGTAAAATGGATTTGTTAAATCTATTAATTTTATTAGAATAAACTGAAATCCTCTAAAAGCTGTCAGACAGTTTGGATCCATGTCGGCTGTTTGAGATTGTGCTGCAGGTCGTCTGCAGGAGACATGATTAATATATTTATTATTTTGGGGGGTCATGATTAATATATTTATTATTTTGTGGGGTCATGATTAATATATTTATTATTTTGTGGGGTCATGATTAATATATTTATTATTTTGTGGGGTCAGCTGGACTGTGACGTTCCTGTTGGAAATAAATAGTTTTTCAATACATTACAGTTTCTCAGCTGTCAATTCAGACAAGTCAAATATTAAGCAAACTGTAAGTTACATTTAATCAGAATTGCAAATTAATAATCCAAATCAGGATAGCACTAAATATTCTTGCATTAAAGTGTTTCAGGCAAGTTGATATTTAGCAAAATACTAATTTTGCTAATAGTAGTAAATTCAGAACTTCAGAAATTTATGACAACACTGGACCTCCCTTATGCATTGTCTCATTTAAATAATCAATCAATTCATAAAGTTCTGGGCTTCTATTTCTGAAAGTAGATAAACGGAATGTCTACTTCAAAATATCCAGTAACATTTTACTGTTCTGACAAACTTTGACAACATTCCATAGTTTGCCAGTGTTTGTGTATTTATGGATAAAGCTTTTGGTTCTCAAATGCCAGAGCTGTTTTTTAATGGAAATGACACACACACAAAAATAATTTTCTGAAAGTGGTTTTTGATTACACTGCAATACAGAAGAACCAAAGAAATTGGCATGATTGCAAGTTAGTACAATATATTTCTAAGGACTACATGTAAAATATTATCTAATAGATTTTTAACTTTAGTCGATTATTTTTCTATCTGAAAAAGGATGCATCATTGCGACACTTTATTCTTTTGCAATCTGCAGCGTCAGTTCTAGAATTAGAACTACCATTCTAAAGTGATTCCTTCATGCAGAGGTTGGTTTAAAGTTTTCAGGACTTTTGATCACGTGGACCTCTCTGCTAAATATAATCATTTGGAGTAAAACAGTTTTTTCTCCATTTCAATGATCTCCTGTGATTATAGGTGAAGAGGGGGCTACTGCACATTGATGCAGAGTCATGCAAATTGCTCCCATCTGCTGGACATGATGGGCATCGTTTTATTTTTAGTGCAACCTGCTTTGTAAATCTGCTGCAGATATGAAGGAGAAGCAGGAATGAACAATGGACATTATAGTGGTTTGTGAATGAATCCCAGAGATTTTAGGGGCTTGTTGCACTCTTTGAATCTAAGTTTAAATAGCATACAAAGTCAAAAGAAAATTATGATACATCTGCACTACAAGGACTACAGTGCAGAGGCAGTGCTTGGTGGAATGGTCAACCAGACGGGGGATATTAATCCTGCATAAGGTGATTAAAAACAACAAATAGTCAAAGTAAAGGTTCACCGCCACGGTTTCCTCATCAATAGATTTCAGTTCCCAACAACTTAAAGGCAAAATTTTCTGACTAGAATATTAGTAGGGCAGACAGTTCTGAAAATCCAATTTATTACAAAGTATAATCAAGCAGATCTACATGATATGCTCTTTCATTTAATTCAGTTTAGCCCAATCGTTCTCTTAAAGTCTCAATTAATAACAATTAAACAGCCATTGTGTGACACATATATCATTCCAAATTATGTTCCAGTGAAGGTCAAGCACTCTTGAGTTTAGAATGTATAAGTGAAATGCCAGATTTGTAAATTTGACTAAAGGTCGTCAGCTGAAGTAATTAGGTGATTGGTCAGTGTGTTCCACTTAAGGCCAGATGGTTTTATTGAGTGAATAAATTGGTTTTAAATAACAAAATTAATTTTGACTGTGCTCCTACAGGGCACATTAAACGCTGTAAACAGAGATCTGAATGAATTCTTCCTTGACATATCCTCGTCTCACTGTTCTCTTTTGAGAGTCATTTATTAAATGCCAAAATAAAGGAGAGTGAAACGGTCACATGGTGTGTCATATATCCCCTGGAGTTATTTAAATTCATGGCTTCATTTCAAAAGGTCTTCCAGTCGTCTGCCATCAAAGAGATAATTAAATGGGCCTTTATTAAATGTCAGCTGTTTAGCATGCAAAACTCTTTATTGTCAGAATATGGTGATAAAGCAATATTGTGGACTCTGATTGGTAGGATGTTACAGCGGCTGAATGAAAGCAGGACAGGAGTGTGGGGGGAGGTGAATGCAGCTTTTCACAACCTTCTTTCAGGGTACACCTGTTTGGGTCCAATCAGCTGCCCAGCAACAGTTTGTCCAGCTGCTACCAGCAACATTCAGAAAAACAGGATGTTAGTCTGTGAGAAACAGCAAGAAAAAAAGGGGCTAATAAGCAGCCTCAGATGTATGTGAGCAGTGATCATTACGCTTGTGATATTTATGATGACGATTTATATGAGTTCATATAAATAGGCTCACAGTTGAGGCTGGTGCTCAACCAGCGAGCAACCGGTTCCACGTTAGTTTCATCGGACCACAGAACACGTCTCTGGAATGTTCTCTGTCCCTGTGTGCATTCGAAAACTTTCATCTGACTTTTTATGTTTCTTTTTGGAGTAATGGTTTCCTCCTCACTGAGTTGCCTTCCAGTCCATGTCAGTACAGGACACATTTCACTGTGAATAATGACTCTGTCTCCCCAGCTTCAGCAGCTTTTTCACAAGGTCTTTGGCTGTTTTTCTGGTGTCCATCTACACATCCTGGACCAGAACCCGTCTCCTTCCTGAGGGGTGGGATGGTTGCGAATTTCCATCACGTCTACATTTGTGTACAATTGTTTGAAAAAATAATGCACCTCCTTCAAGTGTCTAATAACTTGAAGACACTTGAAGTTATTAGTGTCTTCACTAATAACTTCACTAAGTTGTCAGGATCTGTGTTTTCTGTGTTCATTTAGAGTTTTTTGTGTCCTTAAGTCTCTTCGTTGTCCTGTCCTCCCCTTGATTGTTCCCAGGTGTGTCTCGTCTCTGTGATTACCCTCCTGTGTATTTAACTCCACCTGTGTTCCTTGTTCCTCGTCGGGTCCTCGTCTATGTTTCGTCAGTGTTTCCTTGTGCCTGCTTCTTGTTGCTGGACTTATTTATAATTAAAATCATCATCATATTCATCTTACCTGGGTCTACAGCGTCTGCCTCACCAACCCGCACCACACCTCATGACAGTAGGACCCGACCAAACCGATCGGTGAGGCAGCTTAATATGGATCCAGCTGGATTAAAAATGTTCCCTCCTAAGAGGCAAACCGGACCGAGGCGGAGATCCAGCGGGGAGGAGAGGGCATTGGCGGAAGCTCTCGCCGACCTACAGCGGGAGCTTTTCCGGGGGACGAGATTGGTGTTGGCACCCCCCGGATACGGCCCCCGTCGATTCCTCCGTCCGGGAGGTCAGCGACGTGAGCCGCCGGTGGACCCGGCCCCTCGTCGCCTTCCGGAGCTGTCACCCCCGCAGCCGGTTCCAAGGCTTCGCTGCGGCTCGCCCCCGCGGCCGGTTCCAAGGCTTCGCTGCGGCTCGCCCCCGCGGCCGGTTCCAAGGCTTCGCTGCGGCTCGCCCCCGCGGCCGGTTCCAAGGCTTCGCTGCGGCTCGCCCCCGCGGCCGGTTCCAAGGCTTCGCTGCGGCTCGCCCCCGCGGCCGGTTCCAAGGCTTCGCTGCGGCGCACCCGAGGCCGAATCAGCCGGCGTTCCAGCCGGCGCACCCGAGGCCGAATCAGCCGGCGTTCCAGCCGGCGTTCCTTCCGAGACTCCCAGTGTTCCTTCCGAGACTCCCAGTGTTCCTTCCGAGACCCAGACCCCCAGCGCTCCGACTCAGACTCCCTGTGTTCCTCCAGAGACTCCCTGTGTTCCTACCGAGACCCAGACCCTCTACGTTCCTTCCGAGACCCCGACTCCCGAGACCCTCTACGTTCCCTCCGAGACCCCGACTCCCGAGACCCTCTGCGTTCCTCCTGAGACCCTGACCTCCTGCGTTCCTCCTGAGACCCTGACCTCCTGCGTTCCTCCTGAGACCCTGACCTCCTGCGTTCCTCCTGAGACCCTGACCTCCTGCGTTCCTCCTGAGACCCTGACCTCCAGCGTTCCACCCGAGACCGAGACTCCCTGCGTTCCACCCGAGACCGAGACTCCCTGCGTTCCACCCGAGACCGAGACTCCCTGCGTTCCACCCGAGACCGAGACTCCCTGCGTTCCACCCGAGACCGAGACCCCCTGCGTTCCACCCGAGACCGAGACTCCCTGCGTTCCACCCAGCGTTCCGACCGAGACCCCCTGTGCTCCACCAGAGACCCTGCCTCGGGGGGCTCGTCGTCGCCGTCTGTGGGCGGCCCCCGGGACTCATCGCCACCTCCAGCGCCGCGGACGGCCGCCGGACGGCCTCCGTGGTTCCCGCCTCCAGCGCCGCGGAGGCCGCCGGACGGCCTCCGTGGTTCCCGCCTCCAGCGCCGCGGACGGCCGCCGGACCGCCTCCGTGGTTCCCGCCTCCAGCGCCGCGGACGGCCGCCGGGACCGCCTCCGTGGTTCCCGCCTCCAGCGCCGCGGACGGCCGCCGGACCGCCTCCGTGGTTCCCGCCTCCAGCGCCGCGGACGGCCGCCGGACCGCCTCCGTGGTTCCCGCCTCCAGCGCCGCGGACGGCCGCCGGACCGCCTCCGTGGTTCCCGCCGCCGCGGACGACCGCTGGACCACCTCCGTGGTTCCTGCCTCCTTTGCCTCCGCCCACCCTGTGGGTAGTTTTTTGTTTGTTTTTGGACTCTTGGCCCCTCTTGTGTTTCCGCCCACGATGGTGGGTTGTTTTTTGTTTTTCTGGACTCTGGCCCCCCGTCCAGCGCCCCTCCGCCCACCCTTGTTGTGTTTTTGTTTTTTCTGGACTCTGGCCCCCCATCCGGCGCCCCTCCGCCCACCTTTGTTGTGGGTTTTTTTTTGGGCGTCTGGTAGCCGCCCTTGAGGGGGGGGTACTGTCAGGATCTGTGTTTTCTGTGTTCATTTAGAGTTTTTTGTGTCCTTAAGTCTCTTCGTTGTCCTTTCCTCCCCTTGATTGTTCCCAGGTGTGTCTCGTCTCTGTGATTACCCTCCTGTGTATTTAACTCCACCTGTGTTCCTTGTTCCTCGTCGGGTCCTCGTCTATGTTTCGTCAGTGTTTCCTTGTGCCTGCTTCTTGTTGCTGGACTTATTTATAATTAAAATCATCATCATATTCATCTTACCTGGGTCTACAGCATCTGCCTCACCAACCCGCACCACACCTCATGACATAAGTGAAGTTATTAATAACTTCACTAATAACTTAACTTAGTGAAGTTACTAAGTCACTAATAGTGAAGTCACTATTAGTGAATGAACAAAAAGAAAAAAAAAAATTCTGACTGAAATTTAGCAAATATTTTGTTTTCAGCTAAATATGCTAGTTGACGTTATACAGAATCCATAGAGTTTCAAATGGTAAACTTTGTGTTTGAATTAATTTTGATAAGAGATTAAATTTAATCCATCAGAGCATTTGACCCTGAGGGCAGGGAAACTCACAGCTTTGAACGGATGTTCATTCTAGACAGCTTACAACATCACCATGTTGTTTACGGTGCAATGCGTCCTGGATGGATGACGTATGGCAGGTGTAACATAGCCTACATTGATTGTTTTAAAATTGATAATTGTAATTTCTACCATCATGATTTTAACATAATAGTACTTGACTGAATACCAAACTGAATTAGCAGTTCAGTACTTTAATGCAAGGTGAACAGATGAGGCTCCAGGCTTAACTAAGCCTGGTTTCGAGCCTGGTCTGGAGCAGGCTAGCTGCACAGGATAAATCACCATGGTAACTTATGCATTACTGCTTTTGTGACCAGCAGCTCCTTTGTTGGATCAAAGTCCATATGAATGTATCTGTCTTTTGTTTTTTATACATAACCTCATCCTTTTAAAGTGTCTCTCTGTGTTTTGTCGAATAAAACCTAAATTGTGACATTGAATCCAGCTCAGTCAGTTACACTGCTGCAGCAGGATTCTTTCTGCTCATGAAATTCAGTATATTAAAAGATAAGAGCTAAACAAATAGGGTTTTGCATAATAACTCTTTGTTTGAACTCTAGTCCTGATTCTAAAACGTCTGCAGTCTCCCCTCTCGCCCGTATGTAATTAAGAGGAAAAGTACGTAAGCCACACAGGATTCAACTGACTTGGGGGAAGAAACTCGAAATTACAGTCCAGCTTTGCTGCACCATCATGATAAAGAAATGATGGTGCAGCCCTCCCTGGTAATTTTATCTCTGTCTCAGTAAAATGATGTGGGGGAGTAGTTGTGATTTAACCCTCCCTCTGATTGTTTTACATCTGGAGCAGAATAGGAACAATAAAACACATACTGGAGCTTCACAGAGTTACGTGCATTTTTAGAAGTTCTGATTAAATAAAGAAAACAAGTCAAGTTTTATGCTGAGAAACATTAGATTTTTTTTTTTTTTTTTTTTTTACTGCATTTCTTGGCAGGAGCTCCTCGGGGCAGAACAGCTGTTATTAATTCATTGGCTCTGATCCAGATCAGCTGATTAATTTGCTTAGGTCAAACTACACAGTTAAAAAATAAACACTATAAATGAAATGAAATTACATTTAGAGTCCAGCTGACCTTGACTGTCGGCGGGAACCTCCTTGTCTGATGCTGTAGTTGTGGAGGGTTTTGTGACAGTAAACCCCTGCTGTGTTTGATTTTAGCATTCACACTGGCTCTCTCCTCCTCCTGCGGCTCTTAAAGCGATCTGCTTTTCTGCTGGATGCTTTGACAATAAATGGTGTCTGCTTTTCATTGTTATTCACTGTTTATGGCAGTAATAGACATGTTAATTGTCCCCCTACTTCCATTAGCATCCAAACTAAAATTAGCTGCTTCATCATGCTTGGAAGCCATTAAGGCTTAATCACGTTCATTTATAAAGGACATTACTATTCCTTCACAGAGTTGGAACAATTGGTGTTGGGATGCTGAACAATCATTAAACTGTTTACTTGGAAAACCTGAGCTGTGTTTGAACCAACATGAATACAGAATTCATTGTGTATTTATAATCTGTAAGCTTCAGTGAAGGGCGTTGAGTTGATGATTTGTGGAGCAATGTGCACAATAATGTTTAAAAAAAGAGCATCAATATTCAGTTTTTGGGGTTATGATGTTTACCAGAATGTAAATTCGTCAAAAGCCAGCCTCAGATTTACAGAAACAGATTGGGGAATGTTGCATGTAAAAAAGAAAGCACACCCTTACTGTTTTCATATGAACCACATGTATTTGATTAGCTGATTAAAAACAGGTTTGAGCATTTTTTGCTGCTGTGTAGATTACAGCTAAGAATGTTCCTGAATGTCAATCTGAGAAGAGTAACCATGTCCGTAACACTAGAGCAGGAGTCAGCCTGTCCAATTCTCTACTGCTACTTGATCCAAAGTTCTGAAAGCTGCTACTATTGACGTAGAACTATGATCAAAATCTCATCATTTTGTTTGAGAGGAATCCACCTGCTGAATGCAACACCAGACCCGGGACAAACGATTTCAACCTTTGTTGTTTGGATTTTTATTTAGTGGTTTTCTCTTTGGATAAACTCTTTATTGTTTTTCTTTTTTTGTAATTCCTTTAAATTTAAGCTTTAGTCTATCTGTACACTCTCAAAGCTTCTTCTTGACATTCCAAAGGTCAAGTAGTAGTAGTCTGTTTAATTATCCTTTAATCTCAATTTTGGTAGACACATGTTGAGAACGCTGAAACAACGCTGCTGCGCTGAGCGCTGATTAAACTGTTATTTATAGTATCAAATCCTCTTTTGAGATCTATTAATACACATACAGCAAATCTCTTTTTATCTATAGAGTTAGTAATCTCCTCAATAAAGTTCAGTTAGTGCATGTTATACTGATTGTCAGATTTGCTTTCTTGTCTGAATTTTTTTCTGTACTCTCTGTCCAGTCTGCTTTCTCTAAGTTCCTCAGCTCAGCCTCCTTTGTCTTATGTTCATGTTTTTCATCAGTTGTCCTTCTCACCTGTCTGACATAGTATTTAAGTTCTAGTCGTGCCTTGGTCTTGTGTGGGATTCTTGTGCGTTTACATCTTTAGTTGGAGTAAACTGATGTTTATGTCCCAGTCAAGCCTTAAATTTTAAAGAAATCTTGGACATGCCTCTTCACCTTTAGCATTTTGGCTCTTCCTTATATCTGCCTTCACCAATTGTGCCATAATGTACATAATGTATGAAGTTCTGCAGACTTCTAGGTGTCACTTCATTGCTACTAACATTTTCACAACAGCTCATGCATTTCTTTGAAACAGTACAAATTGCAAAACCTATATTTAACCTGCAAAAGAATGTTACTAGTTCGGAATGTATAAAAGCAAAAGAGCAAATATTCATATTAATGAAAGTGTCAGTGGGATCAGAATGAACCACAAAACCTTTTCTGCATAGACTTTCACTTTCTGGTGTTACATTTATAAACCCACAAGTTTAGCTCTAGATGTTATGTAGGGCAGACCATGCATAACCCCCAGTAGCACACCAGCTAAACTAACTCCAACCTATTCCAGCCAGGTGCTACTGGACTCAACTGATGTTAATGTCAATATTTATTTTGACTGTACTAGTCAAATGTAATTGGGACAGCAAAGGCTTCTGAAGTGCGATTAAAAATGAATCTCTCGTAGTTCAGATTCCCCTCTGGCAAAGCAGATCCAAGGCACTGCAACATATTTAACACTTCGCTGTAATAGTTCACTTTGTCCCAACAAAGTCTAGTATACGTTGCAATAATGTAAAAGGTTTGGTAATGTAGGGGGTGATGGTTCATTCTGTCATTTTATCAAGTTCCAACTTCACATGTTTGAGGCAGATACTGTATGTTACAGTGAAAAAAAGGTGAAATGTGATGAAGAGATTAAAGCATTGCTTGTGAATTCATACATGTTGAATATTATGGTCAGTGCTCCATTTATTATGGTACAAAAGTAATTCTAAACAGGTGGTGGTTTTAGTCTAGATTTAAAGGAACTCCATGTTTCAGCTGTTGTGCAGTTTTCGGAAAGTTTGTTCCAGATTTGTGGTGCATATAAGCTGAATGCTGCTTCTTCATGTTTGGTTCTGGTTCTGGATGCAGAGCAGAACCAGAAGACCTGAGAGGTCTGGAAGGTTGATCCAACAACAGCAGATCTTTAATGTATTGTAACCGTTCAGTGATTTATAAACTAACAACAGGATTTCAAAGTCTATTCTGTCAGTGGAAGGACTTTAGAACTGGGCGATGTGCTCTATCTTCCTGGTTTTAGTCAGAACATCAACAGCAGCGTTCTGGATCAGCTGTAGCTGGAGGGTTGGATTTTTATCCAGGCCTGAGAAGACACTGCTGTAGTAATCAATGTGACTAAAGACATGAGTGGATGAGTTTCTGTAGATCCTCCCGAGACATTAAGTCCTTTAATCCTGGAGATGTTCTTCAGGTGATGGAAGGCTGATTTTATAAAGCAATCGTTTCACTTTGTAAGTTGAAATGATTGCAGTAGGAGAGTGTAGCACATGTGAGGAGTGTAGTGGCTGCTTATTCGTTTTAGTGTAAAGCCACTATATTGTTCAACAAGCTTCAGTTTTCTTTTGTTGATGTTTATTAGCTTGGCTCTCAGCTGATGCGTTTCTGTCCCACGATATGCTCTTGTGCATCTCTTAGTCAATTAAAGAAGTGCTTACAAAATCCACACAAAGTGACGAACGACGAACTTTACTTTTCTTTGAGCAGATATTACAAAGGATTCTTTAATCTTGCACAGCATTCCACATTTAACGGTCAAAAAACTGAGTAGAGCTCCGTTAAACACACCGCATTCAATTTCCTTTCTGAACTAACGTGACACAGCACTTTTTATATATTTTCAATTATGTCCATTAGGTGCCGCTTTTCTAGAAAAACATACTAAAATAGAATCTTATTGTTAAGAAATATCTAAATATGCAAAAGGCATACACAATAATAAACAATGTTACAAGCTAACATTTTTGGCTCTTACAAGGAAGATCAATATGGAGTTATACAAAAACAACATGGAACTAAATCAAGACCTTAACTCTCAGGAAACAAACACATAAAACAGACAGATTACAGCAGGCTTTGCAACTACAATGAGGTTTTGCCTGTCAAATGATTGATTCATAAAATCCACAGTCTGTCACTCTGCTTGCATATATTATCCATTCCAGTTTTCATCTTTTTGGGTGTAGTGTATGACTTCAGTGCACATGCAGTAGTCGTGTTATGCTTCAGAGTTTAAGTTCCACATTTACCTCCAAGACTAATGTGCCAACTTAACCATACCACCATCTTTTTCCAGTTTATGCACCAGAATAAGGACTTTGATACCACAGTTTGCTTCTTATTGAAGGCAATAAAAGACTTGCTAGAACCACTGAATTTGCAGGCCATCTGTGTTAGAGCAAACATTTCACATTATAAGCTGTTCAATTTTTTTCCATAAAGCAATAAATGTGCCAATAACAGAAGATTCTATTCCGCTTTCTAACATTATCCATATGTAGTTTGAGGCTTTGTATCAAACATTATGATTATGTTGATTTAATAACACATTATGCTGTTTAACAGCAGGTCCCCGCTGTTTAGAGTGCTTTTAGAAATTGAAGGACATTTTTAGTTGATGGATTTTTATTCTCATTAAAAATGAGCCAAAAATCACTTGCAAAAAAAAAAAACAACATTTCTTCAAATATGTCCATTATGAATATCCAGAAATATTTTAGCTTATCATGATCTCTTTTTTATTCAGAATGATCACATACAATCTTTTACTTTACTAAGAGCTTGTGGAGATAAAAGTACTTCTTTGAAATCCACAGAAGTCTGAGAGGCTGCAGACGCTCCAAGCAGCCACCGGTCCTGGAAGCTTGCTGCTGCAGCGCCTGGACTCAAACCTGAGGCCCCAGACTTGGCTTGAACACAATTTGTTGTGTTTCAGAGCAGCAGGTGGTCTCCATTAGGGGTCCTTGTCAGGATTTGGAGGAGCACGTCAATCAATAACAGACATCTTCTCTAAACTCAGGTTCTTCAAAAGCAGCTCCTATAAACCAGAACGGTAACAGACAGCTGCTGAACGGCCTCCTGTTTGTTAGGAACGAGACTTTGAGCATCAGCTGTGTCTCTGTTGTTGGTGTGTGGAGTTTCATTTTGGGTCTGCTTTCAGTTCCAAAGCTGCCAATTATTTTTGTACTGGTACATTTTGGCATGAAAAAGATGAGAGCCAACCAGAGGTGTTTAGACAAAAATGATAAGATTGAAAAATGTTCCACTTGATTATAAAATCTCAACGAAGCTGCTTCTAGAACAGCAATGGTCTACATTGGCAACATGGAAGAAGTCAATATGTTGTATTTCTATATGAAACATATGTTTCAATATGTGTTTCAATGTGTGGTTGAATTGTATTTCACACAATACAATAAATGTGGTTGTAATATAGTGCAGTCACATATTTGATGTGATAGACCAGCACTAAACACCTCACAGTTATGAGTTGGAGGGGAAAATGACCTGGTTTTCAAATTCAATACAAATTCAAAAATACTTCATTGATCCCAAATGGAAATGAAATGCTGCAATGTCTCTTTTAATGAAAGCATTGTTGTAGATGGTGATGGCTGTGGGCAGGACAGACCTGTAAAATTTCTGTATGAAAAAAATCTCTGAAAGATGCAGCATGCGTTTAGCCCTCCTGAGTGAATAATTTGGAGAAGAAACATTTGTGGCTGCAATTACAGCTGCAGGTTTTTTACTGCATGTCGGTACCAGCTTTGCAAATGTAAATTTATAGTGATTAAGCTGCAATCACTATGAATTTATTATAGTCTAGTGCCCTTCTGTAGCATTTAAAGGTAAATGTAATTCACTTCTAACTCAAAGGAAGTCTGTGTTATTACACAGTTCTTTAATAAATAAAGTCCACAAGGAGCTCTGTGTCGTCATGGTACCCCCCACCCCCCAGTGCTTCTGCTGTATGAAAACCTAACATTTGTTAATCATCATCATCTCCAGCCAGATGTGATCACTTTAATCTGTATTTCAGAGCCATTATCAAGTCTCATTCTAGCCGGTAAATGTGTGATTTGGATCTAGCTAATGGTGGTGTGTTCGTCACTCTTGAATGGGAATGTGGGACCTGAGCACACAGGCACTTTGGTCGGTGCTCAGATGATGTCATGTTGTACTCTCGGGCAGCTCATTTCTCTGAAATTTGTCAGCTTGTCTGTTCATTGCTGGTTGCTTCGTCCACAAGCACTCCACAAGTACCGCCTTTGCTCAATGTGTGACAGAAATCCACAGACCAATCAATGAATGCATTCTGCTGCCAATCAAATTGCTTGCATGCAATACCTGGTCAGGTCCGGCTGAGATGGTTCCAGAACTGCAGAACCGGCATATGGAGACGAATGCTGACTGGGGAAGACCCAGTTAAAGCCTCGTCATTAGAGAAGGGGCTGACTGGTTTGTTGCATGTTTTTGCAGCATGTGGGACTACAGAGTGAGGAGAAACACTTTGAAGCAGTCTCCTCTGCCATTTTTAATAGTCTGTGAGATAAATATCAGTATAAAGCCCTGTGTCCTCTGTGCCGAGGTCTTATGCCGTGTCGTCGTGTTTCCAGCTGGGAGAGCACAGACCCAGCAGACAACCCCCCTGCTGAGAAGCATTCTGAAACAACAACTCCAGAAAAAGTTGGCGCCTCCTTCAGAAATTCGTTTAGAAAAACTATTCTCTGAGCATGGGGACTGGGATTGATTTCATCTTTGTCATCCCAATAACATATTATCAACATATTCTCAGTGCCTCTGTCCTTCAGGGACAGTCTCTGTGGTATATTTAGCAGTTTCCAGAGGTAGACGTAGGATTTTCACAGTGCTCTGTCTTTGAGTCTGAATTGTGTGCTGAAGGTCAGTGCTCTTCACACCCTATAGAACACGACCTGCGCCTTAACAGATGAAGAATCACTCCATTTACTCTCTAAGACTGTCCGTTCAGCCACTTTAGGACAAATCAATGTTCTTCAGTCCCATCGAGAGAAACACTCTGCAGTTTGTGCCATTCTGACCTACAAATGCCTACTCTGCTACCCCCAAAGACTTATCTATGTATCTGTACTGTATGGAGAGAGGACTTTTACAGCCAATAACTTACATGGTGCAGACAGGAAAGAGAGCAGAGGTCAAATGAGTGAAAAACAGTTCTTCACAAGTTGCTGTTTTCAGTCGACAAAATGTGTCAGGCAATTTACACAAACCCATGACGGAAAATGGCCATTGGAATGATTTAGAAAAAGGCACGTGCTGAGGAGAGACAGTTTTCTGTTGATTCATTTGTATGTCGCTGCTAGGTGAGACCCACCTCTGACTGTTTATTTTAAATGAGATATGCGGCCCTGAAAATGTTTCCCTAAAAAATCCTAGAAATAGGTTTCTGTCTTGGAACGAATGGAACAAGCTTCAAAAAGCATTCCAACTCAGAGCCTTTGTATCAATAGGAACTTTTAAAGATATCTTAAAATATCGTATTTCTTATGAGCAAAGAATGACAAATTAAAATGAGCTTGATCATTTTCATTCTGGTGGTCAATATTCTTTGAAGGGATATGTTGTTTTCAGAGGCATCATAAACCATTTTCTTTATGGTTTCAGGTGTGCGTGTTTTTTATTTCTGGTTTATTTCCTGGTTTTGGTTGTTTTTTTAATTTAAATATTTAAAATATCTTGTTCCGCACAGAATTAAAGTGTATTTGTCTGAGTGAGGGAACTTGAATCAGTATGCAAGTTTGCATAATGATGCAAGTTTTCAAATATGTTATTTGAAAACTGTCTCAAATCAACAAGATTATCATTTATTGCAATAATTTTCTGTGACAATTTATCGTCCTCCAAAATGTACTCTGTCTGAAACCTGCACATGTTTCAGCCTGAATATTTGACTCCAATTTTATCCAACTGATCTCATGCCAGACATCATAGATTCCACCATGACTTCTACCATGGATCGAGGCCCATCCAGAACAGAGTCCGAAACATTCCAGCTTGCTGTGTGGAAACACTCCAACCTGCCAGTTGGTTTTGGGATGGTGGGAAGCCCATCCTATAACTAAAAGCTCTTCATGGAGGCAGCTGCTGGACTTAGTTGGCAACTTGTGTCTCTCTTTAGAGCAGCTGAAAGCTCTTGGTGGTTTGATGAAAAGCTGATTTGAGCGTCGTCTTGCTAGCAGCAGCATCCTTTCTTGTGAAACTCTTTCAACCAGAAGCACGTTTCCTTTGGAGTGAACATGGTTGACAAAAGAACAATTTTTAGCACCTTCATCTGCTCTGCTAATTAACCATTGTTAGCACTTTCCTTTGAGCTAGCAGCTGAAAACATTTAAATGAAGCCTTCAGGTCATTTTGTGAGATAGCTAGTGTTTCACATGGTTAGGAGTTGGAGCTTGGATCTGGAAATAAAATCACAGCCAAGTTGAAATCAGTCTAGTTGCAATTTGCCATTTATTTTAGTGTCACTTGGTATTGGTGATGAAAGCCCAGAAGAACAGAGTTTTATTCATTTTAGAACACAAAAGGAACATGGTCACAAATAGATATTTTACTGCACTGTTGTTGGCTCTGGTTTAATCAAATGCAAATCGTCAGAAATTCTACTAAATCATTTATGCAAGCAACTTTTACTACATTCTTTATCCTTGGCAGCCATGCTGGAAACTAAACTCAGAACTGCTTGGCAATCTTGATCTTTCTCAGGCGTAATTCCAACTTCCGTGGGATGATTTTGTTGTTTTTCCAACTGGAAATTCAAAATGGCCAACTGACGAAAACAATGAGTTTTATGATTCAGTTCATTTTCAATAATTTTCATTAACTTTGCATTGATTCCCTTTAATCTTATTATTCTTCATAACAATGTAGAGTCAATGAAAAACATCACCAATAAAAACAAGGAAACAGCAAAAACTCTTCTCAAACTTGTTTGTTTGTATGTAACCACAAAAGAATCTCTTCATCGCAGTATCCAAAGCTTTGTTTTGGTTTTTCTTTTGTAATCTGATCAATTGTTGTTTTTTTTCTTGGTCTCTACAGAAATTTACTTTACAGCCTTCCAGGAAAAACTCCCCAGTTCTCCATCCTCAAGTTCTCCCCGGATGTGGTTCTGCACTGCAGCGTGACGAGCAAGGTGGCCAAGCACTTCTCTCCAAACAAGGACGCCTTCTGCACCAGCGCCAAGAACCAGTCTCTGTCTCTGATTCTGAGGGCGCTGCGCTCGGCCGAGAGGCTAGTTGGCTTTGGGCTGGACCTGTTCCAGAATTACCCGGGCACCACCAAATGATTCTGATGCAGATATAAAGAGTGCCTCCTCTACCAATCTCAAAAATCACTCTGCGGTTCAAGAAAGAATGAAATTTACAATTTCAGCTACTTTTTTTTAATCCAAATCGTGCAAAAACAGAATTTAAAATATGTATGAATGTATCAACTCTAACTTGTTGCACACCTGCTATTTGATATGCAAATGATATGGAAAAGTGGGTCTGCTTAAATTGCACTAATCTGTCTTCCAATAAGTTTGAACCAAAAGGTGAATGGCTATTTTCTAAATTTTATGTTACTTTATCTGATTTTCCTCTTAACACTTGCTCCCACTTGATGTGGAAGTTTCTTTCCTTTTCACTAAACAAATTCTGGCACTAAATGTAAAAAGAAAATGAAAGTAGCACTTCAGAATCAATGTTAGGTTGAAAAGAAAACCAGATGTCAGTGTTTAAAAGCAAAGAAAATGGAAGAGTATTTGAGTTTCTCTTTAAAGTGTAGCCTTGGTGAATGAGCAGAATATATTTAACACTTTAATCCCTTTGAGCACTTGAAGTGTGTTAGACTGTTCACCAATAAAACACCAGGAAGTCACTTGGTTTCTGAAGTTGCTTTAGGAAATCCCAACTCTCTCCAAACAGATGATAGTCTGCATTTGAAGTGAAATACAATTCAGGTTGGAAAATAAATCTTTTTTTTTGTAAAAATCTACCAATCTGTTAATGCGAAGAACAAAAGCCATCCTAGTTTCAGTAAAGATCACTATGAGCTAATCCATATTTATTGTCAATATAGTCATTTTAATCTCAACCACAGTACGTGACTTTTTTGTGTTAATTGATCATCAGAAATCCTGTAAAAAGGATTTTCCAGATTTTATTTTAAAAAGATTTAACAGGCCTTTAAGTTTTGTTGTAGTTAGGCATGATTTTTTGTTAGTTTTTGTGCAAACCATTTAGTAAAGTAACTTAATGCTATGAAAAGAATAATATATATTTTAACGTATTTTCAAGTACAGTTTCAAGGCATGATGATTGTTCTAGTCTCTTATATTTTATGATGGTTTTCTTAGCATTAATTAGTTGTATTTATGTGAATGTATTTCAGGAAGCCAGCTGGAAAATACACAAAAACGCTTTCTAGGTTTTCTAGGAAGAATTTCTTTGATTGATGTATTTCCTGGTTTTTTGTGTTTCTACAGCCATTATGATGTGTTAATAATTTTTGATTTTTAAGTCTTTGCATATATTGTCTTTTTTTAATAGATGTGCATACATTTTTAAGAACGTTTGATAAAGAACATTTTGTAAGTTAGACCGATTATTGGTATGTAACTACCAAACTTTTAAATGCAGAAATTTACAGTAATGAAACAAAAAAATTCTTGTCAGGGATATAAAAAAAAAAGCTTGTGTGCCTTTAATAAGGAGCTTTCTTGAGTTTGTTATATATTTTACCAAAAAAAGTCCTGTTATCTTTGGCAACATGAGGTTTCCACATTAACCTGTGATTTGCATTTAGTTTCCTCCCAGCCCTGATTTTTCTTCTTGCTTGTAAAATTGCATGGAAATACACATTCATGTGTTTTTTAGTACCTAGAAAGTGCCATTTTTAATTCTGATTTGTCTTGTTATTCTGGCAAGAGAGACAAATAAACACTGGAGTGGTGAGAGGAGGGGCTGCAAATTCCAGCCTACACCAACAGATGTCGCCATACTCTATAAACTCCACCTTTAACAAGGTGAGTGAAAACTGGGTTGCTGTAACTTTGAATCAAATAAATTCTTATATATGTTTTATTTGCTGGAAATAAAACTGTTATGTTTTTGTTTTTGTTTATTTGTACAAACATAACAAATTGTTGTTATAAAAAGAAGGACTTGTCTTTAGGCACTCTTGGTTTGTTGATCTGAAAACCCAGGCATCACCTTTTTACTCTCCTGGCTGTTGGAGTTATAGTTTTTGTTTGCTTGTGTGCCATTTGTTTTGATGGCAGCATTTTATGTCTTTTTCAGCTTTGTGAACTGGATTGTGTCTGTCTCATGTTTCTCTTGCTGTGTTCCAGTGAGTGTGTATGATTTTGAAATGTAGGTTGTCTGACCAGTCGATCCTAAATGTCGTGATGAGTGGAATTGTCAGTAGTCTGAAAATCATTACACCGGAAAAATACTGTATCAATATGTCTCTTTGTTGGCAAAAACACTTTAAATAATGTTATGCATGCTTTAATTTATATTAGGACAAAAAACGTCATGAGTATATTGTCAGGTTATGATACTTGGTAGTGCATATTTTTTCTCTCTCTTTTTAGAATAATAGCACAAATTTATTGTTCTTTCTACATGGTGGAAAATCAATGTAAAATCTGATATTTGCTGTTTTCTATGACTTAAATTTTTTCAAGGTAACTCTGTGACACAGGTTGGATTTATTCTGAGTGACAACATTTTGGAAGTCCAGCCTTGGGCAGCGCAAATACAAACAGGACATTAAATCTAATTTTGTTCATGCCATAGTTAGATCCTGAACACTGGCCTTTAAATTATACAAAGTAAATCATAATGGGATAATTTCAGAGACTTAAGCAGAGTTTCTTCTAACACTAATTTGGCATCAAACATTGTGTAAATTTATATTTAACTAATAAATGTAAAAAACCCAAAGTAGGGGTCGGGACCCGACTTGAGGTCACAAATCAACAAGATTGGGGATTAAAATGATCTTCTTAATTTAAATTATGAAAAATGTAAATTAAAAATTCTTAATTGTTAATTTAAGAATGTGTGATTAGTGGTGAATCAAACATGACACATGACCATGGTGAATTTGGGTTATAAAGGTTAAAGATATAAAAACAGTACTTTCAACAATTGGCTTTTGATTCTGCTTTTTTTGCTGTGACTGTACTCCTAGTTGACTTAGTAGAAATGCGAATGTAGTCAGTTCATAATCTGCTTCATAATCTCTGCACTGTATCCATCTTGGATGAAATCTAGAAAGCTGAAGGACAGGCTTTATGTGCTGCAGGATGATTCGTTTGTTTCAGTTTATTTAATCAGGTTCATTTGTTTGCTTTCTAATCGCATGGACAGAACACAGATCACTGTTCTGTAACAGTTTATGTTAAACTTATCAATGTAAAAAAGTGACATGCAAATTAAGAATGATCCTAATCAACTGATGTAAATGTGGTTACATGCAGTACTCAATGCATCATTGCACAACCACAGAGACATGCTACCTTTGTGAAGCCGTTTGAAAAATACTTGACTTGACCTGCTGTCTGTGTAAACTATATGTAAGCAATATTAAATATGCCTCATTGTAGGCAGTTATGAAAACTGCTGTATTTTGGAAATTGTACAGAATTTGAATGATGTATAGGAGTTAGTGCCAGATTCAGTAATGTTTCTTGTCTCTGTTTTTAAAAGCAACAAAAGATATTGTTTTTAGCAAACTAAAAAAGTGTTTGCTCTCTTACAGATTTAATCTGGTTTTGCTTTTAGTAACACTGAAACATTTCAGATCCTCAAACAAGTTTATCAGACAAATTCAATGTCAGTGAAAACAAAATGCACATTTAAAATTGTGATTTTTTTTATTTTTTTCTTATTCAGGGAGGAAACTGTTCGAAGTAATCGCACTCCATGTAAAAACGAATTATCCAGAACAGCTTGAGCCAGTGATACTAACTGTTACTGTGTTAGACAACTTTCACACCGCTGTGGCGGAATTGTATCTCATTAGATTTTGTTTAAATTGAGCAATACCGAAGGGTTTCTAATAAGCATGACCAGGAGGTCATAGGTCATGCCACAATGTCTCCGTTGGATTTAAGAGCAGACTTTGACTTATTTTGTTTTCTTAAAACCAAGGTGTACTTACTGATGTGTTTCAGATTATTGTCCATGTTAGTATTCCAAATTCTCTACAGCTAACAGTAGCTGCATTTTCATTGATCATGTAATTGCACAATTTCACATTTTGAAAATAAATTTGCTTAATAGAAAAATAGTTGTTTTTTTTTTATGAAAAGTTTTGCTGCTAGAGTGAGGTGGGTTTTTCTTTGGCCATATTGAAACTGGTTAATTTACAAAACTGCAATGGAAACGATTTTTGTACCATATGAGTCACATGATCAACAACCGGATGTTGCCACTGCTGCAAACCACAAAGAAGACGACAACAGGAAGTGGTCGTCTTCATGTTTTTTAATGACTTATCGCATTAACAAACATAGTCACGTGTGATTTTAATTTTGTTTCTTATTTAATGGAAATACCACGATTGTAAATTTTTTTGTGCATTATTGGCAAAGTTTTGCAGACATTTGTAATGGAAATGCAGCTACTAATAGTGGTCTAATGGATGTACTCTGTCAGGATTTTCTGGCTGAAAGTAGAATTCCTGGTTCTATCAACTCCAAGTGGTCCAGTTCCCAAAGTAGAAAGCAACCCCAGACCATCACCGTGTTACCATGCCTGGTATGAAATGCTATGGTAAATTTACTCCACTTGTCAGAGGTCACACACCTTCTACTTTTATCTCTTAAATTTACAGAAAAGTAATAGCAAAAGTCAAAATGTTTTTTGGTAAATATTTGTTTTGGTTTGTAATATTTGTAGTGGTTTTAGCCTTGGAATGGACGTAGCTTTGGCCCAGTCTTTCTTGAATCATGAACACTGACCTTACCTGAGGCAAGTGAGGCCTGCAGAGCTCATGATGGTTTTATGATCTCCTGGATCAGTGTACTCTTTTTCTTTTGGAGCTGTTCTTGAATGATATTAGTCTGCACAGTGTAGAAAGGGCAAGGATGGAAGTTCCAGATAGAGAGAGTGAATAGCCACTGCAAAGGTGAGAAAATGAGTGATCTTCGGAAGCCCAGTAAAATTTTAATGCATTTAATGTTATCCAACACTCCAGAAGCAGTTTAGAGTATGCAAAGGTTAAAAAAAAAAAAGGGTTAAGTGTTTTCAATTTCTTTACATCAGGGTATGATGTACTGCTTTTTTAAAATACAAACTATTTTATAAGTCTGCAGGTCTGGCAGAAATCAGGGTCAGGTGTGGTCAGTGTTATTGAACTGAAAAATATGGTTCTTCACTGTCGATGGTTGGGGTCAGGGGTCACTTTTCTATATAGGCTGTTTTGTAAAGCGTTTTTTAAAAACTGCATGTTATATGTGCTCAGGACATTTTAGGACATTATTAAAATCTGTCTGATGATGTAAAATATTTACATTAAAAAATTGTAAAGGCGAAATAGTTCTTTTTTTTAATGTGTACAAATTTGTCTCAGCATTTTTAAAATGTACTATTTGACAAACCAACGGTAACTTTGAAAACAAATGTTATATTGAAATGACAGAATTTGCAAGGAGCTGCACATTAAGAACAGTACCAAAGGGCATAAGATGAGAAGTGAAGGCTCTCACATACTCCAGTGTACTGTGCATATTTGTCTGTGCACACTGTGCACTTTCTCCACAGAGTTTAGATTTCATTGCCAAAAATTCTCATGATGAATTCCTTCATTTCCCACAATCTGAATGGATAGTAGCAAGTTTTATGAGTTGGCGCTTAGTCCCATTTCTTCTGCGCCCGGGCCGCCACCACACACAGCTGTCAGTGCGGCACAGAGAGTGGTGTCTTTGCGACTGGTTGCAGTGACTCACAACCTTGTTGTCTCATACAAAACAGTTCGATGTGAACAATGTTTCCTGCCAAGCAATCGACCTCTATGCATCCGTGTCCGGCGGTGAGTCCACCTCTAGTTTGTGTGGACCTCCATAGAGTGAAGAATGCCTGAGTATGTGGGGCCTTCAGTTTTACAGGCAGTGGCCAGAGCTTCTGACAGTTGGTCAAAGCAGTGAATTATGGGTTGGAAGTGACAATGACTCACTCTTACCACTGACTAGCATTACTGTTATTTCCCTTGAGATGTCACAGTATTCACTTTTTGATGCCCTTCAAAACATGCCAGATCCTTGGAAATCCTGTCATTATTGGACTGCATGTGCTCAAAATACATCCAAATCAGAGCATTCCTTCCAGATGTTTAATTTTGTTTTTTTCTGGTTTTAATGTATGACGTCAGTGTTGTTGGCATGTTTGGGGTTTTTATATATATTTGCACCCTTGAAGTAATTTAACAATGTTTTACAATAAAAGTATGTTTAACCCTGAGTCTGTTTTATTGTTGGTATCATACATACCATATTACACACACACATGCACAAACACAAAAATCTATATGTCCAACCATATTAGGAGTTTGTTTTTACTTCCATTAATTTTAGTGACTGCTTTTATGTTTAGCACTGACCCTACACATTACTAGTATATTCCTAAGCCTAACTTTAACCAAACTCACAACATAACTCTAAATTTAACCTCTAATGGTAAAAAATGGATCCAACACATGAGAACGGGGCCAGAGCCCCGTAAAGCTTATTGGACTTCAGAATGTTAGTGAATAAGGTTCTATGCAGGCTACAGAAATGAGAACACACACATACACACACACACACCTACAAATACATTAAAAAGGGCTTCATGTCACTTTTTTCAGCAAACCTTTTAACTTCTGTTGTGCTACCCTTAAAGTGAATCAGTTCTGAAAAACACCCAATTGCAATAGTGAATAGTAAATATGGTTTACTACCAAGCCACATTTTTCCTGACTTTATCTTTCCTTCGTTGAAATGTTCACACAATTTTTATTACAAACCAACAAGCCAGGTATTTTGGCATGAAGAATTTGCATGCATTGCACATGAAACATAGCATCCTACCAAATATTGTATCAAAGCATTCTCTTGTGATGATGAAATTATATTTGTTGCAATTAAATATGTTTTGTGCCTCTATTAAACTTGTATAATTTTCTCAGTTGATTCTTTGAAGTGCACCTGAGTGGACTGTCAAAGGACCTTGGTCTGCTTGATTTGAGAAACAATAAAGAATTTTACATGGAGTGGAGACAAACTGAAGATGAGTCCTGACTGGCAGCATTGTATGGAAAATAAATCATTTTTAATATACATGTAGCACCATTAAAGATGAAAACCCATAGTGGCACCACTATAAATCAAAGGGCATAGTATAGAGGCAGTAGAGCAAGGACAAAGAGGCCAGAGGTAACCCTGAGAAAACTCCACAGACCAGTTCAATACAAACTGCTCACTCCAGACTTCAACAATGATGTTTACTGCAGAACACGGCTAACTCCTCAGGGCAGCACCTTGATTGAGCCTTCTGGACAACTCAACTTGGATAATTGCATTGTACTCTTTATGAAAAAAAAATAAATCAAAATCTAAATAGTTAGGAAGTTGGAGACTAACAGAATTACAAAATGATGTTTGTTTTCCTAGTTAACCTATCTGGTCAGCCAATCTAGTTGGTTGGATTTTAGTAGCTCTCCTAAGACCAGTGCTTGAATTGTGGGCGTAAGCCCAGGATGTGTCTTTGTAGCATCGAACATCATGAAGGAGGGCAGGAGGAGGCGAAGGAGAAGAGTGACTGAATGAATATGCTTGAGTTGGAATCTGTCTGTTGGATTGGACTGAATTTATCTATTTATTTATTATTAGTAAAGTGCTTTAAGGTGACAAATGTGAATTGGTGCTTTATAAACAAACAGAATAAATTGAATTGAATTGTGTTAAATATGTGCCACAAAGAATCCTTTGTGTCTGCTGACCTTCTCTCTCTGTAACGTCGAACCTTCTCTGGTAACAACTTGTACATTTCAACTCCACTCCGGTGTCACCTCTTATATGTACAGGTGCTCATTAAGGACATGCTGTCAGAAGTCTGAATCTGTGCAAAATTAGAATTAAGTCAAATTGTTCCCACTGGAGGTGGAAGTTGGTATTTATCTGAGGATTTGTGATTGACTAGTTTTAATGAGAAGACAACACTAGCACTGGTGGAGTGTGTGTGTGTGGCTTTTTGTGTGTTTGACTCAATTGAAGTTTTATGTGATAGACAACTTAATCTTATGCCTGTTTAGGTAATAATGAATGTATTAAAAGAATAATACACCATTCAAGAAAAGACAAGTCATTAAAACTCTTTTGGGAAAAAAAAGTATTAACCAAAAAAAAAATTAAATATAATTCATTTCATAATCACCTATAATTGAAGAAAAATACAAGAAAACCTGCAATGAAAAAGCATAATTGTTAGGAAATCATGACAACACTCCTGATTTCAGTTGATTCATGCTGCTGACTCTCCCTCTCTCTCCTGCTGATAACTCATCGTCCTGTGCTGCTCCCTATTTAGACACCTGCTCAGTTGGAGATTGTCTCATGTCTTTGTCACAGGCTTCAAGCCTCACCTCAACTCCATGAGAGTTTTGCTGTTTATTGGACTTGCCTGTCTCTGACCAAACCTGTTGCTTAGTCCTTACTGGTATGTGAGAAGAGTTTTATTTATTCCTGTTGCTGAACCTTGCCTGACCTTACTCTAAGTCAATTATATTCTGGGTATTTTCCTGACCTGAGAATCTCCTGTATATGACACTGCACTGATATAGCTGTCAAAAACTAAAATGAAAAACTTCATGTCAGCTGAATTTTCTCACATGTTGTCACTTCGCCACCAGCTGCTTCACTGTGTGAGAAAACATAACAAAATGCTTCTAGTTTGTAAAAGCATTTTGTTGTGCAGGGTATTGTTGCCTGTTTTCCTTTGTAAAATAGCTCAAGCAGTTAGATTGGATATCGGAGTCAATCTTCAAGTCTTGTCACTGTCATTTGGATGTTTGTCTGGGCTTTGATTGGGCCTTTCCAACACTTTAATATGATCAGAGACTGTTCTAAAAGTGAACCTCTGGTCTTAGGTAATTTGAACAATCATTCTCAAAGGACTGGTCATGTAGTTAACTTCATCTATCTTTCCAGGAACTTTGACTAACTTCATTGTCCCTGTTGAAGAAACGCCACCTTTTCCATTAGCAATGATGGGTTCAGAATGATGTAGTGTTTTTGTATGTGGGCTGAAAATTAGGTTTTGATTTAAAGCATTTTCATACACGTTTTCCTGGCTTAGCTACGGCAAGGTATAAACAGGTCTTTTGGCTTTCATCTCGTCGCTAGAATAAACTGAGTTTCACTCTATACTAATCTGCACTAGTCTAAAGAGATAGATTTTATTACATACTCAAAGTCCAAATTACATAAAAAAAGAAAACAAATGCGATAAAAGAATAAGAAGTACAATTAAAAAACGGCTCCTAACCATTCAGGAGGCAATCATACATGTCTCCAAAGTACATATGAGTATTTTACTGCACTATATTTAACGTTATATTTCAATTACATTTCTATACCGCCAATTCACAACAAATGTAGTCTCGAGATATTTTACATAAAACTAAAAAAACAAACAACAACAAAAAAAAACATTTTAATTCAATCACACAGTCGACATATAGTCAGTTTACATTTTTGCTTTGAAACAAATCCTGTCAGGCACGCGCAGCCGGGAGGTCGCTCGCGCTCACTCGTGAGTGAGGGCGGGGCGGGGATGTAGGAGGTGGCGGAGGAGAGAGGAAGCAGGAGAAGTGAAAATGATGGCGACCGAAGCGGGGGAGATAAGAGCTCACACAAGCCCCTGTCCCAACCCCGACTACAACCTCAGCCCTCTGTCCATCAAAATAACGCGGAAAAACCAGGACAGACACTGGAGGTTGCGGTGCATTCATCTGCAGTGCTGTGAGTACCGACACACATTATGGGAGACAAATGGCAGTCTCTGAAAAATAAATGACAAACGCGCTACCTGTCATGAATGTCCACCTTTTGCTTTGTCACATCATCATAACTGACCCAAGTCATATCCCAGTTTAGCAGAAGCAAACCCTCCAATAAACATTGGCGCTAAGGGGAGACAGGGCGAGGGGTGGGGGGAGTTAGCAGGTAGACTGCAGTGAGGTGTTGCGGTGGTGGATGGAAACGCCGCAGTTTCCTCAAGGAAATTACATTTAGGTCAATTATTTCATACACATCAGTAGCATGTCTGTTGAATTGTGGTTGAACTGCTATAAATTACTATAATAATTTATTTGCGGCACGTTTAGCACTAATGTTTGCTTAAGTTAGTAATCAAATATATCGTTATACCCTGCCTTAAAAAAGATGTCAACCAAAACAAAAGTGATATGGACTCGATTTTTTCTTCTTCTAAGACTGATCAAAAATTGTTGGTCTTCACACAGTGTCAGGAAGGAATAAAGGGCACAGGAAATATTTTTCCATGCAAGATTTCAACCTGGTTTATGTGTTTTCTGTTAAACATTGTCTTTTATATATGTTTAATTCTCATAAACGGATATTTAGGATTTTTTGAAGTGAGGCTCTGTGGAATTTCCCATAGTAGACAGATAACACAAGACATGACAGGGGAGTTTATGGGAAAGTGAAGAAAGCCTATAAAAATGCTCAGATTTGTGGGTTACCATCATCTCATAATAAACATACAAACTCTGTTTCTCAGCTGAATATCTGTTCCTACAGAAAGTTATTCTGGTTGAGGATTGCCGTCTGTATTAATCTCCCTTAATCTGCAATGATACATGCTTGTGCTTTTCCACTTTTACTTGTTTATTTTTATTTATTTTGTCCTTTTAATTTTTGTACTTGGTTTTTAAAAGGTGCTTTTCCATATTCGTTTTTTTGAATTTATTGATTTAATTTTTATTTATTGTTTTTATTATATTCATTTATTATATTGTATTTAAAAAATGTGTTTCCATATCTGTTTAATTTCACTGACTTATTTTAATATTTTAAAAACTGTCCCTTTAAAAAAATATAGCTGATTTAAAAAGAAAATATATATTCTGCTATGTTTAGGGACTACTTGTGTGGAAGATTTACAAAAATGTGAGAATTTAGAAAACCTGCTGTGTTTTTCTGGCTCTAGGTGAGTAGTGGCACATGCTGCTCTAGGCTTTCAAGATGAGCTTAAGACAGCAGCCAACAGAGCACCCCCTGTGTGTGTGGGTGGAGGGGTGTGCGGGGGTATGTGTGTGCGTGCGTGCACACACCCCCACGCAGGGGTGTGTGCATGTGTGTCAGCATTTCTCTGCCCATTTTTAAAAAATGAAAACTATGTTGTAAGGATTCACTGATGCTTTTGGGTTAGTCTTAGCACTAGGGTGTGAATTGAGCTCACCTTAGGGTTAGTCAGGCACTGGTAGTGGTTTGGAGTAGGATCAGGGCTAGGCTGTAGAAATGAATGGACATCAATGCAAATTCCTTGTGAAGATAGAAAGATGTAAAGCACAGTTGTCAAATTCCAGTTCTCAAGGGCCACTGTCTTGCAGTTTTTAGATGTGCCACAGGTACAAAACACTGGAATGAAATGGCTCAATTACCTCCTCCTTGTGTAGATCAGTTCTCCAGAGCTTTGCTAATGACCTAATTATTCTATTCAGGTGTGGTGCAGCAGAGGCACCACTAAAAGTTGGACAGTGGCCCTTGAGGACTGAAGTTTGACACCCCTGATGTAAGGTGTGTGTGTCTAAGAGCCCTTCCTTCTGTTCTCTTGAGGGCTGCACAACAAGTTTAAACCTTTGGTAGCCCAAAAAAAGGGATCAACGTGGTAACATAGAAAGAAATTGTGACTTTCCTGTGCAGTTTGTCAAGGTAGCAGTCAGAATAACTACTGGGTCATACATGAGGGACCGTTTAGGACAAAAACTATGTTTTGTCTCTCACACACTACTAAAGACTCATACACACACACAAAATATTAAAATTGCACATATATACTATTAAAATGTCACACACATACAATTTTTTTCTCATACACAATTAGTTCTATTCTCCAGCTGAACAGAAACAAAACTGAAGTTATGATTTTTGGACCTAAGGAGGAACGACCTAGAGTCAATGCACAGCTTCAGTTATTACAACTAAAAACTAGCAATCAGGCCCGAAACGTGATCGCTAGTTTCTGGTGATGGACTCTGACCTGAACCTCCAGAGCCACATAAAGACAGTAACAAAGTCGGCCTTCTGTCACCTGAAGAACATTTCCAGGATTAAAGGACTTATGTCTCAGCCAGATCTAGAGAAACTCATCCATGCGTTCATCTTCAGTCGTATTGATTATTGCAACAGCATCTTCACAGGTTTGTCCAACAAATCAATCAAACAGCTGCAGCTGATCCAGAATGCTGCTGCTCGCGTTCTCACTAAAACCAGGAAGATAGAGCACATAACACCAGTTTTAACGTCCCTCCATTGGCTCCCTGTAGCTCAAAGAATAGACTTTAAAATACTGTTGTTAGTTTATAAATCACTGAACGGCTTAGCACCACAATACATTAAAGATCTGCTGTTGTTGTATCAACCTTCCAGACCTCTGAGGTCTTCTGGTTCTGGTTCTGCTCTGCATCCCCGGAACCAGAACCAAACGAGAAGAAGCAGCTTTCAGCATCTATGCACCACAAATCTGGAACAAACTTCCAGAAAACTGTAAAACAGCTGAAACACTGAGTTCCTTTAAATCTCGACTAAAAACTCACCTGTTTATTATTGTATTTGAAACGTAATCAATTACAAATTTATTGATGGAACTTGACTTAATGTCATGTTCTGATTGTTGATTCTATGTTGCATGACTTTGTGTTTTTGTGTTTGTTATGATGTAAAGCACTTTGAAATGCTTTGCTGCTGAAATGTACTATAAAAATACAATTTGATTGATTGATTGAGAAAAATACACAAATTACTAAAATTGTGCATATACACTACTAAAATATCATACACACACATACACGTAATGAATATAGACATGCTATTCTGAATGATAGGTTGAAAATGTATGTGTGTGTGTGACCTAACACTTAGGATGAATGAATGAATGAATGAATGGGGATGAGACTTGTATTTTTCTGTGTTAGAGACTCATTTTTTGTCTGTGTGAGAGTTGTCACGGAAGAGGGGGGGGGGCATATTTTGGAGATCAGATCGCGCATGCGTTGATACCACAGTGAAGTTAGCTTAAAGTTGGATATTGGATATTGGCGCTCCATGGCGTAAGCGGCGTTTAGCTCAAGGTTGATCCGATTTATGAACGCTAATTTCGGCCAGCCGTTCTCTACTGCTCCCTCCTCCAGCTTTCTTTAGCTAACCCCGGAGTAAGGCGTTAGAGCAAAATTGTGAGAGAAAAATTGTATGTGTGTGTGACATTTTAATAGTATATGTGTGCAATTTTAATATTTTGTGTGTGTGTGTGTGTATGAGTCTTTAGTAGTATGTGAGAGACAAAACATAGTTTTTGTCCTAAATGGACCCTCATAATCCCAGTTCTGATATTAAGACACAAAACAGACTTTATTTTGTCTGTCTGACCTTTATGAAGATTTTGGTATCATTGTCTTTGGTTTTGCTACAATATTTTGACTTCTGTATATGAATACTGTAACTTTTTTTCTTTGAAGTGTCTACAATCTAAACTGGGAGAGGGTAAATTTTACTGATGTGTGTCCAGGTTTATAAAATGGTAAAATAAGTACATTTCTGCATTTCAACACAGATTTAGTTTTAGACATCTGGGCTTTTGTTTTCTGCCAGATTTTTCTAAGTCATTGGTGTCGTCTTCATTTTTTTTCTTTTTGTTTCTTATATTTACTTGTACATAGCTACAGCTCTAAATTGCTGTCAGATTTGTATCAGAGTATGCATCAATCATTTTTCACTTTTATTTGATGTTTCCACTTTGCGACATGTCTTTTTTTTTACTTTTTTAAAATGAATTTTGGCCACTTACACAACATGCACATTTTCAGCTCAGGTGCTTTTGTAATGGTTTGAAATACCTCAATCACAGTGAATTCAAAAGGAGCTGCCTATTGTCACATTTAATTTTGTTCTTTGAAATTAATCTTTTTTTTCTGAAATCCTTTAGAAGCTGTTAAAATATGTAGTAAGGTGACATTTGGGATGACTTTTTTCTTGACTTCTTTCCTTCTTTTCAACATACAGCTTTATACTTTGAAGTTGGATCAGACTGAAGCATTTCAAAATACAAGGGAGAAGTGACAACCAATTGAAGCATCAAACTCAAAGTAGCATTTAGGACGATTAGCATCATTGTGCCCATGTTCCTCTGGAACTCTTATGATCTCTGTCAATCAGAGGTAGCTGAGTGGTTATTAGGAGCCCTAGGAACACAGACAGTGAGAACAATTCTGATGACAGGTTTGATTACTGATCAGATGTCTCAGGAGAACATAACGGGAGGGATGAGTGAATCCTGAAAATTGACCAGGCTGATTTATAAAACGATAGCTTACGTTTGTCTCGTGATAATTTTAGCTCCTCAAGTCCAAGTAATGAATATAAAATGCATCTGAAATCTGGTGACCTTGTCAGTACCGTCAGCAGTTAGACAACACAGAGGATTCACACAGGACTGCACAGATGCCCATATTACAAAATATGGTCACTGCAATATGAATGTGTGTAGAAAATTGTCTTTTCTCGGCTATTAGACTTTGCATGCTAGTTCTTATCAAACTGCATGCAGTTTTCCTCTTTTACTATCTCATCTGATTTTTGCAGCAACGATTCAAAGTTGATTTTCAATTGAAAATGGCTATTTATAAAGAGTTCTGCTGGAATCTGTAGGATCCTGATAACCAACTTCAGGCAAAGCAGAATTACAAATGGAGACATTAAGGGGTATTTTTCACATTTATTAAATTTCAAGTATTAATCCATGCTTCGATGGAATTACTTATCCATTCTTAGCTACGGAATTTTCTTAATTTTTCTAGTTTATTATGTTTATTTCTTGTGTCTAGTTATTCTTTGGTATAGTCTACCATAATTAAACCATAATCACGGTTTAATCATGTTTCTTATGTCTAGTATTTTAATGTTAGATTCATTTCCTAGTTCCTAGTGTGCTCTGTAGATTTTGATTTGACTCAAGATGTTAAAAATGTAACTGAGTTTTTGTCAGTGTTAAAGACCAAAGCTGACTGCAAATAGCTGAAATCAACAAGTACTTAAGACCCCCTGGAAAAATGATTAGGAATGCTCATTTTTATGGGTCACACACCAAATCTACCTTAAAATGCATTGATACACACAGTGGAAATTGTCCCAGGTCTAATACCTACAGTATTTGTTATTCCCACTCTTGAAGGTACAGTCAATGAGTGGCAAGGGAAATAAATTGACTGCTTTACTGGAGCCAGTTAGTAGTGTCAAGTATCCTTGCACCAAAGTAGTTCAGCTTCCCAAGTTGTGTTTTCTTTTGAGTATTTTAGCTATGCACAAAAAAACCATGAACATGCAGATTTTCTGTGAATTTGGAATGTTTTTCCACAGAAAAATATGCAGAACATGAACCGGCTGGGGTCTACTATGTAGTAAATGTGTGTGTGTGTAGATGTGTATGTGCTGAACTTGTATCTCTTTAGATTTTTTTTTTCTTTGTAAAGTGAGATGGAGTTAGTTTTTTATGTAGCATAATCTTTAGAAAAATCAAAATATGACTGTAAGCTGCATAAAGAGATAAAGGGTAAAACAGTCTTTGCCTTAATATTAATATTTTCAACACTTGTCTTTCTAGACTTCCTGACCATCGCAACAATACTAGGAACTGGAATCTTAGGTACGTTTTGAAACTATTTTATGAAGTTATAAACATTCTAATCTTCCTCTCATCACATTGACTCTCATCACATGAGCCCTTCTTGTTAGCTTTCCTCACTGGTTACAAATGAAATATTGTTTAATATTTAGGCTAGCATTCCAATGAGTTTTATTTTATAATGAGTACTGAAAGCTTTAGATAAAGAAAAACGGGAGGAAAAACATGCTATGCCTCCCTAAGTAAAAAATAGGTAGCTATCAATCAATGCAATAATATACTTTGGATGCAAAAACCAATAAAAATAGCATCATCCCTTGTCTTTTGGGAACTTTTCATGTCCATGAGAGACACCATCAGTTTTTTGAAGTCAGGTAAATCTTTCTATACATTGTTTTATTTGTTTTTGAATTATTTAAAATGATCTATGTTGCTTTTAGTATTTTTGTTTTGATTTTTGCAATCTATTTTTAAAGTACTTTGGAAAAGTTCTTTAAAATTAGGGTGTTTACCTCCCTCCATGCTGTATTCATGGCCCATGAATAAGTGGAAATGCCCACTACTAGAGCTCTGCACTGACTTAGTTAATAAATATGCTGCTGTGATTTCTGCATCAGGGTTTTTAGCAGGAATGTGATGCCGTTCTTATACTAACAAATTTCACTCACTAAAATAGTTTTTCTAATTAGCAGATGTTTAAAAAGGAACAGATTTTAAAGCCATGCTTTAAAGTCATCCATGATTTTTTATTTTTTTTTTCCCCCCAGAATGTAGTGTCTGGTAACTTTAGTAACTTTTAACTAATTTCAAGTCACAAAAATCAGACACACCTCAAATCCTTACTAAAATCATCCTGAGAAACAATGTAGACCACCCGAAACTTCAAACCTGGCAACTTAGGTTTAAAAATATTAACGTCCTAATTTTGTAGTAGCTTTGGAAAAGATGACAGTACGGAGATAAAGGTTCAGTGGCGACTGTTTGCTCTTTCTCCTACATGTTTTTTCTGAAATATAACTTCACTTGGAATATAATTAAAACTCTGTCCATTTCCAGGCAGAGGAAAATTTAAATGTGTTTTATGAAGTGTGGCCAACACCAGAGAGATTTTTGTCGAGGTGGAAATTACATGGGACATTACATTTAACTGCTTTGTTTTGAGCAGAGTTTTTGTGTAGTTCCACAGAGGTCCGACCCTTCCTAGTTAATACTTGCTCAGCCACTTAAATCTCATTTGGAAATTAGCATTGTCAATTATATTTTATAGAAATCTGGAGCCAGCGCAGAGAGACGTTTCTGAGACACATCGACAAAAAGCTCGACAGACATTGTCTATCACGTTTTCACTTTTACCTGGGTGGGAATCAAATTCAGAGGCAGTTCAACATTATTTTCATTTTCAGGTCTTCCAGTCACTATAGCACATGCTGGCCTGGTGCCCTTCCTGGTCTCCTTTCTGGTTGGCTTCTTTGTTCAGGTAAGCAAGGTGTATTAAAATGTAAATGCAAACATCTTTCTGTCTGTTTATCTATTATGTGTTATTGATGCGTTATGAATTGACATATCTTTTGCTTTGTAGGCCTTGCTCATTTATCTGTTTGTGGAACTTCTCCAAAAATGTCAAGTGGTCCAGCTGGACTCTCTAAAGGTCAGGAGAACAAACCAGGCTCTTTTCCTTCTTCTACTTACAGTTTGTGTGTGACCTTCTTAGTGATGCATGTCGACTGCAGGAACCCAGCTGGTTTTCAGGAGCCAATTTTACTACTTTGTATTTCCCGGGGTACCCACACATCATTAAAAAGTCTTAAGTACATGTAGCTAAACTTAAAGTCATAACATGTCTTAAATTAAATTTTAAAAAATTTAATTAGGCCTTAAATATGTTAATTGCAGGTCTTAAATTCTGTTTGTGGCAGGAATATTTAATCATTAAACAGTTCTATTTAATGAATAAATAGGACTATTTAATCATTTACAGTAGTTTTTGTCATTTTAGTTGTCTGGCAAAAGCGTTAGTCATGCGCAGACACCTTCGAGACAGTTGAGGCTACTGGTAACAAGCTGCTAATATGCTATTGCTAACTGTCTTTTTGAGTCTACCACGGGTAAGTGCAAATGTATTGCCAGTTGGTTGTATGATGTTCGTTTTCACCATTGGCTCACTTCTTGCCAACCTATACGATGCTCAATGCATTCTGTGCAAAAAAAAGCTTGGCCCTGTGGGGCTTAAGACTAGAGAGCCATATGCAGTGTGAAAAACACACAGCTGCTGCCTGAAGCCACACACAGACCCCAGAATTGTGACAGTTTTGATCTGTGGAGTGGCAAAAGCTCCCAAGAAAACTGCTGCTGGTGCTGCATCATGTATTATAGATGACATTCATAATAGTCTTAATAAGGTCTCAAAGACTTACATTTGGGTTGTTGAAACCTGAAGAAACACTGTCTCCACTTCATTTTTAGTAAAACTGGTAAAAACAGAATACCAGTGCACCTTTAGTCCGTGTTTTTTTTTTGGGGGGGGGGTGTTTCCATTTCATCAACAATTCTTAGATGGAGGTTTGTAGTGGAAAAATGCTAAGCATTTTAAATTGGTTTAAAGTTTTGGTTTATTATTCAGTAACATCTGTTTAAATCCAGAGCGATTTTCTTCTGTTAACTTAAAGGTAGAGCTTATATCTGTAACAAAAAAACAGTAAATCCTTTAGTCAAAGTAAGATTTTAGTTTAAACAATTTATGGTCTAAATCATAAATAAAATTAAGCTCAGCCCCCAGCTGGATCAGTTACAGTCTATAGAAAGTATGTGTTGTTTTTCTAATGTCTATTTTTATGCTGTACTCAGACAGGTGTCGCAGAGTGTATTGTGATGGATCAAGTGAGCCCAGAAAATCCAATCGCACCAGATGAAGAAGAGGAAGAAGAACTTGAAAATGCAGAAGCTGGTGAGACATGTTTGTGTTTGCAGAGGATCAGACTAAGATTTTTAACTGAGAATTTGTAAAAAAAAAAAATTTAAAAGAAAGCATTTTAAGTTTTTTTCTTCTCACCACAGACCTCTAAGATGATTAGATGGAGCTCTCTACTTCATTCAGTAGGTTGGAATAAAATGGTCAGGGTTGGTTGATGTGGAAGAATGAAGTGTGATTCCTCTGATATGCTGATTTTCCTTTCTTGTTTGAATTTGTAGTGTTGATTATCATACCCGTGTCTTGGAATCACTTTAAGCCTTTTCTGTTGACTCTGTCTTTGTTGCTAAGGTGATACTGTCCTGCAATGCTTGATCAGTGGGGGGGCATATCACCTGGCAAAGAAGAGATTATTGCATAGCTGCACAGAAATCCTCATAGGCAATGTGAAGCTGTGGTGTCCGCACTTTTGCCAGGGGGGCCAAAACTGTCAAGTTTAAAGTGAAGTTGAGAGCCACAAAATGTGAACTTTTTTAACAACCTCAACAGAAAATATGCACAATATTTAAAAATCTGATTGTTTAATTTGGGGGTCGGCAACCCACGGCTCTAGAGCCGCATGTGGCTCTTTAGTGCTGCCCTAGTGGCTCTTTGGAGTTTTTTCAAAAATGTTTGAAAATGGAAAAAAATGGGGGTGGGAAATATATTTTTTGTTTTAATATGGTTTCCATAGGAGGACAAACATGACACAATCATTTTTAACATTTTCTAATGCTATAAAAATGTGTAGAGTAAATATTAAATTTCAACATTTCTGTCAACAAAGATTTGCGTCATAGCCTGTGACATGTTTCTTTCAGCTGAGCGGCAGGTGGCTGTGGTAAACAAACCGACGGGTGTATGGTGGGCCGAAAATAGCCGAGGAGACATTTTAGAATTCTTGGACCGAACCATTTGCATTCAATCCCAATTCGGAAGTATTACCTGATTTAAGCTGATAAACAGTAAAACAACTTTAAACCATTTATATTCTGCTTTTTCTCGCCTTCTGTGTCGGCAGGCATTTACATTGCCATGGCAACCGACACAACGTCTTCATTAACCCGCAGAGCAGAGAGTAATATATTGACCAGAATGTCCTGCGCTGTTGCTAACTTCCTGCTTTTGAAACGGTCTCTAGTCAGGTTGCATTCAGAAAGGTTTTTTACTGTTTTAGAGTCCACTTCAACCGGACCGAGACCTAGGTTTTGAGGCAGATTGGTGATGGCTTTTTAAGTCCGTTTTGGAATTCAAATTTGCATTCTGACCTCCCCAAAAAATCTAACTTTCTAGACAAACGGATTAGAGTCTGATTCAGGACTCTAATTCTGGGTTGGTCTGAATGCACTCTTAAAGCACCATTGTACAGCAGATTAGTCACGTGGTGCATCATTACTGCCAGGACGCACTGCAGGGAAAATAAACATTTAATCTTGAATGCTTAGTCATTTTGATAATAGGCTAATATAAACCTCTTTTGCCTTCATTATAAGCCTTATATAAGGCTTTTAAATTTTTGCGGCTCCAGACAGATTTTTTTTTTGTTTTTTTGGTCCAATATGGCTCTTTCAACATTTGGGTTGCCGACCCCTGGTCTAATAGGACCTGACAATCATTATAGATCTGAAACAACTTGGAGTTTTGCTTTGTTAATAACAAATGAATGAAACCTACAATCAATGTCCTAAATGTTAAGTCAATTTCATGTGGATTTTTTTGGTGTGTTTCAGGAATAATAACAGCCAAGTTTACTTAGTGGGTGCAACAAAGTATTCTGAGTAAACATCATTTTTACCTTTGTATTCCTCTTTTACATTGTTAGTAAGAGAAGAGAAATTTGTGTTGTAGCTTCTATTTTTAGAATACTTTAAGTTGTCCTTATCTTTCTTGAAAGACATAGCATCAGTGAAAATGTCAGAGGTTAATTTTTTTTTTTTTTGTTTTTTGGGTCAGTATCAACCTCTTGAGCTGACAAAACAACATTTGTGGCATTGTTGTGTTGTGGTCGAGGGCCGCACAGAATCACTCAGAAGGCTGCAAATGGCCCCTGGGTCGCTCTCTGGACACCCATGTTGTATGAGCAGTATGGGAATCCCCACCCCCAAAGAAACCCAAAACATTCCATCTCTCCATCTTTCTAGCTACAGAAAGGGTTTTGTTCATTGTACTATTCTGGATCACAAGATACATGGATGATTAGAGCAAGTCAGAGGTAGAGCGCTGAACCTCCTCTGCTTTTCTCTGGTTCCGGCCTTGACATTCTTCCTTGAAGTGTGGGCTGAGAGATAAAACTGTAAAATGTTTTGCATATGTTTTGCCAAAAGCAAAAACATATGCAGTTTTCATGCTGACTAATGCATAAATAAGTCAGGGATTTCTGAGAGTACTTAAACAACACAGCACATGTCTTAATCCTAAAACATTAAAAGCGCAGATGTCATAACAAGGCACAGCAATTCTAAATCTAAGCAATATATTATATGTGATGACTTAACCTGAACTGTTCAAGGTTTAAAATAAATAAGGAAACAATGCAAATGCTGATGCTGATGAAACTGGTTGCAAGATAGGGTGCGTTTCTGCATCAATGTTTTTTTTTTCCAGAAGCCAGCACAGCTCCTTAATGCCCAGTGATGGCATAGTTACTTTGAAAAAGTAACTTTAATCAGATTACTGATTACTCCTTGAAAAAGTAACTTAGTTAGATTACTGATTACTTGATTTGGAAAGTAACTAAGTTACATTAAAAGTAACTTTTTTAGTTACTTTCAACAACAACGTTGTGAAAATTACATTGATCTTTGCCAATTCTTAATTGCAAGTTATTTTATAATGGTAACATCAACAATGTATTTCCATTTATAAGGATGAACTGAAGGGGAGATTGTTTAATGGTTACAGCAGTACAAAAAAACTTTAGTAAATCGTTTTTGTGTGTTCCTCTATTGTCTGGAAAACTGTACATAGGATTTTAGACTCGTTCATTCGTGGTTGTTTTTACGTTCATTGCACTGTTCAAATTAGTCTCAATGTTTGCAGTTTTCTGGAGCACAACGCGAAGCTCGATGTAATTCAGAGGTAATATATTAACTTGACATTAACAAAGACACAGCAGGACGGATCATCTGGGAAATGATGGACAGGGAGAGTCTGACTAAAACTAACTGGATGCCAGACTTATGTCTGCTTATTTGCAAACTCAAAAACAGCAAACCCGCGACTCATTGAATCTGTAAGCGACTTTAGAAAAAAACAAGCCCAAAGTCGTTTATAATAATCGAACTTGGTGACAGAAACTCAAAATAGTTCCTGTTTTTCCAGTAATAATCTCCCGCTTCCCTCCATTGTTTATGTTTCTGTCGCTGCTGATACTGTTGCATAGAAACGCTGGTCACTCCCCAAGACACGTAGAGGAAATAAAATTAAATTACAAAAGAAACGCAAAGTGTTTTGGATAAGTAACTGTGGTCTGACTACTGTATTTGAAATAGCAACGCGTTAGATTATACCCAGGGATACTTGTTAACCTCTCTGATTATTTTTCTTTAGAACATTTTTGAAATTTTGTGCTCATGGTCACACCCAAGGTTTGTGTCCTGGTGCTTTCCAATGATGCATTGTACTGCTGTTCAGACAACATGTAAGGTTCAGAAATAGTAATGTAGCCTTCACTCTCATGACAAATGTCTACTGTCCTTTTTACAGAGGCTCATATAATTTATTTTTTACTAAACGCGGTAGAGTGGTCCAGGTGTTTGAAGTACCACTGACCTTACCAGTCTCTCTCTCTTTTTTTTTAAGGTCCAGTGGTAACTGATCTCTCAATTGACCAGTGAAAGTTAATTGAATGTTCAAATTTGTATTGGTAGTAAAAAAAGCTAATTATTTTAGCCTTCTCATTGTTTTTCTTTTCTTGAGCACATCAATATAATACTGATCAAACTTTGTGGAGATTTTGTTTTGGAACCAATAAAGGTGTGAACAGCTTTTATTATGGTAATTTCCGTGAAAATGTTAAGAGTTCTGTGTGATTTCATTAGGGAACTAATAACTCTGACCTTAACTGACCACGTGAACTTAAACCAAAAGAAGTCACTGACATGTTGATTGGAAGAATGTGTGACACATTCAGCTCCATGATGATGGGACACTTTTAAAAGAACCACATTGACATATATTGTAGCAGTTTGTCTGTCCTCATGAACCCATTTGTATCTCACAGATACTGGTTTACTACAGTCCAGCTCACCAGCTCTGTGTGACCAAGCTGAGGACCTGCAACCCAACCTTCATCTGCTTGGCTGCCTCTTCCTCTCCCGGCCCATGAGCCATGCTTTCAACTGCATTCTCCTCTTCCAATTGTAAGTTACCATGGCAATCATCTTTCCATGTCATGAAGTTGAATCATTTACATAATAAAAGTGGAGTAACGCTGTGCGTGGGAAGGAAGCGAGTGGCTGAGTTTATTGATCTTTATTCTGTTTTCCTTGGGATGCAAAGTGCTTGATAACAATATTCAAGCATATTTAATCTTTTTTACATTTTGACACTTAGAAATAACTAATTCCACATTTTATTGGAATTCATGCAAAATGGCAACAAAGCAGTGCATAGTTGAATGGATATGTGTGAAAATGTTTAAGGAGTTTGAAAGCATTTGTAACATCCTTTCTATGTCCTTTCTATTTTATTTTACCCTGATGTAATTTCTTTTCTATTTACTGAAACACGAGTATGCATTTAATTTGATTTCCAGAACTGAAATAACAATTAGGAAGCCACATGTATACTTAGTGATCACTTCTCTAATCCCACATTAAAAACTAAACTTCCAGACTAAATTCATATGTGAAGTTCGGGAACTGCAGGCGGTGGATGTCAAATGGAGGAAGTTGACATAAAGGGAGTAAGTCTGGAAGCATCCAAAGCTTTTTAGGAGGTGAGAATATAAATGTGTATTTCTGGTGTAACTGATCACAGATGCAGAATAAACCACCCAAATCTAACCTGCACAACTTTGAGTCAAAGCCAAGATGACTAAAACCTGTAATTTCTCCCAAAGCTGCTCCCACTAACAACTGAACGGAGACATTGTTGACTTTCATATGTATGTTTTGATGTTTTTTTTTGTTTCTACATAAAATGACACATTCCAAAAACATATCATAAGGATTTAAGATAATGAAATGTACATTTATTTTTAACAAGAGGTCGTGACAACTGTGTTATGTGTGAAGTGTGTGAGTGCGTGCACCCCAACAGTGTTTTCTCACAGATTGTGTTATAATGTATTAACAGTGAAAGAGATTCCCTTGAAATAAAGACATAATGACAGCAGGTTAGATAGTTATTTTTACATTTGCATATGTCCCAGACTGTTTTCTTTCTTTTTTTCGTTGCCAGGCTATTTTAATACATACACTGCAGCCTTTTCCTTTCTCCTTGAACTTCTTTTTTCTGTATTCCTTTGCTTCCTCATGATTTGAAACTTTTCTTTTGTTCCCTGAAAATCACTTTTCACAACCTCTTTTCGTCAACATTAACCTAAGAACAACATCACAGGCTTATCTGTACACCCTGGTCTCCCCTGCAAATTAAATTACCTTATCATACAGTAGCATTTCCTACAGGCTACTTTTGCTTTTGAACACTTTGCGATCTACTAAAATGTTCACTGCATTATTGTTGGAATGAAACTTGCCAAGTCATTTAATCTCCACTGTTGCAGATTGTTAACAGAGCTAGGACGGACTTGTGTAAAAACCGTCCTTGAGGTTAGGGCTTTACTGCCTGGCCTTCTACTGCACAGAGCTGAAATAGTGAGTTACAAACCAAACTGAGCCAAACACTGATAAAATATGATTTATTACAGCAATTCCTGAGGCTCTGTAATTTTTTAAAGTGATCCCCCTGTTTTCAGATCTGTTGTTTGACCTTGAGTTCAGTGTGGCTTCCAGAAGAGACAACCGTACTTTAAAATAGTAAATTAGTATGCGGCTATAGCCATTTACTTATTGAATCCAGATTGTAACTTTGTTTTTAAAGAAAAAGCTATAGATCTTGTATTATTCAAAGTTAATGCTTGCAGCATTGACCAGTTTGTTTGCAGGAGAGTGTAAGTCCGTAGAGGAGGGGCGCAAGGCTTTTAACAACATGGGTGGAAGGTCCTGTTATCAGGGTGTGAGAGGCTTTGAAACACCTGGCCAATCAATACTTCCTTCATTGTGTTCAAGGGGGCTTAGTGGTCGATCAATGCAGAGGCTCAATCGCACTAACACACAAACGCCACCCAGAACATGACCTGCATCCTTTACCCTTGCTGTGCCTTGGTCTGTTGGCACGACTCTACACAATGACAGGGACTCATAAACTTCATGTGTTCATAATACCAAAGCATTTTGTTTCAGAACAAAGAATGAAAATTTACATAATTAGTAACGAGTGCCTGTTTTCATGTAATGTCTTTGGAGTAGTGATGGACGATGTGTACCTAAAGCTTTAGTGTATTGATTTGTGATATTTCACAGTTGTGAAAGCAAAATTTCAGTACATTAAGAGGCGACTAGATTAAAACTCAAAACTAGATTAATTTAATATTTATACATGACCTAATGTTAAAGAACCCACACAGGTTATTGTGAATATTGCATGCAAAGAAAAAAATCACTTGGACAAGATTAAATTTTGATATAAAAGAAAATATTTTAAAACCAAACTGGAGGATCATCACACATTTTGTCCTGGAGGCAGAAGTAAAACAGCATAAACCATAAGTTCATCAATGTAGCAATGCTAAAGATTTCAACTCTAGAAGACAAAACTAATTACAAAGTTCATTCCTTCTATTATCACAAATAATATGTTATCATTGAGAGAAGTTGTGAATTAGGGAACTATAGAGTGATCTTTAGATGTTGCACACCTTGAAGATGCTTCACTGAAATACCGATCAACATGCACTACAGGCAGACCAAAACAAAGCAACAGGATCACAAGCTGATCATTTTCTAATGAGCAGTGACTAGGATAATGCTAGCTCCGAACAAGAGCAGGGAAGAACAGTCATTCATGTCTAGCAGAGAAACTGTGGATTGTTGAAAAGGGTCTAGTTTTTGTTACACGTGAAATTCAAGATCTGTGCCTGATTACCATTACATTTTCATTACAATAGAAGCTTGGATAAAACAACTTAAAATTCATTTGTTTTTTTTCTTTACATGGATCACTGCAGGCAGTCAGAGCCACACAAAAACAGGTTGCTCTAATACCTTCATTATTCTATTGCCTGGCCACCTTTCCTGTCAATGACATAGGAAAGTATTATGCCATGAAAATAAGGCTGTAGAATATATGTAATGTTCATCAGCTAAGGGAGGCTGCAGCTCTCAGATGGTCTGTGTAGCTCTGCTGCAGAACTGATGCAACTGCAGCTAAATTGTAGAATGATGCAATAATAACATTCATCAATCTAATTTTACGGTTTACAGGTGCTTTATTCACCTGTGGTTTCTAGATACTTGAAAGTGAAACATGACTTACTTTCGATTCATTTGACAAATAATTATTTGACAACTTCTGTTTTAAGCACTTATGGAGCATTAACATTTTATTCCCAAGCCTTCATCTCTAGGTCAGTTGTTTCTCAAAACAACAAAATGAGAGTGTAATTTTTAAAAAATAAAATAAAAATCTTCCCACCATCTTTGATCCCAATGTATCTCACAGTCCTGTACATTGGAGGATATGATTCACATGTCCATCTGCACAGTCCCCTTCATTTTCCCATTTTTAAAACCACTTAACATTTATTTTTTTGTTAAGCCAGCATACATGACAAGATAAATAATGTGACAGCAGGTTAAATATAAAACTTTCCCGTTATCAAAAAGGCTATTTCATATTTGATTTTAAACCAGGGGTGTATAAATTCAGTCCTCAAGGGCTGGTGTCTTTATGATTAACTTGAGGCTGCTTGGTAAAGCCAACTGATTAAAATGTAAACATATACTATGAAGGGTGAAGTCTCTAGTTGACTGAAAAATGTGATTAAATGTGCAAGACTCTAGTTACTGCCCAAACAGGACTTCACTCTATTTTGTAGTCTGAACAAGGAGAGGTCAAATATGAAGTTACTCTGAGACACAGTGAATAAGGCACAATGTCAACCTGTGGGTGGAGATAAAGATTGGGAGGCCAGATAATTCCCCTCGGATCCAGCTGTGACATCCGATTAGGCTGCAAATTGGAACGGCTCACTGAAGGACATTTTAAGGCCCATGTGGGTCGGAAAAAATGTCAGACAAGTGTTATTCTTGTTTTTTTGGGACTTCAACTGTTCTTCTCCAGTGAAATCTTCCTACATAAAAGATTATATGCATTTACATCTAACAAAGTATATTTATATGGATTGGTATTCTCACATGGTCAAAATTATACCTTGAATAAAACATACAGTTTCATTCATATTTGTTTAAACGTCTAATAAAGCATTACAACTTGAAGGCACATTGTTTTATGTACCCATCAACAGGTTTCTGATACAAGTCTGTCTGAATATTTGTTGATTCCGTTTTATTTACATGACCAGAACCAAATGTGGAGAAGCAGCATTCAGCTTCTAAGCACCACTAATCTGTATCGAACTTGCAGAAAACTACAAACAGCTGGAACGCAGGTGTGTTTGTAGCCTTGATTTGAAGGGTCTTAGTGTTTCAGCTGTTAAGCAGTTTTCTGGAAGAGTGGAGAGCAGAGTAGACCAGAACCAGAAGACCTGAGTGCCCTGGAAGGTTGATAGTAATAAGAAGAGATTCTACAACCAGCAATCGTCCCACATCTCAAACTGTTGGGATAGAACTCTGTCATCTGGGATGTCAGAGCTAATCCCAATAGTTCTTACACACACTACTGTATTAGACAAATAATTAAATTGGCAGTACGTCTTGTTTCATCAAACTTCTTCCATCCAATTTAGTAAATCAAACCAAACATGAGTATTTAGCAGATTAAGCTGTCTGGCATTGACAGAGACGATTTAGCAGGTTTTTACTGGGCACAACTCCCACACACAACTCTGCTGCTCAGCCCATAGAAGAATTTTCCTTATAACTGTGGCACCTATTAATGAGGAATAAACAAGAATGATTGCTACAATGAAAAAATAATTAGGCATACACATTTTCTTTCCTTCTTCCTGTATTAATTATTTTGACAAAGTATAACTTAGTTCAAATTAGCAATAAATTCAAACTTTTGCAATAACTTCTTCTTTTCAAAGGTCTTTGGTTTGTAGATGCAGATTGTTTTTTTTTCTTCTAGATTGAAAACGGCTCTTCCTACGTCTGTTTGGTATCTCCTTTGAATGGTTTGAAAGTGAGCAGAATCAAAAGCTTGGGTGTACTTCAGCCCTTAGGTGTGTGGAGAAACCAGCAATAGATCTACAGTCTTAGTAACCAACTGTTAAGAGATTACAGGAGCTTTAACGTGTAAGGAGGGAACAATTGTTGAAACCTGTCTTGAAACCAACTGTAAAAGCATTCCTCTCTGATACTTGTCACGCCGATCCTCTTTATGAAGACATGCGTGTTGTTTTGGAAATGCTGCTTCTCAGAGTGTGATGTTCGAGGAGCACATGAAGAGAAGATCCCAACGCTGATCCCAAAGGCATCCTTTGTTTTGAAAAACCTAAACTGGAACAGTTGTGGAGGATAAAGGGATTGCTTTACAAACAGAAAGTGATTTTAAAACTAAACCTCGTAACTCTTCATATCTTTCAGACACTTTGATCATGCAAAATCTGTTTTGTTCAATGAAGGAGTCTTTTCTAAAGGCTTTGATACCTAATCATTCTCCTATATATTTCTCTATTTTCTTTCAATCTGTCCTGATTGTTGTTTTGTTTTTACTTACAGTATATCAATTGGGATTAGCTATGTGTTGGCTGGCAGTGAGGCTTTTGCTGCTCTTCTTGGTATCAGGTGAGTTGAATTTAAGAACGATGTGAATAATGTGTACTGGCTGAACTTAAGTAGCATTTTATGAAACCCAAAACCAAACTGTAGTCACTTAATCAGCATCCTCTTAAATCTCTAATAGAATTTATTTTCCAGTTTAGTGTTACATAATCAGCTAAAGCAGCACATGTACTTTTGAAATTTTGTAAGCAGCCGTGCAGGGTAAAAATAGGTAGAGTTCTGTGGTTCACTGGAGGTTTTCAATTACAAAGAAATGTACATCTTATTAGTGGTGGACTGCAGTTTTCTGGCCGATTGCTGATCTTAAAAAAAGCCTGACCCACTCATTCAGATTTTGGTCAGTACCATTTTTTTGTTTATGTTTTTGCTGTCTGAAAAGTTGCTTAGCATAGCAACAAAACCGCTAGGTTGGCAGCAGTGTGGTGACTATAGTTAACTGCCCAGGTGAAGACATGACTCGAAGGGCGGGCCGGTCAGTCTGTTCTCTCTTTTGCAGAGCAAAAGGGAACAGTGGCTGATTTCAGACCTTATCAGAGGTAGAGAAGATCAGGGGATAAGATTGATTTCTCATGCATCAGCTGATCGCCAATCTCCCAAAACGAAGGAATAGCCAAGGCAAATTGTTGGTGCACCCCTACATTTTTTCTGTAAACATTTTTGGTTGATTTTGAAACACAAAATGCATCTATTATTGGAATCAGGAGTGCATTAGGAAAATTGATTAGGAAAATACAGAATAGTTGTGAAACAATCTTAAACTTCCTTTGGCAACATTGCAGGGATATTCCAAGCAAAAATGAGATGAAGCTGTGTAACTCTGTTCTATGTGACTGGAGGAAAATGTAATGTCACATGCCCTGCATGGCAGCCGACAGCAAAATATTAAAATTTTCCAGCAGCCATTGTACAGCGATAAAACCAGCAGAACAAACTTAGCTTGCCAGGTGAGAGATTGGGCTTGGCTTGGGCTTGCCAGGTAAAAAAATTGTAATGCAAGAACTTTGAACCAGACACTAGCAGAACATTTACTTATTCCCAAAAATACATCTCTCTGCTGGTTTCCTTTTTTTGCTCTTGGACTATTTCTAGAAGCAGGAGATACCCTGGAAGGATAGAAACATACAAAAAGTGAATTTTGCATAATAGTGGACCTTTAAGACTCTGAATGTCAGAAGGCACTTCATCTATTGTTTTACTATCAGACTACTTTGGATAAATATATCCTGCTAGCAATATGGAAGATAATATAAAATATCAATTCCATGGTAATGTTAAGCTATGTCTCGGTGATATGAAGATATTTCATCATTAATGACTGCCATTAACCTATTGTCTGATCTTTTTCTTCTATTTCTTTGAGTGATAGTTTAAAAAATGTCATTTTTAAATTGTAAAGAACTTGAACTTCTCAAAATATTAATGTTTATAGATGGATCTATAATACCATACTAAGTATTGCATCCAAGCTGGTTAATGAACAACTTTATGCATGAAAGGACTAAACTATATGTTCAATTTTATTTCAATTTAATTAGTCAGCCTACTTTGAATAATTAATTGGGCATACCTTTTGATGACTAGGATCAATGGCAATGTATGTGTGATTGAATTAAAATCATTTTTCAGTAAAGTACATTTGTTGGGAATGAGTGCAATACACATGAATTAAATTGGAAATTGAATGCATTTATTTCAGAACCTTTACCATAATAAGACTGGAATGTTTGAAAATTGGAAATTATGTAAAATTGACTTTTGTTTTTTTGTATCATGTTATAATGTCATTCCCTCATCAAAAGATACCTGGAGTGTTGTTTTAATTTGTTCATGCATATTTGAGTAATCCTTGAATTTCCATTGACAGCTACCAAGCTGTGCAAAACGCTGATCTCACAATGCCCCGCCTATTTAACCAAAGTTCCACCTTAAAGCTGCTGTTCGCCACTGAGCTTCCACTACACTTAGCAGTCCTCCCCTGCGTTTTCCCCACTCGGCTCCTTCAGACTACTGGTACCAGCAATTAGCAGCACACCTACTGGAACTGCACATCTGCTGAGCTTATCATACAAACTGCTTTTCAGTGAAACGCTCCTAAGAACAGATGTAAATAGCATCACAGAGAAGCATTGTTTTGATGATGTGCTGAAGAGGGTTGTTGCTACTTGACTGTGCTATAAAATACATAAGGCAGCATCTTTAAAAATAGATAGGGTTGCTGTTTAAAGTTTAATTCTTTGTAGAAAGTCAGATATGAGGCAAAAATGTCATAAAAGAAAAATTTTAATCCATCTAAAAATTATTTCACGTCATTTTCTCTCTGTATGAAAGGGAAAGGAGAATTTGTTGTCACAGTAAAAATAGACTTTTAGAGCCTGCATGTGTGAACAGATGTGGGAAATATTTCCTCAGTGCTGCTACAAAGTTTTAAGGGACATGTTTTTAAACTTTAGGACTTTCTCATCACTGTGTGCTTTCGCTCGTTCCAACATATGGGTGGAAATTAAAAACGTTTTCCGCCTGGGATTAGGACTTTGATAGTGGAGCAGACAGGCCTGCTTTGTTATATCCTTTATTCTCTATAAGTTGTGTATATTATATTAAAGATGTATTTACATTGAGAGGATGGTGAAACCATATTGGAGTTAATCATTTCTGTGGTCAAATGAAAGTTGATTAACTCTTCACCAGGAGAAGAGTTAATGTAGTGAGTTCCTCTCACTACATTTTGGTTCCTTGGTTGTTCAAAACAAGTATACAATTATATATTGCAAAGATCCCATTGCAAATAATAACAGGAGTTTTCTTAGAATTCTAAAAAGACAACACAACCTTAGATATGACCTTAGCTTTTTTTAGATATGATGATGATATTCCAGTAAGGAGTAATGCTCTGAGCAGTTGCATGAAATTGCTTGTAAAACTCAGTAAATGACCTTTTGGAAAACTTTAGAGATGGGAGGAAACTATACCGTTGAGGTTTTATTTTATTTTCCATTATGATGGGAAAAAAGCAAATCTGCATCTCATCTCTGTGCTAATGGCCTTTAATTAGCGGGTGTTACTTTGAATGTCATGTTGCTGTAAATGTGTGTTCTGTGAGTTGTTGCTGTAGAACAGGAACTTAGGCACTTCAAAAAGTGTTTGAAGATAACCATCAGAGACATGTTTGATGCTGAAATTAGATGCTAAATTTGGGCAAAGCAAATGACTGTGTCGTATGCTACATACAGACCCTACTGCTTCAGATGTTGACAGAAAGAACTGCTTTCATGTCAAAGTTTAAAGACACTCGGCTACATCAAATGTATCTGGATGGAACCCTGTTTGTCAAATGGGCAGGCATGAAACCGTCTCAAAGACTAAACTAGACATCAGAACAAGTTAAACCTGGTCGTTAAAAGTTGTCTTTTGTAGGAATTATACATGAACATAAAGAGCTTCTGCTCGCATATACATACCCTGCCCGACTGAAATATCACTGCTTGACATCCATAGAATTAGATCTGACATCTTTATTTTAGTTATGGAAAAAAACAAATCATTGTACATGTTCCAGCATCCTGCAGCCAGCTGGGTCAGCCTGTATTCGGGTGGATTAGGGCTTACTTTCTTTGAATCTGTTGTCGGAAACCTGCTGCTCCACATCTTGATGAGGTTTTTAGGTGATGCTGCTTTTCATCTTTTACTTTTCAACTACATTCATGAGTTTAGATGCATTTTCCTCCAGGTGAACTTTGGAAGAGATGTAAAGGATCTTCAACCCTTGATGGAGTTCAATCCTTATGCTTCCCCATTTTTCCTGATTCAAACCATCAACTTAGGCTGTGTTCACACCAGCTCTGTTTAGTCCATGTTAGTTGTACTCCAGTTTATTTATCCAGAAATTCCGGTTTGTTCAGGGAGCTATGAATGTGAAATCAAACCAAAAACGCAAACTCTGGTCCGTCTACACACCTTGGTTCTCGGTTCAGTTGAAGTGAACTCTGGTGTGGTTCAAATGCATATTTAAACCCGAGAGCTCTCCAAAAGCAGAAAGTGATCTACAGCGCAGGGCATTCTGGGTAAATACAATTAAAACAAATGTGCGAGTCCAGCGCTACTGGGAGAAATGACTTCTGGTCTTTTACCAAAGACACAAGAGAAATCCTACTACCTCCAGTATCTCAGAACACTCCATTTTTGGCTCCATTTTGTGAAGAAGGAAGTTGCGCTCAGTTTCCTCAGAGGTTTTGGTGTTGTTTCCGTCAGTGGTTCTTGGTGCAGCGTCCCCACAGACGAGGGGGTAAGCAGGTTGTTCATGGGGTTTGGATCGTTTGATGCAGTGCTGTGTGAAAGGACAGGGATATTTTTTTACTGTATGGGAATAAGAACAGAATCAGATATTTGTTTAGGTTGCTCCCTCTGTTGGCTTACTGAGCTTTTCTTTCTTTTCTGCAATGCATTACTCACAGTAGTTAATGTTGCTTACAGTGATTAAACTGAAAGAATACTGCACAGAAGTAGAGTAAAAGCCAGAATGCTGTACTGTTTAAACTCACAGTTGGATTATTTGGGTCTCTTCTGGTGATTGCTGTCTCTCCCCTCAATTCACACCTCCTCTTTCCCTCCCAGGCCTATAATTACCTTTATCAGTTAACAGGGCTAATTTATTTTGTCATGCCCCAGTAAATCCTTTACCCAAATAATATTATTCACACTCTGCGGGACGGTCGGACTGCTTCATTGGCACGCTTGGGTGCTTCATTATCAGCACGCTCAGCGCCAGGGGAGATGCAGCGATTTGTTGTGGGAGTAGGAAGGCAGGGTTAGTGGAGTGAAAAAAATCTTGGGAGGCCTCCTTTGGATAAACCATCTTCCCCCTTCTTCCAGGATGCTGCAGTCAATAGAGTGCTGCAGGTTTGTGTGCAGAATGGCCTTCGCAGGGTGGTGGGCGCCTTGGACACAAACCCCACTGAGCTGCTGAGGATTTACAGCCTTACTGAGTCATTTCACCTCAGCATTCACTTCATTGTGATTTAGCCTTAGTTTAAGCGAGTTTTAGAATTCAAAAAGTCTGGATTTTCCCTCGAGCCTAAAATATAAGAGGATTAGAAAACTATCTTTAACCCGCAAATATCAGTTAAATCTCATGTGTTTAATTAAGATGAAACCAAGCTCAGCCTTATCTCTACAGATGGTGAACTTAGTAATTTGGCTCTTGTTAATACCGCCCGCATTACTTTTTAATATTTTTTTCTCTACTTCATATTTCATGTTGATCTTGATCAACACCTTGTTGATCTTTGTAGAAACATGTTGGACCTATTTGCTCCCATGTAGGGTCTTTTTATGGCTCTTTTGTGCAATTGAATATTTCAGATCATCAAACAATTTATATAATCTGACTAAACATTAGCAGCTGTTTTTCAAATGTTGAAATTGAATTGTCCATTGGGTTTCTTAGCTTTAAAGTATTAGCTTCTGTCAAAATGTCAGAATTACTTAAAAAAACAGAGCTGCTATTTGAACAGCATGAACGTACCAACCTACCTGAGTGCAACTCAAACAATTCGGCACTCATTTAAATGTGTCACTCCAGACAGACGTAAAACGAATCAACAATTTATTCTTTAAAAAAAAAAAAAATAGTCGTTGAACAAAGATGCCGAGATGTGTTTTAGAAGGATACCGTTTGTTGGATCTCCATGGTGACAGCATGTTAGGTTAAATATTTCTCCCTCGATGAAAGCAGACGTGTGATTTATTAAAGCTAACAGGTAAGATTTCTCCATGTGTTTCCATGTCTCCACAGACACTTTTATGTGATCCCCGCCTTCACCTGGATTCTGTCTCTGGCCATCTTACTTGGCCACACAGTCATTCAGCCCATCACCTCGTTGTTCACCCTCCTCAAGGGAATCCTGCTCATTGTTACGGTAATTCTGTCTAATGTTGTTAGTAAAGGATTTTCCAGGGTAATTGTTCTGGTGATAACTCAAACATCTTTCAGAAGAGAAGCAGAAGGGTCAAGTTGTCTAAATGGAGATTTTAAAAAATGTGAATGTCAATAAAACTGACTTTTAATAATTTGATAATTTGACATAAAAAAGAAGACTTGAGCTAATCCTGATGTTCTTATATTATCAAGTTCCTTGCAAAAGTATTTATGTCCCTTGAACTTATGTGCACCATACAAAACTTTATTCATGCAGTGTTTTAATATTCATCCAAAGACAAGAACCTAATACAAACAAGACTATATAAATGGATGTTCTCACACACTCTTACCAGGCTGGTGTTTACATTATGCAACACAACCCTCATGGGAAATTAGAGAAAACATCTCTTCACAAACGAGTGTCCCATACTGAAGCATGTAGCCCGCACTCTGTGCAAAGCAGAGAGTCACTTAAGGTAATTTGAATATATGCAAGAGAGCTACTGATTAAAATATTTTAGATTCAATGGTGGTCACAAGTAAAAGGTGCAGGATAAAAGTAAAGACCAAATGCAAAACAAAGAATTAGCTTTCCTTAAGTGTGGTATCAGCACCAGGCTAATTTAAATGTGTTTACTTCTCTTAATATTTACATCGTATACGCATATGATATATTAAGTCAGATGGTCAATACTAGAGTCTATTAGTAGCATAGACTAGGAGTTTAACAAATCAGGGTTTTGGTTTGTGAACACTCCTGGAGTACCACACATCAACTAAAGGTTAGCAACCATTTATATCTTTCTACAAATCAGTTATTGTGAAGGAAATGTAACAGAGTCATGAACACTGAAAGAGTGAGGTAGGGTCCACACTTTACTGTGGACCCTACTTGAGCCTCAGTGTTTACAGATTTACTCATTTGCAGATTTATTCTTGGAAACCTGCCCCCCCACCCCCCACCCCAAAAAAAGTAAAATATTTGATTGAAAATAGAGCTAGTAAAGCTGAAAAATCCAAGCACATTACTAAATGCTATTGTACTCCTGAAGATCCACACACAAGAGTTAACTCTTGTAAAAATACTCTCTGCTCCACTGTTTCTGCTTTATAACTTTCTCTTCGGTGCCTTCTTTATTGTGCGTCCTTCATTCATTTCTGGAGAAATGCAATGTGGTCGTCCTTCCAGTATGAGGTCATGCTGGGAAAATGGATGGAAACACTTGTCCTTTCATGCAGAAGTTGTCAGACATATTGAGCTCCCCTGTGTATTTGCTGGTTTGAGCTTTTCCAGGTCAGTGCTCGTCGTCATTTTGAAGTGTCAGTGGCTCACTGGGAGCTCTGGAAAGAAATCTTTGGGTACGGGCCAGAGTCCATTTAACACAATTGCATCCCAGATGATTACAGTCTGAAAGAGCTGTAGAGCTAGCTGCAACATCTGCTGCTGCTGCTGTAATACAGATGCAACATGTTTTGAAACATCTCACATCTTGTTTATTTTGGGAGAAGTTTAGTGTGGATTTTGATGCACCTTTTGATGGTCTGTTGATCATTTCACCAGTCTGCACTACAGAGCACAGACTGGTGCTCCTACTACTATCCTACTACCTCCAAAATTTATATAGATAAAAAGAACCACTGCAACAAGTCAGCTAATAACAAATGGTTTTCCAGGTTGAATTGGTAAAAGTTGCCAGAATACTGGCACACAAACACTAACTGGGAGTGAAGAGGAGATAATTTAGTCTTAAACTAATCTTAGTTATTAGCTAATTTAGCCTCATTCAAAATTCTTCAAGGCAAAACCTGGTTTTTAAGTAAACACATTGATGTCATACTGGGATAACATTTCATCCTTTTATTGGTTACTGGTTTTATTCTTTTTACATTTTTATTGTTATTTTTGGTATTTCATTAGTCTTGATTCTTTTCCAATAGTTTAATTGAGAATGCAACTACCTTCATTTGTTGACTGAAAAAAATGTTATCTGGAAGTTGGTGTATTTTTGTTAAGATATTCTTATATTTTGGAAACAAGTTGTTTGTGTTTATTCTCTATGTGTCTGTTTGAAAACATCAGTGTGAAACCTAATCTTTCATCTATTATTATTTATGAGCTAAGCCTTATCAGGCACATCTTCATACACCAATTACTGAGACTGAGCAGTAATTGGTTATTATTTCATGATAATTAGGTGGTGCCCTGACTTGGTAATGTGTATTTAAATTATTAGTTTTGTTAATTGTTGACTTTGGCATTTTTTAAGTTATTCATTGTCAAATCAAGTCTATTACACACAACACACTACTTGCACACAATGACTTCCATCCTTGCACCAGACTTATTACCTATGGTAGCATTATGAACTTGATAACTGTTCTAGACCAGACATGTTTTGCTGTTTTATTTTTAGCCAGTTATTTTATTAAACAAGTCGATTGCCCAGGGCCTTACTGTGACATAAAAGTACATAACCTCTCAAGGGGACAGTAAACACTAAGATTCTCTGAACTAAATCAACTTCTGTATTATATGCACTACTTGCCACTCTGGTAATGTCTTGTTTGCTTTTTGCTGTTCCCCCTCTATTTTTTTTTTTTTTACATAAGATGCACTTGTGCTACTTGCTGCAAGAGTGAAAGGTGGGTGTGCTGCCCCATGAGGGAGTTTGGTACTGACTGACCTCGTTCATTGCAAAATGTACATTGTCACTGGTCTTTAAAATTTTAAAGTTGGTCAGCCACTTGCTGGTTTCCTCAGATAACCTTTTGGGGTGATTTGACTTCCTCTAGAAAACTTTTTTATCATTTTATCCTTTTGCAGTTTTGGTCATTTCATATCAGAGTGTTTGGTACAAAATGGCACGCTCTTCTCCAGGATGTTTCATTCTGCCAGTGCCTCCATTTGTATCCACAAGGGTAAAATTATTTATGAGTTTCAACAGATGATTAAAAAGATTGTTCTACAATATATTTGTAGTCTGCTTTAATTCAATCTTGTTACATGGCTCACATAAATAATATCAATAAGCACAAGACTGTTTTTGTTTGATCATATTCTGTCATACTTCATGAGAGTAAACTACTTATTTAAAAAATATATTAGAATGGAAAAGCAGGGATTAACTAGACAGAAAAAAGAGCCACAGGATCTGTGTCCCTTTGATTAATGATTTAAATGAAGGAATGCAGTTCATAGTAGACCCACTGAGAACAAGGTTACTAGGCAAGGTTACTAGGTACAGGCACTGGCATCACCAGTGCCTGTACCGCACTGGTGATGCGGTACAGGCATCACCAGTACCTGTACCGCTGTTGTGTCTAGCCTCCGCTTTTCCACTCTAATGTTGTTATAGTAGATTTTTAGGAACCTGTAGTGAAAAAACAGAGAAACACAACTCTTTGCTGAATGCTGTTCATCAATAAAGCATTGATGAACAAAAATAAGAAGAAATGTTCATAACAGTACATGTTTTATGCTTTAAAGAACTGTGTGTCCTTTACAAACAGTGCACTGGTTCGTGTAGGTGTGTCACATAATATCTCAATAAAACTTGCAATGTGACATTTGAAGCCACTGGATTTTTGCAGATCAAACACTTCAGTCTAACCTCAAGAGAGCAAAGGAAAACACACACACACACAACACAGTCCTTCTTTTTGAATTACTTTATAGTAACAAAGCCAAAATCGGAGCAGATTGTGAAAAATAATCTACACTCCAGCAATCTAGAAGTGCAATTTGTAGCAGTAATAATCACCTGAAGCAGCTGTGTTCTGGAATGTCTCACACATTGTTGTGGAACATCGTTCCACTTCTCTTCATACAATATTCATCCATTGCTTGGACTAGTCTTTTTCAGTCCAACTTCAGTATGACTGCAGAATACTTTAGTCATTCAGTGTCTTTAAGGATACTGGAGCCTGTGGCTACAGAACAAACCACAATCATCTCCACCTCTGCGCCGTACAGTTGGTGTGAGGTGTTTGTGTTGATCTGCAGAGTTTATTTCCCAAACTGTGGAATATGGACAGAATGTCCACTGTGGTCTCATTAACCCAGAGCATGTGATTCCAGAAGTTGGTGGTTCAGTCAGATGTTGCTCTGCTAACCAATCCTAACCTTCAGCCAGGCTGCCACACTCCTTTAATAAGAATGTTTATTGTAAATAAAGCAAAAAAACCCCAAACTTTTATCATTTTCTGTACTGTTCAGTTATGTTCTAATTTGCATTGGCCTACCAGATAAAATATCCAATAAATATACTTTGAACTTTTCATGTGGAAAAATTTAATTATTTAAGGAATTTCAATATATTTATAAGTCAGCGTGACAGCAAAGAAGCTAAATAATGAATAACGCAAGAATGTACAGAAGGAACAAGAAAGATATACAAGAGAACCAAAATGATACAGTTGCACTAAAACAAAGTTGCATGGCACAATAAAATAAAAAAATTTAAAAAGAGAAAAACATGCACCACTTCCATTTCACTATTATGTGCTACTGTGTGTCCGTCATGTAAGTCATAGATTGCAACATGACAACATGTGTGTGTGTTTTGTTTTGTTTTTTTTCCCTTTGGTGTTCAGGTTTCTTTTCCAAAGTCCAAAACATTTATGTTCTGTTTTAACCCTTCCTGTAGGTGTGAATGTTTGTGAGCAGGGTTGATTGTCTTTGTGTCTCCAGGTTGCCGTCTGGACCGCTGGGCTGGGCTCAGGGCTCAGACCTCAACCCAGTTACACTAAAGAGCCTGAAAACTGTTTTCTTTGCAAGTATACCAAGATAGAAACATTAATATTTCAAACAAAAACAGAAAAAAAAATCCCATTTGCTGGGTCATAAATGGCTGGTTCTTGACAGTGGTGTGTTTTATTCGGGAGCACTCGGCCTTGCCTGACCAGCTCTCACTCATATTGATGCACAGAAGAAGAAATAGCTCTCAGTGCCCTGCTACACAGCTGAGCCTCTAAATCTTAGCACCTCCTTCTGCTTGGGACTTAGCTCCAGGTCACTGTTTCTTCACTCTGTGTGTGTTTGGGGGTGTGTGGGTGTGTGGGTGTGTGTGTGTGTGTGCATCTACATTTCCATCTACAGGGTGCAAAAACACGCTGACTACTTCCCAAAATAACGCGCATGAGGAGGTACCTCATGATGAAGTGTCAGGATGATTTTATCAGTTTCCTGTTAAAAAATAGGCGTCAATAATGACTGCGAAATTGAACCACCACCTACATGACACAGACTCTGTTGAGGTGAGTGTGTGTTTGTTGCTCAATAGGCTGTGTGATGCAGTCTGTCCCATTTCTTCATTGTTCTTCAAGGACAGGAGATCCTTTGGGGAGATGCGGATCACTGACTGCATGTTGCTGAACCGTCTGAAGTTGGGTTCATGCATCCTGATGCATTCTGATCAAGCAACTAAAACTAACAAAATAGCAAAACTAAAAATAAGAAAAAAGTGTTGTTAATTGAAATAAATAAAAGTGGTAATTAATGGGGGGAAATTACAACTAACTGGAACTATATCATGCGTTTATAAAACTAAAACTTACTGAAATTATAGAAATATCCATCATTTTCAAGTTTATGAATCCATTTATTTCACATCCATGATGTGAAATTGATGTTTTTACTTTTCCCCCCCACATAAACAGTTTACATCAGCTGTGGGTAAATTACGGTGCTCCATGCTCCTCCAGTCGGCGCTAATGCTAATCTGCAAAATGACAATGGAAAAAGTTGGGAGAAAACATCAGTCAGCTGGTTGTGCAACAATAATTGAATACATTTGTTGAAAATTATATCTTCTGTTTAGTATTCATTACCCAATCGATGTAATCACAATACAATAGTCTTTGAATTCTGCACCTAAAATTAACCAAAGTATGAAAAACTAAAACTACTACAATAACTAATAAAAGCTAAACAAAAACTTAATATTGAAATTATGCTAATAAATAAAAACGAGCAAACACACTCCAAGAACTAACTAAAACTAACTGAATTAGACAAACAAAAAGTTACAATGAAGTAAAACTGAACTATAGTGTAAAACCCAAAACTTTCATGACCCTGATCCTGATCAGTTATGCATGTTCACCCACCAGTTTAAGACTAAGATCCTCTGTGATTACTGTTCACTTTATTCAAGGTATTTTTAATGAGAAAGCCATCTTTCAGCTTAAGTTCTGGATAGAAATTGTTCTTCACGGTCAAATAGTAATATCTGAGGAGGTGGCGACTTTGAATGTATGCTCTTTCTTGATGTGGTCATCCTCTAACGTCTGTCCCCCAAGTCGTTTGACGGCTGCAGTATAAACCGCTCGGCTGACTCTCCTGCCGCCTGCGGCACAAGATTTAATAACACTAAAATCAATGTCTTTGTAACTAATCCCCACAGCATCCGTTCATCTGCCAGTATGTCAATGAATAAACAGAGCTGATGAGGGGCATAAGCTGCAAGAAAACAATGTTAGAGGACATATGAAAAGTGAAAGCCCTCTCATTTGGGAAAGCTCATTTCATAAAAGAGGTGTGCAGAATTTTAAAAATGGAATATTATGCAAGATGTAATTTTTGGAGCTTTAGACACCGAACGGAAATATGCAACACATTTGATTTTGCTCCCATTTTTCATGAGCTGAACTCAAAATCTAAAACATTTTCTATATGCACAAAATCATTTCAAATGTTGTAAAAATTTAATCTGATTTAAATCTGATAGTTATCACTTCTTTGCATAAAAGGATGCACAGATGATCCATCCCACATCACAGGTGTGACATATCAAGATGCTGATTAGTCAGCATGATTATTTACAGGTGTGCCTTTATTGGCCACAATAAAAGCCACTCTGAAATGTGATGCTTTGCTTTATTGGGGAGGTTGAAAACCAGTTGATTTCTGGTGTGACCGCCATTTGCCTCATGCAGTGCAACACATCTCCTTTGAGTTGATTAGGTTTGGATTGTGGCCTGCGAATGTTGGTCCTCTCTTCTTCCATGGCTGTGTGAAGTTGCCGAAATTTGGCAGGAACTGGAACATGCTGTTGTGTCGTAGCAGCTTGTTTTAAAACAATTTCTTAATATTGATGAAAATGTACTTGTCCTGTTAGTAAGGTCATTCTATTTTTATAGCACATTTTCAGCAACAAGGCACTTTAAAATGTTTTACACATGAAAGTAGTCCGTAATTTATAAACTAGTAGGGGTTTCTCTGGATTGTTGTTGTAATAAAACTAGATGTTGGTTCTCCATCTTTGGTAAGAGTTTCTCTGTATAAACTAATGGGAGTTTCTCTGTATTTTTTCATTCTAATAGTTTTTTTTACCCCTCCAGGGGGTCTTCAGTGGGCTCTAGTGTCCCCCATATGACAGTAGGCTGACAGGAAACGGGGAAGGAGAGGGGGGAAGACATGCGGCAAATGTCATCGGGTCCGGGAGTCGAACCCGCGACGGCCACGTCGAGGACTCAAGGCCTCCAAATACGGGTCGCGCTAACCACTACGCCACCACGGCACGCCCCATTCTAATAGGTTTAATTCCTGTTCTGGGTTTGTAGATTATTTCACTCATACCAAGTCATTTTCCGTGTAAGTGAAATAATTTGCCAATAGAACAAGTAATTTTTTAATCAGTATTAAGGAATTTGATTAAAATAAGCTTGAAAAGCTACTTATGTAATTATTTCAAGTTTAATATACAGTACAGACCAAAAGTTTGGACACACAGGTGTGTCCAAACTTTTGGTCTGTACTGTATATATACTGTATATATATATAAAGTCTAGATCATAGATCTAGATTGACTGTGAAAAACGTTCAAAGACTCTTTTCCTTGAATCTGAGCTCAAACTGAAGGCAAACGACAAATTTCCAGTTTCTATTGAAAAGCAATGTTCAAATCATATATTATTTTCCTTTTACTTCACAATCATGTGCTGACATAAAATCCCAGTAAAACACAATGAGGTTTGTGGATGATTGTGAACATGGCAATAGTGATTCCTCAGACATGTGAATTCCAGTCCTGTGATTGGACAGATGAGATGGCTGACAGCAGCGTTTTCCTCCAAACACAGCTGTGGCGCTGCCTACCTCCATTTCCTGCCAGCATGTCTTCGCCATCCATCTGGAGCGCAGGATCTGGGAAATCCATTATGCAACGCTTTGTTCTGAAGTTAACTTTCAGCTGCCTCTCGTGTTGCGCTCCATCCCGTTCGCTGGGGAATAGCAAAAACTACACATGCTAATTAAAGAATAAAATCACATCTGCCCCAGCCTTATGGGACCCCTGCGTCCTGGTGAAAATGAATTCCCCTCTTTCCGCCTCTCTCCTCCTCTGTTCTTTCCAGCGCTCGCTTCTCTCTGTAATTTCGTCCAAATCGATGTGCTGCACCAGCAGCTCCTTAAGGCCTGACATCTGACTGATTGCTTCACACAAAAACCTGCAGCTAAATAAAATAAGAGGAGAACCCAAATGAAGTTTATGCACCTTTGTAGAAGCTCTATTAAGTCATTGTGAAATAGGCCTGAGTGTAGCTTTAGTCATTACATCAGCCACACATGAAAATGCTGCATTGTTTTACACACACACACACACACACCCTCATGCACCAAGCAGTTGAACAGTGTTGGAGGGGAGATTATTCATGGAGAATCGACCGCAATTTCACGGCTTTCTGGAAATAATTAGTGTGACATTTATTCAGGCTTAATAATTGCTTAGGATTCCAGACTCTCACCTCTAATAAAGTTGTCATTGAACCTTTAATGCCACTGGCTCCCATGACAGCAGGGGAGCAGTGCAGCCTGGTGCAGGGCGCTAAGATCACTGGGAGGAGGACAGCACAGTCAAGTTTATGGTGCATGTGTGTTTGTGTGGTTAAACCAGATTCTGCTGTTCGTCCAAACAGAACTGGAATAATCCCACCATGAGAGAGTGAACACAACCATCTCTAAAACCTTTTTTCAAGTTTGTTCAAGGTATAAATTAGCCTTTTGACCTTATTTCTAGACATAATTTGGTTTCAGAATAATGGGACAAATTGAAAGTTGAAGTGAAACATGTACATTGCAGCATTAATAATACATGGGAAAACTAAGTTCATAAATTCATTTGCAGTTTGTGAAATAAGAAACCGAAGTTCCTAGTTGCTTTTTGTAGAATTTCAAAAAGACCAGCTTACATCTAGGAAAAGCATGTTAAGTGGATATAAGCAAGATCGTTTCCCTTGTTATCAGTCTGCTTACCTACATCTGTAACTCATGGTACTTAGTAAAATTATAGATCTAACGAGATTCTCTAACTTTTATTTCTGTCTTGTCTTTTCTTTGTAATGAACGATTTTTTTCTAACATGTACCTAATACTGATTACGTATTTTTTTAAAGCAGAGGTTCATTGAAGACCATTTCAATTCCTCAAAGCTGGTCTGTTTTGGGTGTGCTTCTTTAACTTTTTTATCACTCTACATTGTGTGCGTGTGTGTGTGCGTGTGGGTGGGCGTGGGCGTGTGTGGGTGTGTGGGGGTGTGTGTGTGTGTGTCTCAGGTGGTGGTGACATTTGCAGTGGGCTCTGAGGTGGGCCTCCAGAGCAGCAGTGACTTCAGTCAGATGGGGAAACCTTTCCTAATGGGCACCGTAGCTCTAGGTGAGACTCAGCTTTGTTCATCATCACTCCCCTTCTTCTGTCTGCATCCTTTCTTGTCCTTCTGCCTTTCTTCTGTTGTTGTCTTTTTCAAGTCAAAAATACTAAAGACTCCTGAGAGTTTCTTGAAGATTACTGAATAGCAACCATAAGTACGCCCATGTCCATCTTGAAAATGAGATCTAGATGTCAATGAGGTTTTATCTAGTTAAATAAAGGAAATAATAAAAATAAAATTCAATTTAGAAACAAATAAATGTGTAAGGAGAAATGTAAATAATAAAGAAGATGCACCAACTCTAACTCTTTTTAGTTTTTTCCCCTACTGATAGATTAATTATACAAAATAAGTGCCACATTAATGATGTAACAAGCTGTGAAATGATTTTAAATAATGTCATATGTTTACATTACAAAATCTTGACTCTTCAACATAGATGTGGAGAAGCACTGCACCTCATTCTGAAAGCTGCTGAATGCAGTTTGCAGTGCTGTTCCACATCATTCCCACCTGAGACCCACATCTGTTTACCCAGGCACTGTTAGCAGAGCATGCTAGTGTCAGTCACATCGCTTCACGTTAATTAGCTCAGCTTATTGAATACATTTGTTGAAAATTATATCTTCTGTTTAGTATTCATTACCCAATCGATGTAATCACAATACAATAGTCTTTGAATTCTGCACCTAAAATTAACCAAAGTATGAAAAACTAAAACTACTACAATAACTAATAAAAGCTAAACAAAAACTTAATATTGAAGTAATGCTAATTAATAAAAACGAGCAAACACACTCCAATAACTAACTAAAACTAACTGAATTAGACAAACAAAAAGTCACAATGAAGTAAAACTGAACTATAGTGTAAAACTCAAAACTTTCATGACCCTGATCCTGATCAGTTATGCATGTTCACCCACCAGTTTAAGACTAAGATCCTCTGTGATTACTGTTCACTTTTCTTCAAAGTGTTTCTGGGCTACAACAAACCAGAACAAAATAACAGCTAAAGGTAGAAGCAGGCTGTGGTCTGGTATTTGTCTCTTAGTAAGGATTTCCATTAAATATATTTCTCCCTACCAGCAGCAGCATGGATTTTGTTGATGAGGAATGATGGCTCAGTTACATTAGCCTCTCTGTGACAGCTCTGACTGTACTTTTTGCTGTTTCTATTACTTCAGAGGCCTGTTGGAATATCCAAGCTGCCAGTTGTGACAGCCACTTTGCAGTTTGTCATTCCGAGTTGTTTGGAATGCGACAAAACAACTTGAAGTTGTTTTGTCGAGATTTAAAAAAGACTTCCCTTGATCATGAAGATTTGGTCCAGATTTAAAAACCTGCCAGATAACCTTCAAGCAAAAGAAACTTAAAAGGAGAAAACCAGAAGGAAAACATTAGAAAGAAGTAAATCTATGTCCAAAATATTATTTCCTTCTACTACTTGTCCATTGGTTACATAAAAGAACTGTTCTTTCTATGGTAAGCAGGACGGTTTTGAAACAATATTGATATAATACATAGAGTATTACTGTATAGATCAGACAAATTTATGTGCACAATTTAATTAGATTCTCAAACAACAAAAGTCAATATTCTGACAAATTCAGCTAGATCAAATGACCAGTATGTAGGATACTCAATCTTTTTACAAGCAGGTCACCATGACAACATTCCTTTGGCGTGGATGCAGAAAGTGCAAAGTTAGCTGTTTGTTTAAAAATGAGCTCAGATGAGTCAGAGCGATGTACGAAACTATTTAATAGAAATCTGCATCCTACTACAAATTTGTGGTTTGTGCAAAAGAGTGAGAGAGAGCCCGACGTCCAGCAGCTAACAGGAAGGCTGAACGAGTTATTTAGAATTTTTCTTTTAAGTCACATTCTATGAAATTCTTATTGATAATAGTTGGCTTTTAGAAAAGTTGGAGTTTGTTGGAACACACTGGGAAACGTCTAGCAGACTCCAACAGCCACCGTCTTCCTGATCTCTGCTCTCATCCAATCAGCTCAGAGGAAAATAAATAACGTATTGACTGCTTTTCAAGCCAATAGCATGTCAAGTATCACTGAGCCTAGGTATTTCAGCTTTCCAAATATTTATTTAATATAAATATTTTACATATGCGCTACTGAAAAATCCACAAATGGCCAAAATCTTCATGATTAATTTGTTATTTTTTCAACAAATTAAAACACTCTTCTCCATGTCTTTTAATCCTTGTTAATCTTTGTTCCACAGAAGAATTTTGCAAATCCAGTGTAGTCCACAATTTCAAAAGAGAATGGCAGTGCTTTTTTTTTCACCAGAACAAAATGGTCCTAAGATTAGATTTCTAAAAAGCTCACTTCACAGAAAAAAAAAAATCTAAACTAGCACTCGAACAGGGCCAAAGCTTTATAAAAACTGGAGGTTGGAAATTTGCCACAACATTCTGATCGATGCGCCTCCAGAAAATAACAAGTCAAAAAAGAAAAAGAAAAAAAAAACACAAATAAATCAGACTGTGTAAATGACTGAGGAATTAACCTCTTGTTTTCTTCTTGTCTCCACAGGTGGGATTGTGAATGTGATGCCTCTGCTATTCTCTCAGATCTCACACAACAAAACACAAGTAATTGCTTCTTAGACTTAATTTGCCTCTACCTGTTGTTCTGTTGTCTGTTTTGATGTTCTTACACTGCTAACTTCTAAAAACAAGCAATGGAACCGAATGACTTTCAGTTCTCGCAGCTCCTTGTTTTGATTCTATGAAATATTGATATCTACAAAACTGTTTAAAATGGACAATTATCCAGAGGAATGGAAAAGATTTCTTTAAAAGAATTTGAAGATGCCTTTTAAATGGACCCTCTTTCTTTGTTTTGTTTGGTTTGACTGAAAGGCGTTTTCAATTTTTGATCCAGATTTTTACTTTCACATTTTGTAACATTTGATTTCAACAAAGTCCTACATGATAACTGGATCATATTTGCTGTGTTTGATATTTTGTTTATTATCTATATTCACAAAAAATGAAGCATTTCTAAGTTACAAAAAGGAGTTTAGGGTGCCATTTTAAGAACATAATAAAATAAGGAAATTAATAATTGTAGCATAATTTCACATGTAAAAAAAATTGTTTCTGGAATTTTCCAATGAGCAGAGATTCCAAAATCTGAATAAATTGTGCAAAGTGGTTATTAAAGTGCTTAAGATGTTTTCCAAAGAAATATTGGAAGGGTTTGATATGTCCCTCCCATAGAGCACAACATCAAATTATTTAAAGGAATGAAATCTGTCCCTTGGATAATAGAATGGATTATTTAGAGCTATAATAACCCACGCAGAATGTACACCCATAAGTTAGACGCATGTGTTTTTGTTTTCGACCATCCGCTGATAATCTATCTGGACCTGGTTGCTCACTGGCAGCTAACGGTGAAACAAGGTGCTGTTAAGCGTCTGGTGAAATGAGGTGGTAGAATTCTGTCTTAATTTACTTATTTGGAACTGGATGAAATGGATGTGAGATAAGATGAAACTTAAATGAGATAAGATTAGATAAGATATAAATCCATTGTTCAGAAAAAAAAAAGTTCTTGCAAGCTGAACCATCGTGAAAAAAAAACCTCATATCTGATAACATCAGAAAAGTATTTTTTGGGTGGAACCCCTAACTAGAAACAACATAGACACCCATGTAACAGGACAAGAAAAATTATAAAATAAAAATGGCCAACTTTTTAGAAAGTTTGATTTGGACACATATGTTGGTTTTAAAAGCCCAGGTAAATAAATTTCTTGCAATTAATGCCAGAAAAAAAAGAGATTTAATTGTTCTACTTTAATGTCAGTAAAAACACTTCTGCATTTTGTCTGCTGTATTTTCTCAGGGTCAATAGCAGAATAAAATAATGTGCTCTATTTGAACACGTGCCTGTACCAGACTAAATAAACATTTCTAATGATTTCCTTTCAAGCCATTTTTTTTGTCTCATTCACTCTTCTGTACTGCCAGTAGTCTAACAAATGATAGGATTATCTGACATGAAGGCATTGAGGGTTAATCTGACAACATTAAAATGGTCTAATAGAAAAACATCCAAGGACACTTGGACAGTCTTTTGAGATTCGTTGATCACAGTATCATCTGCCTAACTATGAATTTCTGAATGGCAGATTCTTTATATAGATGATTCAGTGATGTTTTCCAACCTGATAATCTTCAAAGAAACTTTTCATTGTCTGCTCCATGCTGTACTTGTACAGACAGGCTTTGTAGGCCTCAGATGTTATTATAGAAAACAGGACAACAGATTATATGTTTTCTCATTACCAATGAGATGTTGCCTTTTGTTTCTGTCTAGATCCTGTGGTTTCGGAGAGCAGTTCTTGGAGGTCTGACAACCTGCATGGTTCTGAACATTCTCTGGTAAATGGACAAAAGTAGGAAGATTCAAATCCTTTGTTTAAAACATGTCAGAAACTCAAAAATCTCAAACATACTCAGACAAAATGTCATGCTCTGTCCAGTTCACTCAGCCAGATGCAGCACTCTTAACAAATAATAATTATTATTTTATTATGTGTACATCTTTTTGTAGGCTTTAACATCATATTCAGGCGTTTTCAGTCAAAAATGAAAATTAAAGTGTACTATTGATAATGTGTATTATTAGGGATTTTCTGTTAAAAATGCTGCATGCTATGGTGGGTTGTAATTTGTTGAAAACCTGATAGAAAAGGATAAAAATTATCAAGGAGTGTGCAACTTTTGACAACAAGCCGATCATAATCTGGCATGGCAAAAGCCAAAGAATGGATTGTTTTATCGTAAGGTTGGGTGATTGGAGGAATTTATCAACCATCGACGATAGGCTGCACCCATCACCGTTTGGTTTTTCAAGACTGATTTTTTTTTGTTTTTTTGGCCTAAGAATTACTTTATTAATTACAATAATTACAATGCTTTATAGATGCCAAAAGACGCAGCTGACGAAAAAAAATAACTAGGACTACTCAGATCGCAGTATAGTCCAGCTTTAATCATTTTCAGTGTAATCTGAACATCAGGTGAATCATAATTAAATATATTGAGTAATTATAAACAGTAGATTGTTAATGCACTTCAACGCTGTAAGAACATTAGCCATGTTTTTTAAATTAAGAAATGTTTTATCAGTGCCTTGGGCACATGATATCCCTGCTCCAGAAAGGTGAAGGTCTCTGGACATCCTGAGGGAAAACGCCCACTGAGGCAGCCCACCGTTGGAGGACTGCAGCAATAACCACACTGATGGTCTGCTGTGACAGTTTACCAACATCTGAAAACACATTGGAATATATTAATGTGTGGAGCCAACATGTGACATGTGAATTACTCTGGAGTGTCTGGACCACCTGCTTTCCTCCAGCTGCGAGGCCAGGAGTCTCCTGCAGAAATCAGATGTCCTCCTTCTCGCCACATTTGCCACATCCACAGCATTCTGGCTGCCAGAGCTCTGATGCCTGAGTGTTAGCCCTGTGTGGGGAACCCAAGCCCTCCCTGCCCTCCCTGTCTCCTAGTGTTCCCTTGCTCTCTTGGTGTTCCTGTGTCCACCTGGTTTCCCTCCCTGAGCATCTCTGGATTTCCTTTTTCAAGACTCCATACAAATCTGACTCTCTGGAAACAATCTCTACGTTTGGCATCTTCAAGTTCTCCTTCATCATCATCCTCATGCGCTTACCTGCCCAATCTCCAACACTCCTGTCTCCTTGGCGATCGTCATCCACCGCTTCCTGGAAAACCACACAAATATCAACAACCACATGCTATTCAGCTCTCCCTGGCGTTCTTATCTAAACAAACTTACTTACGTGCTGCTCAAAATCTCATGAACATTCAACCATCAGCCCAATCTCACCTGTCCTGTCTCCTCACAGAGTTCCCGATTCCTGGCCTCCAGTCATTTCCCAGATCTGAGTCCATTTATAATTCATTCTTTGCAATAAAATCTTTCATTGTTACTTGTCTTCTGGGAGTGTCTGTTCATGTGGCTCAGAATGTTTTACACCATCATGACAAAATACAAATTAGTCTACTTTTTATTTCTAAAACACGTTAAAAACACTGTGAAAAATTGCTCTTCACCTTCACAAATACAACCTGTGGTAAATGATAAATTCCTAACAAACAAATTAGGTTAGTGATAGGTAAGGGTTTGTTCTAATGTTTTCTGGTGAATAATCTTTACAAGACACTCTGTAAGCTGTATAAAAAAAGAACTGGCTGGAGAAGCAAGATCCTCTGAGACCCTGAGCAGACATTCGAAGGGAGTGAACTTTGAAAGCAGCAGTGAACATGGTGGGCCAAAATAAATGGCCATCTGGCAAAATAACCGTCCACAAAGGACTCTAAATGCACAAAAGAGCAAAAACCATCTGCAGTCTCTTAAACCCCACTTTACTGCTGGGGAGTCAGGTGCATTTAGGGAGAATGTTTAGCCTGCTGTCTTCTGGCCTCTACACAGAAAAAGCTTCTGCAGGATAGATTTTTGAACCAAACTGCACTAAGAGCTGAAACCAGACGTTTGCATACATTGTGTGAAAAGACGTACAAGCATTTCTTTAAAGTCAGAAGTTTACATGCACTAAGATTGTTATATTTACAATATTGGAGTTAAGTGGAGGTGTGCCAGGCGACGTGTTTTAAGGAATGCCTCAGACAGAATGCCTCATTATGTGACATGGGAAAATGAAAAACAACGATGTGAGGAAGAGAGGAAGAGATATCACATAAGTCTGTTTTATTTTTGGTATAAGTTAAAGAAACATGAAGATGACACATATGTTTGTTAAAACCATTTAATGCAAGTATAACAGGAAGGGCCAGGCTGTGTGCTGCTCTGTGTGGTTTAATTTCTGGCTCTTTGTGTGTTGGTGTGCTACTTTGTGAGCTTCAACTTTGTCCGAGAGTTTAGTTTAGAATTCTTGTTGCATTCTTCATTTTTCCTCTGGGAAAAATAGTGTTTTATACACTTTGGCCATTTTAAATGGCAGAATATGCAGTGCCATCAAAATTTGGTCATCTTCTTTCTATTTAGTCTAAAATCCGTCCCATATTACTTCATCAAACCTACTTTATTTCCCCACAAAAATTTACTCTATTTGGAGTGCCAAGCACCACAACACAGCTGGTGGACACAGCATGTTTCAGTGTCCAAACTGTGGTTTCCTCCTTCTACTTTTATAAATTTACCCAAACAGCAAAAAAATTGTTTAGCCCCGGTGCATGAGATGAGTCTCTGTACAGCCATGACAGATTCCACTGAGCTGAACTCCATGACTGCTTGGTTCTGACCTATGGTGTACTTTGCTGATCAGCTCCTGGTGAAACATTGTACAGCGGCTCCACACAATAAGTCTCTCTCCTCTGGGACACTTTCCTGAGATTTATAAGCTTCTGGCTACATTTCTTCCCCTTTTGTTTTGTGTCCAACCTGCAGTCCACATTCTGAAAGCAATATCGTGTGGCAAATGCTATGGTATAGTCATTTTTCCCCACATAGAACTTCATTTATTGATTCATTATAACACTCCAGAGTTGTTTCAAACAGCTTTTGAAATTTCCCCTACTGCCTTATGCACAAAACTATTATTTTACCTTTGGTTTTTTATGCCTTTATTAAAGAGGCAGTATTATGTAATTTTTTTTTTTTTTTTTAGCTTTACAGTGTGTTATAATATTCCCTAATTGAATACATATCTGGAGTGTTGCCTGGATTCTTCCATGCATGTTTGAGAAATCCTTTAACCTCTATGGCAACCATTCAGCTGTGAATGGTCACCTGGGTGGACCTAGCCCTGCCTTCAAGGCGCAGCTCCTCCTCAGAGCTGCAGTTTCCAAGCTTCCTTCTCTGCACCTGCCCCACTCAGCTCCTTCAGACTAGCCAGCAACAATCAGCAAACACCTGGTGGAGCAGCTCATTATATGAGCTACTTCTCAGTGAAACACTGGTAAAAACGTTGTTAAAGGGTTAAATGAGGAGCCATGTTGTGAGGACTTCCTGGAGGCGTGGTTTCAGAAAGGTCAGGAGTTTTTAAAGGGACAAAGGTATTTGATATATATATATATTTCTATAGGAACTGAAGGTAACATAGTTACTTGATTGTGCTATAAAATGGCAGTATGAGTCTGGAACACATAATACTGCCAATTTAAACAGCAGCACTTCGGGCTTCAAAACTATCAAAATGATTTGGGTAAATAACATGTCAATATCAAGCTTAAACATCTAATAGAACATGAATGGGAATTTGAAGTAATAAGTTTTTAAGGTTCCAGTCATATGCTTGTGTGAAGCTACCAGTGTGTGTTTGCTGAAGTGTGTTCCATTTTAATATTACTGAAGAATTATCCGTGTACTTCCCTGTCAGGCTCTGCTAAAACTGTCTGATGAGGATTTTAGATCTATTCACCTATAGGTGGTCAGAAAATGTTTCACTGACAACTTCTCAGATTTCTGTTTTATGAGTGAGAACCATTGCTGGTATAAAAAGAAGAATTTAAAAATTTTCTCTCAATGATGGCCTTAAAAACAAAAATGAAATCATTAATATGGCACAATTGATTACCATAACTCTTTTCACTGAAAAAGGTTAATCTTCTGACTGTTTGGTATTTAACGATAGGTCTAATAATAATAATAGATAATGTCTGAAATATTTGATGCAAACTGAACTAGAAATTTGCATAAACATGCTTCTTCATTCCAATCTAGGTTGAACTCTGTAAAAAGTTTGACATCTGTGAGCATTTGTTCTGAATTGACTGGAATCAGAGTCCTTGATCCAGCACAGATGCAAATCCCTTCCGCTTCCATCTCTCTCTCCTTCTCTTTCTTGCTCCCTCGCTCCATTCACACTTCTTCTTTTGGGGTTCTTTTCTAGCTTGACGTCCTGGTAAGCAATTTCCTCTGCCTCCATTTTTCAGAACATAATTTTGATTGATAATTATCGTTGGGGACATAATTCTGTTGAGCCACCCTGCAGAGTGAAAGACTAGTAGAATAAAATAGAAATGGTGTGTTGTTGGGTGCATTCGAGCGAAGCCACAACAAATGAAAGGATAAATCTCTCAGAGCTGCACTGCCGACTCAACCAACAGCTGCAGAGAGGAGAAAGCTCACTTGTTCCTCCCCCCTTCCCTCCCACATCTCCCCCTTCCTCTCTCTTCCTACAGTCTGTGGCCTTTATGCCCTTTGCTTCTGAGTGAAGAATTTCTGATTCAACCTCAGCTTCTCAGTCTGGGTTTTTTTATTGTCACCAAGAAAACTTTCAAAGGCCTGTTATATCCTGAAGGATTATCATTCTGATTTTCAACAAACTTAAAAAGCCGTAAAAACAGGAGCGAAAATCCCCTCTGGGGTGTTTGGTTTGACCTCCCGGTCAACCATCATCTTTCATAAAATACACAACCCAGATCTGTTAACATTTAATGGTTACCGCTGCATGCCTGCAGTGTGATGTCGGTACAGGAGTCTGAACGTTACTGACATTAGCAGCTGTTAGGGATGCCTGAGTTCTCGTTGTTGTAAAGCAAATGATAATTCATGAGCGATCCCTCAAGACAATATTTCACCTCAGAATGAGAAAGTTTGGTTCTTGTTTCAGTGGGTTGTGTTTATTTCAAAATACTGATGCAGATGCAGACAGATTTGGTGGTACGACTATCTAAAATAAACTTGAAACTTAATAGTTGAAATATTTTAACATAATTTTTTTTTTTGTCTCAACATTAATTCAGCTGAATATTTAATAAAAGAGAAAAACGATGGTTTCTGTAACTTGTTATTTTGTGGCAGGACCTTCTGCAGCAATCACCACCAACTAGCGACCTCTGTACTCCATTTCCCAGCAGGCAGCTTGACCTCCCTTCCTGAGCAAACTACTCATGCTGTCTCTGGTGTATTCTGTGTTTCCATAGATGTTGAGCACGATTAGTATGTAGGCTCATGCAGGTCCAAGGTTTTTGTTTCTGGTTTTTTTCACAGCCGTTCTTGTTTGCTTTTAGATATTGTGTGTTATTATCTTGCTGGACGATCATGAAGTGACTGGAAAGAAGCTACATTTCTCCACACTGATCAGTGTGTTTCACCCGTTAGTATTATCGCTCCTTTTTGCCCGACACAGATTCAAGGTTTCACCTGGCAGATGCAGAAAAACAAAACTGAACCCCCTCCATGTTACTCAGTAGGTATGTTGCTCCTTGCGCTGGAAGCTTCATCTTACCTTGTGCATTATTGAGGTGATGTAGCCAGCCAACAAACTCCGGTGTTTTTTTCCTCATTAGTCCTAGAGAAACTTTGTGTTTTCAACGGAAAAGTTGTAAACCGGTGTAGTTCTTAGCACTAGGCACGTCTCCATTTCAAATGTTTAATTGATATTTTGCTGATGTCAAAATAAAACAACACAATTTGGGAGTTACTGTGTTTCCTTAAATAAGATATGCAATTAAAATCCCATGTGAATTAGTTTATTTACCTAACATGTCATTAAAAATCATGGAGGCTGCAGATGTAAACATGATATATATTCATATTTCAGCCACAGCTCAGCATTGTGTTTACAAAACACACCAATTTCACACAGCTGAAAAACCACTTCATCCTGGCTCCAAAACGTTTTATCAAAAAAGGAAGTTTTTTTTTCAAAATTGGTGTTTTTTTTTCATAAAGCAAATGTATTTTCGCAATTTTAATTTGCACAATTTCATGGCCAATGGAAATGCAGCTACAGTTGCCTTGTGGAATGAAGGTCCTGGGTTGGAATCTGTGTGGAGTTTGCATGTGTTCTCTTCAAATATGTAAGACATTTTAATGAAAAATATTTTTAGGTAAGTAAATTGACATTGAAGACATTAAGACAAAAAGCTGGCAGTATTAACTTTATAAGGACAGAGAGTATATTTTAAAAGTGATTATCCTGCAGGCTACATATCATTGAGTTTTTGTGACAGATTGGTATTTTATTTTATAATATATATACTGTATATTGATGTTAACATAATACTTAAAAATTTCTTTAGCTATTTTTTAGAATTCCTGCAATGGCTCTGTATGGTTTTGACTTGTCTGTGTGCCTCTGGGAAGGAACTACTTTTAGATTTGAAGTAGTTCAGCGAGCACCATCCCCTTGAATGCTGATTGGTCAGCCTGTTTCTGTGTGGATGATTGCTTCATAATGTTTTTTTCTATATGGTACATTTTCATTTAAACACAATCTGGTGTTTTATAATCAACCGGATACCGGATTCTTTTGGATATCAAACTTATGTATTTTGGCATAATTTCTCAAGAAGTTTCAAAAAGAAACAATATCTGATGACTATTTTATTAATAGCAAGTAAGAAAAACATTACAAGAAAATGGTTATCACAAGACAAACCAACTTTAGACGACTGGATCGACATAACATTTAACCTATAAAATGGAAAAAATAACAGCCTCTTAATCTCAAGATTGGCAGATTTGGGTAGACTATGTAAAACGTAAAAGATCTGATTTCATTTTTAGAGACCAAACTTGATGAAATCTCCTCGATAATCCACTCCTATGATAGACATACTTCATAATTATTTAATACTATGTTTTTTTTGTTAATATATTCTTTTTTTGTGGTTTGCTTTTTACATTTCGAACTTAATTTTTTCTTTCCTTTTGTTTCTTCTTTCACACTCTCTGTGCTTTATAATCTTTCTCAGGGAAGTGAAGTTGCATTTTTGTTTTGACTGTTATAATGTAATGGTCTACTTGTCCATCTTATTTCAAATATTGAAGTTAGTTTTGTGATGTAGAGGCCTAAGGTCATGTAAATGATGCTTCCTTGAGAATCAATAAAGATAAAATTTAAAAAAGCTCTCCTTTGCAGGTTTAAAGCCGAAATGACATCTGCTTAACACGTCAAGACCTTGAATGTCAGACACTGTGTTTAAAACTGGGAGTTTTTAATATTTCCATGAAAGTCTTGGTGTTGACTTTTGGCTAAAGCTGCACCAGTGACCGTAGAGCAGGGGTGTCAAACTCAGTTTCATTTTGGGCCATATCACAAATTTGAGTTATTAAAGGGCCTGTTGTGCCAAAATGTATTGGTAAAACCCATTAAACTGTTAATATATCAATAAATAGCAGTCCTTCCAGGATTTTATGATTGCTTTTGTGGTTTTTGTAATCAAAATCACATTTTGTGCTAATTGCTAATTTTGAAATATTTGTAAAGAATCTGTATAATACTTGCACTAAGATATGATGGTCAATGTGACTTTTTATTACTTTATGTATTGATCTTGGAATATAACTTGGCATCAAGTTATAAGCTCAGACTATAGTATATACTGTAGTCTATACTATACTATACTATATTTCAACAAAAAATAGTTCAACACAAAATAAAATACAATCATTTTACACAAATCTCAAAACGTGAACCAACCAACTTAAAATACATTATCCTAAACATAAATTTTTTCCAAGAAATAAATTATTTCACTGACACTTATAAGTCATATTCACTTTTCCAGTCAACGGTTGCAATATATCTATAGACATCTAATGCTCATGTGGTAATGCACCAAAACGTTACAAAACATGCATAACGCTTTGGGGGAAAAAAATGCATTTTTTCAGTATAACCAGTCAGAGCCAATCAAATGATATTTCACAAAAATTCCAAGTTCCAAAGATCTTCACTGTGTTTGGCTAAACACGCAAGTTCATGACTCATTTATGTATGCAACACAAGTTTTAATCATTCAGTAACTTTCTGTGTGTGTGGGGGTGTGTGTGTTTGTGTTTACCAGGTGCTGGGCAGTGCTGGAGATCGTCCCACAGACGTCGTCACCACAGAGGAGGATGGCCACTGACACAACAACCTTGCCCACCTCCAGCAGCCCCCCGGCTCCTCCATCTTCAGCCCACCCCCTGCTGATCTCTAACGTCTCATTGGAGGAGTAAGTGTTAACTCCAACTCCCCAGATCTTCTGCTGTCCTCCGGGACCTTATGCGCAAAATGAGATTATTAAAGTCTATTAAGCATAAGTTTTCAATAGGCATGTCCCTCCCACAATTATAAGGCCTACACCTAAACATGTTCCGATGCTTGCAACAAAACCTTTTAATAGTGACATCTTACATGGCTGCTGGCTAAGTAATCTCTTCATTTCCTTCACCTCCTTTTGTTAGTTTTTCAGCTGGTCGTCCAGCTATTGTATATTTTGCATGACCTCCCTTGCTTCAGGAAGTTCTAATCTTATCCTGGTGACTTTCAAATTGGTATCATTAAGTTGAATATTCAGCTCTTCAATTTTTCTAAGTAAATTGTTGTCATTGAACGTCATGCTCAGTTTATCCAAACTGCCTCTTACTTTTTGGATAACTTGAATTAAGTTACCCAAGTGTGTCGCTATCTCCTTTCGGGTCTCAGAGTTTTCATTCATTTTTTTCTCATTACTCTTGAATCTTTGAATTCTTGAATGAATAAATGTTCTTGGATGTCACCTACAATTCAAGATTGCAGTTTTGTGATGTAATATTGTAGTGTTCTCATTAAGGGTGTAACAACTCTGGCTAAACACCGAGTTAAACCACAGCAAATGATGAGAGGGAGATGTGAAGTAAGGTTGACCATTTACTGTTGACTTCCTTGTTCACACGTGCTGCGGTGAAAACTGCAGACAGAATAAACACAAAACAATACAAACTTAGTTCCGTGTCTAAACAAACCTTAGAGTACATAAATTTAACCTAATTAGGAGCTCTGCAGTTAACTGAAATGTACCATAAGCAGTCAGATGAAAACACCAGTCACAATAATTAAATGTTAGTATTTTAACAAAATAATGTCAGACATTTTAAGCAGCATGTATCTTGTCATAAAACGTAACTTACAGCATTGCTTCAACTGAGTTTCTTTGTGGATGGTAAAAGATTAAACGCTGAAGCAGACAGCCTGGGGGGGAGTTAGGACAATTCTAAGGACCCCTGACCAACAGGGGGCCCTCCACAATTTATTTACTTATTTTTTGTTCATAGAAATAAAAAAAATGGGGCCCTGTCAATTACAAAATAATCATTTTGTGTTTTCTAAGATAGGTTTTAGCAGTAAAAATTTAATGTTACCACTCCCAGACCAAAAAACACACATCAATATTTGCCCTGAACACCCCCCTGAATCTTCATGAAATGGTTCGTTCCTGCTTAGCGCGCTTGACGGTCATGGTGTTCGGCAGCAGTCAGTAGAAGACAAGAAGTACTGTGGCGCTAATTATGCTGCTAAGAAAAATGATAAAATCAGGTTTTCAAAAAAAAAAATAAAATAAAATAAAATAGAGAGATGGAGAAAGGAAAAGGTAAGAGTGTCAATTTGTTAACTCAGTTTTTCTCTTAGAGATGGGTAGACTGTGAGATTATGAACCATTTAGCATAGTTAGCTTAGCTTACAGACTACTGTTTGCCTTCTTTTCACTAGCATTTACTGAATTAAGGAAAAAAAATTACCAAGATATTCATATATTTAACTTGTCCCTTTACCACTTAACAAATGAGTCAGTCTGTTAAGTGGTAAGCAGCTCTAACCCACGTCCCTCCTGACCTGCCTCTCCTAAGTGAAAGTAAAGCTGCCGTATGTAACTTTTATAATTTTATTTTTTTTATTTTCACATATCCTCTCCTTGGGCTGCCACCTTATCGTGGTGGAGGGGTTTGAGTGCCCCAATGATCCTAGGAGCTATGCTGTCTGGGGCTTCATGCCCCTGGTAGGGTCACCCAAGGCTGTCAGGTCTTAGGTGACGCCCGAAGACCCCAATGATGAGTAAAAACATTGGACTTCGTGTTCCCTCGCCCGGACGTGGGTCACCGGGGCCCCACTCTGGAGCCAGGCCTGGAGGGGGGGCACGACGGTGAGCGTCTGGTGGCCGGGCTTTTTCCCATGGAGCCCGGCCAGGCTTAGCCCGAAGAGGAAACATGGGTCCCCCCTCCCATGGGCCCACCATCTGTGAGAGGGGCCAAAGGGGTCGGATGCATTGCGAGATGGGTGGCGGTCGAGGGAGGGGACCGATCCTCGGTTGCAGAAGCTGGCTCTTGGGACATGGAATGTCACCTCTCTGGGGGGGAAGGAGCTGGAGCTAGTGTGTGAGGTTGAGAGGTTCCGGCTAGAAATAGTCTGCCTCACCTCGACGCATGGCTCTGGTTCTGGAACCAGTCTCCTTGAGAGGGACTGGACATACTTCCACTCTGGAGTTGCCCAAGGTGAAAGGCGTCGGGCAGGAGTGGGCACACTTGTTGCTCCCCATCTCGGCGCCTGTACGTTGGGGTTTACCCCGGTGAATGAGAGTGTAGCCTCCCTCCGCCTACGGGTGGGGGGACGGGTCCTGACTGTTGTTTGTGCTTACTGGCCGAATCCCCTGTGAGACGGAGCTTTAACTCCCATCTCCGGCAGAACTTCAAACACATTCTGGGGGAGGTGGGAGGCATTGTGTCATGCTGAGGTCTAACTTCTTAGCCCACATGCAGAACAACACCAGAAGCCGAGATTGATTAAAGAGATTTATTACAACCAAGGGGAAGGGGGAAAAAACAGATAAACAATCCGGGAGCGCTTGGGACTGGATCTCAGGTCAGCTAGGGAAGAAACAGACGGTAAGTTTGGGGTCGAGGAAATTTGGAGATGGCGCTGACTGAGAGCTTACCTCCGATCGGGAGGAGAAAGGACTGGGGGGAAAAACCTGGGAAATCCGGAGTCTGTTTTGAGGCGCGGAGGGCTGCGGGCTGCGGCGGCGTTGGAGGGCGGACAGGTAAGTCTGAACTGTTCTGCCAGAAGCAGGCTGCCGAGCTGTAGGTTCGGAGGGGGTCCTGGGCTGGATCTATCTTCAGCACGTCTCAGGTCGATCAGCTGAAAAAGGTCAGAGACACAGGTGGATCAGAATTCAGGAAGCAAACAGGAAGAGTAGAGCTGGAGTGAATCGGTACCATAACTAGCTAACAATCTGGCAGGGAAGTGTCAGCAGCCTCCTCCAGTTATACAGCTCCTGATGGCAGAACGGTTTCAGGTGCGTGGTTCAGGAGACGCCCTCAGATGGAACAAGGCCTCCAGCGCCCTCTGGTGGATGAACAGGTCCGGATCCCAACACATTGAGTCTGAGTGAACCATGTTCCGTGCCTCCATTGTCGAGGCAGCTCATCTGAGCTGTGGCCACAAGGTTGTCGGTGCATGTCGTGGCAGCAACCCTCGAACCCGTTGGTGGACACCTTCGGTGAGGGATGCTGTCAGGCTGAAGAAGGAGTCCTCTTGGGCCTATTTGGCCTGTGGGACTCCGGAAGCAGCTGATGGGTACCGGCGGGCGAAGCGGCATGGTGCTCGGGTGGTCGCTGAGGCAAAAACTCGGGCGTGGGAGGAGTTTGGAGAGGCCATGGAGAAAGACTTCCGTACGGCTTTGAGGTGATTCTGGACCACCATCCGGCGTCTCAGGAGGGGGAAGCAGTGCAGCACCAACACTGTTTATAGTGGGGATGGTGTGCTGCTGACCTCTACTCGGGATGTTGTGGGCCGGTAGGCAGAATACTTCGAAGACCTCCTCAATCCCACCAACATGCCTTCCATCGAGGAAGCTGAGTCTGGGGACTCTGGGTTGGGCTCTCCAATCTCTGGGGACGAGGTCGCCGAGGTGGTTAAAAAGCTCCTCGGTGGCAAGGCTCCGGGGGTGGATGAGATCCGCCCGGAGTTCCTTAAAGCTCTGGATGTTGTAGGGTTGTGTTGGCTGACGCGGTATCTGCAATATCGCATGGACATCTGGGGCAGTTCCCCTGGATTGTGGATTGGCAGACTGGGGTGGTGGTCCCCCTGTTCAAAAAGGGGGTCCGGAGGGTGTGCTCCAATTATAGAGGGGTCACACTCTTAAGCCTCCCTGGCAAGGTCTATTCAGGGGTCCTGGAGAGGAGGGTCCGTCAGATAGTCGAACCTCGGATTCAGGAAGAGCAGTGTGGTTTTCGTCCTGGTCGTGGAACGCTGGACCAGCTCTACACCCTCGGCAGGGTCCTGGAGGGTGCATGGGAGTTCGCCCAACCAGTCTACATGTGTTTTGTGGACTTGGAGAAGGCGTTCGACCGTGTCCCTCGGGGAGTCCTGTGGGGGGTTCTCCGGGAGTATGGGGTACCGGGCCCTTTGATACGGGCTGTCAGGTTCCTGTATGACCGGTGTCAGAGTCTGGTCCGCATTGCCGGCAGTAAGTCGGGCTTGTTCCGGTGAGAGTTGGACTCCGCCAGGGCTGCCCTTTGTCACCGATTCTGTTCATCACTTTCATGGACAGAATTTCTAGGCGCAGCCAAGGTGTTGAGGGGATCCGATTTGGTGGCCTTAGGATCTCATCTCTGCTTTTTGCAGACGATGTGGTCCTACTGGCCTCATCAGGTCATGATCTGCAGCTCTCGCTGGAGCGGTTCGCAGCCGAGTGTGAAGCGGCCGGGATGGGGATCAGTGCCTCCAAATCCGAGGCCATGGTCTTGAGCCGGAAAAGGGTAGAGTGCTTTCTCCGGGTCGGGGGGGATGTCCTGCCCCAAGTGGAGGAGTTCAAGTATCTCGGGATCTTGTTCATGAATGAGGGAAGAAGGGAGCGGGAGATCGACAGGCGGATTGGCGCAGCGTCTGCCATCAAGCGGGCGCTGTACTGGTCCGTTGTGGTGAAGAGAGAGGTGAGCCAAAAAGCGAAGCTCTCGATTTACCGGTTGATTTACGTTCCCACCCTCATCTATGGTCATGAGCTTTGGGTCATGACCGAAAGAACGAGCTCGCGGATACAAGCCGCCGAAATGGGTTTTCTTCGCAGGGTGTCTGGGCTCTCCCTTAGAGATAGGATGAGAAGCTCAGTCATCCGGGAGGGACTCAGAGTAGAGCCGCTGCTCCTTCACATCGAGAGGAGGCAATTGAGGTGGCTCGGGCATCTGGTCAGGATGACTCCTGGACGCCTCCCTGGTGAGGTGTTCCGGGCACGTCCCACCGGGAGGAGGCCCCGGGGAAGACCCAGGACACGCTGGAGAGACTATGTCTCTCGGCTGGCCTGGGAATGCTTTGGGATTCCCCCCGAAGAGCTGGAAGAAGTGGCCAGGGAGAGGGAAGTCTGGGCCTCCCTTCTGAAGCTGCTACCCCCGCGACCCGACCCCGGATAAGCGGACAAAGATGGATGGATGGATGGATGGATGGATGGATGGATGGATGGATGGATGGATGGATGGATGGATGGATGGATGGATGGATGGATTTTCACATATTTGTTAAAACTGTCATTATGTTGTGACAGAACAGCATGAACTGACTAGTCTCTGAAAGTTACAGTAACCCTTCCATATCAATAGCTTTAGTAACTGTCTATCAACAGTCAAATGAAAACTTTTTTCCTTTACTTAAAAACCTACTGGAACTTTTTTCTCACAGACCTAATTTGTTTTCTATCAACTGTATTCCACATAGAAAAGCTTTTCCCTCTTCTCATTAAATTTCCGCAGTGATCTGAAGAGGTGATGATAAATCTGCAGCGTTGCTACGTCAGAGGGCAGCGCTTTTCAAACATAGTTATCCACTGTTTTTAATGAAATCATACTCAACTGGAAGCAGGAAGCTAACAAAATACACCTCTACACATGCCAAACTGCCCATTAGTCCTGCTGGAAGTTTCTGATCCCTATTGCTCACCAGTCCTAAAATTACAGTTTCAGCATTTTATTTTCAAAATTCATAATGCCACAAGCACTGCTGTTACCATGGGCAACACAAACTATAGTAGAATTAAAGTGAAAAAGCATGTGAAGAACATTCATGGAACTAAAACGACTTCAGGATAAAATGATAGGCTAACACAAAGCAAAGTATAATTTTTTCCACTGCTGAACCCTGTTTTTTTTCTGGTTGCTCTTTGCTTTTATAATTCTGCCCTGATGTGTCTCGCAGCAGGAGATTCAGCAGGGGGCACAATAAATTCAAAGGCTATGCAGCGCATAATTCAACAGACACACTGTTCAGGGGTGGTGTCTGCTCAGTATACAAGGAAAAGGAACCCTATGGCCAGTTTAGCAGTAGGAAAACAAGCTCAGCTAGAATTGGTGTTGGAGGGAAGAAATTAGCACACCGTGGTGTTCAGCCAGTGTGTCAAATTTAAAAAACAAGACGAAGAATATCTTCCAATGTGAGTGTCAGTTGACAAAATATTGGTTAATACAGCAGTATTAATATTGTATATCAATATTGCCCCAAATTTTCAAATTTGTGCATCCCTAACATTTACTTTTCTGTACTTGTAACTAACCTATAACAAAAATAGCTCACAGTCAACCAGGAAAAAATTATACAAAAACCTGAAATTATATTCAATTTAATAATAAAGCAGTAGGTCCACAAAGACACCTATAAAAAAAGAATATCTATACTCTTGTTTTAGTTTATGAATTCATATTCAGTCACTTTAATAGATGAACTCTCCAGCCATCTATAGTTTTTGTGTCCAAGGTAGCAACAAGATGTGGCTCCTTCATCACACACAGAAACACATATGTACCTCCGTCTGTTATCAAACACCTTTTCTTTTTTGTCGCTTAAAATTAGTCCACAAACTATCACTGCTGCTTCTACATCGTCATCCGTGTTTGATTATTCTAAATTCACGTTTGGTATGTTGGGGTTTTACTGGATTTTTTTCTGGAATTGGGATTTTCATGTGGAATCGGTTCTGTGGTGTGCTGCTCCTGCCGTGTGGCTGGACTCACAACCGATCGAACCTGTTGGACTTTTATCGGCTCTGTGGTCACTGAGGTTTGGGAAATCGGCCGACAATCCTTAAATCGTGCTGTGTGAACCAGACCTAAAACTCACAAGTTCTACTCCTCTCATCTCATCTCGACCACTGCTAATGCTCTGACTCTGGTCGCTATGGTAACGTTTACATATCCCTTCAAATAAGATACAAAATACAAATACGCCACAAAAATGAACATATTACTTTCGTGAAAATTTTAACTGATAACGACTAAAGGGAACCCTGAGCTTGTTTCTCTGCAACCAGACGGTCCCATCTACATTTATACTGAGATTACATTAGATCTGTCATCTGTGTACTAAGATGCTGGGTCATGGAAGAGAATTAGTGCACCAGATTTATTTAGGTGCATTAGAGTAAAAGAGGTTGATTCCATGTGCAAACCTAACTATAGACTTTAATGTTGTAAGCCTCTGTATTTTAACATTCTGTCTAGAAAAAAAACTGTCCAACTTAATTTGACAGAATCCCTGTGACCTTTCTGTATTAGTTCTGAAATAAGCCTCCAAGTGTATTATGGTCCTCAGAAATACTGAGTCAAACTGAGGCAGTAGAGTTGGTCTCCAGTGTTCAGAGCCTTGTTCATCAAGGCCGGTTTGCCATAGCTGGATGCCCAACTTTCTGATTCAAAACTGATCCTCTGCGAGAATTTCTCAATGTTATATTAATGAAAATTGAGGCTGACAGTTAATTCGCCCCCCATAAGGTCCACTTACTCTTGTCTTCTTGATTTGAAAATGTTTGTGCTGCACTGAGAGACGGCGAGGTACAGTGGTGCAGAATCACAGCCTGTGAAGGGAGCCATTCCTATTGTAAAAAAAACAGAATACACTTTGTCAGAAAACATTTCTGAGCAGAATGCTCCTTTTATGGCTTTATATTGTCAACAGCCATTCTGAGATCAGAAAAAGGCTGCAGCAGATTTCCATTTGTGCTTCTGACTCTGGGTGATTCTATATCGCTGATGGGCAAGAGTGACAGTGATGATACATCAGCAGAAAGCTGTGAATATGTGCAATTAACAGCTCTTGAGCAGAATATGTAATTATTTCAGAGTATCTTTGGATTGCAACGGTTCCCTGGCTCAGGCCTTCCTTTTCCATTAAAGCCTCTTTTATTACGCTGATTTGCAGAAAAACCATTTCATTCTGATTGTTTGGCATGAATTTTTATTTCTGTTATTCTCCACCCTCTTTCCCCCTTCAACCCATCACTGTTCATTGTTCATCTTTTAGAAACCCCCCCCAAAAAAAAAAACCCACTGTGACCCATATGGCTCAGACACCTTCAATGAAAGGTACGTCTTCCTCTCTGCCCGACAGGGTTTGAATGGAACAACATTGCCCTCTTGTGGATTTCTGTAAATTAGTAACCCAGGAAAAACAAAACATCTGCTCAGAGCACATTGTTGTTTATACCTCCATAAATCCTTTTCCTTTAACCTTGTTTCACTTCATCTGTTGACTCTTTTGAAACAGTTATGAGCTTTTAACACTGTTTAGATGAGGTAGGAGGGGGGATTAACAAAGATGAAAGAGAGTCCAGGGAATTCTGCAGCCTTGTAGTTTGCGTCACAATCAGCAGTTAATGTTTAGACATGCAACAGTTTTAGTGTTCTGACATTTGGGTGGGTAAAGGTTATTGGTTGAAATTTTGAAATGCTAATGTGTTTCATCTGCAATATCTAGTAGGTTTTTCTGTAGTGTTATGTTGGTAAAGATTACTAAATGTTAATGCTGCCAGGATTCTCTTGCAAAAAATATTTTTAATCTCAATGTAATTTTCCTGGTGAAATAAAGGTTGAATTAAATAAATAAATAAAAAAACAATAATGCTTTGCCTCTCCATTCATAAATGGAGAAGGTTTGCTGAAGTGTGTTGAGGAATCTGTACACAACAGAGTGACGTCACTCACAGTGTGTGGAGCCCATAAAGCCCTATGTAAGTCTGACGTCATTTTATTACACTGAGGAAATCAGGTGTTACAAAGACATTTTGAAATATGTCAGGAAAAATGAGAACAACAACAACAACAATAATAATAATAATAATAATACAGACCTTTGAAACAACATTTAAAAACAACATAATATGTAGGAGAAAACATAAGATATAGAAACCCTTCAGCTGTGAGTCTGACAATGAGGAACAGCAAAAACAAAAACAAGTCTATAATTTTAACTAAAATGTGCAGATTCATCATACTGTGATGATTTAAAAATGTCTGCAGCAGACATTTAAAAATGTCTGCTGGAGCTCAAACAGCACTGGTGTTTCATCCAGCACAAAGCAAAGTCCTTAAAGAGTGTTTGTGTTTAATATGGAGCAGTTTGTCTGCTCTGCACTTGAGTACTGACATCAACCTAATCATTCAACATCAGTGTTTAACCTTACATAAGCTCTCTTTGACAACCCATTTAATAAAATAGCATATTATGGGAAAGTCCATTTATGTTAGGAACTTCACCACTTAGTGAAACACATTATATACTTTAATTGCACACAGCAGTTTATTTTCCAGCTTTTATTAAGCACTCTGAAGCCTTTACTTTAAGAATAAGATGTAATTAAAGTTCATCTGCGTATAAAGGCAAGGGAACCCGAACAGTATATGCAGTGTAGCTTTGCATTCAACATGGCTTTAAACAGTGATTTTGACCAGTTAAAAAAACTGAGAGATGAGTTTAAAATCATGAAGAGAATTGAAAAAGAATTTAAATGGAAAATAATTCAACTTTAAATTTACTCAAATCTGTAAACTTTATTCTAATTCCTGAATTTGCAACCCCCAAGCTGCTACATCTACAGCCAGGAGAGTGTTTGAGATTCTTTTTATAACCCACTGTAAGAGCGAGGACTACTGCCACTCAGCCTGGGGAAGTGAAAATTACTGAAATTCAAGCACACATTGGAAGTTGGAGCACATTTTCTTTAGCTCCAGGTATCAGTCTAAAGGAGTCTAAATTATGAGGAAAATCCAATCATTACCATAAGTCTTCCCGTAGAGGGACCTAACATTTAGCAGAGCAAACTTGATTAAAATGCTTTTGACATCAGAGAAGGTCAGGAATCAAGATGTGGAGGTGAGCATAATCAAATTAGAATAGATGGTGCAAAGTGTGTTATGTCTAGTGGGTGTTAATTATTAGAGGTATAAAGGAAAGACTGGAATGTCAAAAGAAATATTTGAAGAAGATGTGGAGATGGAGGAACAAGCAAAAAAAAAAGAACCAGAAATCCGTTATTAATGGTGTGTGGGATGTATTAATTCACATAGAAGAGGGGTTGAAGTATTCATAAAATGTTAACATAGCTGTTTCCAGGCTTGTAGCTCACAGTTACAGTCATTTCCATGTCCAAATTGTAGTAATATGCAAAAAAGTGTGAAAGAAGAATGAGCATTAGGCAACACAGCAAATGGGAGGCACATGATGACTGATGTGAACTGGGTGAACTTAACTATCACAGTGAAATGCAGTGAAGTCAGGAAAACAGTAGCTTGGAGATGTAGAGTGCCTTTAAACCTTTTTTCAGTTTTAAATCATTCACTTATATGAAGTAAAACTGCAATACTTTACACAGAATATCTAGTTATTGTAGCTCCACAGACCCCTGGTTTGGTTTACCTCTGTTCTGAGGTGTTTTTTAGAGTAACTTGTTTTAGAGCAACTCGTTGTGCTGCGGTCTTTTTAAATGTGAATGAGAGATTTCACGCCCCGCCCCTCTCCAGGTCACAGATCGGTCCACTCCACCCCATTCAGCCATTTTTGTAGTCTGATAGCAGCAATACAATTATCTACTGGCAGAGAAAAATTTTATTCCAAAGTTTATTAAAGACGTCAACAACAGAAGACTTGTCCATTAGATGTTACATGTTAGAGCCAGAGTCTGACCCAGAGAATGAAGACGACCAACCTGCAGAAGCATGTATTCAAATGAATGCATCACAATGGTGTTGTTACTGTATTTACATCCTCTCTATACACACCACCTACCTACAATATGCAGCATAGTTTAACTGTAGTGTCCCAGCATGTCAGATACCTATTAAAACATTAATGCTACCACAATATGAATGAAGTCAACAAAGCCTAGACATAATTAAGGAGTCATCAAGAACTTCACTGAAAGCATTTGGATCATTTTTTCCCCCCCAAGACAAAAATGGCAAAAACAAAGCCAAATAATTGTATTCAAAACAACAGTTATATCCTCAATCAGACAAAGTGTTTAGGAAAATCCCTCTTGGTCCTGGCACAAGTCGCTAAAGCACTCGTTCTTAAGGTCCCCATGCACTTTGAAGAGGCTCCGATGCTGAGGGACGATGTGTGTTAATACACACTAGAACCAAACTTGTTGACTTGCTTACTTGCAACTTTGGCACAACTGAACTTGGACTACAAAATTGCCGCAGATCACAAAACTTAGCTAGAAGTTAGGACCTTGTTTAGCAGTTCCATAGCAAATGTGGCGAAGTCAGAGACAAGAAAATGTTTTAGGGAATAGAGAAAAACGAATAGACTGAAAAATATAATCCAAAAAGAAAAAAAGGCTATCTTTGCAGCACCAGGAGAAAATAAATTTACATTTTTTGCACTCTTAGACACTCAAAGTACACAAAAACGTTTGTATTAAAGCTAAAAAAGTGGATTTTGCATCACCTTTAAACTGGCATTTAGTTCAGTGTCCATGAGATGAAATTCAGAAGGATTTTTTTTATTGATTGATTTTAGTTGCCTTTGAAATTAACTCTTTGAGTGAAGTCTATAATGTCTGCGCATGTGAACCAGTCATGGGTGTGAATTATAACCTGTCCAATGACCGACGGGCTTCACATTTTCCCGTCGTTTAAAAAAATAACCGGTCAAATATGAAAAATATTCCGTTAACGTTACCTCTGGGTCTGACCAACGTTGTTAGTTTATTGCTAACAGGCATTCAGCACGCAACTCTTGTCTCACAGGCACAAGAACTTTCATCTGTTGATTCAGGAATGAACTCCCATATCTACCAAAATCTTTTAGAGTCAAATGTGGAGTCATCTGACTCTACAGCCATCTACAGTGAGCTGTAGTTTGAATCAAACTGGGTCATCAAGGTGCTGAAATGGCCTACTTAAAACCCACCCCTCATTTTGACTGAAAGGCTTTGGTAGAAAAAAAAGAACAGAAGCAAAAAGAGGATAGGAAATCTGGTAAAGGGAATTGAGCCAAAACTCCTCCACTGTCAGAGCAGTAATTTTTGTTTATTTCAGCAGATATTAAAGAGTGGAGACACATTCATTAAAATGTATTCATAAGCCTTCAGCATACGACTCTCATGAATCACTAAGCAGATAAATGCGTACATTTGTTGCTGTGTGTGTTTCCTTCCTGCTCTTTGTGAGTCGCTCCATTTGTAGCGTTGACCCGGCTGGAGTCGGGTTCAGGCTGGACTGTCTGCCTTGTTGGTTTTGGTTGATTTAAAATGCTGATGTTGCCCCCAGTGTGGCCTGTTCGCTTCAGCCTGACCCTGGAGAACCAGACCATGAGGAAATCTGCATGGCATGGTTCTGAGAAGGACCACGTTTCACATCAAACACATCCTCAATACGCCACCAGTACATCACACTGATTATCGTCACACTTACTAACATTTAATTAGCCTGGGTTTGTTACAGTGTATGGAGTAAGCAGCAATTTACGGAGCATCAGACCAGTCTGAAATGTTAATTATTTTATATCAAACATCATTAAATCCAGATCTTGTTATTCAGGCATAGTCAATTAATTTCAAGAAGATTGTGTTAATCGATTGTTATTTTAAGGAATCACATTGTGAATTGCCTAAATGAGAACAAATGTACAGCTGTCAGTTTGCTGGATCTGCTCAGCGAAAACTAATGTATCATAATGTGCTGCAACCTTCATGCTGGATCTAGTCATTTATTTCAGAGCTTTTTAGTTTTGTTTGAGGTTTGTAAGCCATAGGCGCTACCGTTGCAGGGGGAGGGGCAAGGAGGTGGAGGAGAAAAGTAACACTGCTTGAAATGAGTAAACACTGAAGAAATGAACATGTTTCAGGAAGTCAGTTAGTCTGGCAGAGGCAAAGCTCAAGAATGATGGGAAGTTGACCTCAGATGAGAAGAAGGCAGAGGCGACTGGAGAGTTAAGGCACATAAAAATTACATTTTGAGGGCATGTGGTCAGGCAGAAATTGAATGTGGTGGAACATTAAAGCTACAGAGCAAGAGATGATGTCACTGAAGGTCAAGAAGGAGGAAGAGGAGAAGCAGGACTCAGATCCACAGAGCCCTACCTGCTCTGAATGAGGACGTCCCCAGTGCTAATGCTAGCGTCCACAACCCACATTCCTAAAGAAGCTCCATGACGATGAGATCAGGGCAGCACTGACTGTCCTCTGGCTCTTCACATCAATATTCAACTATGTTTTTTTATGCATAACTTTGTGGACAAATTTCCTGTGATTTACTTGTATGTGTCGATTACCTGGGTCGTCGCCAACATCTGATGTTAGTCTGATCTCTCTGGCCCCATTGGAAATATTAAACTGGAAATAATCTTCAGTAGTGATTTTACCCACAGTAGAATCCTGTAGCTGTGATCACAACCTCTAGAGTCCTTCTCTGCTTTTGCAGAGGAGGTCTCAGTTCTGTTATTTAAACCTGCTGTGCTGTAGACAAATCCATAGCATTAGAGTTTAGAATGGAAGGAGTGATTCGTAGATTTATCAGTAACTCGCTGTGTGTTCCCTTTATTTTCTGTTGGTAGCACATTTATAATTTAGGCCATTCCTTCACTTTCTGATGTTTCTCTACTCTGAGAGCCAAACTTCCTAGTGGAGAAGAACAAATGTGGTCAGACTTTTAATAGAGACGTGGAAAGATAAACTAAGTTTGAAAGCAGATCTCAGTGTCACCAGGAACCAGCTGCATTATGCTGCCAAAACTATTCACTCATGTAGACCCTAAAATTATTGTATTCTGGTGTGTTAAAGGGACAGTATTATGTAAAATCAACTTTTTTGAGCTTTATGTCATGTTATAATCTTATTCACTCTTCAAAAACCTGGAGTGTTGCCTTGATTCTTTCATATGTTTGAGAAATCCCTTAATCTCCCATGGCAACCATTCAGCTGTGCAAAACGCCTTGGTGGACCTAGCTCCGCCTTCGAGACGCAGCTCCTCCTCTGAGCTACAGTTTTCAACCTCCAGAGCTTCTGCCTCACAGAGCAGCATTCCTCCCCCACTCAGCTCCTTCAGACTAGCCAGCAGCAATTAGCAAATACCTGGTAGAGCAGCTCATCTGTTGAATTCATCAGACTCTGGTCAAATTGTTAAAGGGTTAATAGAGGAGCCATGCTATGATGACTGCCTGAAGGCGGGGCTTCAGAAAGAGCAGGAGTTTTTAAAGAGATAAATACAAAGAATAGAAAAGGAATTCTGGGTTACAGAACCTCCTGCTTGTGACTCTAGTATGAAATCAGGCCTGTTAGTAACTTTACATCACAGATGACAGAAATCACGTGAAGGGTTCCCCAAGGCTCAACCTTGGGGTCCCTCCGATATCATATCTACGTAACATGATCCCACTAGCTCAGACTATAGCAAATAAGATGAGAACTTACCATAATTACAAAATTTTTATCTGCTCCTTTCTTTCCCTGAAATCTCTTCAAGAATTCAGTCCATTTGATGCTATTTTTTATGAAAACAGCATAAAAAGAACTTCTGACAGTATTATTCTAAGGATGAGTTCTAGTTTTGTAATACTCTCCTTATTGTTACACAAGGACTTCTGCTGATGTACACACACACACGCCCTCCTCCATACGCAAACAGCCCATCTGGCAGCTTTGTCACAAATGGCTGTTGCTTTGACTAGACGGTTGCTCTGCCTGGCAGGATGTTGGATCAACAAACCCTCTTTTGGCTGTCATGGTGGTTAAATTTATGGTTTAATGATTATGGGTTTTTCTCACATTTGCCAGGTCCTATTTCATCCACACTTAATGTAACCTGGGTGGTTTGAATTGTGTTCAAAGAAACAACAGAACGTTTCCAACCCAGGTTTTATTGCTTCATGCCAAGAACCAGCGTCATGTTTCACCCTCTGCTTTGTTTAGTTTCACAGGATTAGTTTGATCCTTCATTGAAAGAAATCTAATTCCAACACCTTTTGAAAAAAACACAAAGTGCAAGTATCTACAAGAACAGGAAGGGAAACTTGAAGCTCTGTCCTTACCCACTTCCCTGTTCCTGTTTCTTTAAAACTGTTCCTGGCTTGTAAGTTGGAGATGGGATGTTTTATCTTACCGTCTCTATGAGCGGTGTCAGTTTTCTCAGGCAGAATTGTTAAATGCTTTAAAGAATCTATGAACACAACACGATTAGACTTTTGCTGATGTGAGAAATATTTTGGTATTCTTCAGATCAACCAACATTCACTGTGGGTGTGTGTGTGTGGGTGTGTGTGTGTGTGTGTGTGTGTATGATTTCTCCTCAGGTCTGAAAAGGCTGGAGAGATAGCTACCATTCCATTGACAAAGGTGAGACTTCTCAAGAATCTTCAGTGTACGATAAAATCAAGAAATTATAACGAGTCCAAATTTTATTTTGCTAACCTTTTTCTATGAAAACTATGTTTAGTTTAAGTTAAACAATAAATTGTAGTGACTCTGAGATATGTGAAAAAGTGGGAGCTTTGATAAAAGTTAGAACTACACAGTAGGAGGAGCTCAGCTTCATTCAACATCGTTTAAACCTGATCAGACGAATCATAAACATATTGACAAATTGCCTCTTAAGACAAATCCTCAGGTTGACACTAAGTCTGCTTTACTTGACAATTGCTACATTATCAAGTACAGCAACACTGCCACAGTGTTGCTAGGTTGAGCAACACAACTCAGTCTTTACCATCTGTGACTATGAAACCTTTGTATATCTTCCCATGTTCAGCCCCTGAAGGCCTGGAGGAAATACACTCTAGTGTGTGAGTGTGTTTGTACATAAATGTGAATGCCTATAAGTCAGCTGATGTAAAGATCCATAATTCATGTGCAACTAACTATCTGCATTAAATAGAATAATTTAGACACCTATAAAACTAATGCTAGGTTTAGCTTTTCTATATGCTCCACTTTTTTTCCTCTGTGTTTTTCTGATGAACCTAAATGAATAACATGAGAAGCTGTAGAGGCTTTGGCAGCCGGCGCTCCAAGAGGCCCGTGGATTATAATAAAGGATGAAGTCAACTGGAACAAAAATGTGATCAACCAGTGTTTGGATTCAATTAGCCAGAAAACAATGCTTCCATTCGGTAAACAGCCACCTGTGGTGCTAATAAAAACACGCAGCAGAGAGCTGCAGGGCCAGCCAGCTCATTTAGTCCCAGTTCCAGGTCACACAACCTGAAAGGAAGGAGTCAATATTCTCCCCTCAGTGCTTCCACATGTAGAGCTCTGCTGTCCTTCAGTGCCTCTCACACCCCAACGGTTATTGGGAGTTTAGTTAGTTAGCAACCTGAGGCGGTGCTTTATTGAAGAATACATTTTTAACATTTCATACGAGTACAAATCTAAAAACTGTAAAACGCTCTTTTTAATCTGATATGTCTAAGTGTATTTTGTGAAACCAGTTGAAATCAGGAAACTAAAAAGATTGTGATTTAATCTCAGTCCACACAGAGCCAGAAATCTGGGAAAACTAATACATGTTTAGTTTAGTTGCCTTACCGTCCTCACAAAAATTCTGTTTAATATCACTAAAAATAATCATTAATAAAAGCTCCGACACATAGGAGATTTGACAAAACTGTATATTTGTGTGTGTCCATGACCTGAGGTCACATTCTGTGATAACTAATGCACCAGTATATCCACATACTTCCTTTGGCACAATTCCCAATAGAAATTGTCTTGTCTTATTAACTTTAATGCCTAACAGGAAGTTGTGGTTGTTTTGAATTATTCTGATTGGCTAACATAGGGTTTAGCTTGTCTGAAACGATGATATCTTTTTAAACCATGTTCAGGACATATTTGTTTTTTGAATTCCCGGCTGCGTGTGAGCGAGGCCTCGGTGAGAGTGTGGTCGTTCTGTTCAGACATCAGAGGTTTGCTACAGCCAGGTCTTTATAAAAAGAAATATCTCGGCCACTTCGGTGAGAGAAAACGACATCATGAAGACTAACAAACACAGCAGGCCAGGTGATGGAGAGGGTTAAAGCAGAGCTAAGAACATCCAACGGTCTGAGCTGCTGAAGGAACCATGTAGATCTAAACATGGAGCGTTTCACCTGGACTTACCTGGCATGGACAGCTTCAGTCAGGTGGCTCAGGGTGATGTAGAAGGAGCAGGTGAGATCTACCTCTCAGAAGTATCTGTTGACATGACAACCAGTCTGACCTTACAGAAGATACGATACATCTGGTTTATAGTGAAACAGTAGATCAGCAGGTTGGGGGTGAGATGTTGTGGAAGAAGATAAAACTCTCCATGTTAGAATGTTGGATGAAGACTCCATGTCTTTATGAAACATGAATATTTGAACCTGTGAGCGTTTTAAGGCTAATATGTCACTCACTGTCTGAGCTGTGATTTTCTAAACGCTGTCTATCTGGACCCTTGTCGGGTCTTCATTGTCATTTGGACATCCACCTCCTCCTCCACCTCCTCCACCCCTCCATGTAGATCATTAATGAGCGTTACAGGGCCTACTCCTGGGTGGCCCAGCTGATCCAGGTGTTCATCGCCATCAGCGTCACTGTGTCCTTCCTGGTGATGGGATCCGCCATGAAGCATACCAGTGAGTTCTGCTGCCACTACAGAGGCTCCGGACATTTCAGCTGTCAGTAGACGGGACAGTTCCCTGACTGCAGACCGGCTGGGGTTGCTCTGAGCTGCAAAATGTTTTGCTGGGTTTGGTTCTGACAGCGTGTTTCCTTCCTTCCAGTCGATGGTCTGGTGAGCTCTGTGTGGAGCAGCCGGCTGCAGTGGCTGGCTGAAGCCTGGGAGAGAAACTCACCAAGCAAACACCAGCGCTGCTCCGCCAGGAGGTAAGACAGGACGGCTCGTCTGGTGGAGATTTGAAATGATGATAGCTGAGAGTCCATGTTCAATCTGAGAACCAGGAAAGCTCCAAAAAGTCAGAGTCAAAATTCTCTTTATCGTAGCCTAAAAACAACCTCTGTTGTGTTATAGCAGTCGTGTGCAGGTTCAGGAATAATTCACTTTTGAAAGCTTGATAACCAAAGATTTATTTGTCTTCAAAATCAGAAGTTTACATGCAAAATGATTACTGTCTCTTTACACAATGAGGGAAAGCCCAGATGATCCAAGTTAACTGGAGGCTCCCTGGAACTCAGTGCTTTCTGTTTTGACATGAGTAGAAAGACAAAGGAAGAGAGTCATGGAGCTGCTGCAGTTTGGTTCATCCTGGGAACAATTTACTGAAGCCTGAAGGCTCATCTGTTCAGTTATATGCAAGTGTTGTGTTGTTGTCCAGGAATTATCTTGCTTCTTGTGAGAGAGAGTTAAAACCTGATCCAGCCTTATATCACCCGAGCGCTTGATTTGTTTCACCGCAGTGAATCATCAGCATTACTAGAGCTGAAGTGTTGTAACACAGAGACAGACGTTGGAAAAGTGAAGCATAAACTGTTTGGGTTTTAAAGTCGATTCATTTTCCGCTTTTGTCTTTTTGTTTCTCAGTTTCGCCCAACTCGGATTTTCCCTGCTTGGATTTGGGATCATTTTCATTGTGTCAGTGTGTGATCCCAGGGTAAATGACACACACACCACACACACACACGCCTGTGCCCCCCTACACACAGAGTAATGGTAGATTTGTGGGAATAATCTGTTCTCCTCCTACTGCAGGGTTTTGTTGTCATGTTGGACAAAGTTGTCTCGTTTTCCCTCAACACTGAAGTGGGCCTGTTTGTGTTCATCATGCTGAGGGAGTCCAGAGAAGAGCGATTCCAGTGAGTACCTGAACAGATGAGCCGCCTGCTCACAAGGCGCCGGGTGAGGTGTCCCTGTGGTGCATTCAGGCGCTTCTCTGTCTCCTGGTTTCCAGACACCTGGCCGTCCCTTTGCCAGTGGGGGAGTGTGTGTTCAGCCTCACCTGGCTGCTGCCCACGTACTTCCTGTTTGCAGTAACCTACGATATCCTGCAGACGTTGGCAGACGTGACCCATTACCTGCCTTACTACGGCCCTGAGCCGGAGCTGCACGTCTACAACGTGACGGGAAGCGTCACAGCAGCAAACCTGTCCTCCTTCCTCTGAGCACTCCGACGTCAACACGCCACCAAGCTGCAGCGTAGCAAGTGCTTTCTTCTTCTTTTATTTTTAACCAATTTTTAAGGAACAGTTTAGCATTTTTGATAAATATTTCATTGTCATTGCACTGCACTTTCATTCAATCTACTTCTGCATTCAGCATGGCCTAAAACAGCCTCAAGGGTGTTTTCCCTTCTCCTCCCCACCAGAGCCTCATGGACAAAAGCTGGTGTGGATTTTCTGAAGGAAACGCAAACAACCCGAGTTTTTACAGATAGAAACAGAGATGAGTAAACTGGCTCCAAAAAACTCTGAGATTTTGAAATGAATCTCAGAAACTTTCTAGAAAAAAACTGGAAATTTCTGAGTTTCAAAAGGTAAAAATGTTCAACGTTTGAATCTCAGAAAATTTTCAAATGTTAAAAGTTTTAGACTTTTGAAACTCAACATTTTGACTTTTGGAATGTTTACCTAGAACATTTCTGAGATTGACCTCAACATTTGAGTTTTTTCTCTCACAATTTTCCGACTTTTGGAGCTCAAAAAAATATTTGTTTTTTTGTAGAAAATCTCTGAGAATAATCTAATTTCTAATTTCTGAGTTTTTTGTTGTTTTTTTTTTTTTGTCAGAAATCGACTCCTCCTTTTTTTCTATCTACAAATGGCCCTAATAATTCTTTGTACGAGTCAGCTGTAGGAAGCTGTGCGTACACATGAATTCATGTAGATTTCTTTGATAAATCCATATGGAACTGAAAGCACAACACTAAATGATTAAATATGTGAATGCATGTAAGTATGCATCTGTCAGCCAACAGTAGTAGATGCAGGAAGCAGAGGAACTTGAAGGAATTGGAGTCTCAGACATTTCTAGATGAGTTTGAGGCATGAAGAACATTTGTCTTGTCTTCTGCTAGCGTTAGCAGGCAGCAGTAAATCAGTGGGTGGAACAGTCGGCCTGTTTATATTCCACACACCGTTCATACACAGCACAGAGTGCCTGGAGACAGCGCCTCCTACTGATGAGTATATTATGCGTTGTAGAGAGCGGTTGTTTCCTGACAGTGGCTGAGATGATTCAGAGGACACAATGTTGGCTAATAATGAAAATGCTATTTGACATTTGTCTTTGTAGGGATTCTGTGAAGAATCAGAGAAATAATTCTTCATCATGTCTGATAAACTCTCCTCATGGATTTGGATTAGAAACTCGTTGAAGTGAAATGTCAACGTTGCTGTCTGGGTGCATTTCTGGATAAAACACAACACACATTCCTGACCAATCACATGACACCACACACACACACACACACACAGCTCTGTCTTTTTGACCCGGCCTGGTGAGAAGAGGAGAACCTGTGAACTAGAGGACGAATTTTTCATCACACAATTCTGTCAATGAGAGCCGCTGTGGATGAACGTTTTCACACAGAGTCTGTGTGATGTCATGTGTGATTGGTCAGACGTTTATGGCTGTGTTTTATCCACAAATGCTCTTCCATCACTGTTTGTGGGTGTCGCTTGTGCATCAGATTTACGGGTGTACAAGAAACACAAAACCAAGGTTCCTGCTCTGGGTTTTTGTACGGAAGATAACAAAAATGGGATGAATTGCGCTGAAATTTTTAAGACATTAAAATACACACGTCTGTCTGTCTGGATGGATGGTGTGTACACCCCTTCCTTCCAGGCCATTAATACTTTCTCATGCCCATCAACAAGACGATGTGAATATTTCGTTTTGTACTTTGATGGGGCCAGTGGCATTCCTCTGGCTGATTCCTCTGGCTGATTCCTCTGGCTGCCAGTCTTTGTACATGAGGCCCCAGTCAAACTGGTAAAGTCCAGTTTGACTTTACCAAACTGGAACTATTTGGAGTGGGGTTCCTCCTCTCCTCACTTGCTGCCAAACATTGAATAATCCATCTTTATGCACGTTTAACTGATATTTGCCAAGGACTGTAGACAAGGAGACACTGAGTCATTCAGAAGACATTATGTAATATTGTTTGCCTTCTGGTATTATGTAAAATTATCTCTATTTTTTATATTGCATAATATTATAATGTTATTCCCTCATCAAAAACATACCTGTAATGTTGCTTTGTTTCTTTCATGCATGTTTGAGAAATCCTTAGATCTCCATGGCAACCCTGTGGGGTGCCCAAATGCTCAGTCTGACAAAGTGCTGCCTATTTTCATAAAGCTCCTCCTCTGAGGTTCAGTCTCCAGCTGAGCCTTCCCCTCCCCCACTCAGCTCCTTCAGACTAGCGGCAGCAGCAGTTAGCAGACCCCTAGTGGAACTGCACATCTTCTGAACTTCCAACAACTGATGTAAATGGCATAATGGAAGAGTATTGTTACAAGTGAAGTGTATCAGAGCGGTTTGGCCTCCTAATATTTTCACCTGAACGTTGGGCTCAGAATCTGCTGATGGAAGGATGAACAGTTCACCACCTGAATCCTCTGGAAATGAACTTTGAACTTCTGAAACACTGACTGGAAAGTTGGGTCGAAATGACAGCAGCTCAAGACCTGAGCAGTCAGTGTAGGACGACTAGCCGCTCATTAACTGTCATCTGTAGTAGAGCATTAGGAAACCTCCAGATTGTGACATTATTTTAAAATGAATTTAAAAAAAAAAACATTTTAGTGAAGAGTTCAGTCAGTGAGGTCATTCATCCTGTAAACGGGAGCCTCTGATGGGTCTATATGCTGGTCGTGGTGCAGTCCTGTCTGGGAACGGAGACACTCTGGACCTCACTCACAACAACAGTGTCCTTCAAAAGTCCTTGAAGGGAAAAATGTTTAGGAAATGCAGAAAAAGCAGGTGCTCAGTGGAATGAGCCAAGAAAACCCAGAAAATCACTGAAACAATATTGGGTCAAAAACTATTGGGTAAAAGTGTAACATTTCTCACCAGTCACCTCAGAAACTTTTGAAATAGCAAAAAATTAAAACTTAATGAATCTCAACAAAAAGTGCATCACTTTCTGAGACAACTGGCAAGATTACTATGACACTATTATAATTACAAATTGAGACAAAAGCTCCACACAGTCACAATGTTGAAAACAAAAGGTTACAGTTTGCCAAAGAACAAAGTGACCTTGAATTGTGGTTTTTGGGCGTTTTGAGTGGAACGTTATGCTGAACGCTGGCGCTGGTTTCATATGGTGGTGATGTATGGTGATGTTTTATAATCACGCTGGGATTAATAAAGTGTTTTTAATAACTGAACTCTCCATGTTGGGCCTTTTTATTGCATCCCAATATTTATTTATTAGATTATGGACTGTGGTTCTGAAGCACAGAACCTGCAGGGTGACGTCCAACAAGCTGTTCTGAGGTAAAACTAGGAAATGCAGAACAACTGTGGAACGTTGTCCCGTCATCCTGAAGGCTTCAATTCTTCAAACTTTTTTTCAGGTTTTACAGTAAACGGTCAAATCTGTAGAAAAACTGTAGAAACCATTGTTTTAACGTTCTGGACATTCAATTTTTTATGTTCTTTAATTCACAGCAGTATGTACAACATTCCTTATGGACATGAATGCCATAAGGATTTTTAACTTTGCTTTTTTTTGTTGTTGCATAACTGTTATTTTGAAAATGTCAGCAACTGAGAAAAACTAACATACTGTAAGTGTTTAAGAACATTGAAATCAAAGTTTTATTTTGTTCATAAACCCAAAATCAATTCTTTGTGTTTTGACATAAAATAAAACAAACACGACTGTCACCGATTTCTTTTTTTCTTCTTTTGTTGGGTTTTTTTGCCTCATTTATTACCCCAGCGCTCACACTTCATTTCCCCCACACAGAAAAATCAAAACTCAAACCTCTTATCAAAATATATTTTATTCTGCACTGAAGTTTTACTGATCTGACTTAAATGATGACACAGATGGATGAGATGCAAGCTGCAAAGAAAAACAGAAAACGCTCTGATGGAGCCCTGGGGACTGATCCAGACCCGAACGCAGCTTCAGCAACGCCCCAGCTTGTCCAAGATGGTCGCTTGAAAGTTTGGATTTCAGAACTTCAAATACAGTCAAGAAAAACAAACAAAAAAATTTTTAAAAAAAATCACACACAAGACGTAAACCAGGAACATGAATCAATCTGTGGAGTCCAGAAGTCCAGAGTTCTGCTTGGGGAGGCGGAAACACAATGTTCAGCAGCAGCTGTCAGAGGGAGAAGCTTCTGGAAGGTTTTGGTCCAGTAAAGCTTACAAGTTCCAATTCGCTCATCTTTCCTTTTTTAATTTGATCAGAAGTAGAAAGAGTTGATATTTTTAACATCAGAGATCAGAGACAAAAAAGCAGCTAGGTTTTATACCCAGAGTATTTTCTGTAAATGTCCTGTGTTCAGTTTCATGTATAAACCATGTCAACAGTTTAAAAAAAATAGCTGCAACCATGGCAACCAGCTCTGCCTCCAGATCTGATCCTCCCGTCAAACATCTGCTGTGCCCAGATCTGTTGCTTGGTTGGAAAATTACATTCATATTTCATTGCAATCCTGTTTTTTTTTATTATTTTAGAATTAAAGAGAAATTTATTTTCTCTGCCACTTGGACAAATGTTTCCAACAGATCGCGTTGTTATGGAAACTGATTCATTTAGTGGTTAATTGCTGTAAGGAAAAGGTAAAAAGAATCAAACCATCATCTGCTCGCCTCATGTTTCTAAATGAGTGAAATGACAGTGTGGCTTTAGAAGAGTAGAAAACTGAGCAGAGGTTTGGTGAGGAGCAGACTGGAGGTCAGAGGTCATGATGCAGGGAGCAGACCTGAACAGCTCAGGTTGCTGCTAAGAGCTCATTAGTTCTTCCTTTGTGAAACCTGCATGAACACGGGCAAAACACAGAGGATGTGTGGTCGCTATGGAAACACTCCTTTTCAGCCATGCTCAGTCATCATTAAAGAGACGTGAACATCTCCAGCTGATTTGTGGGGACTGCATGTCTGGAACGGCGTCTGGGGGATGAAATGTTTTCCTGCTGCAGCTGGTGGAACGGCACCAGTACTGTCCCAGTCTGTCCAGGTCCACCACTACACTGGGACCAGTGCTGCTTAAAGCAAGCCGAAGAATAACAAGTGAAACTGGAGCCGACACAACAAAGACAATTGTAATCAGGTAAAGATGTGACAAAAAAAATCATCTCCATCCGTTTTCTTTAATACAACAACTGAGTATTCTTAGATCAGCCCAGATGTTCACACCAGGTTTAAAGCTCCTTTCGTTCTGATTTGAACCGGCTTATTTAGGACCGTCAACACTGGTTGGATTAGGATGTTTTAAAAATGTTGAAACCTGTAAAGAGTTTTGCACCAACTGGATTCCTACAGCCCTTCCTGTCCTCAGCTGTTGTGACTGAAACATCCTGTTGCTCTGAGCAACAGCTCAGCTGAACAGAGGACAGAAAAGCCAAACAGCTGGCCGTAGAAATCAACCTGTCAGCAAAAACAAGACAAGAATTCATGAGAGAATCAGACTAGAGGAGCAAAATCCTGCTGATTCCAATTTTGGCAGATACCAATATCTTTGTCAGAATAGTTTCTAAAAGTCACTAAGTAGACAATGAAGAGGTGACCACTTCTAACCATGCATGTGCAGACGTGACCTGGTGGTCAGTCAGTCCTCTCTCACAGGAGAAGACGGTGTCTGATGTGAAAGTGGATAAGATTGGTTTTCCATGTGTGTATTGGCTGATCAATCAGATCCCAGGCTGATTTATTGGTGCAGCTCCAAGAAGAGATTTAGTAAATATTTCATGTTTCCTAACTGGGTCTTTTCTGCCAGCTAAGCGCTTATTCTTAAACCAGAGCTGGACTTCAGAGGTTCAAACATGGTGTATGCAAAGTTTTGGTTTGTTATTATTGGTCTCCATGAGAAGTTCTGGCCCAGCCCAACCAGTTGATCGGTACCAGTTGAAACACAAACCACTGCTGTCAAGAACAGCACTAGTGCCAGTTTCACACTGGAACTGGTTGAGTGGAAACCATTTAATGGTTGGAGCGATGGTACACTGTCCTGACTAAATCCACAGAGACGACATCTGCTGTCAGGTCACATTTCCCTCACAGCCACTGGAGGGCGCTGTACTGCTGAATGGAAACAAGTTATGACTGGAAAAAAGGGAAACTATTCCATTTAATTTAAAAAGCTGTAAAAATGACATGGAAAACAGTAGAAAACACACAGAGCTCCCAGTGCTCCCAGTAAAAATCAGAACAAACCAGCAGTCAGTCTGGACCTGGTTCTGGTTCTACTGCAGCTTCCAGGTCAGAACAGGAAGGGGGGTAAGGGGGGGACATCATGTGTTATTTGCCCGTGTGGATGAATCAGAGGAATCCAGTTTGATCAGCATGGTGAAGCTTAGTGAGGCGCTGCCACCTGCCTGGGGGGAGAGGGGAGGACGTCTCCATGACCTTTGACCCTCCCACATGATAAAAAATATAGAACAAGAGATCTGAAATTTAAAAAAAAAAAGAAACCCTAAGTGCCATCCTATCTGTGGTGGAGGAGCCGATATGTCCACAATAAGATCTGACTAGTAACATAGATCAACACGTTTTCATTGTTTTACATTTTGATGACGATGGGAATGTTTCCCAGATCAAAAAGCCAAACAGCTTCCATATTTTGGTAAATATTCCAATCCGTCACGTCTCTGCTCCGTTTCTGCTGCTCCCGCCTCTGCTTCTCTCTGAGAGTCTGACCCAACAGAGGGGGGCGCCACTCCATCCATCTGTCACTTTATCCCCGTGTGTGGACCTGCTGTGTCGGTACTCGCTTCCTGTTCCTGTGTCCTGCTTCCTGTAAGTCGGTGGGCGGGGCCTAAGCGTGAGCAGTACGCAGGGCAGGCAGGGACAGTCATTTGGCTATGTACACATTCATGGTCGGTCCATGGCTTCCAGCGAACAGCAGCTCTATTTCCGCAGGTCTAATACACACACCTGGAAGAGAAGAGCGGGAGGTCAGCTAGGGCATCGCTATGGGAACGAGCAGCCAATTCACAGCCCTGCGTACTCACAGATCCATCTGACGCGCTGGCTCCCACTTTGTCTCCCGCTGCATTCCAACACACCTCGAAGATCCCGCCCGTCCCTCTGTAGCTGTGCACTAGCGCCCCCGTCTGGAGGCAGAGGGTATTGTATGAGGCCACAGGAGGTCGATACAAGGTCGCAGCATCTACAGACTCGTCTGCCTACCTGTGTGTTCCAGATGTGGACACATTTGTCGAAGGAGCCGCTGGCCAGGTGGCGCCCGTCGGGGCTGAACGCCACGCTGTACACCGGTTCCTGATGCTTGGTCAGCGTGTGGATGCAGATCCCCCGGTCCACGTCCCACAGACGCACCGTGGAGTCAAACGATGCACTGCAGACAGACACACCCCCACACAGCTGGTTAAAGTTACTGAAATAAAACATTTGGCTAGGCTAGCAGAACCTGTTTAAAATTAGCGAGACAAACAGAATGCAGTAAAAAGGAGCAGCTCCTAATTCAGTCAGTAGGTTTGGATGCATCGCTTCATTTAATGTATTTCTATTGACTGTAAAATTGCTCAAACTGAAATTACAAGAATAAACTAGCTTAATGGATACATAGCAATTTTGAAAAACATTTTTCCATAAAAACGTTTTGCACTAAGATGAGATGGTTTTCACCCACAATGAAATAAATGTATTTTTTCCATCACACAAGTCACATGATGAACAGCTGGATGTAACTATTGATGGTAGTAACATGATGGTTTGTTTTTGGGGGTTTTTCGGTCAAAGTGCAGCTGGCTCCACCAGAGCTCTTCATAAAAACACTTCATAAAAAGTTGTGTGTCATTCCAACGTGCTGAATCCATAACTTTTCTGTAAAATCACCAACTACAATTTCCACAAAACGCAGCATATGTCGTCGCTCCCAAGTAGGCGGGGCTTGTTGCTCCATTGCCTGAATAAAACGCCGACGTCTCCTCTGATTGGCTGATCGGTCAGATCTAACACTATGACTGAATTATAAATATACCTCATGTAACTGTTTACATCCATCACTGCCATGATTTTTAATGACTTATTACATAAACTAACTTATTCACATGTCATTTTAATTTAATTTTTAATACAATGGAAACATCACGATTGTAAAATTGTGTTTTTTCGACATCAGAAGAATATAGAGAAAGATTTGCACACATTCATAATGGAAACACAGCCAGTGATGCACAGTCTTCTCACATGAACACATTCTCACCTGGCTAGCATGAGGTTAGCACTGGGATTGTTGGTTCCCGGTCCAGTAGGACTCCATTTAATGGTGTAGATTTCTTTGCTGTGGGCCTGCAGGTCGTGGATACATGAGTCCTGCTTCATACTCCAGATCTGAAAACACACACACCATACAACAACAACAACAAAAAAACTGTCACCTTCCAGGTTTCATAAGCCGTTAAGCTAAATTCCACTGAATATCCACAGTCAACATGTGCAAAAGAAACTAAACAAGATGCTTAGTTGTTTAGTTTGAACTGATGTTACACTTGGCCAGTGGTAAGCACCGCTAGCTAAAAAGCTAGCTGCGCTAACCCTAAAGCAGCAATCATAAACATTAGTTACACTGTCATTTGGATGAGCCACTCCTTGCTACGTGGATATGCTATATTGGTATCCATATCAAGTATTACTTCATGTATAGTATGCGTCTGGAATGCTTTTGTTAGTGGAAATGCTGTTGCCCATGGCAACTGGGGTGCTCAGGCTGTAGGGATGAAAACCTTGTGCTTTATGTGGAACGGAGACGATACGTTTTACCTTCAACGTCATATCATCTGAGCAGGATGCTAACAGGTTCCCCGTAGGGTCCCACTTGATTGCATTAACTTCATTCTGCAGAGAGAGAGAGAAATGAGGACATGTAGAAACAGAATAACATCGGTTTCAACATGTATGATTTAAAACCACAGAGAGTATCTGGCTCCACGTCCACTCACTGAGTGTCCCTGGAATGTCTTAATAGGCCGGTCTTGTCCCAGTTTACAGACGTGGATGCACATGTCCGTACTACAGGAAGCAAACGTGTTGTTGCTCTGCCAGTCCACATCCAGAGCTGGAGCTGTGGGAGACGGACAGCAGGATGTTGGTGAGTTCAACGAGATCCCAACAATCCCTATACAACCCATAGGAGACCCTGCTGTACCTGAATGGAAGGGGAACTGCTGCTTGGCCTCTCCTGTGTGAGCGTCCCATATGATCGTAGTCTGTAGGAACAGACGGAGGGATGAATCTGTGTGTCAGAGTCCAGACGTTATCGGCTTCTCATCATGTGCTTACCTTGTCTACTCCTGCACTCAGGATAAAGTTGCCTTTCTTATTCCACTTCAGGGCAAAAATAGGGCCTTTGTGTTGCCCCAGGGTGCTGGCTAGATTACCTGCAAGACGACAACAAAAGCTGATGTCAGCTGACACTGAGATGTTACATAATGTTGCCAGTAGATGGCAGTAAATAGGAGCAATAGCAATGAGATGATGATGAGTTATTACAGGATCCAGGGACATGATGATGAAAACTAGCTGATCGTGAACAAACATTTTTCATTTCCATCAAAGCCATCTCACCGTCTTTTGTCCATATTCTGGCAAAGCCGTCATATGAGCCTGTGGCCAGCAGGGTGCCCTCGCTCTGCAACACAAACACAAACATTACTGATGCAAGCAGAGCTGCAGATTCATGCTCAACTTATTAACCAACATCTGTCTGGAAAAACAAAAACGGACATCCATACTGCTGATGCTGAGTCACCATGGTAACGTGCCTAATGCTCCATGACAACGTGGCATGTGTCGGTGTGCATTTAGAAAAATGAGATGATGTTCATGTGTTGTGTCCATTCCTGTTCCAGAGGAAGTTTCAGTAAAGTGACAGTGATCTATTCCTCATCAACGCATACCAAGTGTTGAAACTTTTATTTTAGCTATCTGCCATTTTATGATGTCACTCCCTCATCAGGGGAGTGACATCCCTTCAGTGTCAGAAAATTCTTTTAAAATACTTTAAAGTCATTTTTATATACACAGTATTTTAATAACTGAAAGTAACAATTACATGACTGTAGGGTTGTAACAATTCATCGGATTAATTGTGTTTAATTAATTATTGAAATATTTGTTAACTAATTTAGTAATCGATTAGATGTTAACCAAAATAACCAAAGACCAAAATATCCCGTCAGCTAAGAGAGCAACACACTCAAAGCTAAACTGTCCAAAACGTTAAAGACAAAACATCTTCCGTCTGTAAATCTGTCCTACCCAGAATTGCTCTGGTTGGTAAAATGATCTGGTCTGAAGGCAGCGGCTTTAATTGGACCTCACAGCTTGTTGGTATGAACTCACGTTCCAGTCCAGCGAGGTGACGTCTTTGTTGCTGGGGACATCCTGTCCTCCTTCTCTGATGCAGTGCCTCAGGACCAGCTGTGTGGAGCTGCTGGTGCTGTTTTCACTCAGGTTCCAGATACGAGCCGTCGAATCCCCAGATCTAGACAGACACACACATACACACGTTACATCTTCCAGATTCTAGCTGATGTATAACTGTGGGTAGGGGAAGAGGAACTGACCCAGACGCCAGCAGGTCGCTCACTGGATTCCAGGCACAGATAAAGACCTCTGACTCGTGGCCCCTTAGGACCATGGCCTTGTTCTGAGGGATCTCCACGTCTCCATCCACCTCCATCAGATCCGAGTGGTTGTCTGTGGACACAGTTGGACTTGTCACACACCCGACAGATGTGGGCCGTGGCTTTGCTAACCAGAGAGCTCCTACTCACTAGCTAAGGCGTGGGCTCCGTTCTCCTCGCCATTGGCAGTGTTCTCTCCGTTCTTGGTGTTGCCGGCTATGCTGCCCCCTGCGGCCGACGCCGGCGCCGAGGCTGCAGCCTGCTGTTGGGCCATTTTGTCCCGGTACGCCTGCTGCCTCGTCTGGACCACGTCTGGCATCACTGCGTCGATGAGCGACAGAGACTCGATGGGTCGACCGTCAAATAACGTGCCGTCCTGCGGAGCGAGACAGGAGAGGACAAAGACAGGAAGTGAGAGCTGAACAAAGATGGAGCGCTCCGCAGCAGGACCAGGTGTAGCAGGAAGGGGAGGGGCTTGTTTCCCACCTCGTTGATGCTGACTTCAGCCTCCACATACTGCAGGCCCTTCTGGATGATGCTGATGAGGGCAGCAGGGGGCACCAGAGCTCCGTTGATGTTGGACTGGCTGATGTGGCTCTCTATGCCGAATGTAAATGCAGAGTGGGAGAACCCTGACAAACAGGAGCACAACAGAGTCTGTTTAACAGCATCGCCATGGAAACCAAGGCTCCCAGAGAAAACGGAACCCATTATTAAAGTTTTTTTAACTTAGGTTTTGAAGATTGAATGATAAAAAGTTGCTTCATCTTTCAGTGTCTTGTTTTGACTTTTATAGTGACAAACATGAAGTACACCCATGTTTATCTAACAGAGAATTTATTGTGAAGATGAAATATGCAAATATTTAAGAATGGTAGATATTTCTGGCTACAACTAATTAGTTTAATGACTGGCTGGGTGATCAGTGGATTCTCAGAAGTAAATTTATAAAATTCTGTCACTTTTGGTCGACACTAAAGCTTCGTTCCAGATTTTATGTTTGAAATCTGGAACAATCATTTGAGTCACCAAATGATGGCCAAGAAGAAATAAAATGAAAACAACGCCGATTAGAAATGAAGCTCTGGGTCGTCATCAAACCTGGAACACTGAACAGCTGAACTAAAAGCCTCTGTGTGGTTTCCTTCCTGCCTTTGCTCTTTTCTAACCCACATTCACAGTGTTTGGTAAACAGCTTGTGTAAACAACGTTTGTAAGGTGACAAGGTGTCACATCTGAATGTAAAGTAGTGGAAGAGCCTATCAGATTCTTTGGTAGAAGTGGGGATGGATACCTGATTCCTGTAGGTATCTGTAGACCAGGAAGTTGACCTCATCGCTGCTAATGCTCATTTTTAATCCAGTTACACCATGAGGTCAGCACACACACTTCTAGCCTGGAACACAGAGAGGAGCATCATCAGTGGCAGGGAAATAAACTCACACAGTTTATTATATTGGACTCATGAAAATGAGATGTTTCTGGAACAAAACATTTTTTTAATAAGACTAATCAATATGGTCTATTAATAATTTCAATCAAATGCGAAGCGCAATTCAGACTCAAAAATAAAACTAACAGTCATTTGGATGTGAGGCAGACAATACAATTCTGACCCCATTATCATCAGAGGCTAACTGTTAGCCAGTTACAGCTTATGAACCATTCACATCTGATTTCATCTGATTTGAATTGAAGTTGGCGCTTTAGCATTAGCTTCTGCTAAATACTGTGTTGGTGTAACACGTTAGCGTTAGCAGAATGATTGATGCTTGAAGATTAGCGTAGCAAACCTTTTAGTTAGCGGTACCCACCATTGCCTTTTTATTATTTGCTACCGCTATGTCTTCCAAGTAAACTAAGGCAACAATCATGTTGCTTTAGCAAACATGTAACAGGACAATGCTGTTCAATGATTGTCAGTAGAACAGGAGTCACTGATAAACTCACAGATCTTATTTCCACCTGTTGCCAACATATAATACCTGGAAAATGAACAATGTGTTATTCTGGGGTTAATGACAGAGTGCAGTGCCATCAGAACTTGAGACGGCTGTTTCTGGAAGCAGTTGGGGTCATGGTGATGTTAAACCTGAGCCACGTTTCTCAGCTATCGCTACACTTCCACTGTGTTCTCTGAGAAAATACCTGCCAAACAAGTTGAAAGGTCAAACTCTGCTTCTTCCTTCAATCACAAGAAAGGTTTACACACATGTATTATCCAAGGCCTGGCTCAGGCTGGCTGCCGCAGCGTTAGTCCAGTGTGGCTTCGGTTAATGTGATCACAGTTACCTAGAGATCTTTGTGTCTCCACCAGTGACTATACCAGAACAAAAACTAAAGAACTCTCTGACAACACACACACCTGCTGTCATACTTGAAGGGAAAATGCTTTGTTCCTACATCATATAAACATCTCAACAAATTTATTTCAATCAGACTGATGGAATCACAGAAAGTGAACACTGGTTTGTTTTAACAATAAACCATAAAGTGCGGTTTATGGTTAAAGACAACAGCCACCACATTAACCCTGTGAAGGTCCTGTTGGTCTTTGTGAAACAGCCCAGGGTCTGAGTGTGGAGAGCTCAGTCTGCTGCAGTGTTAGAGGTCTGCTTTCTGTCCATTGTAATGTCCAGGTCTGGGGGTTCGCAGCACAACACTGAGCAGTTTCACACAGTTTACAACATCAGGTAGGCCTGTCGCGATAAACGACAAATCGATTAATCGTACGATAAATTAAAACTATCGACGTCATTTTAATTATCGGCATTATCGTCTCTTCCGGCCTTTTTCTCTGTCTGTTAATGACACTGAACGAAAAAAGGCTCAACTCCGGTGCTCTCCGCTGACTCCTCCCTTCCTCATTTCCTTAGTGTAAAGCCCAGCGCACACGACACGATCTTAGAGCTGTCGGCCGATTGTCGGCCCATTTTCAAAACTTGAGAGACCACACATTAGCCGACAGAAATCCTAGGTATATCGGTTCGATCGGGTTCGTTCCTGCCCTGTGGTGTCCAACAATGGGCACAAAATAATGACTACAAGTTCAGTGAACTAATTTTAAAACCAGGCATTAATCAATGCTTTACTACAATCTACCTGCGATGCATGTGGCTAGTGTCAGCGTAAAGTCCTGACTGAATGAAAATCATTAGAACCTATTTACGTCACGTTAATGAAGAACAGCTGAAAAGTTACCGGGTTTATCAACTGCGGTAGCAATTTCGCTCCAACTCCTCCCCTTGTCATTTCTATATTCTTTGCATGTTGAATAAACATTAATGTTGTTTCCAAATATCATCTCCAATGTCCGCTGGACTTCGTGTTGCGCTGTTTCAGCTGTTTGGGATTCCCCGACGTAATTTCCCCTCAGAAAGCACAGAGGGGAATCCGTGCTTTCTGATTGGCTACCTGTCACATTCAACAGGCTGCGTTAAGATCCCAGTCGGGGAAAATCCCTGATTTAGATCGGAGGACGATCTACCATAACACACCACACAATCTTAGAAAGACCAACGTTTTAAGATTGTTGTAAGGGGAAAAATAGGAGCAAAAAATCATGTAGTGTGAATTATTGCATCAGGTAGTCATGTGCCCATCTTCTCTATTTAAATCTAATTATTACTGAAGGGCAACATAATATACAGACTTCATAATCTGCCCTCTTTTGGTTGAATGCAGTATTTATTTCCATTTTTACTTTATGTTGTTTAGTTTTTTTTTTCAAGTGCGTTTTTTGTTAATGGAGACCATTTTATTTTTGTTTTTGGTTGTTTTGTTTATTTTGTTTATCAGTTCCAGTGTTAAGTGTTCTTTTGAAAATAAAGTGTATCTATCTTTGGCAGGAAATCGCATGCATTATTACGTCATTTCCATTAAATCAGTGTAAAAAGGTCTTCAAACAATATTATCGTTTATCGCAATAATTTTTGAGACAATTAGTCGCTCAGCAAAATTTGCTATCGTGACAGGCCTAACATCAGGTGTCATAAAGTTGCTGCTTTTCTAGCAGTAGCTTTTCTTCCTGTTCATGACAGTCTCTGCTTTTCTTTGAGATTTTTTTTCCCAAAGTACTGTAACAAAAAAAGAAAACCAAGTGTCCTGCTTGCTCTTTGATATAGGTAGAATTTCTAGTGTATTTCTAAACATAAAAACATTAACCTGATGGTTCAATATTTCACCTACCAATAAGCAATCCAAGCCGGTAAAGTAATATTAAATTTGATTTCTGGTTAATTCTTTATGCTGGGTCAAACTTCCAATGTTTTTGAAGCTTTTAGCATTTTCTATGTAATAAATAAAAAAATTGGGGGGAAAAGATCAGGAAAATACAGTATAAATTAGTAATTCAACAGTTGGTTACTCTTCATTGGTGACCTAAAGTGGTGAATGAAGCAGCAGCACAAAAAAAGGGTTGAATTCAGGATACACACCATGTAAAGTGACAGAGCATTAGTGTGTTTGTGTCGTTACTGTTGCTAATTTTAAGAATAGGACGTGTTGACTTAATACTGTGACTGTTACAGAGACAGCACCTTCACAGGAGAATGAAGCTGCCAATGCTGATCTGTGGACTCTGTATAACCCCCAGGACATCAAAGGAGAAAAGGTTATGTGTGTTTCTCTGACATGTTGGCTCAGCAGTGCCTACAGATCTGCAGCATTGACCATTGGTGGAAAGTGAGATTTAACTGTGTTCTCTGTATTAAAAGCATGGCAGGCGACCTGGCTTTACTGTGAGTGAATATACCTTTGTGAGCAAAGAATAACGTGCGGTGTGTGTGTTTACATCTCAAACACAATACATGTTCAGGCTTTGCTCTGTGTCTGCTCTTGCAACTTTGATAAAGTTAAAGTAATTTAATCACCCCAGCAGTCAATCAGACAGGTTTTTTTTTTTTTAACCAGTGTATTCCCTGGATCTACTGGCTGATTACTTTATTAGGATTTAACTGAAGTCCAAAAATGTATATTTCTTTGAATTATGTTGTACTGTCTATAGTTGGTGTTTAACTATTGTCAATATTGTCTTCCAATTACAAATAATTGCCTAGTTTAACATTTCTAATACAAAAACGCAGTAGACAGCTGGTGGACTTCACTGGTGCTCCTACCACCAGGCTGAACTAGATTTCTGGGGTACACCCTCCATCTACTGGCCTTTAAGAAATTAATTAAAGTAACTAGTAGTAAATAATTTAGAAAACACAGACTGATGTTTACAGTCGCTGTGCTGACCACTATTATCAGTTGCTAAAGATAGTTTTAAAAGAGTTACTTTTGTAACAATTCTCTCTGTGTCAGGACACTTAAAACTTGTTTCACAGTAATTGCGTTTTCACACATGGAGTGAAATCGCCTCTGAGCCTAATGTAAATATTTTATGACCCCTCCTGGCAGCAAGGCTACATGAAAACTGTTCTCAGATCTTTGTTAAAACAGATAACAGAATAAAACAATCCTAACTGGCTAAATCTCTATCATCTGATTAAAGTCTTACAAGAATATTGTAGGTAGGTCCCTCTTTACAAGGAGATCAGAAGAGGCGCAAGGCAAAGATATCAGTGTTTTTTAACACTCATGGTCTCAGAGTGCCGCAAATGTCATGGTTGGACAGCGGGGACGAGTTGTCCCATCAGACTAGTAGTCCTTCAGTTTCTGAAACCACACAAAGAAAACCTTGTAAAAGCGCAAACAAGTCAGTGCAGTTCAAATGATCTTGTCTCTTAAGACCGCTGGAGGGTTAAATGTGTCACGTTTTGGCAGCAGATTGCAGTCTTGTAAGAAGCAGGAGGACTAACTGTTTTTACTGTTGTTAGCAAAAAATAGTAGGGGTGCACTGATTGAAGTTTTCTGGGCAATCACCGTTATTAAAACCTGACATGTTTCAACGCTTTTAAAAAAAATATAAAAATAAATAAATTAAAAGCACATAAAAGCAATAAACATCTTTAAAATTAACACCAAGAAATGCACTGTAATGTAAAGAATCTGCCCCACAGATTTGAAAGCCCCCTTTAGCAGCAGCAGCAGAATGTTATAATTAGATCCAGGCTTTGTGTAGCCATCCAGCAGCTATTTTTAAACGACCATTTTTCTGTTCCCCGTCCTCGACCCAGTTTGAGCTGCAGAGACCGTTCAGGCAGTGATAACTTCAACGCTGTAGTCAGCAGCGCTGTCTGTGGAACACTGAAACTTTGTAAACAACAAGCTGCATTTCCCTTCGCTGCAGTGGCGCTGTGGAGCCACAAACTGCAGCAGCTGCCGCTCTGATCACAGCATGGGGACAGTGGTGAGAGGGGAATCTCTGTCTTTGCATCCCAACCCCCTCCTCTCCTCTCCTCTCTCTGAGACAACTGCCAGCAGCAAACTAGTGAGTACAATTCAATCCAGCCCTACTTCTGGAGCCACACAAAGACCGATCCATCAGCAGAAGGAGGAGGACCAGGACATGTTCCAACACTTGATAAAGAACAACAGAAGATATGAAATGACTACATTCGAAACCAATTCTGAAAGAGGTCCTGTATGTTCTTACTGAGCTGAAACTTAAAATTTTACCTAGCGAGTCTAGAAATTTGTTATAGAACATGAGTGGCGTAGAAGGAGTCTGTAAATAAACTGGCTTATGAATGCACTGCACCTCAGTGGCTTTTGTTATGCTTTATTTTCCACACTGTGTTTATCTGAACCATATTATCACAACAACGGAAGTTCACTTTTCTGTGAAATGTAAAAACCCAGTCATATGTAACCTGACATGGTTAATGACCATTTTGCTTTATTGCCTATTAAAGAAAATCTTAGGAACTGATGTCCTGACAGAGAGTGCTTAAAGGTGTTTTCGCACCTTATAGTCCGGTAGACTGGGTTTGATTGGGGACCAAAATAGTAAAATTTTCAGCTGGTGTGGTTTGCCTTCACACTGCACTGTGTCAAATTCCAAACTAATTGAAAAACCTGTTCCTTCCATTGCCTCTGGTAGCGCTGCACCAAGAACTGCTGAAGGAAACAACATAAAAACCTATGAAGAAGACCAGCAGTTTCCTGCTTCCCAAAATGTAAATAAAAATGGCACAGCATCAGATTCTAGCAGTTGAAGGATGTCTTCATTGATATACATTACAATGAAGAAATGATAGGCTTTCAGTGACACTAGTGACAGTCCTGCAGGCGCCATTACTATGGATTGAGTCATGTCGACTGTTCCAATGAGGGATGAACAGGAATCTGTCACAAAAGTGGTCGTAGTGCCCTAATTTCTTATCCAATTTGTTTAAAATATGGTTTAAGTTAAAGCTGAGAAATTTGCTGATGTTTTGATATGTAAAGTTTGTATTTTCCCAGAATACAAATCTATAAACGGTTTTGTTTCTGCCAGTCCTGCAAGACGAAAAAGAGAACTAAGCAAATCATCATTTATATTTGTCAATAATTTAATTTTACATAATTTCCACTGTTAAAATAAGTTTGTTAAAATTTAACAAACTACAACTCCTATGCTTTATGAAATATTTTCTCCTATATGACTGTTATGCATATCACCACGTTCTAGAAACAAACAAAGAAATGTTTGTGTAATGTATTCAAGTTTTAGAAATGACAGCGGCTGCAGTGCACCACAGCAAAGAAAATAAAGGAATAGACAGGTTTAAAACAACTTTAACCACTTCTATTCTGCTTTTCTAATCCACACCCCTTAAAATAATAGTTTCCTAGCATGTTGCTTTGTTTTCAAACAACACAGTTGAATTAATGAATTTACAACATTAATTGTGACTGAAAAACCATTTTAGTTTGACATTTTTGTCGAATTACAAACTGTAAGCCCATGCCATCATACTGAATACTAATGTTTTACTAAGGTTTTTCTGCCTGAATCTATCGGTTACCTGATAGAGGTAGGTCCCTCCTTACGAACATCTTCATGCATTATTTGAAGGGTGTTGTGCAACATTTACCAAACGCATCAGTGACGAAGCCTGAGAGAGTTCATCTCATTCATCACACCAGCAGATATTTGCTTTAAGGGAAAACAATTAATAAACCAGCAATTTGTAGAAAAATATATTCTAAATTTAATAAATTTTAATACAATTGAAATTGTAGTGACAAGATATAGTTGCACAAGCTCCATAAAATTCCAAAAATTCCATCTACGATTAGCATGATTTTCTCTGATGTGATTAGAGTCGATAAAGACTTTACCTGAGGTCGTCAGGGCACACCGTCCTTCATGTTTTAAATTGGCCCATGGTCCAGGACTACGTCTTTAATAAATGAAGCCTGCTCATGCAGGGAAACACCTAAAACATGCAGGACCAGAGAATCCAGTAGCCTAAACCAACTCTATATTGTTCATGTGGTCTTTAGGGTACTCAGGATTTAAAAAAAAAAAAACTTCAACAGAGCAACTGATAGACTAAATGCTTGCAAGCCCTGTAGGAAAATATTTCCATAAATTGAATTAACAATAATAAATCTACAGATGAACCGATTGAAAGTTTCTGACAGATCAGTAATCTTTAAAAAGTATGACCTGATTCTGATTTTGGACGATACCGATTACCGAGTTGCTAAGTTGGCAGAAGCAGGGTGTCTATTGTTAACTGTAAATGTGCAGACATGACCTGGTGGGCGTGTCTGTCAGTCAGCAGAGCAACAGGAGACAGTGACTGAATTTCAGACCTTTGTTGAGGTAAAAATAAGATAAGTCGATCAGATCGGTTTCACATGCAAGTACCAGCTGATCACCAATGTCAGAAAATTAAAGAAAGCTGGACCGGTTCATCTGTGACTCCCCCGTTAAAGTATGATAGTGAATGAACTTTCCTGATCATTAATGGTGAAGAAAGAAAAAGTCACTGAGCAGTTTGCGGTTGTATTAGTGAGGTTGAATTTTTAACATTATTTGAAAAGGAAGACAAAATGATACAATTTCAAAGCTTTTACAACTTATTGTGGGATTAGTGAGACCAACTGGAATTAGCCAAGGCTAAAATGGCAAACTCAAACAGCAGTGACAATAAATTTTCTAAAGAAAAAGCAGATCATACTTTAACTGAGTTATCTGACAGGTTTCGCACTTTTGAACACAAAGAATAAAGTCAGCCATAGTTCCTGTCTGCTGTTGTCCTCATCTTGCTCTGTGCTGATATGAATAACTAACTCTGACTAGTTTCCACTGAGTTTAAATGCTCGATCTAAAGGATATGTCTCTCATTAAGGTGGATTCAACAGCTGGCTTGTTTGATCAAACTTAGAAGAATTTATTTCTGTTCTGAGTCAATAGTCCTCAAACTGAGGAGTGGTGCATTCCTCTCTGTAGTAGAACCCCACAAAAACTGATTGGTACTATTTACAGCTTTTGACTGAAGCCTGATGGTTTGGATCCAGTTTTAACGAGAGAAATTTATGTCTCTCTTGCCAAACCAATTCCAAACTGAAACCACACATTACCAATTAATAATGGTGATTTTGATTCAAACCACAGAAAGCCTTGAATGTTCTTTCCCAAACATGGCTACATGTCATCATGTGGAGCTCTTGGTCTTGTGTGGAGAACGCTCCTGGTTGTGTTGGTGGCGCCGTTCTTCATCTGCTGTGGTGAAGTGATCCGAAATTTTAAAGATGTACCTGTCCACTGAAGGTAGTGCTTTTTATATGTTTGGTGGTTTTTATTCAGCTTTCAAATATTGCTCATTAAAATTATAGTTTAAGCCTGTGTAGGAGTGATGGGGTAAAACAGCATTAGAATTTTGTATTTCCCATAAATTAATTTGATAATTGACCAAAGAGCATTTCCAAAAAAAACATTTTAATTTCGGAAATTTCACCAAATGTACAGAACAACTGGCATTTGATAAATATAATCTCTATAATATGGAGTATGTTGTGTTTTTAAGCGTTTTTTTAAGCGAATTTAAGGGATTCCATTAAGATTTTCCTGGTTTGTTTGTTTTTTTTACTAAAATTAGGAAGATAGAGCACATCACCACAGTTCTAAAGTCCTTCCACTGGCTCCCTGGAGCTCATAGAATAGACTTTAAAATCCTGTTAGTTTATAAATCATTGAACAGTTTAACACCACAAAACATTAAAGATCTGCTGTTGTATCAACCTTCCAGACCTCTCAGGTCTTCTGGTTCTGGTTTGCATCTCCAGAACCAGAACCAAACATGGAGGATCAGCATTCAGCTTCTGTGCTCCACAAATCTGGAACAAAACTGCAAAGCAGCCAAAACACTGAGTTTAAATATAAACTAAAAACCCACCTGCTTTTGAAACATCATAAATAAAACATTAATCAATATTCTGTCTGCTCTGTAACGATGGCACTTTATAATTGAGGACTCTGTGTTCTACAACTTTGTATTTTTTTGTGTTTTTTTATGATGTTTGATGTTATGATGAATTTTGAACTGCAATGTTGCTGAAATGTGTTATGCAAATAAACTTGATTGGTTGATTGATCAAGTTGACCACAGGGTTTGTAATTAAATAACTGCAATAAATAAACCATTGACAAGATAAGCAACTTTTTCAATTCTAAAACATTTCCTGCAGCTAAATTACTGAATAAATAATAATGTTGGGCGACTAGACGAGAGCATAGATGACCGGCGATAGGCTGTGCCATTCACCATTTGTTTTTTTAAGAGTGATTTTTTTTATTTATGTTACTTTCTTAATTACAGTAATAATGCTTGATTGACACCAAAAGAAACAACTCACGGAAAAACAGCTAATGCCATTTTTAATGGGCCATACAAATTCGTTCCAGCTGTAAGCAACATTTTTATTTTCCCCAGAGTCCCTTCTAGTGCAACAGCGATTTATTTACTAAACCTGGATCAGAAAGCTAGTATCCTGAATTCAGAAAATACATGTATTTAAATAATAACTGCAAGGACAAAGCCAATTCTAAATCAGATTCAAAGCGTAACAGAGCAGCTTTTTTTTCCAACTTCAAGCCTCATGGTGTTAACGTGGGCATGAAGAATAAGACTGAAAAAATAAAGATATAAAATAAACATTGCTTAAAAACAGAAAAGTAATTTGGCCCTTTTACACTTAGCAGTTCAATAAGCTCATTACCATTACGGTCTGAAAAATATATTTCTTCTTAGTATTATTTGTGGCCAAACATGCTTTATTAGCAATATCATTTTACCTTTTATCTAAAAAAAAAAATCCTGAATATTTATTTCCTTTAGATTTTTTCATGTCATGAGCCACTGTGTTTTATTTCAATTATGTTCTTGTCCTTATGTACCTTGTTTCGGTACCTAAACACATCACTGGGACAGTATGGAAAAAGAGTGAGAGATTTTCCATGCTTGTCCTGAATGCAGCGTATCACGCGCAAGAGGGTCATGACGTCAGGAACTGACTGGTTCAGCAAGCAAAGAAAGAATGACCGGTAGAAAATCCTCAAATGTACGGCTCCACTTTTCAAAATGCGATGCAAATGCTCATTAAAATATTTGCAACGCAAGTACAAGGCCAGAGGTGGAAACACGTCTAGTTTGAGAAAACACCTGGCCAAGCACAAGATTATTTTTAAGACTGAAGAGTGCACAATTTTTGACAGTCTCAGACATACAACTCCTTCAGTAGCCTCCGATAGCACGCCTGCACATGTCAGTGACTGAATCTGTAGCCAGCAACATGGATCAACAAATGTTTAATACATTTGGTGATGGCGACAGCTACATTTACGATGCAAGTGAGGAGAAACGACAAATAGAAATACACGGAGCTGGATTTTAATTTGTGCAATAAGACAAAACACTCTGTGTCACAAACAGATACAGCAGTTCCATTTAGAGCGCTGACCCAGGTCAAAAACACTTAAAGTGACTGAACAAAACCCACAAAAATATTTCTAATGGCAATCAAACTAAAACTGGAACCTACATGACGTTCACCCCACTCCCGGCTTCTGTAGAGTTCCTGGTCTCTTTATGTGACAGATTGTATTGGCAGGGTTCACCCTGCCTCGCATGCCCCATTTGGGGTCAACAAGGAGAAGTGTGTGTCAGTGACAGATGGTGGCACGCAGGCTGTGCCAGCAAGGCTCACTTGATGAGCAGTTAAACCTGCTCTGCATGCTGCAGGTTAGCTGAGGCACAGCCACTCAATCACACATGCTTTCCTCACACTGAGCTAGCTTATATTAGCAGTCACTTTAGCCATCTCTTCAAAAAGGTTACAGAAAAACAAGTCCTGGGGCTGCTCTGGAATTTCCTGATGGGACTTTCAATAATAGAAAGAAAGAAAAAAATGGAGATTTTCATTATATCAAAGCTTTGATGAATGAGCTTTTATTCCACCAATGAGCTACTCACAGTTGTAAAAATAATAAATTATATGCACACTATACGATCTTAAGAGTTGTCAGCCGATTGTCGGCCCATTTTCAAAATCTGAGAGGTCACACATTAGCCGACAGAAATCCTAGGTATAACGGTTTGATCGAGTTCGATCGTGCCGTGTGGTGTCCAACAATGGGCACAAAATAATGACTACAAGTCCAGAGAACTAATTTTAAAACCAAGCATTAATCAATGACTTACTACAATCTACCTGCAGTGCATGTGGCTAGTGTCAGTCCTGACTGAATGAAAATCATTAACCTATTTAAGTCACGTTAACAAAGAACAGCTGAAAAGTTACCGGGTTTATCAACTGCGATAGCAATTTCGCTGAAACTCCTCCCCTTGTCATTTCTATATTCTTGGCACAAAATGTTGAATAAACATTAATGTTGTTTGCACTTATCTCCAATGGCTGTGTCAGCTGTTTGGGATTCCCCTCCGCGCTTCCCCTCAGAAAGCACGAATCCGCGCTTTCTGATTGGCTACCTGTCACATTCAACAAGCTGCCTTAGTGCTCCCAGTCTGGGAAAACCCCACCACACACTACAGGATGATCGGTTACGAAATCGCAAAGGACAATCTTAGAACATTGGCCGTTCTAAGATTGTTGTAAGGGGAAAATTGGGGCAAAAAATTGTTTAGTGTGAACTGTTGCATCAGGTAGTCGATGTGCCTATCGTCTCTATTTAAATCTAATTATTACGGAAGGGCAACATAGTATACAGACTTCACAATCTGCACTCTTTTTGTTGAATGCAGTATTTATTTCCACTTTGGCTTTATGTTGTTTAGTTTTTATTCAAGTACATTTTTTGTTAATGGAGACTGAGAATCCATTTTATTTTTACTTTTGGTTGTTTTGTTTATCAGTTCCAGTGTTAAGTGTTCTTTTGAAAATAAAGTATCTATCTTTGGCAGGAAATCGCATGCATTATTACGTCATTTTCATTAAATCAGTGTAAAAAGGTCTTAAACAATATTATCGTTTATCACAATAATTTTTGAGACAATTAATCGCTCAACAAAATTTGTTATCGTGACAGGCCTAATTGTTGCCACAAATATACATCATAGCAACTGTCCAAAAGTAAAGTAAGTGAATAGAGAGAGTAAAACTCATTCTTGCTCAGGACAGGATCCAGAACCAGACAGAATAATCGTCCAAACACGCAATAATTCAACCAGAAAAATTATGAAGAGAAGTCTACAGAAAGAAGACTTGTACATATTTAGTAATCTGCACATTCTCGAAATAATCTCATCCAAATATTGTAAAGGATTTCTAAAAACATGACGTTAACCCTGGAGTTGCAGCAGTAAATGTTCCATCATTTTTGGCTCAAGAAAAGAAACGTGAAATTAGTGAAATCTGATCTCTTTATTCTAATGTTCATTTCCACACCCATTACATTTTTTCTAAAGGACATTTCAAAATATATAAAGGTAATGGCTTAATTAATATTTTAGAGGAATAATTTTAAAGAAATAATTTAAATTTAAAATATGTAATTTTATAATTTAAAATTATTAAATTACTGTTACATTAATGGACCCTTACACATATTTTTATCACAATTGATCAATATTTCTATCAGGCCCATGCATGTTAGAGAGCAGTCAGTTCTGCAACTAAACAGATTCCATTTTATGATAAAATCAACATGACCACAGGGTTGACTGTTTTTAGCATCCTGTATTAGCACAGTTAGTATAATTAACTGTAAACATTTATCCCTGTAGAGTGTACTCTATATTAACTCTGATATTTTCAACAGGTTGTCAAGATTTCTTCATCCAGAACGTTCCATGACATTGAATCAGACTCTTGCTGCCGTACATTGAGTATCCTCGTTTTTATGGATGTCTAGTTTCCTGATGTGGCAGCCTAAACTAACAGCTGGCAGGGCTCTGTGGAAAATATGGACTTTATTACAACGTGTATTAAAGCAGTTTCAGCATGTCAAAGTTTATGATTTTTAAAGACCTTTTTAAATTGGGGATTCTGCTTCATTACAATTATGCATAGCAAAAATGGAGACATTTCTGGGATCAGTTTGTGGCTCTTGACAGAGGCTTTGTGCTTCTCATGTTCCCACTGCATATGGCTCAGTGGGAGACTTAACCCTGTAGTGCCAAGTTTGAAAGTTGCTTTGCATGAACCCAGCCTCAGACAACAGGCGTGAGCAAGTGGCGAAAACGAACAAATAACTTTGTGCTCAAGTGAGGCGACATCTCTACCTGTCCAGTAGTTTCTTATAGCACTTGCACAATGAGGAAACAATCGTTTGCCCTTCTCAATGAGAATGGCCAAAAAGCACAATGAAGATGTTGACACACAACTCAAACTTTTGCCTGACATTTTAGTTCTGTGAGAAAAAAAAACAGAATGCAAGATTAAGTAGTCCTGTCAGCATTATTTTGAGTGTATGCATCCAGGAAGCAATCGTTTTTCAACCCGGACTCTCTGGACGAAGCAAATAGCATAGGACAAGGAGCATAGGACAGGCTAATTTAAGACTAACATACATCACACTAATGAATTTCATACTTTTTAAGGATGAATGGTCATCCCGTAAAATAGGGATGCACCAATATGAACATTTTGGCCAATATCAAAATCCAAAATTGCTAAGACTTATAACCGGTATCTACCGAGGTTATACCACACCACTGACTTCTCTGCTTCAGCTATAATACCCACAATCCTGCGCTGCATTACTATCACATGCCCAAACGAAAACTACACGATCAATATCCTTCACCTCTACATTACCATACACAAATGGCAAGATGATGGAAATAAACATGGGTTCATTATTATTGGCTCATTATGTTAAAAAAAACCATCAGCCTGTTCTGTTGTCAGTGCTGATATATCATATATTCCTATTATACAGTTTTAGTTTTGGAGTATTTTATCAAGTTGGGTCTTGCCACGTTTTCAATAATAGTTCCCTCTGTGAAGGAGATGGAAGAGCTCAGAGTGGTGGAAGCCAATACTCGACACAATCTGCTGGGTTTCCTTGGATAGAAACTTTTTCATTGTCTTTGAATAATTTAGTATAATGCCCTGTTTGATAACTAGGATCGATTGGAATGTATGTGTAATTGAAGTACCTTGAGACCACATTTGTTGTGAATTGTTGCTGTATAAATAAACTGAATTGAAGCTAACAAGATAGTCAGAGATATCTTGTGTGGTTTAGCTTACTTTAAAAATGTAAAATAAACTGTTCTAATTCTACGGGTTTTGAGATGCACCGATCCGATATTAATATCTGTGTCAGATATTGAAAAATCTTCTAGCTTGGATATCGCTGACAATGTACCTGATCCATAAGGGCTGACCTATTCAATCTAATTCTATTTTTTGAGTTTCCAGCAAGAGTAACTGCTGGTGGAGCACCACCACAGCAAAATAAAAGTCCCACACCTTCAGAATTAAGTTTTTGTGTTGGTCCTTTCTGTGTTAAACCAATGTAAAAGCATATGTGATACACCATATATTTGCACACTTACATTTCATAGAGTTTAAAATGAAAGGTATAGGGGGCTTGGGGGCATTTGAGGACAGGGTGGGGGCTGGGGGAGAGGGGCATGCCAATGTCACCCCCGCAAGATGCTGCCCTGGGTGGTTGCCCATGTCGCCCATATCAGAAACCACCACTGCAGAAGCTAACAAGACAAAAGCTCTCAACTTTGTTGACAAATAGAGCAGAAGCTGAAAACTTCCAAAGATATACACTGCTCAAAAAAATAAAGGGAACACTCAAATAACACATCCTAGATCTGAATGAAAGAAATATTCTCATTGAATACTTTGTTCTGTACAAAGTTGAATGTGCTGACAACAAAATCACACAAAAATCATCAATGGAAATCAAATTTATTAACCAATGGAGGCCTGGATTTGGAGCCACACACAAAATTAAAGTGAAATAACACTACACGCTGATCCAACTTTAATGTAATGTCCTTAAAACAAGTCAAAATGAGGCTCAGTATTGTGTGTGGCCTCCACGTGCCTGTATGACCTCCCTACAACGCCTGGGCATGCTCCTGATGAGATGGCAGATGGTCTCCTGAGGGATCTCCTCCCAGACCTGGACTAAAGCATCCGCCAACTCCTGGACAGTCTGTGGTGCAACGTGACGTTGGTGGATGGAGCGAGACATGATGTCCCAGATGTGCTCAATCGGATTCAGGTCTGGGGAACGGGCTGGCCAGTCCATAGCTTCAATGCCTTCATCTTGCAGGAACTGCTGACACACTCCAGCCACATGAGGTCTAGCATTGTCCTGCATTAGGAGGAACCCAGGGCCAACCGCACCAGCATATGGTCTCACAAGGGGTCTGAGGATCTCATCTCGGTACCTAATGGCAGTCAGGCTACCTCTGGTGAGCACATGGAGGGCTGTGCGGCCCTCCAAAGAAATGCCACCCCACACCATTACTGACCCACTGCCAAACCGGTCATGCTGAAGGATGTTGCAGGCAGCAGACCGCTCTCCACGGCGTCTCCAGACTCTGTCACGTCTGTCACATGTGCTCAGTGTGAACCTGCTTTCATCTGTGAAGAGCACAAGGCGCCAGTGGCGAATTTGCCAATCCTGGTGTTCTCTGGCAAATGCCAAGCGTCCTGCACGGTGTTGGGCTGTGAGCACAACCCCCATCTGTGGACGTCGGGCCCTCATACCATCCTCATGGAGTCGGTTTCTAACCGTTTGTGCAGACACATGCACATTTGTGGCCTGCTGGAGGTCATTTTGCAGGGCTCTGGCAGTGCTCCTCCTGTTCCTTCTTGCACAAAGGCGGAGGTAGCGGTCCTGCTGCTGGGTTGTTGCCCTCCTACGGCCTCCTCCACGTCTCCTGGTGTACTGGCCTGTCTCCTGGGAGCGCCTCCAGCCTCTGGACACTACGCTGACAGACACAGCAAACCTTCTTGCCACAGCTCGCATTGATGTGCCATCCTGGATGAGGTGCACTACCTGAGCCACTTGTGTGGGTTGTGGAGTCCGTCTCATGCTACCACGAGTGTGAAAGCACCACCAACATTCAAAACTGACCAAAACATCAGCCAGACAGCATAGGTACTGAGAAGTGGTCTGTGGTCCCAACTGCAGAACCACTCCTTTATTGAGTGCGTCTTGCTAATTGCCAATAATTTCCACCTGTTGTCTATTCCATTTGCACAACAGCAGGTGAAATTGATTGTCAATCAGTGTTGCTTCCTAAGTGGACAGTTTGATTTCACAGAAGTTTGATTTACTTGGAGTTATATTGTGTTGTTTAAGTGTTCCCTTTATTTTTTTGAGCAGTGTATATTTCTAACTAAAAGTCATACCTGTTAAGAGTATGTTGGGACGTTCAAGAGTGATTCAATTCTTTTGAACGGCTCTATGCCGTGACTCCAGTCTGTTTTTTACGACTTAGCTTGCTTATAATTCTCTGCACTCACATCAACAGGTATTATTATCTTTATTTCATTTTAAATAATTTAATGGAGAATGCAATAGATAAATACAACCAATGGAAATGAGGGGATGGTTTTTATATTTCATGGTGCTGAAGAGGATTTTTGTTTCTGTATTTTGCAATGTTTTAACAAATATTAATTCTCCCTCCTTTCCGTTTATTATTTTACATTATATTTAGCATTGCTAATTGCACTTTATGAACCATTTGACAGAAGGTTTGTTGCAGTTTATTTCTGCATGTTTGACTAAGGTAGTCAACCTATTGTTTATTATTAACGTTAAGCCATTTCCATTTCCCACTAGTTGGCTGTTCTACACTTGACTGGGCCAATTGAACAAATTAAAATTGGGTTGTTTTCACACGTTTGACCAAGCTTTGGAAGCTTTTGGTGGCTACCTAATATCCCAGATTATGCCCTTTGTTTTGTGTCGTTTTAACAGCTTTACTGTGGTAATCTGTTAATTATCCTAGCACACAGCAATAATCTATTTTCAGTAACACCGTGACAAACCAGAAGTGGTGTAACAGTCAAACAAACAGGAAGCCAGACGCAATCAGGTGACCATAAACAGATCTATTACGAGGCATTTCAGGATAAGAGGTTGTAAACCAGGTTATCTGTGGAAGCACCCAGTCAGCTGCCAGAGCTGCATAATACTTTAATACAGACGGAAACAAATGTGCCTTATACAGCAAGACTGACTCACGCAAACACTATTATGTAAATTTGGATAATTTCCAAAAAACACCATTACCCTCAATCATTATTATATCACCAACTTTAGCTGATTTTAAAATAAACTATGAGGTTGAAGGTGACGTACAAATAAGGCCTCCAAACAGGTATAAAGAATAAATAAAGAAATAAATAAAATAGCCTCCAGGTTCAGTCGCCCTGTCCCAATTTGTTAATCCGTTCAGTATCACAAGTACTGATTATTTAAACTTTTTTGTTCTATATGGTGCAAGTATGGAAAAGACTGGCAGTTACAAACTGAAGCAAGGTTGGTCTGAAAAATTCCCATGTCAAACGGTTTCATTTTGTCTTGTCTGTTGCAACACGAGCAAAAAAAAAAGGCCCAAATTAAACAAAAGGACAAAACATCCAGCGCTATGAACATTCCTCTATTTGGTAGCTTTAATTAGCCATCATGCTAATGTTTGCTTAGGTCATGGGCTCATTTTTTACTTGAACTAGCAGAAACAGCTCAAAAATCTAATGTAAAACAACAGTAGAGGATAAATATTATTTTTCACAGTTATCTTGTAGCAGTTTGAAAGGACCACTTAATAAATGACAGCAGAATTTCAGAATGTAAATTAAGAAATCAAACAGTGACTGTATTTCTAAACTGCTTTAGAGTTAAAAAAAAAAAAAAAGATTGTCAAACTTGCTCTCTGAAAGTCAAATTTACATAAAACAGAGGCAGGCCCATGAATCAGCAGCGAATTAGGCGTTTTGAAATGCATTACATACATTTTGTTATGTTACAACCTTATTCCAATTCATTTGATTTCATGCTTGGTGTTAGCTCTCCGACCTGCCCAGTCGACTATGGGACCTCATGTAGAAAGCTGTGTGACTTTCCAAATCAAGTCCAATCAACTGAATTTACCACAGATTACCTCCATTTAAGCTGTGGAAAAAGCTCAATTTCAAGCTTCATGACAAAGGCTGTAAATATTTAGGTGAATGTGATTTCTTTGTTTTCTATTTTTAATAGATTTGTAAAAAAAAAAATATATATATATATATATGCATTGTCATAAAGGGTTGTTTATGTGTAGAATTTTGATTTAAGAAACTAATTTACAATTTGGAATAAGGCTGTACCATTAAATATTGGAAAGGTGAAGCACTGTGAATACTCTGTGGATGCCGTCATCCTGCACTGACCATATTTAACCAGTAAGCATGGAGGTCCCTCTATGAGAAGCACTGTTTACAGTAAACTAGCACACACTGGCCAACAGTAACACAGTAAACAGAGAGGTTTAACAGCCAGACCTGAGAGCACTCACCCCAGCAGTAAGTCTGTATGCACCACCACTATGATCAGTCAGTCAGGACTTGGACCATGGGCTCAGAACCTGCAGCAAAGACAAGGATCAACAGTTAGAGCAAAGAAATATGGGTAATGGATGGATGCACGGAGCAAAGGGTTCTAGTTTTGAATTTTTTTTTTTACAGAAATATCAGCAAGAGGTTGCTGGAAATTAAGATATGGCTCCTCAACAGTGCAGCTAGACCCCACTCTATCTTACACAATTGAGGTTTTAATCTTATTTAAATGTGAAAATTTAAAATCTTACAATTTACCTTTGCTGAAAATATTAAATCAAATTTAGTAGCATTGACATTCTTAAACAAATATTAAATTAGTTTCTTATGTTCCAAGTAAAAGTTGTAGCATTTACCCAAACCCTTCAAGGTCCGCCTTTAGCGGCTGCTTAGTTAATTTTTGCCTTGGGCCGCCTCTAAATGGGATCAGCATCACATTGTGTTTTTACCAAAAAAAATGTTGAATAGTATTTCTTTGTTTGTTCTTTTAAATACTATTTTAAAGACTGTTTTTAAGTGTAGGCAAATCGGGCTGTTGAAAACAATTATTTTAGTAATCATGTTTTCTATCGACTATCCTGACGATTAATCGAGTAATTTCATTAAAAAAATTATAAAGTAAATTTAATCATGATTCATGATTTAATGTTTCATATTCCTGAGCTGAAGAACAGCATAAATTCATTTCAACTGTCAAAATCATCCATCAAACTCAGTGGGCAGGGTTACTGGAAGACTCTGACGTCTGACTGCCTGCTTCAAACAGCAAGTCAAGATAATTTCTTCCAAGTTTGTTATGACTCTGGGTCAGTATTTTCACTGGAAATGTGGAAATAATGTCAATAAATTGCTGTAATTGATTTACTACAAACTCTGGGTGAGCAATTCCAGCCTCTATAGCTCTATATAGCTATGGTAATATATTAATTTCATTTTTAAAATGAAATTAATACATTTAATTGAGGCACGTCAAAATTATTTATTTAATGTTATTTCTGTATTTATCATTTTAATAAATTAATGACACTTAAATATTTATTTCATACACTGTTGTTTTGTAATTTGGCACTATTAACTCTCCATAGTAACAGAACAGGCTGATACAGAGAACGTTTGGAAATCAAAAACTTTAGCAACGATCAGCATTATCTAGAAGACATGCATGGAAACAACAGTTTTAGACAAGTTAACATAACAGTTATAATGTTGACTCGTATGCCTCAATAGTTTATCTTCACTCTTTATGATGGGTAAAACTATTATTTGTAGAAAATGTAAAAAACAAAATAAAATAAAAAAACATCGTCCCAGAAAACTCAGCGGCTGACACAGGCAGCAGCCATTGTGCCCGACTAGAAAGAAATATTGTTGCTGTCTGAAGCAGCACAGCTCAACGTCATCAAATGGAAAATCCTCACTCACTAATGGACTGACCTGAATGCTAAAATGCTTACAGTTCCAGCCAGCAGCACAGGGGTATTGAATGGTGTGACATCACATCTGATTCTACCACAAAACATATCTTCAGTCAAAATCTCTTGGATTTTATTCTCCATATTTGAAGAGTGAAAAATATGAAGCAACACTGCCCTGAGAATGCCTAAATGTCCACCAATCAGTGAAACCATGATCAAAGCCATGTAATTATTACAGACAATCTGAACATGCCGTTTTTGTCTGGCCTCCTCCCACCTTGCTTCCATGTATTCCCTGACCTGAATTCCCTCTGCACCGTCTTAGTCATTTTTTCCATTCATTCCTTCATCTTTCCCCCTCCTAGGTTTCCAGCCTTCAACAGTGTTGGCAGGCCTGCAGATAAAAGCCAGAAATACAGTTAACCACTCAGATGCCAGCGGGAGGAACTGGGTGTGGCTACAAATGCTTCTGTGTTTAAAGCTGCAGTGTACTTGGTGGAGGACACAGCCCTGGCATGCCAGGAATGAGCTTTGTAAGTAGAATAAAGCTTTAAGATACTTAGCTCCAATCAAGACATCCGTGAGATCAGCCCAACAGTGGATGCTACAGAGGCACAATGACACACTACTGAGCCATATGGAACCATTCCAGATCTTACTGGCTGTGCATTTTCATAAAGACAAGTCATGGTTTCCCCCAGTATAAAATAAGCCTGGCAGGCCAGGCTAATATAATGTGTCAGACATCAAGCAGCAACGGCGTGCAAGGCAATGTGTACAGGCGCCAGTGGTGTGATTGGTCCGCGCTTTGTGACCTATTAAAATGCATCAACTATAAACCATATTTTAGAAATAATTCTGCTTCGCCAATGAAACGCTCAGAGCAACGGAGACCCTTACAGTCCAACTTGTTAAAAAAAAATTAATAAATAAGCAATCTTTTTTTATTATTATTATAATAAAAGCAAAAACAAGCAACGCTTAGCCTGGCAAAGGCTTATAATACACTGGAGGAATCCCTGTACAAGTAAACAATATCAGCTTCATTTTACTGAAACAAAAGATGCCAACGGAAATCTGTATTCTGACTGAGGAAGCAGTGAGTCACACTACCCTGTTTCCAAGGTTCTTTTCCTGGAATGCTGTTTGGTTTAGACCAAACATGTCCTCTGCTCTGGTGTCCAAATAATTCAGGCTGACTCATTTGTCAAAAGAACGGTTTTCTGACTGCCATATTTTAATCTGGCCTTCCTGGGGGTTTTTAAAGAGCTAAGGTTTCCTCTTGTAGTCTCTTTCTGATTGTCCAGTCATGAACTTCCATATCAAGAGGAGCAAGAGACTGCTGTGTCCTGTGATAATATTTTAGGCTTTTGGGAAACTCCTAGCATCCTGCTTTCAGCATGAAGTTGCTTAGATGACCAGACCTCAGCATCAAATCCCTTATTAGAGTCATTAACTGCTACAATCTTCTTTCTGAATGAATCAGACAGTTCTCTCAATCTTACTGTGGTGTTCACTCTAACTTCATGAGGACTTGTGCCAAACTAAATGAGGTTTAAACAGACCAAAACTGGATTATGATTAGGGGTGGAAATTTTTAGGTGCTTTACAATTTGATTACCATTCAGAAGGTGACCCTGGGATTACAAATCGATTATTTATGTGGCAACACAACCCACCCCTCAATCCTAAACATACAACAATACTGCCAGTCAAAACCTTTTAGGTCAACAAAAAATATTATTTATGAGGGCAGGGCAATAAAACAATTAGAATAATTCATTGTGAAACAGGAAACCTTAATTAAAAAAAAGCAGGTCCTTCTTTAGCTACTTCATTTTCCTTGGGAATCAATAAAGTATCTCTGAGTTTAAATTCTGGTCTAGACAATCTAATTGCTGATCTGTTTGCTCCTCAACACTAGAATATCAGGGACATTTCCAGTGAGCAGTACAACTCCATTCGGTGCGGTTCGGTACGCCATATTGCTCGTCTCTACTGTGAAAGCAGCCCATACAACCACCCACCATGCATGAGGGGACAATGGTATGCTTAGGGTAGACCTACTAGTGTTGAACACAGTCCATTGGGGGACAGAAAAATGCCACTACTTGCAACATGTTGAGACATACTAGTGTGCCACATTTGTCATCGCACCTGCATGGCGTTACATTAGGCGTTTGGGTTGAACCCCTGCTGCCCAGAGAATCCAACTGGCTCTCATAAATACGCCAGATATAAAATGGTGTATCGAACCTCATCGACCCATGTTGCACCAGTCAGTGGAAACGAGGCAAAATCTTCTGTTATTCCTTTTCAAATGAAACACTGAGGCTTTGTTTGTACCGTTTTCTGTCCTAAATGGTGCAAATTAAGACTGAAAGCAACTTTGAAGTTTTAAAACTAGAGCTCCATGACGCCACCAACCTCCAGCTACTGATTACAGCAGTGTTTTGCTCTAGCCTAGCGTAGAGTGTCGGTACAGATGCCATCGGTTAATCTGCACCACAGTTGGTTCTTACAGCAATTCAAGGCTTAAAATTCTACAGCAAGTGATGACGGGCAGTAATCATGCCTTCTACCTCTAAAAGGTGTATTCAGTCCACTGGTGTTCAGCTTATGCAATTCAAATGCAGCAAAGGATTCCCAGAAGCTGAATGTGATACAAAGACAGGATTGTTTATTATTTAGCTGTCGAAGCAAGAGCCCCTACTCTGAAAAAACAATAGGCTCCTAAGTGCGACTAATTAGTTGAATCATCATTTTCTGCGCCAAGTTTGAAATTAAAGTACATCTTTTATCCATATCATCATATTTTATAAAGAAACAAAATGTAGTAAAAATCAGTGTGTGTGGGCGTGTGTGTGTGTGTGTACCAAAAGTGTTGTGTGAATGAAAGAGAAGGTTCAGGGATTTTGTAAGCAAGTCGCTACAATAATCTGAGTGGCATCATTTTTCAATGTAGTCGTCTGTGTGTGTCTGGTCAGCAAGAAGCCTACAGTCACTTCGGCCTTACACCAACTCTGCACTTTCAGACCTATGCTGAGGTGGATAAGATCAGTAGATAAGGTCAGTTTCACATGTAAGTAAGTATCGTGATCACCTAAAATTAAGAAAATCAGGTCAATTTATTAGTGCACCCACAATTTCCATAGCAACCTGTCTGCATCTAATTCGCTTGTAGCTCAGTTTCTCTTAGTGCTCATGGAATGGATTACTGCCCCTCCTCTCAGGCAGCACATTCCACCTTGTGCAGATTTTTCTTTTAAACCAGGTGATCTGAGAAAGCATGGAAACACTGTTACAAATGTGAGGAGTCTTCTTTGTCAGATGTTTGATTAGGAGACAGATTACTTGTCTGGATCAAAGAGAGATGATTAAGAAAAGAAAAAGGGACTTTTAGCACGAATCTCTAATAGAGATTTTAGGTTATCAATACTGAAACTCTTCGGGTTCAAAGGATACAAACAATCTTCTCAACATTACTCATTTATTTTAAATCAAGAAAGTTCTGCTTTCTGTATCGAAGCTCAGCTGTCAGTGATGTGCTGCCTCTGCTCGTCTTGCACCTTAGAATTAGACCATTACTGTGTGCTGTTGAGCAACCTGTTTTTGTGTATGGCTTGTTTAAACAGCTTTCAGATTCCCACTGCTTCCTGTACCATTATCCAAGGAGGGTGCCCCGCTCCACAAAAAAGATTATGGCACGTAGTGATATAAGGTTCTGTCCCTTGTCCCTACATGGTGATTCTTCTACTTTTGGCTCAGGTTGTATAGTTTACACATTGAACTAAGAGTAATATTTGCTTCGCTTGCGCGGGATCATTGCAGACTCTCAAAATCACCAACACCAAAGTTGACAAAACCAGGACAAAAACACCCGCTTTCTACTCTGTGTCACCAATGCTCACACACACCAAGTCAGGTGAGAGACAGACAGAGAGCGCATAAAGAAAAACCGTTACATGCTACATATGGCAATGGTACACGTTGAAATACTCAAAGTTGTTTGTGCTCTAACCCTGACATGCAGAAAAAAATCCAGTCCTCAGCTTTTTTGGATGACTGACGGGAAATACCGCATTTAATGAAAACACTCTGAAAGAAGATGAACTCAACTCACAAACTGCTCATATGAAATACAAGATTTAAAGACACAGTATTTGTGGAATTACAGAAACATTTATAAGTAGAATTCGCATGTTGACAACCTTTTATAAACACAAGATGGATGCACTTTGGATAACACCTTAGGATATAATCATGACCAAAAAGCAAACGGGTCTTCATTAAACCAACATCAAGCTCAAAATGGAGCACAGAATTGGAAAAACTTCAAACAGGAAAACGTCTGAGCTAATAAAGCAATAGTATGGGTATCTTTCATGCTGATTTGCAAACAGTTATGGGACGAAAATAAGTTCACCAAGGAACTGTCCTGACTGCAGTGGACAAAGACTGAGAACATGACTACACCTGCTATCAGGCTCATTCAGGGGCAAATAAAAACTCCAAGAAAAACCAAAACAAGAGTTAACCTGACTGCAGTTATCTTCTTCTGAGTTCTGACCCTCGTTTAGGATTAATTGCAGAGTTATTTCTTAGAATTTTCATCCTAAAACAAAGTAATTTCAACACTTCAGTGTAACATTGATATTTAAAAAGAAAAACGAAAACTCATGTTTTCCAAAACCACAGGTGCTTACTGAGTCCTTCTGTTTTAACTAAAATCCAAAGAATGGCTGGTTGGAGGATTTCCCAACAAAAAAGACGAGATTAAAGTAAGACGCCCTTTTGAGCCCCAGATCACAGGTCGTAGTCTATTTGTTCTCATCTCAAAACCTTGAAGTCCTCTAATTCAGCTCTTTCACCGCATTTCTAGTTTCATTCTACAACAACATGAACTGTGCTACTTTTTTCGGATTTAAAAATGGGGAAAGATTTTCCGCCACTGACTGTGAGCTGTCCCAAAAGCAGAAAACCAAGGTCTAGTATCTTTTACAGTTTAAGACAGGTTTACAAGAAATCTAAAATAACTACCTGTCAACCACTCTGAATCTGATAGGTGTCAACCAGTGTCAACCTTTGTTGACACTGTGGATCAACAAAGGTTGATCCACAACCTTTATATAATTTTATATATAAAATTATGTAAAGGTTTTTTATAATAATTTTTTTCATAATAAATTTTTTTTTTTTTATAATAATTTTTTATATAATTCCTAAAATAGAGTCTAAATCAAAACACACAAGGGAATTGTAGCAAATTTGTTTGTTTTACATATTTATACCATATCTATGAGATATAATCCCTTTGAGTGAAGCAAAGCCTTTTCAGGTACTAAAAATCTAGGACTCGGTCGGGTTGAAGTGGACTCTAAAACGGTAGAAAACCTTTCTGAATGCAACCTGACTAGAGACCGTTTCAAAAGCAGGAAGTTAGCAACAGTGCAGGACATTCTGGTCAATATATTACTCGCTGCTCTGCAGGTTAACGAAGATGGTAGTGTTGACACGGGTTTGTGTGCAGACACTAAGCAAGGAAAAGCTTAGTGTCTTCAAGGTCTGAAGTTGTTTTACAACTTTTTATCAGCTTATTGTCCCATTACCGTGGCGCTCTGCAGCTGCTGTAATTTTTAAATCTGTTATAAGTGACAAAAACTGAACTAATTGCCTTGTTTGTTTGAACATTTAATCATCAAATAGGATGGAGGAATTTGCTTAGTCCTCTCTTGCATCTTGATAGAAACCAAACTGTTTATCGATTTATATCAAGAGAGAATACTTACAAACACCAGCAATTTTCTCAGCTTTATTTTAAGCCATGTCTATAGAAATCGGGTAAGAAATAAAGGCGCTGCGATAATTTTTGTGATTCCTGCTCACCCCGCATTGGAACAGCCTGGTTTAGTGGACAGACTCACCGCGCAGTAATGATGCCTGCAGGAGCGTCGGTAGCATTAGCGGCTAACAGGCGATGTCCAAACCAGTAATGTATATGAATGAAGAAATCCTACAACTGCTCAAATCTGACACTGCTCTGTTTTTGTTTACTATTTGTGAAGAAAAAAATTGCGCTGGCCTACTTCAGAGATTTTGTGTCGATTCCTTCAGTAGTTCTTGGTGCAGCGCCCCAACAGGCGACGGGGGGAACAGGTTTTTCAGTAAGTTTTAGTCGTTTGACATAATGCAGTGTGAATGCAAACTAGAGTTCTGAAAATATACCAAATGTTGCAATTTTAGTCCCCAATCGTACTGAGTCTACCTGACTATCCGGTCTGAATGCACCCTTAGATAACCCATGAAAAGAACATGTTTACTGCTATATGCATATTAGGCCTTTAAATGGGTAGATATTTATGTTAAATGACAAATATCTGTAAATAACACTCTCACTGTGAATAAGTGCATCACTTTCATGGGGAGAACATCCCAAGTTTTAGGGAAGCAAAGAACAAACGAGACAAACCTTTGATGTATCCTTGGGCATAAAACGATAAATGTTTTATTGCTGTTAGCATAATTTGACTAAAAAAGCTAAACGACAGAGAAAGACATTCAAAACGACGCAACAAGACACTGTAGCAGGCTGAATGCGCTCCCATAGCGCATTACTTCTGACGTGGTAAGTGATTTAACCCTATCACTTTTTGTCACAACACTTGGTTTATTCCCACTGTCCGCACTAACCTTGTGAGAACTGCCTCCCAGGCTACTGCAGGTAGCAGTTCTCGTGAGGCTAGTGACTTAATTCAGTTTGGAGAGGCACAGAAATTCTTATTTAAAATTATTATATTATAATAAGGGACACTTGCAGGGAAATTAATAATAGGGAAGACGGAGGAAAACAATGGTAGAATATTGTAGTTTTCTGACCAAAACGGGCGATTTGACCGGTATGTTTTTGTCCTGTAATGATAAGCTTGTTAAAGATACTTAAAGCACTGAGGGGTCCTGACATTTTGAAAGTCTGGTACTATGTAGCCACCTCCACCTGAGCAGCCAGGCTTAACATGGAAGTGTGCATGTCTGTTGAAAAATTGACAGCCATGGTGCAAATGGCTTTCAGCAGAATGTGGCCAAGAAGAGACAAGAACTCCCAGAGGAACGGAGCATTCTGAAACATCAACCCGAAACACACTCTCTGGTCAGTGTGTGTTTATTGCTTTCATGAAACCAAAGAAAGCTGAAGAGGAGGCTGGAAAATGACAGCTAGTGTGCTTCAGTTTTACCCATGATGCACCAAATGACCATATTCTACAGAATAAGGCTAGTTTAATCGTCTGAGGTTCCCCTGCCTCTGATCACTGTTGAAACTTTGAGTTTTATGTCAGATCCACATGAATTAAATGACAGAAGCTAATTTTCTCACTGCATCTTTGATTCATTTTGTCCAGCTGTAGACTGTTACTCTGTCCAATCAGGTATTGTGTACTTGGTGCTTTTAATCAGTTTTCAGTAAATTAAATCCAAGTCTATGGAACACAAAATGTCACTAAAATCACTCTGTCCTTCTAAAATCTTTCAGAAAATCATAAAAGTGCAACGAATCATATTGAATTGTATCGTTTGCCAAGTATTGTGATATATATTATATTGTGATCAGAATATCATATATTGTATCGTATCGCTGGAGCGGTTCGCAGCCGAGTGTGACGCGGCCGGGATGAGGATCAGTGCCTCCAAATCCGAGGCCATGGTCTTGAGCCGGAAAAGGGTAGAGTGCCTTCTCCGGGTCAGGGGGGGTGTCCTGCCCCAAGTGGAGGAGTTTAAGTATCTCGGGATCTTGTTCACGAATGGGGGAAGAAGGGAGCGGGAGATCGACAGGCGGATTGGCGCAGCGTCTGCTGTCAAGCGGGCGCTGTACCGGTCCGTCGTGGTGAAGAGAGAGCTGAGCCAAAAAGCGAAGCTCTCGATTTACCGGTCGATCTACGTTCCCACCCTCATCTATGGTCATGAGCTTTGGGTCATGACCGAAAGAACGAGATCGCGGATACAAGCGGCCGAAATGGGTTTTCTCCGTAGGGTGGCTGGGCTCTCCCTTAGAGATAGGGTGAGAAGCTCAGTCATCCGGGAGGGACTCAGAGTAGAGCCGCTGCTCCTTCACATCGAGAGGAGCCAGTTGAGGTGGCTCGGGCATCTGGTCAGGATGCCTCCTAGACGCCTCCCTGGTGAGGTGTTCCGGGCACGTCCCACCGGGAGGAGGCCCCGGGGAAGACCCAGGACACGCTGGAGGGACTATGTCTCTCGGCTGGCCTGGGAACGCCTCGGGATTCCCCCGGAGGAGCTAGAAGAAGTGGCTGGGGAGAGGGAAGTCTGGGCCTCCCTTCTGAAGCTGCTACCCCCGCGACCCGACCTCGGATAAGCGGAAGAAGATGGATGGATGGATGGATGGATGGATGTATCGTATCGTGAGATTATTGTATCGCTACACCCCTACTATTGACTATTCTGGTCAAGTAATAATCAAGTAATCAAATAAGTAAATAAAAAATTAAATAAAATTTTTTTAAAAATTGCTGAAATTAAATACTGGTAAATTCTGTAATAAGAAACGGATTAATACTGGATATAATATCTGCCCATATTTATGCATAACTTACTTTTCTGTAGCTTAGACCTTAACAATAATATCTTACTTTTTAAGTCGACTTAGACAAAAAAATACACAAAAATATAGAATTTAAATCAAAATAAAAATAAAGTATAAATAAAGCAGCAGGCTCACAAAGACATTAAAAATGTCTACACTCCAGTTTTTAGTTTACATATTCATCTTCAGTCAATTAAAGATATGAACTCTCACTTTGCCTGGTCGTTTTGTGTCCATGTAAGCGACGGGATCCTTGGTACCTTTGTAAAATGTAAAACATTGTAAACGTAAAAATTGCATTAAAAAAAATTATATTTATAAAACCCATTTTATAAATAAAGTGGATTAGGTTGTACAAAACTGTCCTCCAAAATACATCAACAAATCATCAAGCTCATTTTAATTTACCATGCAATTTATTGATTAATTGCTTACTGCAACAGGCCTGACTGAGCGGGATGATCCAACATCGCCAAGCAGTCAGTACCGGAACATTAGCATGCGCAGAAAGCATCACAATAAAGAAGAAACTATAAAGGAAGAGGGGGGATTCAACCAGCCATGTCTTCATTAGGACTCACTTAATTTTACAGAATGTCTGGGAACTCAGAACTTGATATTAGCCTCACCTTGTGCAAGGTTTGCAAAATACAAACCTCGCAGAAGGTTTGTATTTTGTGCAAGGAACTAAATAAAACGGGGTAGGGTGTGATTGTTCAGAAGTTTGTGGCTGTCTTTTATGCAGAAATGCGCTCAGACAGCAATGTTGACATTTCTCTTCAAACAGCCCACTTCCACAATCTGGTTTTTGTATACATAGGAGACATTTATATGGAACTTTTGTCCACATTCACGCTTTACAAAACTGAAATCATAATTGTTTTGAATTGAAAATTAATGTTTAATCAAATCATGGCCCAAAAAACAAAATCAAAAGTTGGTAAAACATTCACACCCTTGAACTTAAGATCTCAGAACTTTAACATCTACCTGGACTGTGTGCTGAATGCACTTCTACTGAACAGTCGGAAACGTTAGACGTTTAGATTACATCCCTTGTAAAATAATGTTTCCATTAACGATTTTTTATGCGCATTTGAAGCATCACATTAGAAAAGGTTTAATGGAAACTGCAAAATTCAAAATAACTTCCTCAATTTTAATTTAAAAAAAAAGTTTTTACACTCACTTGAGGCGGTTTTTGGCTTTAGTGCGGTTATTGCGCTTAAAGAGAAATGGAATCACATTTCCCAAGTAAGTTCTCACCTATCGAACATTTACCTTTCATTATGAATCAGCTGTTTTTGCTGTTAGAATCATTAAAATTGCATTTCTTTTTCTTTGTCTCCAGACAATAAGTAACATTACCAATAATAGTTGACGAGACAGAACAATTACAAGTTGCCTGATCACAACACTGTCCTGAAAACCTATATAAAGACAATAACCTGTGAAGCAGCTCTGAGCTCAGACAGTCCCTGATGGTGACGCAAACCAATTTATCAGAAGTCTTTAAGGCACCACCACATTGTGGTGAAGGTCTCATCGTGCTGTTATCTGATATGCGGTAAACAAGCATCAAATACCATAGCTAGAGTTTCTGGTTCAAGAAAACATCAAATCCAGGTCACACTTTCCACCCCACCATCACCTCTCTTAAGACAAATGGTTTGTCTATGTTGAGAGCCAACTCTCTAGTCGTTAATAGAAAATCCCCTTATTCATCAAGTCAGATGAAGTGTCAGATAAAAATAAAAGCTAATGCAGCAGGAAGAGAAGCATAAGGTTTATATACCCACAAATCTGTTGTCTGATTTTCAAATGAAAGTCTCCCACTAAGCAGACACAACAATTTCACTGCAGGACTCTTTTTAGAAACGTCAAAAACCAAATTCAAGATTGCATGCAAACAACTCTGGTTAGAATTATTCTAAAAAGCTAACAGAGGAACAATAAAACGTTTAGTTCTAGCTCAAGTCATGTAGATGCTACTTCGATGCAAAACACTTACTAAACATTGCTGAAGCCCAACCACTTCCTCCAACAGGACAGTGCAACTCAACACACCACAAGCAACAGACAGCAACACCAACCCATCAACAAATACCAGCATTCATGAGCTCTAACTTCCTCCAACCTCTGGATGCTATTGAGGATCTGCACACTGCAGTGGAACAGTTCTGTTCATGGTTGTCGCAGCTCTGATTGTCCCAAGAACCAGACACCATGTGACACCCAAACAGGCCTGTGCAGGGTCCACAGTACAATGGTATGGAAGGGTTAGGGAAGACCTACTGGTGTAAAGGGACACAGACAGAAAAATGTCACATGCGTTACATTTGTCAAAGCAAAAGTATGACTAACTGTTAGGTGTTTGGATTAAATTAAGACAATGGGAGTGGGCCCTTGCAAAAGATTACTTTAGTAATTAAGTAATATATTAAATATTCTGACGATTGATTGAGTAACTGGAAAACGAAAATATTGTTGCATTCTGTAGTAGCTAGTAAAGCTAGTAAAATATGCTTGTAAAAATGTTATGTTATTCCTTCATCAAAAACATACCTGAAGTGTTACCATTATTCTTTCATGCATTTTTGAGAAATCCTTTAATGCAACCATTCAACCTGGGTGGACAGAGCGCTGCCTTTAAGACGCAGCTTTTCCTCAGAGCTGCAGTTTCGAAGCTTCCGAGTCCTGCTGTATCTCTCCGCTTTATAAAACTTCACTGCATTCTGACTCCTTCAGACTAGCCAGTATCAATTAAAAAACACCTGGTGGAACTGTGCATCTACAGAGTTCATTATAGGAGCAACATCTAAGTGCATAACTGGTAAAAACGCTGTTAAGGGGTTAACAGACAAGTAGGCCTGTCACGATAGCAAATTTTGCTGAACGATTAATTGTTTCAAAAATTATTGCGATAAACGATAATATTGTTTGAAGACCTTTTTACACTGAAAATGACGTAATAATGCATGCGATTTCCTGTCAAAAATAGATACACTTTATTTTCAAAAGAACACTTAACGCTGGAACTGATAAACAAAACAACCAAAAACAAAAATAAAATGGATTCTCAGTCTCCATTAACAAAAAATGTACTTGAAAAGGAACTAAACATAAAGCCAAAGTGGAAATAAATACTGCATTCAACCAAAAGAGGGCAGATTATGAAGTCTGTATATTATGTTGCCCTTCAGTAATCATTAGATTTAAATAGAGAAGATGGGCACATCGACTACCTGATGCAATAGTTCACACTACATGATTTTTTGCTGCTATTTTTCCCCTTACAACAATCTTAGAACGTTGGTCTTTCTAAGATTGTGTTGTGTGTTACGGTAGATCGTCGTTGCCGCTCCGATCTAAATCAGGGGTTTTCCCAGACTGGGCTAGTTAACTCAGCCTGTTGAATGCGACAGGTAGCCAATCAGAAAGCACGGATTGCTTTCTGAGGGGAAATTATTCGGGGAATCCCAAACAGCTGACACGACGCAACCCGAAGTCCAGCGGACATTGGAGATGATATGTGGAAACAACATTAATGTTTATTCAACATGCAAAGAATATAGAAATGACAAGGAGAGGAGTTGGAGCGAAATTGCTACCGCAGTTGATAAACCCAGCAACTTTTCAGCTGTTCGTCGTTAACATGACGTAAATAGGTTCTAATGATTTTCATTCAGTCAGGACTTTACGCTGACACTAGCCACATGCATTGCAGGTAGATTGTAGTAAAGCATTGATTAATGCCTGGTTTTAAAATTAGTTAGCTGGACTTGCAGCCATTATTTTGTGCCCATTGTTGGACACCACATGGCAGGAACGAACCCGATCGAACAGTTATACCTAGGATTTCTGTCGGCTAATGTGTGGTCTCTCAAGTTTTGAAAATGGGCCGACAATCGGCGGACAACTCTAAGATCGTGTCGTGTGCGCTGGGCTTTACACTAAGGAAATGAGGAAGGGAGGAGTCAGTGGAGAGCACCGGAGCAGAGCCCTTTTTCATTCAGTGTCATTAACAGAAAGAGAAAAAGGCCGGAAGAGACGATAATGCCGATAATTAAAATGACGTCGATAGTTTTAATTTATCGTGCGATTAATTGATTTATGGCAACAAGCCTACAGACAAGCCATGTTCTGATGACTTCCTGAACACAGAGCTACCAAAAGTGTTTCTTCAAGAGACAGAAGCCCAATTTCAAGGCATTAAATTACAAAGTCAAATTTCTTTTAAGTCATATTTCATTATACAACATTTTTATAACAAGTGAAGCTAACAGTTACTTGATGTGCTAGAAAATGGCAAATACATAATACTGTCCATTTAAACATCACTTTTGGTCTCAAGTTTAATGTATGAAAGAGATGATAAATCAACACTAATATTTGTTCATATTGGCCTATTTACCAGATAATTCTGCTGTGGTTTATACTGTCCAGTAATCTTTGGAGAAAGGAGTGTTTCCAGGTGCTGTCACACTAAAGCAAAGGGAGCTACAACCCTGCAAATATCAACACTTCACAGGAGAAAAGAAAAAGGTACAACATATTCTTCAAACTGTAGGAAGTGACCCTGCAGGTTACCACACAGACACACCACACACTAAGAATTCAGCTGTTCAGAAAACATTTAATAGAGATGCACCCATTTTAATGGTTTTCAAACTGCAGACACTTGTGTGTGCGATTTGAATGGATTTGTAAATGCCAAGTGGACCAGAAATCGTTCTAAAAGCAGGACTATAGTGCATTCTGGGTAGATACAGCCAAAACAAATGTGCATGTCCAGCACTAGAGAAACGACTTGTGGTCTTTTGCTAAAGACAAATCCTACAACCACTGAAATGTGACACTACTCCATTTGTTTAGATTTTGTGAAAAATGAAGTTGTGCTCAGTGTCTTGTTCTGAGGTTTTCTTCTTTCCTTCAGTGGTTCCTGGTGCAGCACCACCACCACAGGCGAGGAGGGGAACAAGTTTTTATCAAAGGGTTTGGTTTCAACCTTGATCCCCAATGGCACCAAGTCCACCAGACTGTCAGGTGGAAAAAACATCCAAATTCAAGCTAATTTGTGAAACTATGTGCTGTATCTCTCCGCTTTAGAAACTTCACTGCATTCTGCAGCCAAACTGAAACCAATAGAAGAGATTCTGAGAATAAAAACAGCTACTTGTGATGGTCTGGTGGGTACAACTTTTACCATTTTCTAACTTGCAGTTACATAAATTGAACACCCACACTTAAAAAAAATCTGAAATATGAAAACTCTTAATTCAGGGTTTTCATATCCTCCTTGCTATGAGCTCTGTGTTTTGCCAACATTTGCTGTCTTCATCCATCACCCCCAACTTGGCACGCTGAATGTAGCATGCCACAGTTATTCTAACAATGTGCTCTGTGTGTGCTAAAAACATGTGCACATGACAACACACACAGTCAAACAGGGGCATCAATAACATGTTACAACAAGTAGAGCCCACCATCACAAGTTCACACATAAGGGAATGTTTTCTAGACGATCATAGAGTTGCTCCACAGCTGCCATTCACACATACATTAGTCAGCAGGAGATTATTGGCTGGAATTTCATTTGGACAACTAGAAATAATACAGAGCAGAATCTGGGAGCAGGGCAGAGGATGCAGAACATGGATGCCGAGTCAGCTAGCATCGCACACTATTCTGTTTCTTTATGTGCATTAGGGCTGCAATGGTACCTGTACCGAAAATATTCATGTTCGGTACACACACGTACCAAACAAATACAGCCCAGTTCTCTACCTGGACACATCCTGAACTTATCCAGAATGTTGATGCGTGTTCTCTGTGGAGCGCTCTGAAGAGCAACATTAAGAAGTGCCACCAAAACAAAGAGAAGACTCCCCGCTGTCACTGAAACATTCAGGTTTGTCATGCAGCTGCAGAGGAGAAAGAAAGGTGGACAGAACCAGAACTTTATGTCGGCGTATTTAAATAGTGTAAATTATGTAGATCACTCTACACTGAGCTGAGTTACACACCTGGAACAGAATCAATCAGCTGAAGCCCAAATCCAGCTGCTTGCAGCAGTCAAACAAACCAAAGCGCTGCACTGCATCAGATGCAATAACACACTGGTACCGTCTTAAAGCTGCAATATGTAACTTCTATTCTAGTCAGAATCAAAGTTAGCCTTTTATCACCTGAAGAATATTTACAGGATTAAAGGACTAACATCTTAGTAAGCTCTAGAGAAACTCATCCATGCATTTATCTGTTGTAGTAAATAACTGACATTGATTACTGCAACAGTTCACAGGTCTGCCTAAACAAAAAAATAAATAAATAAATTCTCCAGCTGATCCAGAACGCTGCTGCTGACGTACCAACTTAAACCAGGAAGATAGACCACATCACCTAATTCTAAAATCCTTCACTGAGAGAATAGACTTTAAAATATGGCTGTTAGTTTATAAATCACTGACCAGCTTAGCACCACAATATATTAAAGATCTGCTGTTGTTGTAGCAACCTTCCAGAGCTTTCAGGTCTTCTGGTTCTGGTCTGTTCTACATACAGAACAAAACATGGAGAAGCAGCATTCAACTTCTATGCACCACAAATCTGGAACAAACTTCCAAGAAACTAACTTTTTCTCCTTCCTGCGTTTCCACTTTTGGGCCGAGGACCAAACTAGACAAACACAATACTTTTCATGAGTCATATTCTCTGTTAACTTTGTATTACAAAAGGACTTTGGCATTTTTGTGCTTCAACAACATTTAAGCCCAGCCACCCATACTAAATATCAATTATTCACTCAAATGCACTGATGTCACAAATGAGTCACATATTGTGTCTTTAAATAGTCAGCTGTAATTCTTATCCAAAAATGGGTTTTTTTCCATTTCTTTCCAGGAGACCGTATAAAGGTTACGGAAAGTTACATTCCAGACCAAAAACGTTCAGGAATCCATTGTGGAAACAGATTTATGTGGATAATTACTCTCAGATTGTTTCATAGCAAGTATTTGATAAAGGTATTGAACCGTCACTCCAAACGTTAAAGAAATGTGTCCAACTAGAATGGATTTTAAATCACCTGCACTGATCCAGACTCCTACCGAGTGTCCAGGGAGGACAGAATACATGACTAAAAATGGGACATCATTTTCACTATTAACGGCAGATCTGATTTTTCTTTCAGAACGATCATACTTTCTAACTTATAAATCATAATAAATGATAATAATAACATTATTTGCATAATAATTTTCTAAGCACTCAAAGATACTTTACATGAATTAAGTAAGGGAAGGCAGAGGAAGGAGAAGTGCCTTGGTCCCACCAGAATGTACTTCCTGTCACCAGCATGGCTTCCCTGGGCACACACACACACACACACCCACACAGAGAACACAGAAGGACGGCAACACACTTGGCTTTCTGCAGGTTTCACTAACTCAAATGACCACTACACTCACACCCATTTGCTGCACCCTAATGACTGATTAACACCATTTATGACTGAGGGTACCACGCCAATCTCTGTATGTTCTAGACATATAATGTCAAGTTAAAAAAAATCTTTTTAGTCTGATAATCCCACATTCTCAGCGGTATTTCCCTCCATAGTATCAACTGGTAAGACTGGTGTTTGAGCACCATGTTAAATTCACTAAATCTATGATTTCAGAGTTTGTGTGAAAAAAAAAGCTAGCCAGCAAGGGTAAACAGCTAGTTAGCCGGTAGTTGTAACCGTCTCAAGTCACAGAATATTATGATGACGTCACAACTCAAAGTTTTGGCTGACAGAAATATCCTGGGAGAAAAAAAACTACATAGAATATGGGATTAAATAGTCCTTCTGTGGCAAAATTTAAGACATGTGGTTCATGTTTCTAAACCAAACTAAATTTTTTTAATGAATTTCAGACAATTTAGGTCTTTAATTTTAGATACATGAGTTTAAGACTTTGTAAGGATGAGTGGACACAAGAGATGCTAATCTTTCAGTGTCTAGCAATGATTCGATTACAATTACCTTTCAAGTCAGAATCCAATTTTTATATTCAAAAGGTCTAGAAATTCTGTTTAAATTATGGAACTGATAAGATTAAATAAATAGAACATTCCATTCCATCTGTTTATTGCCCTCTTCAATCATCTATAAACCCATCTTTAGGGAACAATTTTGCTCCGCCGGTGAAATCCTCAGAACGGCAGAGACGCATGCAGTAAGGGGTTACTGGTGTGTTTAAAAAAAAAACTATTTTAAACTATTTTATATATATATAAACAAGCTTAGCCTGAGGCAGGAGGTAAGTAAACCAGGCTTATAATATACTGGGGAAAACCCTGATAGGTAAGGGAGATTTGTCTGTGCCAGGAGAGGTGCTCTGTTTGAAAGATGTGTTATTGAGACGTTTTCATGGACCTTTGCCCACTTTTAGCACACCCAGTGGAGGCAGAGTTGATGAATCCCTGATGCCTTAGCGCTCCAGGAGACTCAATATAGATTATGAAACTTGTTATACAACATTAGCGGATATTTCATCAGGTAAAAAAAAGGGGAAAACTAAAATAATCTGCTCTCATACTAAGTCAAACCAAGTGTTCACTTTCTTTTGTAATGAATAAAAATCTCTAACAATACCTAGAGTGTTTTCTACTTCATTCCACAACGCTGTGATGTCCTGTCAGTGACTTGTTATGCCTCCACCATTAAAAGAAAAAAATAAAAACTACACATCATACAGACTTTTAATGAACTAAATCGAAATCAGGGATTAATGATTGTTCTATATTTGTTTGTCTCTTTTTGTTATTGGGCCTAATGAAGGAAGATGTTTTCACGCACTGCACTTAAGCCCATTTTGTCTGTCCCTTCACTATTCACAACACCGCCTAGCACCGGTTACATAACTGCACTACTCCAACACACCTCCTGTGTGATTTATTAAGGCCAAGTAATCACAGTGTCCTACATAGATAATGTGACTCAGCTTGCTGATCTGCAGCTCGCCATATTCCTGGGTCCTCACTGCTTCTATCTGCTACATTAATAACAAACAAGCAAGCACAATTCACACACACATACAGTATATATGCATACATACACACACACACACACACATATGTACTGTACATACATATACAGACAGACATACATATACATACAAACACATATTTATACATCCAGTAAAAGGCAACCAAGCATTTCCCCATTTCATATTTAATTGCTTCTATAATTTGTAGCAGGAGTGAATCTTGAGTTGTAGAAATGAATGTAGAGGGTTGCTAGTTTGAGGACCGGCCGGTAACGTGATCAGCATGTTTTTCCAAAACAGAAAATCAACTCTGGAAAGATCATCAGGGAGGTTGATGTCCTCCAGTATCAGTGGCAGTCAACATGTGTAGCTGTGAGGAATATGGAGAAGAAACTGTTGCCTAGTAAAGACAGTCAGCTTTCTTTCACATTCTCTCCAGGCAGTAAGGCTGTGTTCACACAGCAGGAGAATGAGACCCAAATCTGAGGGCTTTTTGGCCCATAGGTGACCTATGTCCAACTGTTTCATAGCACTCAGAACGCCCAGATTGCCAAAAAAAAAAAAAAAACTTTTTGTTTTTTTTAATTAATTTGTGTCACTTCCATAAAAGGAACTAAATTATACAATATACCCCATAGTTTTAAATGCACTGGAGATCTGAACAATCTTTTCACATTTTATCAAACTTTTACGCAATTGACACAAGGTATGGGTCATAATTCTGAACCAGAAGAAGACAGATATAAACAATGGCTGAAAATTATATTTATTTTGACATTTTGAAACATCACATCCCAATCCCACCACTCCTGGTTCTGTCTTCACATTCAAGCAGACTTCTCTACAGAAGCTGCAGTCAATACCCCATTAAACGTACTAGTTATGCTTTCTTTTCATTAGCTTCCTTCATGTTGTTATGACCGAGTGACGATACTATACGATTTTAAAATCCATCCATAGAAAGCTCCATCCATTATGACTTCCATAAACAGAGCGCTGCCGTTTGACGTCTATGCTTTTTTGTGCACGCGGGTCGTTTTAAGGTCGTAAAGCATTCACACAAGTCTGCTTGCGGTCGCATTAAATTACAAGTATTGAAAACCACACAAAAAAAATCTGATTTCAGTAAAAAAAAATATATATATATATATATATATAAAAATCTGAATTGAGCATCAAGACCAGCTGTGTGCTTGGTCTGTTAGCCAATCAGCTTATCTCCAGGCATCATTTCCCACCCAACTGAAAGAGTTAAAGCGGGAATGTACAAAACAATCCAACTGATATTAATTCGATTAGAAACTTATGCACAACTATAAAACTCTCCCTGATCTGTTCTCATGCGATGCAGTGGGAAGACATCACACCAAAACCTTCTGTTCTTTCTTTAGATAACATGGAAAATAAAATGAGATTTTCCAGTCTGTCATTATTTCCTCCTTCTCCTCCAAACTCGTGAACTCATAATAATCGTTGCTCTCTGCCATGATCGCTGTGTTTGACACCATGTTGTATATCACACATGGTAAAACACCATGATGCAGAGGGGGGAGGAGCTTGACTTAGTGTGTCTTGTGGACGGTGAAAGGAGTGTGCAAAAACAAACGTCTGAAAATCACATGACCACACTTTGACTTCAGGCCGACCATGCTGGGCTCTTTAGTCAACACCCTGCCAGCAAGCCAGTATAACCAGTCGGCACATGTGACTATAATCAAAATATACCTCCTACTACATCTGTAACATGAAAGACAGCTTTTTTTTGCTCATCTAAGTCTCCCTCCATAGCTAAAAATAGCGCTTAGAATATACGCATCCACAACAGGTTCTAGAGCACTGTCATGCAACATAAATAACCTTTCAGCTAAAACACAGTGTGCTAAGTACACTAACAGAATTTATTACAATATTTAACAAAGATCTGAAGCAGATAATTTGCCTAGAAAATTTTTTTGTATTTTAGTTACCCCAATTATTTGAGGAATTGTTTCATCTTGTTTGATCTTCCCTCTATAGAATTACACATTTCTATTCCAGTACCAGGAAATTGTTTGACCCAAATCACATAATCATGTGAGTAACCATTAAAACAGCTGTCCTAAAATTGCCAGATTAAAAAAAAAAACAAAAAAAAAACTGTATGGCTTTTCCAACAATTCTTCACACACGTAGCATTTGTTCACTTAAAATGATGATAATAAATAAACATTATGCAATCTTGTAAGAAATATTACACCCTGCCCTATTTTCTGTGCTTGTTAAGAATAACTGAAAAGGTTACCTAAGATAATCTTTCAGTTTACAGCAGTGGTGGGTAATTCATTTTTTCCAAAGGGCCACATAGGGAGCTGGGACTGTGGCAAAGGTCCAGATCAATTAGCTCACTATGCTTTTTAGTGTGAGCTGACATTTGAATGGGCAACTCATGTCTACAATGTGTTGACCAGTGTATTCATTTGTTATGCACGCGCGCACACACACACACACACACCAAAGACTGGCGAAAACGTGGCAGTCTTTGTGCAAATAAAAGCATTGCAAAAAGCAAGCAGCTGCGTTCAAAATAAAGAGATTTATTTAGATTTTCATGCAATGATAGTTATCTCATATTTTAATCTGAACCCACAAACTGTTTTTTTTTCATCTTTCACAAACAGAATAAAGGTTTCACGAAAATGTACTCTAAGGAATCTTTGAATTATCCTGTTCATGTTTGATCAATTTAAAGTATCTTGAGTCTTGAACTAGACATACACAACTGGAGTCCAGACTCAAAAGTCCAAAGCAGATGCCAACTTCAGCAACATCAACCATTAGCAGCTGGCTAGTTGTGGCATTCCCAGAGTGCTTATGCAGAATTCCCACCTTGTCTGTTACTGTTACCACTTTCACAGGGCTGGAAGCTTCTTCTGTAATTTCATTACAGAGTTGTGATTCAGTCTGACAGGAAGCCTTTCATAAATGAGTTTTGACAACAATTCAAGACCTGCTTCCCTATTCAGAAGATATGATGGCCACAGTTGAATAGCTACACTCCTTTTGGATAATGACTACTACTAGGACATTTAAAAACATTTCAGACACAAACAATTGGCTAAAATCATCTGCCTTCTTAAAGATCGGCCAGAAAACTGCTATAGGTGCACACCTATTTCCACAAAACATTTCTTTTTACTACGGTACTCTATTTTATTACTCTATTCATACAATATCTACTTGCTTTGGGTTTATTGAGTCAAAAATCACTCATTTAATAAGAGTCAACGGGCTCAAAAACATTTTAACACCCAAATGAATAGGAAAATGGTATACCAAAAAGTTTAAAGAAAATATGTGCTTAACTTTAACAATTATGTGCTAAATTTAATCATTTGTATCACCATTTATTGATATGAATATACTTAACTACACAAAAAACACAACACATACAGAATGGGTTAATTGCATGGCCATGAAATTATTTACAAGTACAATGGCATTACTGAAAGCACAAAATATCACTGCATTAGTATGAGTTGGCAAATGTAGCTGCAAATTGACCAATAATACAATACTCGCACTCTCCTTTAAACTTCTAAAATAATCAAAATAAAAACAGACGTCCATATCTGCTACATGATCACAACAATAAATGTGTTCGAAACCCACAAGGCTGTGGGCTTTAAACACATTCAATTAGTTGGTAACAGAGTTACAGAAGGCTTATCTGGGACTAGTACATTGTGTGACTGAATTAAGATTCACAAGGTTGGCAAGTGGCCATCTCAGCTGTGTGTGTATGAGTATGTGTGTGTGTTTGAGTACATTTGTGTGTATTCATCCCTCCCCCACTGTTCTTACAACTCTAAAGCCGCCAACAGCACTGCACTCTAGTAAACTTTCAATCAACCTAAAAAGAAGGTAATTAAGTGGATGGTGAAACTTTTTAGGTCAAAGTGCAACCTTAGTTTAAACTTTAGCAGTGATTAGGAGGTTTTAAAGCAAAAAGCAGGCAAGAATAACTGTTGTTTTCAAACTGTGAGCTACTAAAAATGTATTTATTGACACTTCATTAAAATGCCTGACATAACATTAAACTGACTAATATATGAAGGAAATGCACACATTAATGCCTTGTGGAAGTCATTCAAATCTTATAAGTTGATAAAGCAAAAAGTTGCCAAGTACAAGGCCAGCTTGAACACAAGCATTTAATTTGAGAGCAAAACTCCACCAACAGTAACTACATGTTCGAAACATTCTCTAAATGACTGAGGTTAAAAATGACTACAGAGGGTTTCATTTACAGCTAGCAGGAAGGAAGGGCGCGCTCACAAACACAAACCACACACGGGAACTGCTCAGCGAACACGTGCACAATACGCGCGCGCCTACTCACGCGCTGATGCTGCCCATCCCCCACACAGAAATAAAATGTTGAAATAAACACCGAAAACAACGTTATAATGCGCCCAAACCTTAACTGGACATTCACACGGCACCGCTGCACATCGGGTTATAAGTTATAACGGCAATAAAGCCAAAATATGATAAACACTCACCTAAAGCTCCAAATCACACAAGGGGGGAGGGGGTGCCTTCTCCTCTGTGCTCCTAATATGGAATCTCCTCCACTACCACCGCTGTTTTCAAGCTCTAATTAAACCCCGAAAAGAGCGTTATAACGGCCTTCGGAACAGGTCAACCGGTAGCTGGAATCCCCAGTGAGCGATGTGTTTTGAATATACGGGCATATATAGTGATAAATCCCCTTAAAATTGAGCTGGGTGTACAGTCGAGTCTTGAATGTAGTGTTGCTCGCTAGTAGAGAAAAGAGCCAAACGGTTCCGTAGCAGCCAACGGCTTCAGACTGAAACACAGAGCAGCTGACCTGCCAGGCGAAAATGAGGTAGGCCTGAGCTCTTCTCTGCAGGAAGCACACTCCAGTCACATAAACATCAAAATGGGTGTCGCAGTATGAGAAGGGATTGTGCTGTCAGGCTGGGGGTTGGCGTTAGCAGCTTAATAATAATTTTAAAAATATTGTGGTGAAAGCAATTGGCCTTATTTAACACTAAGTAGCTTAAAATCTTGTTGTTGTTTTTTTTGGTACACTATACATTTCTATTAAAACAAAATTTTCATAACATCTATATTTTATTTCGTGTTTATTTGTTTATTATTCATACATTTTATTTTGTTCAGTTTTTATTTTTACCGAAGTAAAAAATAAAAAATATATAAAAATTAATATGCTGAAGTAGCACACACACAAACATACACATATGTCATTCTGAAATTTTTCAAGTCGGGTTCTGTGAGAGGTTATAAAAAAATCCTATCTTGCGTATTATCTCAGTTCGTCTTCTTACTGTTTCCTATATTGCCATGCACAGTGTATTGGTATAACAAAGTAGGCTTGTTTTGTTCACCACTTGTTCTAAAAACAACTGGTGAACAATTTTTTGCATGTCTAAAAATTAACGCACCATCTGCGCACATTTGGATGTTAGCATTTAGATGTTATATATATATATATATATATATACAGTACAGACCAAAGGTTTGGACACACCTTTTAATTCAATGAGTTTCCTTTATTTTCATGACTATTGACATTGTAGATTCACACTGAAGGCATCGAAACTATGAATAACACATGTGGAAATATGCACTAAACAAAAAAGTGTAAAACAACTGAAAATACCCCTTATATTCTAGTTTCTTCAAAGTAGCAACATTTTGCTGTGATTACTGCTTTGCACACACTCTGCATTTTCTTGATGAGCTTCAAGAGGTAGTCACCTGAAATGGTTTTCACTTCATAGGTGTGCCCTGTCAGGTTAATAAGTGGGATTTCTTGCCTTATAAATAGTCTTGAAAATAAAGAAAACCCATTGAATTAGAAAGGTGTGTCCAAACTTTTGGTCTGTACTGTATATATATATATATATATATATATATATATATATATATATATATATATATATATATATATATATATATGGAAAAAGTGAAGTTGACCTGTCACCAAAGCCAAGCCTTAAATAGAATCTCGATGCTAAACAAATAGCAACAGCACAGTCGCTCCGACGCTAATCGGGACATGCTAACGGGGATACAGCCCACATTTCTAAACAATATATCTTTATCGTTGAGCTCATATCTATTTATTCAATCATTCAGCAGAAATAAGAGTTTTTAATACTGGAAATGTTTATTTTGTCAAATTATGGTTTTCAATTAAAATGCGATATTTTGATTAAGTACAGACTCTGTAATTAACTCAATGAAAGATTTCAATTGAGTACCACTACTAATATGGTGGTGCCTTTATAACATTAATTGCCCCCCCATAAGGAGATCCAGACACAGGCACACAACATAGTCTTCAGAATTAAGTAGAAAAATTGTCGGCTACTCATGTTTGCTTTAACTGAATTCTTATGCTTATCAGTATGCTCCAACACACAGGCACTTGCACAGATAAGGCTTGGCTGAGTCAAAGAGACACGCAAACATTGACAGAATGCCTCAGGCTGCTTCGTAGAGTGAACTACGGTGTGGCTGTAATAGAGGAGTGGAGGATGTCTAATAGTACAGAGACTGCAGGAAATATTACATAACTTTTACTTTACATTGCCGCAACGGGTCCACTATTCTACATCCATCCATACCTGCCTCTCCTTGCATGGTGTCATCTGCAGTGATTATTGGGCGAGAGGCAGGGACAGGTCTTCAGTCCATCACAGACCAATCAAAATGACTTCAGCATATGTGATGATGCCAATATTTACTATAAATATCTGAATTTCAAGATTAGGAAGTCTGGTTTTATTAAAGTGGATGTGTTTGACAATATTGTCTCATAACATAACTTGTAATAACAACTGAATGTCCATATTAGAGCTACAGTGCAAAACACTGGATTTTTACAAATAAAGCTTGAAACATATCATTTTTATTTTTGCATTTTCTGAGTAATATATTGTTTTTGCTTTTATTATTCACTTATACGTCATATATCTTATATGTTGATGTTTTGCAGTACCTTACTTTGCTTCATAAGGAGATTGTTGGGCCTTTTGGGAAATATTAAGTCATCTACTTTTTTTCAGATATAATCCCTTTTCAAAGCTGCCTCAGGTCATTCATCAATCAAAAATCAAACCAGCCGTGTTCTGTGCAGATACAACCAAACCAAAGGTACCCATCTCCAGTCTTCAAGAGCTACTATACTTCAACTTTTCGTTGACACTTCTCTTTAATACACCTCAATCAAATGGTTCTCATTGTAATTCTCGAAGACTGGATTTGGGCACACCTGAATTAAGCAGAGTCAATGCTGAGTGCCACACATAAAACGTGTGTTGCAGAAATCCACCCGTTCTAAAGGGAGGAACATATCTTGAGTCATACGGTTGTCACAGCCTGTTCTGCAACAAAACCCTTAGTTATTGTAACTGGTTATTAAGACGTAGCATTGGATTGGAGGTCAAACTAATCCCAAACACTTTTGATGAGAAAAAATTATCTGGAGACTGTCCACATCAGGACCTTAACATGGTGAAGGTAGTTCATAGACGTTTGTGCCATGTGGGGATGGATCTTGTTGAGAGAGTGATCAGAGTGGTCTTAGTAAGTGAGAACCAAACTGCAGTCTGAGACGGGTTCTGACAGGGTGGAAGTCAGGATTTCCTGGCTACCACCAGCAGTGACCTGGAGACATATCCAACAACTTTCCAGACCAACGATTATTGGAGTAACACTAGTGCATTGACAGAATTGGTTCTTTTCCATTCTGCACTCAGACAACAATCATATGTATAAATGCAGAACCAAGGAAGCTCATATCTCAACATGAAACATGAAACATGGCCTATTAGTCATCAATACATGCCTCCAATTGATCCAAATCCAAACATTTGCCTTTGTTATAACAACCACAGATGAGACAGTGAACCAGCTGTTAAGAGATACATGTACTTCAAAGGTATACGTAAAAAGTTCAGCACCCGTGTCTGAATCGCACAAACATGTGTTTTGGGGTTGTGTCATCCCTGGCAATATTGGTGTGCAGTTGCTCACACCAATATTGGTGTGAGCAACTGCTTTCCCTTTGACCACTTTTCAGAAGCTGCACATTTGTGAATTCCACTTTTAAAAGCCTCAAACAGCATAAACATTCATAGGACAAGCAATACCTCATCCCACCTCAGGGATATTTAGTGTTCAAACAATAAAAAGGTCTCAACAATTCATGGCTCCATAATATGTCTTCTTACAGTAATGACTGTCGTCTACCTAGTGAGTTATAATTTACCCTCTGCAGCAGAGCCTGGAATAGCACGCTCGGCTGTTTCTGTTAACTGATTAAATTATTTAACACAGCAGAGATGGAGACAGAAGGGGAAAAAGATATCGCAAGGTGTCTCTGTGCGGTTTGTGTGTGAGCAGGGTAGAGGAAAAACAGAAAGAGATGAGTTACTCTTTCATGAGTGTTTTTGTGTGCTGACCAATAAAAGGGGGAGCTGCACAGTGTGTTCTGCATCATCAGGCTGATAAGACAAAAGGGGAAGTTGGCCCATCTAATAAGCCCATCAATTCCAGCTCACCCAGTTACACATTAACATTTACAACTAGAAAATCCAGCTTGGACAAAGACACAGCCTGCGGAGTGAAGAAAAAGAAACAATACCAATAAAATAAGTAAATGAAAGCAAAACTATTGATCTTTCTCAATGCATTATTATTGAAAGATTTAATTCACAGAATTCCAATTTGTGCAATTTTATGATGAACAGCTAGTGATGCACAACAGATAGAGGATCTGCAGCTGTATGCTCTGTAAAGCTGGAGAAAACTCCATTTACTCCAACACTTCCTTTGACATCTCATTACTAGGACTTTAAACCATATAGGGGAAAAAATCTGTTTTGAAATTTCACAACCATACAAGTCTGTGGTTAAAAACAGATTCACATAAAATTGAGATTAACACTAGAACGGCTGAAGGTAGTCCACGTGCTCAATGGAATTACAAAAAAGACGTTTTTATATGAAAAAAGTTTTTGTGGCAGGATAAAGTAGTTTTTCAGCTATAATGTATTTGGTGAATTTACCAAGACTGTAATGGAAACTATGGTGCCAGTCTACTGACATGGGAGAAAAATAAAAAACAAAACAATCATGGCCATGACCTAATATCTTGTGGGAACGACTTGTTTATTTTGTAGGAACCACATAATTATAACAAGCACAAATTGTTCATTTTCTCTCATGTGATCAGGCAGCCTCCGTAGAAAACAACGTTTTTCGCATCATATCTCTTAGGCGAATCCAGCTTGGACAATACACATCTGGCTCCACCAGTGGTCTCACAGAATCACACAGTTTATCAACAGTGCAGTTTGTCATTGTGTTGAATCCATAGCTCAATCAAAATGGCAGTCTACAGTTTTGGATATGTAGTCACTCCCAAGTTTAAGGAGCTTGTTGCTCCAATACCTCAATAAGACACTGACGTTTCCTCTGATGTCTGAGGAGAAGCAGTTCTGTGGCTGAACTTGTTCATTTATCATGTGAACAAATGTTTTCATAAACAAATTTCAAAATTTGGCAATAAGAAACACTTTTTTGTTTCTATTAAAAATGAACATTTTGCACTCATTTGGAATTGCCTGAAAGAGTTACTACATTTTCTCTTTTACAAGAAAGACAGATTTAGCTTTGGTAATTTTTTTCTATTGCAAATAACAGACACGAGTTGTGTTTCCATTACAAAACTTTGTCAGTATTCTGCTTATGTAAAAAAAACCCCACAATTTTGCAATTGTGGTGTTTCCATTAAATGAGAAGCACAATTAAAATCCTATTTGAATAAGTTTATTCATACAATGGCATTAAAAAACATGCTGTACAGTGGTCCTCCACCTACTTCCTGTTGTCTTCATGATTTGCACCAGTGGCAACATCCAGTTGTTGATCATGTGACTCGTGATGCGAAAAAAGTGTTTCCATTGCAGTTTTGCGAAATGAAACAAGTTTTATACGGCCGAAAAAACACTTCGTCCTACTGCCAAAACTTTTTTTTTTCATATAACGAGAGCTTTTTCTGAACTGGCATGTTCCTATTAAGCAAATGTCAAATTGCAAATTATATGGTTAATGGAAATGCAGCTACAGAGGAAGACTGTAAATATTGTACATTTAAATGGTTAACCTACTATGTAAACTATACAGCCATACCTATGCAGCTTCCTAAAAAAGTGTCTTCTCCTATATGATTCATTTTCCTATAATAAATGTTCTATTCTGACAATCTGAAAATCTGACTAAACTCATTCTCATTTGATTCTGATTTAAATTGGGTTCCAGGATGCTAAGCTAAGCTGGTAATCCTGAACAGCAGCTGCAAGGCTCCCCCAAACATCCCAGCGATGCCATGTGACAGGTTATGATAGACTTCCATAAAAGGAAACAACTCTGTGGGGAAGACTCTGGAAAAATAACCCAGTGAAGACGTGTCGCGGCTCATCCCTCACAGTGTATTACTTACTGTAGTTCCTTCAAAGAGGTCTGCAGGAAAGCTGCACATTAATCAAAGTCCAGCATATACACTTCATGCACAGCTGTGGTTTCAGTTTGGAGCAAACCTGAGATAAACCAGGCTGTGTTTGCTTAAAAGTTGATGAAATGAGGCTGTTACTGTCTGCTGGTTAGTTTGGCATGCAGTCAGTCAGTATCTAGAGGGTTTTTGTTGGTGATATGGAGTGAGATGGTAAACACATGTCTTCAGCCAAAGGCAGCAAAGCCCTCTGTGTATATCCTGAAATAAAAAGGGCTGCATGTTCCCCCAGTGCATGCGTGGGTTTTCCTCAGGGACTCTGGCTTCCTCTCACAGTCCAAAAACATCCATTTCAAGTGTTTTAGTGAACCCAAAAATGACTGCTGGCATGGATGTGGGTGAATATTCAAGCCTGAATCTGGAATAGTGTTTTTTTAAACTTTGACTTGTAGAGTTTCCAGAAAGTTAGGACAGAAAACAGCAGCCCTGTTTTTCCTGCTGAGGAGTCGTGGGATCTGGCTAACCTAGCGGCCCCCAGGACAGACCCTCAGTCCCATCTTTTCACTATAGATCCTAACTGCACACTGTTAGGATCTATAGTTTATAGGCATGGCCTATACAAATAGGTACAAAGATGGTGTATGGAAGTGAGTGGAAGAGCACTGTTACTGTTTTCAACTCATTGCAGAGATCACAAACAGTTCAAATTAAACAAAATTGGTGTCCAATATTTGTGCATCAAATTTTTTTTGTTTGTGCCCCCTCCTCACTTTTCCCATGAACAAAACCAAACAAGCTTGATATAAATCTATTGTGCTACATTTGATCAGCAAAAATATTTCTAGCACAGTTGATTTTTACTGAGAAGCCAACTTTGCTGCACCAAAATAAGCTTTTGTCTAATGCATTAAACTTGGCTAAATGTAACAATCCTGTTCTTATAACTGAGAATAAATTTGCTTTCCAAATTCATTTGAAAACTACATACCTTTCTTTTAATACAGCAATCGTACAAAATCCTTTTTTAAGTTTGAGATCTGCGAAGAATAACACTGCTTTACCACAAGAAAGAAAAAACATTGGACTACTTTCCTTGGTTAAAATATTTTGCATTTAACTTATTGTAGAGCAAGCAAAAAAAAATCTTTCTTTTTAAAAAATTATGTTCTTGGCCCTCGGGGCGTTTTGGCTCGACAATTTTGGCCCACATGATAAAAATTTGGACACCCCTGGTCTGAACTATAGACCTTAATTGCTATTTCTGGCTGGAAGAAGAAACCTATTAATGTCTGCAGTGATGGGTCTCAGCCTGTTAGAATGTGCTGCAGCCACAGGAGCCCTTTACAGTCCCCACCTATGTTTAAATCCAACCTTCATTTCAAATGGTCACTGCTCCTCTCTGGAGGCAGAAGAAAATTGTTCTGGGAAAATAAGAAATAGAAATGGAATTGGATGTGGTTGCTATAGCTATGATCCCCCACCCCCATACTGAGCTGCACTCAGCCTCAATGACTGATAAAGTTAAGTGTCTTGTGATTTAATCCCTTGCTCAAAAACAACCATTTTCCCCCATAAAAATAGGCCTGAGAATGAGTTTGATTATTTATTAGAACATTTAAAGAAATTGTTAACTTACATGAAGAGAAGGGATAAACAAACAAACAAACAAAAAAAAACAAACAACTGCAGCAGCTGCTGTGTTTTTGTTACAGGAACGCATCAGTTAAAGGGTAAGAAGTCCTTGGGATGGTGGACATGCAGAATGTGTTCGAGGCGAGGATGGCAGAGTGAAAAGAAGAACTCGGCTTGAATAATAAATGGTGTGTGGGAGCAGCTCAGATGTGTAAATCTTTATGAATCTCACTAAAACACTCATACCATGGAATAGAGAACAGCGCTGGCTGACTGTATCTGGAAAACATGCGGAGAGTTTTACTTTCACATGTTCCATGTTCCATTAGGACAAACCAGCATGAGTGGCTACAGAAAATGATGACTGATGTGTTGCAGTCAGAGAAAATGACATCTGTTTGAAACAAACAGTCACAATCACATCATTAATTCAGACTTATTGATTGTATTGATTACACTGCATAGAGTGCCTGTAACTCACACTGTCATATGGCTTTTCATTAATCATTACTGTAATACTCACTTGAATTTATCAGTGCATTTTACCAGGATGAATGATTACACAACACACAACTTCATAGATTTCTGAGGTTGGGGCTCCTAACGTTAGCCTGCATTTTTCATTCCAAATAAGGATTTTAAAATGTCATGAAAGGTGATATTATTTGGAAACACTTTGATGAAGATATCAGTACTGATAAAAACCATATTTTACACACTCCTATCCTTCTCATCTGTGAGCTTTTAGCCATTTTATTGCTTTGAGACTCCGTCCAGCAGGCTGACTGTTCCACTGGAATGCAAAGAATGAGCTCATGTCCCTTGAAATATCCACTGTGTGCAGAATTATGAGACAAGTTGTATTTTTGCAAGTTATTTTTAAAATATTGAACAAAAGTGTTCCAATGTGGTAATGACTCTAGAAGATTTTTTTTAACGTACTAGTAACACCGGACTACATGCGTCTCTGCTACGCTGAGCATTTCACTGGAAGAGCAGGATAATTCCTGAAAGACGTGTTTATGGTTGATGCATTGAACCGGGCATGAAGCCGGGAGAGCACCAATCACACCACTGGAGCCTCTGAGCGTTGGCCGCCTGGCGCGCTGCTGCGGCTGCATCTCTGAACTTTACCTTGGCCCGGTTTGCGAACCACCTCTTACACAAACTGGACGATTTCAAATTCAAATTTTGAATTTGAATTTTTTATGGTGTTCTTGTACAAAAGCTACACCTGCAACGGGGTTTATAGTAACCCCCAGTGAGGACTCATGTTTCTTCGGACAATACTTGTTTTGCTGTTTTGTTTATGCCACCAAGGTAGGCGTCAGACCTCTCACAGCATTATAGTTAAAAAAAGTTATTTGTTATTTAAATGTGTTGAACCCATAACTATTCTATGGATTCTGTAGAATCAGGCAACTTGCTATTCCAAAACCTGAATAAGACACTGGCATCTCCTCTGATTGGCTGATGGTTGGTGAGTGCTAGCATCGTCACTGCCATGAATTTTAATGGCTTATCACGTAAACAGAAAGAAAAAAGAGACTTTAAAAAAAAAAATCTAATCATTCCAACAGCGGAAAGAGCTGATCAAATGTTCACTGCGCCAGGACTTATTCGGCAGATTGGTTTTCATCTCCCCTTTACTGCATCAACAAAACAACACAGAAACATGTAACTGTGTTTCCAAAGACCATAAAATAGCGCAAATTGTAATTACGAAAATAAATTGGCTTAATGGAAACAATTTCGTAAAAATATCATGATTTTTGATAGAAAAGATTTGTGTATTTTGCAAAACTGCAACGGAAATACTTTCCTTTTTATGAAGCCAGTTTAGATGCTGCAGCAGAACTCCAAAAAAGTATAACGTTATTTCTGATCAGAATGAAGATGGCGTAACCCTGACAGATGTTCTGTGCATAGAGGGAAAACTGCAGAGCTCTCCTCGCTGTACTTCCATAAAACACACTTGTTTTTCTTCTGTCTGTTATCCGACTTGTTGCTTCCTTCATCTGCTTTTTGGCGCCTCCCTTTGGATAGATTTATTACTGTAGCTGTCGGATTGCACAGCCAGTGTGGTCAGAAAAATCCCACAGTGTGTCGGACCGGTAGACTGACAAGATTTAAGTCACTCAGGCTTTTCAGTTAAGTGGAGGCAAGAGAGGACTGGGGGGCATGAAGACGACCACAGAGAGAATTTACCACTCAGAGCTGATGAGACCAAATATTTGCATTTGAGTAAAGAACACAGAAGTTTTTCAGAAGTGTATTCATTAACATATCTTTGTAATGCTACACTTTGACTTGTTCTAAATGACCCATCAGACCATTTCTTTACTTCCCTCCAACCTGAAATCTTTCTACCACATGTAGGGAAATATAACTGATAATATCTCCACAGTAACCTACAATATATTCAAACTCTCCCTGCAAGCTGACAGAATTGACTTACTGGAAGATAGTACTCAAGATGATATGACAATATGGCTTGAAAGATTATTTATTGCTAATTTATTTTTGTTTGCAGGGATTTATACCATCATAGTCGTGTATGATGCAGATCACTGCCTGGTCTCAGTTTTGCTGCTGGTGCTACTTAATGAGGCACAAATACAAACATTGCGCCGAGAACTGAGGGATAGTAAGCAGTGGGATCTAGCAAACGAGACCGTTTTGTATTAGTTTTACATAAGATTTCAACGTCTGATCGTCAAACCTTTATGTCCGTGTATCTACCTGGGAGATTAAATGGAATCATCCACCTTCACATGGGAAAGAGGGAGAGAGAGGAACAGGGTGAGAGAAACAGAGCGGTGGGGGAGGGGTACATGGAGCTTATTGTAAACTGTAAGAGGTGTGCAGCAACTGGGACAGATTATGTCTGCGGAAACGAGGACTGCAGGATCCCACCCATCCCCCACACTGCACAGAGACACACGCACACACACTACAGCTCATTTGTGCTTGGCCGGTCACCACACTGCAATAGATAGATTCCACCCCACCCCCTATCTTCTGCTCAGTCATTCAGACCTGGGAGAGTCAATAACAAGCTGACATCATCATTGGTTTTGTAGGATACAGTGCTGCCTTTATTCCAGCAGCCATATGTGTGTGTGTGGGCGTGTGTGTGTGTGTGGGGGTGTGTGTGTGTGTGCGTGTGAGAGAGAGGAAGAAAAAGAGCAACATCTTCCATGCTGCTGATGAGGCTGGAGGCTGAGGAGCAGAATGCAGGTCAGCAGGTGGAGATAGGTGGTCACACACACACCCCCACACGCCTGCACACACACGCAAACACAGGCCTGTACACCCCTGACAGCGAGAGAGAGAGAGAGAGAAAGAGAGAGAGACAGAGATATGTCATATGGGGGAGGGGAAGGGGCACCATGAAGTACCCTTTCTTCTGTGGCCTACAAGTAGCCAGAGCCATTTGACACATGCACAATAGTCCATGAAATATTCCAGACCTTCTGCAGAGGGGCTGCCTGTGGGAATATTAATAACCATGACATTTAGTTAAAGATGGTCCAAGCTCTGTGGAGAGAGAGAGAGAGAAAGAGAGAGCTGCAAAATTATGTGTCCTTATTTTATTTTTTTTACCTTTGTGCTATATATATATATATATATATATATATATATATATATATATATATATATATATATATATATATATATATATATATATATATATATATATATATATATATTTCGTATATATATATATATATATATATATATATAAAAATCACCAATTCTTTTCGGCAAAATATAATTTACACACACACACACACACACAAAAAAAGTCATTTTTGGTAAGAAATAACTCAAGATCTTATTTTAGGAAGGTGATGATGTGCTGTATATAAGCTACGCTGTTCAAAATTACAGAATAAGAAGCACTGTGAGAAATCGTGGGGTGTATTGTGAAGCAGAATAATTTGATGTATCTTCAGTAACCATTTTCTGGGTAATGTGTCCATAAAAATGCTTGAGTGGGACCAAGTGCACTTCACCTCACAGAAAGCTATAAACCTTCAGATAATGTGAAAAAAATTTTTTTCTTGTAATGCCTTCTGTGCGTTCCTCTTACAAAGCAGGCTGTGTATTTTCAATTACTGGAGCTCATTTCACAAAGAATCTGCTGCCTTGAAGGTCTGTGAACAACGACAGGAGATAACTCACTTCATATTCTAATGTGTTTGTGTGAAACAACTCAATATGCCTCTCTAGTCAGATGTTCAAATACATTCATTGAATGAGTCTTTGAGCCTTTATTCAAGAGTGTCCCAAAAATATAAAATAAAACATTGTTTTTTTTTTCCAAAGCAAACAACACACAAGTTTAGATTTATTGTGGGATTTTTTTCTAAAGTAAACACTCCGAATTATCCATCCAGGGTGAAACAGAAATATAAACCCACCATATGCCCCTTAGCAAAATGAAGAAAAGCCACACACTTTTTGAAGCCATCCAAAAGTTTCTGGTGTACTCCTGGCTGGTTAGCTAACCGCTGTTCTTGGCAGAACCAGTAGAGTTCATTTAAACTGGCTTTTCAGGACAGACTTGGCTTTTAAGCATGGGCAATACATTTTTAATAAGGTTGAGGTCAGGGTCATTCCAGAAGCTTAATGTCATTCTGCTTTAAGCATTCCCAAACCCACTTCTGATGTGTCTTTGGGATCATTGTCCTACCGGAACACCACGCTGTGTAACGCTAACCCTTAGAACTAAAGCTAGATACCATCAAGCTTTAGATTTAGGGTTAAATATGAGGATGTCTTCATAATCCCAACTGCTGGCAGTGAACCAGACCCTTAGCATGATGCTACCACTGCTATGTTTCACGGTTGCTAAAGTGCTTTTAGGCTTCAGGCCTTTACCCTCGCACCTCCAAACAGACGTGCAATCTTTGCCTTGTTTGATCATAAAATCTTTTTGTCTAGAATACCTTTGCTTTGTCCATGTGGAAAGCTTGAAACTTCAGTCAAGATGGAGTGGACCCTACATGGGTTATTGACTACAACTGCCCATGTTTAGCTGAAATCCTGGAATACTTGAGACCTCCTCTAAAAGCACTCATAATTGCCTATTTTAATATTTCAAACACCAAATATATCTTAATATGTATTACGCAGAGTCAAATATTCTTGACTCTACTGCAAAAACCACAGTCTTCCTTATATCCACTTTTAGGGGTACAGCCAATCAGTGGACAAGAAAGGGAACAGTGTTTTGCCTTCTTTACCAGGTTGTTTTTAGCTCCCTGGTTCTGATGCTGCTGCCCCAACAGGTGACAGCAGAAGAGATGATGCTCTCAACAACAGACTAATAGAAGAGCTGCAGCATCTTGGTGCAAACCTTGAAGGATCTTAGCTTCCTCAGGAAGTCCAGTCTGCTCTGTCCCTTCATATAGATGCTTCTCGCTCCGGTCCAGTCCAGTCTGTTGTCCAGATGAACACAGAGGTATTTATAATCCTCAACCATCACCCCTTCTTCTCCCACGATGGAAATAGGGTTTGATCTAAACCATGTTTTGTTCACATTTAAGATGAGATGATTGTTTCCACACGATGACACAAAGAGTCCACCAGATCTCTGTACTCAGATTCTTGTCCATCTCTAATTCAACAGACAACTGCAGAATCATCTGAGTATTTGAATAGATGACAGACATGGGACTTGAGCTGGAAATCTGAAGTGTACAGAGTGAAAATGAATGGTGAGAGTTCAGCTCCCTGTGGTGCTGCTGTGCTGCCGACCACCTGGTTAGACTCACAGTTCTTCAGTTTCACAAACTTTGGTCTGTTTGTGAGGTAGTTGTGGATCCAGGTGATTGTCTTGACGTGACACAAGTGGAGAAGGTTTGTCAGCCATATCAAAATTTGTGTATTTCACAAAACTGCAATGGAAAAACTTTATTTTTTTCTTTTTTTTTTGCGTCATGCCAGTTTGCATACAGCAGCAAAACTAAAGAGGAAGAAAAAAGTTATTTTGCACCAGAATGAAAATGGTGTTTTTGTGTCCTTCTTAAGCCATGATGCAGGGCTAAACTCTTCTGCTGAGCTCAACAGATACGGGTTCTTCAAAGCACATCTGTTGTTAACAGCTGTTGTGTTTTTAGCAGAAACCAAATACTGAAAAAAAAAATAAAGAGGAAGCATAATTTTCCATAATTTTCTATTTAAATAAACCTTGGATTAAAAAAAAATGTTGACAAGGTTTTTTCTGGTACAGCAATTTTTAGGTATTCTTTTGTCACAAAGTACTGTGGTTGGATGATACGTAACAAGCACGCCCCCCCCCCTCCACCAGTAGGTTACATGAGAGAAAACAGCTCATTAGAGAAGCTCTGGCTGAAGGCTCATTATACAGAGAGAACTGAGGAAGGAACAGAAAATATTACCACATAAACCGGAACTTGTGAAGCTTCTGACCACGACTGTAGCTTATGTTTCAGTGAGTAACCACAAACATTACGGCTGAGAAAAAGTCTGAAAAAACTTACAGTGAGAAGGAAGTACTGGCCAAAGAGCATAGTCACAAAGAGAGACAATGGAAAATATTGAACATAAAAATGTCTAAAACTCCTATTGCAACTAAAGGGGACAAGCCAACCATGGGTGGACGAACATGTTACCAACAACTTTATCAGTCTGGTTTCTATTTAATTTCCCGTACTTTTTGATTTTGATTAATAGGTGCATTCAGTTTTTACTGATATTCACGATCCAGTTGTCTACATGTTAAATGAGACACATCACTGGGTTGTCTTCTCAGTCTTCCATTATTTGATTTATTTATCAAACTCCTCAGATGTTGGGTGACCATTTATGCTATTTTAGATTGCACAAAGCTTCCCTTTAGTACTAATATACTAGTACTATTATTTGAATCCCCATATTTCTCTGGCAATTAGGTTATTAATTAACTTTTCAAGAAAAGAAGGAAGTACTTAAAGTTGACCTTTCTAAATGCTCCTTTAACACCATGGCATATTAAAATTTGCTGTCTGAGACTTCGAGAAATCAGATTATAGCAGTTTATGAGTCTGAAAAGAGACTTAAAGAGGCCTCAGAAGGATTTGAAATTAGCCATTTGTCTTTGTGGAAAATACTTACAAGTGTAGGAAATTCAAATAAACTCCCATCAAACTCAGGTCTAACTCTTTGTCCTGAGAGATGAGCGCCAGATGCAAAAAGAAGTCTCCAAACATCCTAAAATGTCATCATAAGACCTAAAGCCATTATTCGTTTCAATGTGAAAGTGTACAATATTTTATTGGAGGTTTACATAAAGGAACTATTTCTCTCCAATGCCTCAATTATGCTTCTTTGTTGCTGCACTGTCTGCTCATACTGCGTAATGTAATTTTCACCATGTGTAGCTGCCCACTGGGGTACTGATAGTCTGAAATAAATTCTCTTACTTCTTTATTCTCATGGTCTTCTGAGTAGAGACGTCCTTAACCAGCAAATTACTGCTCTCTGAGGGCCTTTAGTTAAAACTGCATATTTCTGAGTGAAACACACCTGTTTGAAAGCACCAAGCAATTCATATGAAGACAAAGAATAATTCGTTAGGAAAAAACAAACAAACATGAAATTTATGTCAGATCATGACTATGAAACAGAATTCAGACAAAGATCAGAATTATTGGAGCTACAGCAGACCCCTGCCTAGGCCAGTATTTGTGGATTCAACTATTCGCAGTTTTCACTGAGGATCGTCACTCCAAAGTCCCCTATTGGTGGATATTTTTGTACAGCAGATCTAAAATATTTGAAAGAAAGTGCAGCTTGGGAGGCTGAGATACCAAAGCACAATGCTACTTTATATATTATTTTCTGGCTTTAACTTTAAACTTTAAAAATGATGTAGTTTTATGTTATTAAAGCTAAAGTTTAATCAGTAATACGTTTATAACAAATTTATGTCAGATCATGATTTCAAGTTGTCATAATAAAGACATTTTGAATAATGTCAACTTTGTATTAAAAGTGGCATGATTGATACTTTATGACAGCAGTCATAAATATTCATGATTTACTCATGTTCATGACAGGTGTTATGTCAGTCTTATTCACAACACGTCAAATAAAGTGTTACCAACATTTGTTGTAAAGACCAGGAATCATCTCTGAAGGTTATTTATTTTTGCATGTTTTTATTTGAGATTCATGCCGATAGATACCTAGCTGCACCGTTAGCCTAGCTTACTGTAACCAACCTGCTAAATTTAACTGCTTTTAATCTATTTATGTATTTTTTGGCTAAAGTGTAAAAATAGATAGACTCGTGATTTTTTTTCCCTCTAGTTTTTGTTTCTTGTTTATGTGAAACTAGTCTGGCCACTTCTTTACTCACAGTGGTATTTGCACCGTTATCACTACAATCCCCAGCACTCAGAAACAAAACAGAGCTTTTGCAGTGCAGTGATGTTTTCCTTGAAAGGCAGACAGGCAAGTAGTTACAGCCACAACTGCTGTGCCCTTCCCCACTACACACAGGCACAGACAAACCATGTACTGTGTGACACACACACACACACACACACCCACACCCACCCGCCCACACACCCACACACAGATATGCACACACATAGCCTACACAACATTCCAATCAATTTTCCACACTCTGGGTTTAGCATTCCAGCCTTGCAGCTCCTCTCCTTTCACTGAACACAGGCAGCCTTGTGCAGTAGTCTGCTGGTGTGTGTGTCTGTTTGTGTGGATAAAAAGCTGTAGATGTTGTTATAGTAGGGGGCCATGTTGAGCTCAGTTTCTGATCCATGTCAGCCAACAAAGTGCTCTACCCTCCCACCTCAAAACTGGACTCCTATAAAATGACTTGCAGAAATATTCATATCCTAACCACAAGCTTCAAAAGTAAACTTTATTTGCAGTGGACACCGCTAACATAAACGTTAGTTTCACTAACGTTAAAGACCAACACAAATCAAGTCAAATCAAATTACATCTTCTACCCTTGAACACCAATTTGATGTTGACATTATAATCTGCCTGTTATATAATACTATAAATAATATTGTATTTTATGTTTATATCTTGTTGTCTGGTCTTTTATTTTGATCTTGTTTCTAGTAAATCATCAGTTTAGAAAGATTCTTTAAAAATTAACTCGGGGGAAGCTTAGTGCGCAAAATGTTTTAAAAGTTAGCAAAAGTGCTAAAGCACTAAACAAAGAAAAAAAAATGATCAGATTAGCAAAAATGTGCCCATCACTGCTATTTTTTGAAGTTGAGGAAAAATAATGCAATAATTTTCCGATTTTGCTTCTAAATTAAATTTTTAATTAAAATAAATAAATAAACACACACATATATATATATATATATATATATATAAACAAAAAAAACCACTTTTTATAAAAGTTCCAAAATCCAGTCTTTATTTTAAACTCTACAAATAAAGTAAGGTTATATGGATGGAAGCAATTCAGATTTAAAGAAATGTCAACACAACTTTATGTTGTCAATCCGCTCCACATAAAAACACAGCTCTAAAAACCACAGTCATGTGAGAAATAAACATTCATTAATCTGGAGAGGAAAATATAAAGCTTGTATCTTTATACAGCAGTGTATTGTCAGACATTCTGCTGCATTTTGTATGAACGCTGCTCATCAGCATGTACACTGATGTGCATGTAGCACAGAGAAAACCTGCTGTCCACACTAACACATCGTCTCCTCAGCTGAAGGAGCTCAGCTGGGCTTTGTGTGCAGTCGGCTACACATTTGACTACAGTTCAGGTAATTTCACGGCTCAGTGGTGCTGGTCCCGACCGTGCTGTGGTAGTATAGTCAGCGACATGTAAACATGTAAGTGGAAATGCTTCAGCGATCAGCAGGGACCACTGCATATGAAACAGGCAACAGTTTCTAATGGTGCTGAAATCTTTGTGGAAATGGGTATAAATACTAACAACAGAAAGTTTGGAGAGAACTGATCCAACTGTGCACGGCTTCCTTTCACTTCCTCCACTGTCATTCCCAACCTATAGGCAGGCTAGAATTGTAAAACAAAGCAGAAAATTGACATCATTGTTCACAACTTCTCCTGTTTGCTGTTTGGCTAGTTTGAAATTTAACAGTAGAAATACAGCTCAAAGGCAGAAATCTCACACAGAGCACTAGAGGGAAATGAGAATCAACCAGCATTGAAGACAATGGCCAGGCTAGGGAAAATTAGAAGTCCTCAGTTTTACTTTTTACAAATCGAGTAAATTGATGGAATTAAATCAGTCTTTCATTTAAATAGCCTTGAAAGATATGATGTCATAGGAAACTATATGTTTGAAGCTGAAAATACTCTTTTTGTGGGAAGAAGTGGTCGAATTGAAATATTCTGTCATGTGGATGCATGTATGAACTGCCACAGAAACACTGCAACTGTGACCAAAATGTTGTGACAATGACCGGATAACGTGTGGATGTGAGATGTTGGAAACTGAAAGGGAAACTTATGCTGTCTGATTAATTAATTTGACTAATAACTATCTGACCAAACTTTTCTGTTGTATAAACCAATGTGTTCTAGACATCTGACAAAATGGCATCCGATGGATGGATGGATGGATGGATGGATGGATGGATGGATGGTGCTTTCTTAGCTATTGAACTGAATTATAGATGGATTTACTATCACTGTCTGAAATCCCTTCCTTGGTTCAGACAGAATTCAATTGTATTTCAAGGAGGCTGAATTGAAATGAAATGGATTTGTTGGCATGTTTCTGTTGTAGTTTGATCTGGGCTTTATTATTATCAGGACTACAAAAAAACTGAAATGAACTTAGTTTTAACTTTTTGCAATCAATCCATGTTTCGGGGAAAGTGTAGAGGTGTTAGAATTACTTTGTAAGCATAATAAATGAAACACTGAGCAACATATTTGATGTGTATGATTTTGGTGATGACATTCATCAAAATGTAATGATTAGTCATTTGATGACTGCATGGTGTTTTCTTTATAACTGTGTAATATTCTCTTTTTGTTATGTAAAGCACCTTGAACCACCTTGCTGCTGAAATGTGCTATCCAAATAGATTTGATTGATTGATTAATACTGTATATGGCCTACTTGAAGCAGTGGCACACACTGTGACTGTGTGCTTGAACAGGAAGCAGAAAAAAGGAGGGTTACAGAGGTTTTATGAGTGAATCTTTGAAGAGACATGTTCCCCTGGGTCAGCTTCTGTCTCAGCTGCTTAGTCTAGAAATCCATTCCAGTGGCGACTGGAGGTGAGGATTAAGGAGACCCATTACAGCACATTAGAGCCTATTGGCTGCTTCCTGAAGGATAGGGTGTTCCTCTCACATTAGAATGCTCATCAGTGCTGATGTTCCTCGTATTCAGGGATTATATTATAAGTAGACGTTTTATAAAAATCTTCTCAGCGATCTTGTTTAGACGTAACTTCGTCAGCCACCATCGTGACAGGAGACATCGACTCGTCCCGTACCACCCTAACCAGTTCTTCCATCACCAGCTCTCTGATAGCTGGGCTATTATTTCATATTCTTCAAATGCTTTAATGGTTTCATGCTCTGCAGGGAGAGAAATGACCCAAGTTCACTGGCCTTCTGATTGGCTTTTTTTTTTTTAAACAGTCCTGAATCGTGGTTTCCTTCTCAAACTACTGGAACTGTAAGGATGACAATGTTTAAAACAATTATGTTAAAAAACACAGCATAAAATAATTAACGTCATAATTTAATGTTATTACTCTTGATAATTGAGCTAAATCAGTATAGTTTGGATTAGAAAAAGGAAGCAACAGAAAAAACTAATGGGCCAGTTCCAGGTAGGTTGTTTGCAACCAATCTGGCAGATGGTTTTGCTGGACCGTCAGAACATAGTTCATCTTCTGACCCATTTTCCCCTTACAACTTTTGTTCTTTATAAGACATAGAACCATCTGCTCAGCAGGAACATGCTCTGGAGCAGACTTTACGCTTTTGGTGGACTGTGAACATTTATTTGGCCAGGAAAAACTCAACATAACTCATGGGGTGCCATTTGTAAAAAAAAAAATTACAGCAATATTTTGGTTTATTTAGCTTGTAATACAGAAAAAAAAATGGCCATTCATTTCTCAGTCAATTCTTACCCATATTATCTATATATTTATAAAGGTTCCAAACTAAGTATTCATTTCACAAGTTAAATATTTAGCTGAAAGTAAATATTTAGTTAACTATTTATTTCAGGAGCTAAATATTTAGTTTGGAAACTAAACCTTTCCAAGGCATTTTATTTTATTTGTATTCCCAATATGTGCCACCAAAGTGATTTGCAGCATTACAGGTCCGAGCAAAAATAAATAATTTTTTGATCATGTTTCGTTGTAGTACTGACTAAAAGTACCTTAAACTTCCAATTTTCCCTCCTCGTGTTGTAAATGGCCTGTGCAGTAAATACCAATGAGAAACAGATTCAGTGAAAAGTGAGCAGATTCCTTCCTTCACCCTCCTTTGTTCTCTATCTGCGCTGCGCCACCTGTTCTCTCCGTCTCTCACTGATTCCAGTGAAGAGGCTGCCATGACGGATCTTCTGTTTTCAGAGGAGAGGAGCTTAACTTGAGAGAGCTCTGCAGATCAAAGCATTCACTCACACTCACACACACCCACCCCCACGTGCACGTCTTCAAGCACATGCACATAATTTCTTCTGGAGTAATGTGGGCGTGCACTTGCGTGTGTTTTAGCATTTCCAATGGTGTAAGACTAGTTTTTTTTCAATAAATAATATATTGTGAAGACCCACTGCTCCTGGTTGGTCCCAAAGCCTGGAGCCCCATCAGAAGAAGTGCTGTTTTTGGGTTAGAGGTGTGTGTAACGTCACAGGGAAGGAAGGATGAGAAATGTCAGCATCAAACTGGAGCTGACAGAGTCTTTCCCCTGGCTCTCTCAACGCATTCCACACCCATAGAAAATATTTGTAGCAAATAAGAAACTACTCCAGGTATTCAGCAGCTTCTCATTCTTTTACAGCCCAATATTTGTTTCTGAGTCCATTCTGGCTGAAGTATGTCAGGCCATGATACATTTAGGTATTGACTGACACAATTTCTCCATCTGAATTGTTTTAGATTTGACTTATTGAATGGCGCCCTCCCTCTCCCCCCGATGCTTTGAAGCATCAATCTATTCAGAGGTATTCTGTTTCTCTCTTTGAATACCTTCAGTGCAAAGGCTTCAAAATATGTGATGGGATAAATAAATTATATGTGAGATCTGAACATTTTTTAAAAATAATTTATCATGGGTGTTTGAGTGTTGTTTTCCATTTGTGTTTGTTTTCTGGTCATTTCTGAGTGTTTTGTCATTTGGATTTTTCCATATGGAAATAATGAATTATCTTTTCTAGGTCGTGTTTTATTAGTTCATTCCTTTGTGTGAACGCTCTTCAGGAAGCGGCCCATTCCGCCAGTGTTTCCTGTAGGGGCTGGGTCTTGGGGGACTTCACAGAGCGCAGAATGATCGCCTCCTCACCGCCATATCCTGACTTTAGGTGATCGGTCAATACTTGCATGTGAAACTAATCTTATCCACCAGTGTTTACTACCACTACCACCACAAAGCTGCGTTCAACAATAGTCTTCCTATTGTCCCAAACTTTGCAACTTTTTTGCTACATTTAGTACAGAAACAAATCGATGTAGGCCAGAAGCACTCAGGGTTTGTAAATATCGGCCAGAAAACTGTAGTGCACTCCTACTTTTTTAATAACAGCAATCTGTCTAAATAACAACTGAGTAATGACCATTAATAAAAACAAAATACATTCAACAGCTGTTGAAGAAGTACTTGAATATGTCTTGAGGATTAAACATTTAGGCTAATTCTACGTTGTACCTTTGCCATATGAACCAGGAATAGAAAAGTTATTTCTGCTAACTAAAGAAGACCAAGTATTGCTTTCTAAACAAAATTTTACGGATTTGAAAAAATTGATATTCTTGTTTTTGCAAGTCTTTTTCTGTCTACTGGTGGGAGTGTGTGTTCGTTCACTCGCATGCGAGCCCACAGCACTCAGCGTGTGTGAGCGCCGGTGACAGAATAGAAACGCATGCCTTCGTCCAGCTTTTGTAAATTTTGACGTTGGTATTTTTGAAGGTTTGAAGGTTTGAAGCTGAGAAGCGGTGTGGCTTGAAGCGCATTCAATGCGTCAACTGTGAACCAAGCTTGAGAGAGAACTGAAAATAAAGGAACGACCTCATAGACAGCAGTAGGTCATGATAGGAGTCACTTACTCTCCTCATCACCTTATCAGCCCAGGTCCATTTTTCCAGCATTCAGTCTCCCAATATTTACAAGCCTCTTCTCCTCTCACCACTCCCTGGTTCCTCCCATGAAATCCTGTTTCTTTCCCGTTTATACCTTGCTGACTTTCATTTCTTATCCCTTTGTTTTTTGCTCTGCTTTGGCTCCCTCTGTTCTCCATGGTTTTTGTTGAAAGTTTTTGGTCTTTGTTTTTTTCTTTTTTAACTAAATCTACAAAATCTACTCAGTGCCTCTGCCCCCTGCATTTGGGTCCTCCATCCATTTACCCTTCATGACATTATTTTATCGTAAACCAGTTTTTGATGAAAGAAGACGGCAATGGACAGCAGCCATCAATCGTAGGATTGGCAGCCCTCATATTGGCAGCCCCCCAGCATAGATTTGCAGCAAACATTTTTTACAAGGTAAAAATATTAACATTCATGCACTTCACAAGTAAGTAACATTACTAAAATGCAATTAAGTATTCCACTATGGAGAAGGTCTTTGTGTATTAGTAACCACTGAGAGGATCCCCCTCCATCATGTAGCCTAGCATGTAGAAAAAAACTGGTAAGCATCCAGACTTTTCTACTGTTTTATGTTTGCTCCAATGTAAGGGGAAACGCTTTTTACAATATAGTGGAATAAATCATGTGTCATGGCAGGCTTTTACTATTACTAACCAAAACAGAAATGGAGAACTTGGGTGTACTCACCAGTTCAGAGCTGGCGTTTGAAGTGGTAACTGGAAAGGTGCTACTTCTGTTGTTTCTGATGTTAAAATGAGCATTCTTGTTTTGGCAGCTGTCCAACCTTCTGTCAGCCTCTCAGCATGCAGTGAGCAGACCCAGTACTGTATTTGTCCTCCTCAAACGTCGCTGTGGCAGTGAAAGTTGATCTTGACCTCTTTCCAGGCACCAGCTTTGGGCACAGGCCCAGGTTCTGGCAGAGAGCCACTCTGCTGTTTGCAAGGCTAACGTTCTTGGTCTCAATCCCCTCGTAACTTTGAGAAGTCGAGAAGTTTGATGGCTCAGTTCCATTTCTGAAAAAGTGTTTAAAAAGAATGATGTCAGCCTCTTGTCAGATTAATATTTCTGTTTTTATCTCTTTTTCTGTGGTCCACTCATACATTCTGTTGGCACAGGATGAAGGTTAACCGTCGACCAATGACAATATAGAAATCACTGTGGGCACTTTTTGCAAAGAATGCCAGCACTTATCATGACATAATCTCTTGTCCACTTGAAAATTGATAAAATGAATACTTTCTAAAGTTATTCATTTATAAAAACAAATTGCTATTCAGAGTCCCTTAAACACTGGGAAAGTAAGAGTTTATGTTTCCTGTATGTGTTTCCTTGATGACTAGTCCATGGTGTACTATGTACTAGTTATTATCATCAATCATTGATGATTTTCGATGATAGCATTTGACATGATGGCATGTTTATTCCATATTTCATAAATGGTCAATGTTTTTGTCACGTAGAGCACTTTGAACTGTCTTGTTGCTGAAATGTATTATGCAAAATAAACCTGACTTATTGCACCTTCAATTACTGTTGGTAAAGTTTGCAGGTTTTCATCTAAAAGTCAATCAGACGTTGGAAACATTACGTCAGCTACTTGTGATTCACCAGTGCAACAATAAGGAAGGCAGAGAAGTCGATCAAGACCAAGAAACTGGAAGCTGATTGGAGCCTCTCAGTCATTAAGCTGACTGACCGGCACTGATTTCTAAGATGGCAGAAACAACACCTTGTTCCGGACGGAGAAGTGTGGATTAAAGAACTTCAAGTATGTGTGGTTAATTAACCATCTTTAAAGCAACCATTGTTATAATTATGTTGAATTTGTTAAGTACAGATAAAAAAATAGCTGTGGTTTATTTTGGACTTCAACAAGTTTGAAGTTTGAAAATCTGGTTCAATCAACTAGTGACCTCTGTATGTTTCAGTCTGTGATGCTGGAGTTGTGTTTTTTTTCTTTATCTTTGTGGAAGAACTGGAGGAGTACAGACCCATTGAATAAATGACAATATTATTGAAAAACCCTTCAATTTTAGGATTTGTATCACTAAGTGAAACATTAAATAGATTAATTACACAGATGGATGTATGAAAAAGAACCTTTGAAAAAGGTTATTTTCCAAAAGTACTTTTAATCTTACATATGACTCTCTTTAGAACTCATTCTAAATTCTTAAATATTACATTTGTAATACACCACAGAATGGAGAACTGGTAAGTATGGCTAATGCTAATGCTTGCGATAGATGTATTTGTGCTTTTATATGTGTATTTATGTTTTTATCTGTCACATTGAAGGGTTTTACTTATGTTCTGTATGGCTGCAGAAAAAGCATAGCGCTATAGTGATAGCATGGCTAGACTATAGGGTTCTGTATAGGCTACAGGGTTCTGGATAATTTGATCACAAAATCTAGACAGACTCTGGCCAGATTTTATTTTCAATTATCAACTAAAAGTCAGACTGTGATCTGCAAAACAATTGCAAACAATCCTCCAATGATTCATCATGATGGACAATGAAACAGACTGTTGACTGATCCACATGAAACAGCATTAGCCCTCAGTGTGTGCATCAAGTGTCTTGTAGCAAAGTCGGAACAGGCTCAGTCCTGGATAAAACACACACTTACTGTAGGTTCACTACTATGTTTCTGCACTTTTTGGAGTGGTTTTGTGTACAACACAGGCTTAGGTTCTGAAGACAATCAATATCCTATTCAGTTTCAGCATAGAGATGGAAACCAGCTGTCCTCTGAAGGGCTGCGTGGATAAGCAGGAATAGACAACAGACGGATGGATGGACTGTTTGATCCTCGTGGCTCCTGGATCATTAGTCATATTCTGGGTCAAACATGTAAGTCTGAATCCCTGCATCAGGTAACCTGGGTCTTCCCTTTGAAATGCAGCCTTTAGGTAAATTCTGCACATGAAATGTATTCTTTTTCTGTGCTCAACAATACATCATGAGAATAGCAGGTGTTCTGTTGATGTAAAAGACCTACTGAAAAATCTGCGATAATAACAAGAACAAATTGTGAACACTGTGTGATATTTCAATATGCTGCAGCCCCCAAGCACAAGCCAAGTATTTGTGTTAGAGAGAGAGAGAGTATTGTTATGTTGCTTTGGGTTTTGAGTTTGTCATTGGTGAGGATTTGCTGCCTGGATACAGCTGAACCAATGACAGACTTCCTGAGTTTCCTTGGCAACACTATCAACTTTTACTGTGAATGAGGTATGATGTTACAAAGATAGAAAACATGCTAAGTACAAACACTGAACATCCAGTTCCTTCCTTTGTGTCTCCGGTGTTGTTTGGCCTGGAAGATGTTTGAAAGAAGAGCAGCGAGAGATGGAGCATGTTCCTGAAACCTCAGCAATTCAACATGAAGTACTCGCTTTTAAAAATGTTTGAGCTTGAAATGACTGTTTCAATGTTTAAAGCTGGCCTGTTGGCACAGTGTGAGAACTTTTTGACATGCTTTAGCGTTGCCTAATCCCACTGCGGTTTCTTATTGAGCACCCTGCATGGTAGACAGGAAGGAAGCAGGAAGCAGCTGTCAGCAGAACAAAGACTTATCACAACTGGTCACATCTGTTGAGTAAAAACGGCAATAAAATCAACAATTTATGTGCTGCCTTAGATAGACACTGATGAAAAAGCGAGCACACACAATCTAAATAGACACAGCAGAGTGTCTGAATCAAAAGGTCTAATCAGGAAGTTTCATTTTGCCCATTAACCAAACCATTTCCACTAATCTGGTCCAGACTGGAGCTGTATCGCTTAAAACGAGTGAACTTAGATCAAATCCAGTACAAATCCAGTACTTAAAGCAATTTCAATTTCAAATTATGCCAGTATGAAATGGGACTTCTGACTACAGTATTATTTATGATCACTGTGTGAGCACAAACAGAACATGTTTTTTGAAAGAGAAGGTGGCTGTAAGGATGATATAACTTAAGGGGTTACTCAATTCGTAGTGTAGGCACAACAAGAAAGAGCTTTTGTATTTCAATTATGGAACAAGTTAAACGAGGAGATAAACCAAAGTCCAAATTTAATACAATTTAAAAGGTCATTTTCACAAGATATAGAGATATGGGTGAGAGATAGCACTAATGTGTATGTGTAAATTGAGGCTAACGCATATGAGTGTGTGTGGATATGGATGTATATATTTAAACATATGTAAACCCAGATAAAATGGAAAATTAATTAACCTATGTGTTTTTCTTTTTTTTTTATCTTATTGAATAATGCAGGTCCATCTGAATGAGTTTGGGGTGTAGGAGTTCATAAGTTTCTTACTTCTTCCTACTCCTTTTCGAGCATGTTAAGATTATTGTGGTACAACAAAACACTTTATTGTATTCCTTGATCCTGTGTGTAATTTTATACTTTCTGGAGGGGAAGCCATGGCTGCCAAATAAAGATTTACCTTTGATTCTGCTTCTTTGTGTTTTAACCCACTGATTATTAAACAAGAACTCAGTTTGTATTTGCTCAGTTCCTCACCTTCACATGCATCTGTCAAGTAAGAGCCCCAGCCAGGCCTCATGCTCACTTCATCACCGCTACACACTCCATTGGAGGATAGTGGAGAAAAAGAGCTTCAGGCTTCCCCAGCTGATCGTGCTTTATGTTCAGAAAGTAAAGCCAACAGTTAAAAATGTATGGAAGACGTCAGTCTATGAGCCAAGTTAATGCTCTCATTGATTTGTTTCAGTTTCTGCTGTAGTAAATACTGTAGATCGTATTCATTAGAAGTTCTAACGATTTAACATAAATTTAACATATTTAAACAATTTTACACTGTTTATTTTTTTTTACTAAAAACTTGTTGTGCTGTTTACTTCTAGCTTATCTGAGCTTCTGTGCGGATTTTGTTCTTAATGAATGCTGGCAACCTTGAGTTAGACAATGACATTCTCATCTTGGCTTTATTTTGAAATATTATTCTGGGATGTAAACAAAAGTTTGAATGAGTGGTTCTTTATCAACCTTCATACGATCATGTACCACAAACACTGTGTTTGAGGAGGTGATCCACCACATTAAGTTAATTATTATCTATCTGTCCTGGTGTGTCACTGCTCAATTTGATGTTTGCTGCTGAACTATAATGGATTAGCATTACCCTTCAGCTAAATATGAATGCAAGAAAATGTAGCATTAAGGTTTTTAACGTTGGAGAGCGCAGCGCGTTTGCTGAACCTGAATCTGCTTCTTTCAGCCACGTTTGAAGGGAGAGTTTGGGGATGTAGACAGATGGCAACACTTTCCTGCTGTAAGGAACCATGGCAGACTGCAGAGCACTGCTGCTCTCTGCTTGACAAGACTGAGCAGGCATACTATATATGTGTGTGTGCGGGGGAGTGTGGGGGTGTGTGAGGAGCTCTGAGTGAATGTAGGTGAAAGGGCTTTGCTGTCAAAGCCAGGCAATGCAGAGCCCAGCAGAGCAGAGTGGAGCGGTGGAGAGGCGGATCGATATGGGAGGAAGGAGGAGGTGAGACACTGAAGCCATTTGATTAACTCTTGAAACAATGGCGGCAGTTTTGTGTTCTGTCTCATGCGAAAGTCTTTCAGTGTCGCGTCTTCATGGCCTTGCAGGGAAGTTGGGAGAGAAGAGGAGCAGCTGGGGTCAGCTCAGACTCAAACCAACTGGCCATCCCACATGAGTCTGTCCAAACAGGAAATGTGTGTATTTTAGTGGGGCTGTATTGTTCAGTTATTATTATGAGTGGATGTCTTCAATAGATGTAAATACTAAGGACTAATGATGCAAGGAAATCTGGTCAACTACTTGCTTCCACTTTATTGCTATGGAAATCTTAAGTTTTATGGAGTCAACTAACATCACGCGTACAGACTATTGTCCTTTTTGATTATGCATCTTGTGGTATAAGTAGAATTCCTTTCCACATGTTCTGGACCAGCCATGTGTGCAAGCAGAAAAATTATCAGTAGTTTGTTTTCTCCTTCCTTCAGGCTGCAGTTATCCTCACACAAACGCATCATAGAAAGAGAGTAGAAACATCAGCTTATGGCTCAGCAAGGCCTAGTTCAAGTACAGAGGTCTTCTTCAAAACTGCAACAGAGAGGTGGAGAGTTATGGATGAACTAAATAACTAGGCTTTAGAAATGGCACTATGAAAGCTGTCCTTCCATACAGCTGTTGGAGCTTTTTATAAACTGTAGAGCACTTATTACTTTAGACCAACATTTAGCTTTATACTTTTAATATCAGAGCAAGACCTAAGGAAACTCCTAATTTACAAATGTAGAATAAACTTATAAAGTATAATCTACTAAACAACCCTGAACAAGAATCAAGCATGGAGAACCAACATTTAGTTTTATATTGTACAAATCTAGAACTCATCCCAGAACAATGGAACCAACACTTGGTTTTGTGTTTACTAACAGAATCAAACATGGAGAACCAACATTTAGTTTTATCAGAACAAGAATCCAGAAAACCCCCTACTAGCTTATGAATTATGGACTACTACGTCTTATTCTTATTAAACATGGGGAACCAATATGTAGTTTTATACTTTTACCTTTTTTGTCTTTCTTTTGGTTTTGTTGTTTTGTTTCTATTTCCTTCCAATTCATGTAAAACATTATGGATTCCCTTGTTGCTGAAAATGTGCTACATAAATAACATGACCTTACCTATGGGCCTTCCCAAAGTTATTCATGCCGCCTGCAGATACAAACATCAGATAGTGGAAGCAGACTAGTTGAAGGATTATATCAATATTGCTGTCTGAAGGCATTTCTGCACACAATACGGCAACAGACATCTGACCAATCACACAGCGGAGCTCCAGCAGGTCCTGGTGTGGAGAAGGGGAGACAGTTTTCATCTGCATCATTACACATAATGTTCATTTTAATTTTTAAATCGTCCTGATTTATTATCAATGTTTACATAATCAGAACTACTGCTTTCTCTCCTTATTTATATGTACAAAAACCTTTCCCCCCTTTAGCTATATCTTTTAAAATTCCATTTAAAGCCTCCACATACAGTATTTCAGTTTGTTGTTCCTTTCTCTTTACCCACGTCTTATCTTCTGCATCCACATGCAGATGATGCACTGGTGCATATTTCTGTTTCCACTGGAGATCTCAGGTCCGTTTGCAACATGTATTTGTGGTAGCAACTGACGGATCCTAGGTCCTGTTTCAGCAACAGAACAGACACAAAACCGAAACACTTGTGGTTAATACAAAACATTCGAGGCTGAACATGTGTTCCAACTTGACACTGGTTCCTCCGAAGACATTCGGGGCATGTTGGCAATCAAGGAAACAGCTTGACTAACCTCCGTTTTGAAAAATTACTTTTAAAGAATCATGATGGGTCTCCTGGCATGCAGGGATGTTAAATGTGCAAACGCTCTGTGTTTGTGGTGCTCGGCTTCAAGAAGGATACACACACTACAGATAGACAAAATTACACAATGTACCTTGTTCTTTTGGGCTTGTGTAAAGTAAACGCTGTCAGAGAAAACAAAAAAGATCAAATCAACATAATTCATCCACAGCACAGCTGCAGAAAGACAGACTTCCTTAAGTAACCCAAATACTTTCCTAAGACAGCTTTAGAAAAGTCTTTGGTTATATAACACAAAGCTGTTTGGGCAGCAGGAGATGTTCACTGTTCACCAGGGAGAGATCTGCTTCCTGTGCTTAACAAGACTGAGCTATAAAAAGACAAAGATTCAGCCTGTCAGTGTGTATGTTTGTGTGGGAACCTGCATGAGCTGCCTGCAGGCACAAACCGGGAAGGACAATCAACATTTCCAGGCAACCGAGAGCTGGTAGGGCGAAGGTGTGAGCGAGGTGCAGCCAAGAGACGGCAGAAAAATGAATCAGGGTACATGTGAGCGCTTGGCTAGGTGAGATAATGAATTGCTCTGAGAGGGATGGGGCGGGGGCGCAGAGGAGTAAGGTTGAGGTCACTTCAGGCCAAACTGTCCTCAAGGGACCAACAGATTACACCAGAGCAGCTAAACAAAGCCGGCAAACAGGAAGATCAAAGGATCACAAAATCCTTCTTTCCAAGTAAACATTTTCCCACAAACACTGCAGAGCTGGAACACTGCAGATATTACCTGTTAGAGTAAGAGTGTGTGCTCATCCTTTCCTTAAACATACAACAATATGCAGCAGGTGCTGTATTTTAGCAATCTACTTTAACCAAACTCTAGTTTGTTTGGAGAAGTGTGGTCTTGGGTCATTGAAAGGAACTCTAGGGCAGTTCAAATTCAGATGTGAACGCCAAACAGACTGGAGACCATTCCAAAGGCAGGAGGTGGATTACAACGCAGGGCATTCTGGGTAGATGCAACCCAAACTAACATGTGAATCTAACGCTAGTGGGAGAAATGACCCGTGACCTTTTACCTGAGACACATCGATGTGATCCGGTGACACGTTGTGTTCAGTTACCTGCTTTCCAACAAACTCACAGAAACTTTCGACCTTGAAATTGTGCTGGTAGTGTTGAACCCAGCGATGTTCGTGCTGAGACGCTCCGATGGAGGGGCGGTTATGCTGCTTGTGTTGCATGAAATGACTAAAGGATTTTCCAAGTGAGGCGTAACCAGGGGTTTGTTCAGGAGGGAGAATCACAATTGGAGTCAGATGAGAGAAACTCAGGAGCTCAGGGAAATCCAGCTCAGAGGTTCCAAAAAGAACACAAGTTTTAAGTAAGGGGCATAAGAAGTTCTGCAAAGACACTAGGGGTAGTGATGTGTGTTCTGTGTCAAGGCTTCGGAGCACGTGTTGAGTGACCCAGGAGGATTTTCAAGACTTGTGTTGATGGAGGTTGTGACGTTTGAAACCTCGGAAGTGGACCGTACAAGGTGAATGATTCAGGAACTGGTTCGTCAATTTGCTTGCAGATCGATTTAAATGGCATCAAAATACTGCTGTTTCACTGTCACATTTTCTTGTTTTATGATTTTATTGTGTGCATGAGAAACAACTGAAAAATAGTGCTGAACGCTATTATTTTATGAGAGTAACAATTTAAATGATGTTCTGAGCCTCATTTGTAAGAACCTTCTTGCCATCTTGTTTGACTCTTGTTGCTTAACTCCGATCTTTGAGTTAAGTTGGAGTTAGAAACACCAACTTTGAGGCAGTTGGTGTTTCTAACTCAGATTTTGTTGGACAGAAGGTTTTTTTTGTCTGTCACAAACTCTTCGTTGTAAGTAACAGAAAATGACGATTAATGTGACTTAACAAAAGTTCATTACTAAGGTTTTTGAAGAGAGTGGAAAACATCTCTGCAAAATAGGGAGGCTCTCCATCTTCAATGGCTGGATGGGAATGGTAGGTATTTGAAATATAGCTGATCTTGAATAGCATTTTCTCAGCAGCTTGTGTGTGACAGATGGAGCACTAGTGGTGTGTGGAGTTCGGGGGTTGGGTTGATACAGTGTGCCAAAGTGGTCAGAGAAAGTGATTCCCCTAAGTGCATGTCCCAATAAAGCACAGGGCGTATCTGAGACTCGACTGGATTAGACTGTTAAATAAAAGCACAGGGCAACGAGGAGAGATGGACAGCTGGGTGGGGCAGGAGAGCTGAAGCCAACAAGACTCTGAAAACATACAGAGTAATACTGAAAAGAAGGAAACAAAGGGAGTACGAATGAAAGACACATACAGGCTAAAGGTCTCAGATGATTGACTACTGCTGAATTCCATTGCTGCATTTGATGTGGTTAAATTCAAACTCAAAAATACTGTATTTATCCCAAAGGGAAATTAAATGTTGCTGTAACATACAGATATACAAACAGATGTACTACAAGACTGCTGAAGCTGAAAATGAATACGGCTTGCACACCAGTGTGAAAAAAGAAATATTAGGATGTTGCATAAAACAACAAGCAATGTACAAGTGAAAAAGAAATGCCTCCATAAATGATCAACTGTCCTGTTTTTTTCCCCCACTTTCTTTCTCTTTGCTTTGGTGGTGGGAGAACCAAGTTGGACCAGAATTCAGGTCGGACCAGAAGGAAAGTTCATACTTACTGACACCAGAAAAATGTTGTCCTTTAATCTAATTTTCTTCAGACTGAGACATTCTTCTTTAAAATGCTGTCAAAGACTCATTTTCTGAGACAAAACCAAAAAAATAAGAATTCAAAATAATTAAAAGCACAAACTGTTGTAAATGTAAAAAAAAGTTTGAGTAAAAGTGCAAAACTGCAGCTAACAAAGCTTTGTGCTTTGCGAAAAGTGTTTCTCCTTCGGCCTTCAGCCAGCCTCCTGCTGTTCAGCGCTGACCTGCAGCAGCGGCTTTGTTATTCAGAACGTTTTTTATTTGGTCTCCAAGGAAACTCTTTCGTCTGTAATTGATTTGATCTATTTGCTGAAATTGCTGCTGCTGTAGAAATAATAGATGATGTTATGTGTGCTATAAATATGAATAAAACAAACCGTCTTTTTGTAAAGCTGGTATTTGGATGTTGGAGATTTCATAAAAAGAAAGAACTACAATAACATGTTAGAAGTATTTTGGATCCATGCATTGGAGAAACTACCAACTCCTTTGTTGTATTATTGTGTGCGTGTTTAAAGATGAGAGCTCATTTTGGCCGTTTGTCTCCTAAGACTCTTACATGTTTCAGTTTTTTTTTCTTTTCAAACCTTTCTGGATACAAAAAGATGCAATCATCAAGCATTCTCTACCATAAAGTAATTTTTCATATAATCTTAGTGCTGTGGGAAAATATGTTTATGTGGCTCTAATAATCTACTAGCTTATTCAGTGAAAAATCAACTTCAGTTCAACTGGAAAAGAGGACCTAACATTAGCTTCTATGCTCCTCAACTCTTGAGAAAACTTGAGATATGCAGACAGACTGAAAACATGATGTAATGTCTTTCATACGGAGGTGGACAGATTGATCCAAAATATGAATAATATTGGTACCAAGTATAGGTTTCTGCTTCAGTTTCAGATCCCCTCTTGAACATTTACTTACATTTTTCTGTTGTAGTTTCTCAACTCTACCTCAAAAACATTGATTTGATTAGCTGTCAAATGATCACTTTTTGCACTGCTTTAATTTACAAAACATACACACAAATTTGTTTTGGTTCACTATTGTGTCTGTTTATCATGCAATGAAATACATTATTAAAGTATTTTGTAGAAACCTATCAGTTTTGTCCAAATTCTGTCCAACATTTTAGCAAAATAATTCAAAGGAAAACCACAAAAACACCCGAAGGTCACAGTTATGATTTATCGAACTAAAAACATCAAAAATATCAGTATTGTCACTCTACTCTACACTCTACTAGTGTAAATCCTAAACTTTCTATAATAATGCTAGAAACAAATTTGACTGAAAAATAATTTATATTAAAACCATTTACAGCACACCACTTTATGCGTGTGTTATGCACATACACAGCCTTATGTAAGTCAAATACAGGTGACGAGGAAAAACAGAAGCGTTATAATTCCATGGTTCCGTTCCGGAGCAAATGCTGAATGAATGCAGGTTGTACATTTGAAGCAGAAGAGTTCTGGAGAGTAACAACGGATTAAAAGGCAGAAGCAGAGCAGGAGGGAGAAAAAGTTGAGAAAAAACTCAGAGAGAGAAAGAAAAATGGCAGTGAAGCCAAAACACAAGTGTAAAACTGTGGCTGACTCGTAGAGTGAGAAGTGCGGGTGTGTGTTTGTGAGTGTGTGTTGCACTCAGAGTCTAGGGAGTTGCTGCTGAATGATCAGTGCATTTATTTATAGATCTAAAAGAACAGACATAAAACACTCTTGTTAGAGCATAACACTCTATTCCTGCACTGTTTTCTAGCCCAGGATTCTCATTTTGAGCTAGTGACAATTCTTTGAAGTTGTTATTGGTGACCTTATCTAGATGTCATAACTTCTCCAACTCTGAGGCATTATATTCATGTTGAAAAAGATTTGAAGCATTAATCTGATGGAAATCACCAAGAATCAAAACCTTCTACCTAATACATTTCTGTCCTCTTTTATTGTCAATAAATGTTGAGTTCAGTCAGAAGTTTTTGCCTATTTAGAAAGAAGCTTGGGTCTCCTGGGTCTAGTGTTCACTCAATAATGCACATTAAAGCAGTGCCAAGTTCTTCTAATCTCCTTCCAGCTGCTGTGAGAGAACTGCACCAGGAATAGGTTTGTTCAGGTCGAAGAGTCTCTGCTGTTCCCATTTGACTTTTTACAAACAAAATATAAGGAAATGAAGAAAAGATTCAAAACCTTCACACAGAGCCGTTTCCTTTGTGATCTTGACAAGTCTGAAATTTGCTTTAATTATTTTCCTGACCTGAACAGTAGATTACTGAATGAGTCAAATAGAGACTGAATTGTGAAGCATGTATCATGTTTGGAGAGAAAAGAAAAAGATTTTCATTTCCTGTTGGTTATATATTTTTGTACATTTTTCCCTTAGCAGATAATGATGTCAGATGAACATCTGAAAAAACCCAGCGTTAAATTCACACCCATCACTTCTCCAGTCTCATCAGCAGCTCATGCTGAAACGCTGCATAAATACTCCAGGGCTTTTACCAAGTGTCGGTGTTGCTACACTAATTAGAGTCTCTGTGTGTGATGGGTTTGGCATTCGCCTTAAAAATGTGCTTGATTTTGCTGCTTTTCAAACTGAAATGAATGTATTAATGCAATTTATATTTTAGCCTGAATTCATAATGCCATGCACAGCAATGTTTTTCTGTTTTACTTGGGACACACCAGAAAGCTAGAAAACTGTTTGGTCTAAATAATCCCACTGAATGTTTTGCTCAGTGATGCATGGACTAGACTTGTTTAATGCTTTTCCAACTTAGCTCCATATGAGCAAGTAAATTATGGATTACCTGTAATAAAATCTTTTGAAAGCTCAGTTTTAACCAGTTACATCCAGTCACTATCTGACCTGGGGAATCAACAGTCACATAAACAGGTCTTGTCTGGCAACATGAAGTAGGATGAAAGATCTGAAGAAGCAACACACCGTGTTCTGATATGAAGAAATTCAGGAGATCGTTAACATTTATGCATCTGGAAAGTGACCACAGTACGAAAAACCCAGAACGACATCTAAAGCACCTGCACCAGAAGTTTACATACACCCAATAAAAACGTGCAGCTTTTATTAATCACTGTCTGAAGTTAAATCAGACCAAACCCCGGTTGCTTTTGGTTGGATAAAACTGTCAAAATTATTTCAATTTTCAAAATGCCACAAAAATGAGGAAAATATGTCAGAGATGTTTAATAATGTCTTTGTAGTGTTCTCATCAAGAGTCTAACAACTCTGAATAAACACCTAGTTAAACCACAGCAAACGATGAGAGGGAGACATGAAGTAAGGTCGACCATTTACTGTTGACTTGCTCGTTCACATGCTGCGGTGAAAATGAACACAAAACAATAAAAGCAGCACAGTCTTCAAAATCAGAAGTTCACATACAGATTTATTACACTGGGTTACAAAATAATTTTTGGAACTTGTCTATGTTTTTTTCAATTGAATTAGGACTATTTTGCACCGCTGAATCCAAAAATGACATCCATTTTTCTCAATCAGGTCAGATTTTTATTTTAATTTGATTTAGAGAACTGTGACTATGATAATAATAATAATAATAATAATAATAATAATAATAATAATAATAATGGAGGAAGTGGGTTGCGGTCTAAGAGAGAAATTCAAATGATTGATTAAAATCATTTGCACAAAACTGTAATCTTAAATTCTAGGTGACAACCAAGAAACATTTATTCAGTCAAGAATTCAAAAAATTCAAGAGCATTGAGGAAAAATGAATCAAAACTCTGAGTTCCCAATGGAGATAGCGGCACAGTTGGATAACTTAGCTGAAATTATCTATAAAGCAAGAGGCATTATGAATAAAATGATCCCCACTGACAACAATTTAATAAACAAAATTGAAGAGCTAACCCCGCGTGTTTGAGATGATTGTCTGATTTCAAAACAGACAACCACACCAGGCTATTCTTCAGACTCTGGGCTATCGGCCCATAGGTTTTTCCCCGAAAAATGCATTTTTAAAGATTTTTATGGAAGTGGAAAAGAACCGGTATTCCCGAAAATTAAGCCCAGAGACAGGCCACTGCCTGCGGCCTCAATCTGCAGCAGGATACCGGTATGTCTCCCCCTCCTGGAAGTCCAAACTTTTATTTTATGCCAGGCTTCTGGGAGTTATATCAGTGTGATTAGGCCAATATTTGGGGATGGATGAATGCACTCATGTACAGTACAGACCAAAAGTTTGGACACAACTGTGTGTACAGACCAAAAGTTTGGACACAACTGTGTGTCCAAACTTTTGGTCTGTACTGTATGTCTCTGACCAAGAAAAAAAAGCATATTTAAACCCTGCCCTACCCCACATCAGGGGAGTTTGACAGTAAGGGGGGCGAACAGCAGACACGTTTGAAACTTTGGAGGCTGACGGCAGCGATGGGGATTTAAGCCTACAGGACTGCAGCAACACAGCACATGTAGGGTTAGGATAAGGGTAGGTGTTAGAGATTTTCACTCTGGGGTGTCCGAACTCGCCACAATTGGTTCCGGTCCATATTGGTACCCCTACAGGTGGTGCACACTCACTCGAGATCTGTGAACTATCCTGGGCCACGGGATGCTACCTTTATGGAAGGTGCATTGTGTTTGCAGCTGTTCCTAGGAACATCCTTTTGATTTGTATGTGCTGTGTAAAGTGCATGGAATATGGCTGGCATATTCCTGTGAGTGTTGGTACTCTGCTTGAGTTGGGCTCTAGTAGTGGGGGAAGAAGAGAGACAAGGGGCCAAAACAGGAAGGGGGAATAGTTAGGTTTAGAGTAAAGCGTAGGAGAAGGGTTAAAAGTGGCGGGGTGGGCGTGTGTGGGTGTGTGTGGGTGGGGGCAGGGGGTCAGAGAGGAGAGGGAGAGATGGGGTGGTGGTGGTTAGGATTAGGGCTACATGAGGGGGATGGTTAGGGTGAGATTTTGGAGAGGGGAATGGTTAGGGTTAGTGTAAAGTGTAGGTAAAGGGTTAAAGTGGTTCTGTGTGGTGAGGGGGATTTCAGGGGGTGGGGGGTTGGGTAGGTATAGGGCTACATGAGGGAGATGGTTAGGGTGAGGGAAAGGTGGGGTGGAGGTAAAAGATAGTTTGTAGCAGGGGTTCCGTATAGGGGGCAAAAGTTATGACAATTCTAAGGGCCCCTGACCAACAGGGGGCCCTCCACAATTTATTTATTTATTTTTTGTTCATAGAAATTAAAACAAATTTTTGGGGCCCTTTCAATTACAAAATTAATCATGTTGTATTTTCGAAGATTGTTTTTAGCAGTAAAAATGTTTTTTGTAATGTAATGTTCCCACATTGAAAGAAAAAAGTTGTTCAATTTACTTGATTTTATTGTGTACATCCGTCCCACACAATGCAAATTAGTAGAACAAACACATTTTCCCTTCTTCCTTCAAATACTTAAAGCTTGTCAAATCAACTTATTTTATTTACATAAGATTACTTGAAAATATTAAGTTGAAATTACAAACATTTTATCTGTTACCATAATATAAATATTTTATGTATTATTGATAACGTTTTTTATGTCTCAGCAACAATATTATGAGTAACACCACCTTATTTTTGATTGCCAGTATTACTCAATGGAATTGTGTTATGTAAAGACGATGCTATCATGTTAATGGAACACGTGTTACAGCTTTAAGTCCTGCTTAATTTTTCAAGTTATCTACCTTTGTAGTGTAAAAAATGAAATCAAAAGAAACTGATGTTTCACAAGAAAGGCAAAGAATCCAAGTGCTGCTAAATAAGCTTTATTTAAATGAACATTCCTAAATCACACCATTTTGTATGTTTTTTATATTTAAGACGCATAACATTTTTAAATTGAGTCTTACATGAAATACAATTTTTTATGAACAAACATGTTTAAACATGTTATTTAAGATATTAAATTATATCAAGTTTTATTAATATTAATATTTAAGATATAACATTGATATCAGGATATATATATATATATATATATATATATATATATATATATATATATATATATATATATAATTACCATGATATAGAAAAGTAGTTTATATATTTGACAATGACATGTTGTCCAATTATATTTAATTATCTTTTGATATATTGCATAATTTCCGGTGATGATAAAACATGATTACAATGGTTTTAGTAATCTAATTTAATCATGTTAAATCAACATAAGAAAAATTAGTAATTTCATTATTGTTGATAATTAAGTACATGGTTCTTTAATCAATGGTGTAAATACAAGAAACATGACTGTCTTGTGTAGTATTAACTTATTTTGTTTGTCCAAATTCAAATTCTTCACAATTCTCATTTTTTCAGTGCACTTCCAGACCAAAAAACACACATCCATAGTTCACAAAGTTCACCTGATTGAGCAAAACCAGTGTGATTTTTGGGTTCAGCTCACCAACATGACCCTAAAGCAGTTGATAAAAACCCACACAATTTTTTGGCTGCTGACCAGTGTTACTATCTCTTTAAACACTAAAGATAATGATGTCATGGCTTTGGAAATGTCTGGTAGGTCAAAAGACATAATCAATGAATCAAAATTAAGGCATTAAAGTCCCGGACCTAGACAAAATGTGAAAAACGTTCAAGGTGCATAGTTTTGCCATTTGTTTTCATCGTCCATTTTTCTGAAACTCTAAGATGGAAAAAGAGGGAATTTAGTAGCCTGAAGCTCTGCAGTCTAAAAGTAGTGCAGGTGGAGAGAAGCAGTGGGTTGGTGAAGAGGCAGAGAGGCTGAGGCCATGTGAAGGCGAAGAGGAACACAAAGTAATTTGATGAATTAATGATAAACCTGCTGGAAGGCGGGTGTGAATGTTTGAAGAGGACACACACACATATGTTCTTGCGCACACAGGCAGGAAGAGATAAATAGACTGGAAGCCGTGTACAGAGTGAGGGGACCAGAAATAGCGAGCCAGAAGTGGAGAGCATACATGAAACAGGCTGAGATCGGTGCCAGCAGCAGGCAGCACTGGCACATGTACAGCTTCACCAGCTTCCGTGACAGAAACTAGTTTTATTTATAGAAGTAGACAGTGTGTGTTGTCACTGAATCAGTCTCTGATTTACCTTTTGGTAAAAACCAACACTACTGCTTCAAATCAAAGCTTTTTTGTGGTATTTTCTTCACAGATGGAGTTAAAGGGGATGAAGAGGAAGAGTGGTGATGAAGGTGCCTGAGACTTTTAACATTGTATGACTCTGACTCTGTCAGAGTCATACAATGTAGGGAAAACTCTGTGCACTGCGTGGAAAAGTCCTAAAGGGGCAGTATTATGTGTTTTCCATTCACATAGTGCCATTTTATAGCACGATCAAGTAGTTGTGTTACCTTCCATTGTTAAAATATGTTATATGCATATCAAATATGACTTAAAACAAGTTTTATTTTGTAATTTAAATGCCTTGAAATTGGGCCTCAGTCTCTTGAAAAACTCCTACTCCTTCTGAAATTCCGCCTTCAGGAAGTCATCACAACATGACTCCTCTATTAACCCTTTAGCAAAGTTTTTACCAGGATTTCACTGAGAAGTAGTTTGTATAATAATATCAGCAGATGCGCCATTTCACCAGATGTTTGCTATTTGCTGCTGGCTAGTCCGAAGGAGCTCAGTGATGGTGTGCTGCTCTGTGAGGTGGAAGCTTGGAAACTGCCGCTCCACCCAGGCTTTTATCACAGCTGAACGGTTGCCACAGGAGACTGAAGGATTTCTCAAATATGCATGAAAGAATCGAAGCAACACTCCAGGTATGTTTTTAATTATAACATGATGTAAAGCTAAAAAATAATAATAATAATACTGCCCCTTTTAAAGTTGATTTCCAGGCAATAAGACATGAAAATATGAAAAAGAAAATGCACAAAGGCATCAGTAGATGAGAAAATCACTGACATCCATCATTATACAGAAAACAGTAATGCAGTTGTTAGTTAAAATTAATATCAGAAAGTTTGGTCTAGACTAGTGGTGTCCACAGTCGGTCCTCGAGGGCCGGCATCCTGCATGTTTTAGTTCTGTCCCCGGATCAAATGATGACTCATTAGAGGGCTAAGAAGAACAGGAGGCTGAGGCTGAGGAGGTTGTTACAACCACCAGAACTGAAACATTCAGCATGGGTTTGTTCTAATCATGTGTTCAATGCTTGAATGTGTTCACCTGGTGACATCGTAATGTAGAACTGTGTATCATCTACATCGCTGTAGCAACAAATCTTTTTTCTTATTATAACCTGATCTATTAGGACCATGTAGATATTAACTTGGAGAGGTCCTAGGACTGAATCTTGAGGTACTCCTCATGTGACGTCTGTGGAAATATGGAAAAAATAGCTTGGCTTAGCTTGGATGTAAGCATGTAAACTTTGTTAGGGTGGTTTATATATTTGTTCTGAAGTTTCTTGCCTTACAGTATTGCACTCTTCGGCTGTGACAGGTGAACTGATGTCTTTCATTCTTGGCTGGCGAAATGAGATGCTGAATTTCTTCTCATTCATTCAGTTACTGAAAAGTGTGTCTCTACAGTGAACCAAAGATGGTGAAAAGATTTGCTGTAAGTGTTTGAGGTGTCCTGTTGCACCAGCTTCAATGAACGTCCATTCAATGTTACTGTTACTAAACAAAGATCTTACAGAGCAACGTTACGGGGGATTGATCTGCATGCAAATAAGTGCAAAGTTTTCCTCAAGGCAAACTTCACCCCAAAGATGATGGGAAATCTGATGCCACAGTTGGAAAATTATACCAATGTACAATTTGTCAAAAATACATGGGTGATGCAACAGTGGTTTAAAGCACCATGGCTTGTTCTTGAGTCAGTATTTATTCATTGTGGCAATGTGTGCGAGCAGACGCTGACATGATGCCATGCGACAGATTGAGGCCACTGTGAAGAGTAAAAGAGAGACTTCAGTTATTGATCCAGGGATTAAGCTGCACAGAAACACAATGACTGCAGCACAGGACGTCCATGATACCAGACTGGATTATCGGTACTTAAAAAATAATAATAATCATGGTCTGCTCCTCGTTATATGCAGAATACAGCTTTAGGTTTTACAGAAGAAAAACTTTAGCATAACATCAATGCAAAAACACATGTGAGAGCAGCAGCAGGTGATGAAATTCATAGATATAACTCCATGAAATCTTCACACAGGATTATGGTTGTGCCATGAATTTTGGTAAATTTGGAAAATCTTCTTCAGTGTAAAGTCCATCATGTTGCCCTCGCCATGAAGATTTTTTCCTGCTGTCTCTGAGATGTTCTGCAGTAATGCATGTTATTAATACTTTCACCATTTCCTTTTAGCACAAGTCAGAGCCTGGTCACCAGCAGAAGCAGATGAAAACTCTCCGATGACTTTGCAGGTGCCAGGATTTTTAGAACAAGACAGTAAGAGGCGATGGAACATGACTGGAAATGCTATTTACGTTCAGTCCATTTACCGTCTGTTGGAGGAGCTGTTCTTAAAGACAAAATGAGCGTCTATGCATCCTTCAAAGCACAGTAATCCAACAGTGTGCTTTTAGTCAAAAGTTTCTTTAGATCCGCTACAATGATGCCTTGAAGAAATGTAGAAAATTTGACATCTAATTTCCTGTCAGGATTAGTGAAGTCTTGGTTTGAATTATGTTCAAGTCCATTCGACTGACGTCCAAACAAACACATTCCACTGGTTAAGAGTGTTGTAACAAACACTGAAGGGAAATGTGTAACATGTTTTATGAATAGACTGTTTCCCTGGGTGATTCTGTTACGTAATAAAGCCAGTTTTTATATTTTGAGGGTTGTAAAATTTGGTCCTCTGATGGTTTGTTTTATATGTTCAGTCATGCTGAACCTCCTGGCTGCATGTAGAGGAAAAAACTTACATAAAGTGGGACTAAATTTACATTTTATGGAATACAGATGAAATTGGTGTGTTAATGTGGAACATTTATCGCTGTATGATGCGATTTTGTTTTCAACATAATACTTGATATGCTTGGCTCCCACATTGAGAGGACACTGGGTTTCTGGGTATATCAACTCGTGTTCCAGCGATGATGAATGAGTTTAGCAGGACATGTAACTCATTAGGAAATTAAAGAGCCACGCAGACTGAGCAGACCTTCTACGAGTCCCTGTGGAGAGTTACTTGCTGCTTGTCACAACAAAGCCAACTGCTAAAGATTAAAAAGGAAAGGGTCGGAGGTTAAGTGGCTACCAATGACTTCTGAGACTGAATGTCTGGATGTTATTCCCTACATCACCCCCGGAGACTGCAGCTGTTATCTGCTGGAGTTTAACCACTTCTAATGAAAAGCTTCTGTGCCTATAGGGAGTGAATAAGCTGAAAATGTTAAAATTAGAATATGGATGTCAGAAAGAGTAACAACTCATAAGTCATTGTGTGAATAGATTGTGGAGGATTCTAGCATTGTGTTGTGCAATTCCATTTTTGTTCTGCCAATGTAGCCACTGCTTGACAATCCAACATAGATTAAATTCTCCCTGTTAGAAAGTTAATTGTTTAATATTTGGAACTTACTTGGTGATGGAATTAAAATCATGGTAAACGACAGTAGACCCTGCATCTTTTTATCAGGATGTGTTACTTTTTCCCGGTTGTCTGAAAACAAGGTGCTTGGTTTCACAAAATGATCCTGTTCATAATATCTAGCTCCAGTAAGCATACTGTGAAAAATCTATTTGCAGATGCAAATAAAGGTAGTATTTTTGGCTTTTCTTTTCTTTTTTTTAACATGATACTTATGTTTTCTCTATTGCTCTTTTGGTTTATTTCTTGATTTTGATGGCTATTACTGTTACTCTAACTTGTAAAATTAATTTGAATGCTATACATATATCACCCATATATATATATAAATATATATATATATATATATAGATTCATTGCACATAGATTCATATGCAATGAATCTATGTAACACAGAAGGTTTCCTCTCTGAATTGAATTAGTGAATAAATTAATGAATTGAGATGAATCTGCAGAGACCCGCACTATATATATATATATATATATATATATATACATGCATAATTTGCTTTGCCTTACAATGTTGAATAGAAGCTAAACAAGGAATTCTACAGCAGCTTTCCCATTGCATCTCTTCTACAGTCTGTCCTTATGCAACTCAGTGTCCTCACTCAACTCTGCCAATGTCAGATATAAATAGCAGCATGGCCGCCAGTGCTCACAGCTCACACCCAAAAGCACTCACACAGAAATACAGCTTGACAGCATGTTCTGCATGATAATAACAGAGCTTTCATTATCAGCTGTAACAGTTCAGTTTGTTCCCAGACTGAATAGGCATTGATCTGTTGCTTGGATACCTGTGCATTCATCATTAGAAGTAAAACCATCCCATGTTCTCCTCTGTCCTGCTGGGTAAAGGGCAGTAATTAATAAGGCACAAGCTTGGCTGAACCATGCTACTTTAGTAGTCATCTGATATTTTTTCTTAAAAAATAATTAATGTTTTCATCTGTGGCTGCTGTGGATTGATTCTTGGTTCTACATTGGACACCAAGCTCCTCCAGAGGCTTTTTTTGTGTGTGTAGAGGGACAGAAAGCCAGACAGAGGGGTGGGAAAGACTTGAAGGTTTCTAATATGCTTTGGGATCTGGTGTGATTAAAAAATGAACACTAACTCATCTTTCAGATGTGCAAAACACAGATTACTTTTGCTTGCACACAGTGAGATATGTGTAAATATGTTTGGAATATGGTTATGAAAATATGGTAATATCTCGTTTTTCATGTCGTTAATGCAGGTTTGCCCATGTGTTCAGTGATGCTTTCACACACACTGAAGACCAAAAGTTTTACAGGTGTCCAAATTTCATGCTGCTGTATTGTAACCAGCTTGCAATGGGAAAAACAGGAGTGAGAGACAAGCAATAGATTGGGAAATTTATTGACCATGACGTTTAAACACACACAGGTTGTTAAAAGTTTGAGCGCATGAACCAGAAACAATCCAAACCAGAAGCAGTAGTTTACAAAAAGGACCCAAGAGTGAGAAACACAAATGTTATTGTTGGATCTTATTGTTGATGTTCTTGTTGACTTGCTGTTGTGGATGAAGATGTACACAGGTGTGTGCAGTTGTTAGTGAAAGGTCACAGGTCGCTGTGGGGATTGCTGCACTCAGGCCCAACATAACTGAAGGCTGTCAACTGCAGCGTTGTCGTTTTGAAGACACAATCACCACTGGACAGATGAGGACCTTCAGTGAAGATGCCTGTCCCCCCCAACATCCCCTTACAGCCTCACAGCCTTACAGCCTTACAGCCCCCGCTCAGCCTGACGCTCCATTCATCCATCAATGGAAAAAGCTCCCACATCAAAATGCAAAACTCTTAATTTTTTCTGCCTTTAGATCACAATCCTTGTCCATCCATTGTTGGGTTGCCCATGACACTGCCTAAATCAAGTGGTGTTTGACATCGAAAGTGAAGTTTTGACTATTTTTTTCCAAGGTGCAACTCACATACTCAGTTCTACTGCTCCACCAACACGTTTTCCTCACAAATGTGCCATTTTGCCAAGATGTATCGCTACAGCAAAGAAAAAAAAGGTGAACTACATTTTCTTCTGAAGAAAAATTTTGTACTGACAGAAGTATAACATCTGATCCACAGAGAGGACGATACAAACTGATATCTATCAGACCAACATCTATAAATTTAATCGTCATACAGTGTTCAGTCCAAACTAAATCAACGTCATTCCCCACTCCTACACTGTAAAAGAACGTCTCTTATTCAAATTAATGTATGCCATGTTGTATTTCTTTGTCTGATATTATTTAATCTTGTTGGTAGTTTGCCTTTAAGGAATATGAATGGGTACATTCCTAATTTTTGTTTCTTTTTAAAGTTCCCTCAGAAAATGCTCAATACACAGAGAATCTTTCAATTCTCTGCTCACTTTACTGTGTTTTATTGAGGACAACATTGCATGCATATGATGGATTCCCAGTTGATCTCTTTTTAAGAATGAACTCTGTCAATGTTTTTATTTTCGATACAAGTTTTCATCGTTGTGCCAATTTTGCTCTGTCCTAGAACTATGCCAAGCCAGAGTTATTGTGTGAAACATTTGGGGAAAAGAAAAGAATGATATTTCTGTCCTGCTCCAGACTTCTGCTGCCGAGGAAAAGACACAGCATCCCTTCAGTAGTTAGAGTGAAATATTCAGCAGGAAGCAGATGAGGAGCCAGAAGGTAGCTGAAGGGAGAATTGGACTTCAAAAGCATTCTTAGGCATTTTTACCCCCAAATTTTGAGTTCAGTCTCCAGTATCTTTAAGTTATTGATGATCTTATGTAGCTTCTGTTGGTATAAAATATATTAGAGACTTCTCTCCTCATGGTTGGATGGTTGGATGAAACTATTGTCTACTGTTAGGCAAGAAACAGCCTTGTTAACATTTCGGGTCTAACCAAATGATTTTGCTCAATTTACATTCTATTGTGTTTTTCCAGCTGAAAACTAGAAAACTGCAATTTTTAACTTCAGGTAAAATTGAGTGTTGTTGTGTAATATGTATTACAGACCTGAAACTGACATACTGAATCCACAAAACAGAGGAATGAGTTTTTCATGACCCAATCTGATGTCTGTGTTTTAGAAATTCACAGTCCATCACTTAAATATGAGGGAAAACAACATTCCTGAACCCGATTAGCACATTGAAAAGCCAATTTAGACTAAAATTACTTTCACTTTATGAAATCTTTCCTGTTGCACACAGCAAACATGGCTTCTAGTTTAAAACAATGGAGAAACAATAGTAGCTGAAAGACTGAGAGTGCTCTGTTAACCTTGAGAACGAGTCATCGAAGTGATCCAGCCCTCTCACTGTTTGTTTTTATTCACATCATCAGACATTCTGTACATGAGGGTGTGGATAGAAGGATGGCAAGATAAAATGAACCGATTACCTGAATGAAGACATAAGTTTGCTTATGTATCAGTCTCATCCTTTACAAAGTAAAAGCAGCTAATGTCACAGTTGTAAAGCAGATCATTGATGATCTACATGATGGTTTAATTGCTTTAATTGTATTTCACAGGTAGAATGGTTTCCAGAGTTATATGTCACACAGATACCCGGGTGTGTGCATGGATAAGAGAAATGTGAGGTGTTAGGAGTAAACAGCTACTTCAGTGAATCAATCTTAAATTTTCTAAATTTAGTTTTGACTTTTGATGGCAGAAACAAAGTACACAACATAGCATCTATTCATGGAAACCTCGCTGATTGCCTCCTCATCAGTAACATTTATACTTTGATTAACAGAAAAACGGTGTTTAGTTGAGCAGATGAAGGGACTCTAGTGTATCAAACCTCTTCTGACTCATCAACAGGGTCTTCAAATACAAGAAAAACAGCTTTGGCCTTCGCTGTTTCTGAGTTTTAACAAAAATTCATCCTGTAGATTATGTTGAGATATTTCCCCCTGCAGTGCTGTTGTTCACTCAGGTGAATTACTGAGATATCATTTGCATCTCCATATGGCATTCTATTGAATAATTCATCATGTTTGGCATACTTTGTCTCACTGGGATTTTAAAATTCAAATTGCTTCTCTGGAACACTATAGAAACCTTTGGAACTCAAACTCCTGTGGTGTATCTTGAAACATCAGCCCTGCATTGTCAAATTATTAGTTTGGTTCTATGCATGTAACGGTGTATTGTGTTATTGTTGTTTGGAGAACATGTAGGATGAAACCACATGCCCTCCTATCTTAAGGCGGCCTACAGATGATTGGTCATGAGTCTAAAACATTTACTGCAATGTTTGGCAGGTTTGACAGTAAAGTACTGCAACATTTTTTGCAGTACGTGTTTCACACAAATAAGTTTAGACCTTTGGCTACTGTTAAGTCTGAAAGTGGTTCTATGGTTTAAGATGAAATTTATATGAACTGCTAGGTGACTGAACTGATTCATCTTGGCTTTAAGATGAATCAGTCTCACATCATATGCTGCTCATACGGAAAAAAAAATGCTATGCTGAATTATTAATTGTTTTTGTCTTTTTTTAAATGAATTTATAATAATTTGCATATAAATTGTTAACAAATTTCCATAATCATTTGTAAAACAATACCGCAAAGAACACTAATGAACTCAGATTAGGACTATTTGTGTTTTTTTCTGCTTTTTTAATCACACTTGTCTTTCACTGGTGTTTACTTGTGTGTGATGCAGAAAGATCCCTATGCTGTACCTGAACACTGTATCAGAAAATTTGTCACCAAAAAAATCAAGAAAATGGTTTGTGACGAAAAGCAGGGCAGACGAAAAACAAAGTTCAGGTTTGATTTTCAAGTACCAACAAAAGATGCTGCCAGGAGCTGCTGCACCGCTGCTTTACTGCCAGCAGTAAGCAGCAAGCAGGCAGACTTCTAATGGGCCAAGTCAAACCAGTTAGCCTCCACCATGTAACACAGCCTACATCATTAGCATCATTTCAGAGAATCACATACTCCAAGCTGTGGATGTGATCCAAGATATGTTATTATTACAACACAAAGCTTGGTGGTCTGCTGCCAGAAAGCATTTACAAGGCATGATTCAGTTATGCATCTGTCGAAAATACTTCCCCTGCCTGATTATGCTGATACAGTACTGCAAACTGTGAAACTAATATTCTAAAACAGTATATCACTTTGGATTTAAATGCAGTCTGTGTGGCTCTAGATCTGCCTGTTACATGACATATCAAGGCAATTCCAGAAAGAGTGCGGAACATACATAAAAAGCAATGAAATAAAAGAATATAAATGGATTCATTAAGTTTGAGGATCAAATCAAAATCAAATCAAATTTTATTTGTATAGCTCCTTTCAGCAACAAAGCATTTCAAAGTGGTTTACATCATAAAAACACAGAAATACAAAGTCATGGAACACACAGTCAACAACATTACATCTTGCACATCAAATTATTGATTAATGTTTCATGACTAGGTTTTGAAAGCAGCTCTAAACAGGTGGGATTTTGGTCTAGATTTAACAGAACTCAGTGTTTCGGATGTTCTGCAGTTTCCTAGAAGTTTGTTCCAGATTTGTGGTGCATAGAAGCTGAATGCTGCTTCTCCATGTTTGGTTCTGGTTCTGGATGTAGAGCAGAACCAGAACCATAAGACCTGAGAGGTCTGGAAGGTTGATCCAACAACAGCAGATCTTTAATGTATTGTGGTGTTAAAGCTGTTCAGTGATTTAGCAACTAACAGGATTTTAAAGTCTATTCGCTGAACTACAGGGAGTCAGCGTAGTAACTTTAGAACTGGTGTGATGTGCTCTAACTTCCTGGCTTTAGTGAGAACGCAAGCAGCAACATTCTGGATCAGCTGCAGCTGAACGACTGATTTTTTAGGCCGACCAGTGAAGACACTGTTGCAGAATCAATGCCACTACAGATAAACACATGAATGAGTTTCTCTAGATCTTGCTGAGATATTAGTCCCTTGGTGACATCGTAATGTAGAGTTGTGTATCATCCGCTTAATCTTATTTCCTGTTATAACCTGACCTAATGGGAGCATATAGATATTGAATAATAGGGGTTCTAGGATTGAACCTTGGGGTTCCCCACACGTTACTTTTGTCCACTTCGATGAGAAGTTTCCTGTTGAAACAAAGAAATCCCTGTTCTTTATGTATCAGTTGAGTACTGAACCGGAGAGTCCAACCCAACCCTCCAGTCGATTCAGTCCCACAGGATCAACAATGTCAAAAGCTGCACTGAGGTCCAGCAGAACCAGCACTGTGGTTCTTCCACAGTCCGTGTTTATATGGATATCATTGAACACTTTGACTAGGCCAGTCTCTGTGCTATGGTGAGACTGAGAACCAGACTGGAAGGAGTCAAAGTGGTTGGTTATAGTAAGGAAGCTAATTTACTGCTTAAACAGCTTTTCAATGATTTTGCTGATGAATGGGAGGATAGAGATCGGCCTGTAATTCTGCAGTAGTGATTTGTCCAGATTGTTCTTTTTTGTCAGTGGTTTGATAACTGCTGTTTTTAAAGGGGAAAAACACCTGATGAGAGCAATAAGTTTACTATTTGGATCAGATCCTTAGCAATGACAGGCAGGACTTTTTTAAAGAAACATGTGGGTAGGACATCCAGACAGCAGGAAGTTGCGCTTAATTGATCTATTATTTCCTCTATGGTTTTATAATTAAGTAGTTAAAATTGGGTCATTTTCTTTGTATTTGTTATGTTTGGGTATAGCATTGGCCGATCTGGATTTAGTGTGGGTGGCAGATTAATCTTCTGATTTTTTAAATTTTCTCTTCAAACAATCATTGTCCTCAACACCATTTGGTTTCTGCCTGGGCATTCACTGCAGCATCCATCATGACTTGTGGATAATCAGAGTCATATCCTGCTTTACGGCTGGAATGGTCCCCCTGTCATATGTTTGCTATATCTTATCTATCATTGTCTTACGTCCCACAGGGAAGAAATCAGTCGGATTAGATGAAAATGATGTGATTACTCATAATCTCTTTACAAAACCTCACAAAAATCTGAACTGTGCCTTAAGATCCACAAACCTCTACCCATCATCTCAGAGAGCAAAACTTTGAAAATACTATTCAAATGTTTCATGTTGCTTTTTTGGAAATAAAACTCCAAATGATTTTGAGTTATAAAATGAATCACTTATCCATGAGTGATGATCTGTGCAATCTATAAAGTTGTCTACACGTATGTGGATCCATGGTCAGGCTCCAATTCTGTAGATGACTTTTGACACAGCTATGGTTTTTATTGAGATCAAGTTCGGTTAGTTGTATTTCTATTCTTTATAAGTCTGGAGTTGAATCCATTTCTTTTCTTCTGGTATTATACAACAAAAACACAAAACATTAATACTGTCAAATTGTACACTACCAGAATGATGCCATTTCTACCATCTACACTGAGTTTAATGAGCAGCTTTCTGGACCAATCAATATTCCTTCCATCCACATTAAAATAATCCCAGGCATCAATAGAGTATTTTGTTTTCCACTGTGTGCCTCAGCCAGGCAGAACCCACTCTTCATTTGAAGTGGAGCACACAGCCTCTGGTCTCCCAGGCAACAAGCCAGGTTTCCTGGGGTAACAAATCACTGAAGCCCATTGGTGGGAGGATGAGGAGCTCCCTGCAGCATTCCCATGGCAACCAGCTCTGTGGTTTCTGAGAAATGATGGCATGTTTTTTTTATAACTCTGTAACACCAGGCTCACCCCCATGCAGACTCTGCACGCTGCATACATTTCATGACTGTAAAGCACAGCCTCTTTTTCTCTTGCTTAAAGACAAAAGCACTACAGTTCTTCTCCTAACTGACAGAAGCAATAAAACCTGCTCTTCCAGGGGCTTTCTTTGTTAAACTACTGTAGCTTCAAGGATTCCTAGAACTGTATAACCTTGACTGTTGGTTTCCCACCTGACTGAGGACAAGGAAAAGAAAAGAACTACTAATGTTTACGTGCATTTAAGAAGTCACCTGACTGAATGAAATGGGGAGCAATTCGAGGTTTATTATTTATTTTTAAGGCAACAGCAACATATGTGATTTGCCGCATTTTATACGTCACAGCTTATTGTTCTCCTCTCAAAACAAGTCTAGTTATTTTGTGTCGTTCTTCTTTTTCTAAATTTTAAATAAATTTCTTTATGGACACTAACAGAACCCATGCATAGTCATTTTTTCACCAAGGTTATCTTTCGGTCTTTGGGTTATTTCTACCCTTTATCACTTTTTAGCCCCATTTTCTGACTTCTTGCTTCCATTTTGTGTCCCTTAAGTTTAAACACACAGAAGTCCAGCATCAAGACCTACCGAGTAAACGTAGCTTTAGTGTGGAAAAGACAGGTCAATACTGTCCCTTCAGGGGTCATTATATTATTTCAATGGGACCTCTGGTAATGAACAAACTGCTACAGTGTTTAAATGTATGAAGGGGTGAGAAATATTTTAGCAGTTTGCTTTGCTAGTTAGGATGTTCACTGAGCCAAACAATAAGCCATTCCTAAGAGTTTTCTGACTTGAAACCATGAGCAGGAAGTTACGGCACGATTTTAGTGCCAAAATTAAGACTATTGCGCTCCCAACTTTGGCTACATCCTTGTCACAGAAGTTTACCGTAATCCAATATCGAAGTCAGGTACTGATCTGATTAATGACCACTTGAATAGATAGGCTAGTGTTAACATTGAATATACTGCCATTGAACAGGCTAGACTTAACATTGGCATACAGTAACTGCTGGCTGGCTGGCTGGCTGGTAACTTAGCCAGCACTGCTGACCTATCCTAAATCAAATCTGCAGCTGGTTTCAGAATGGATATATTCTCCTGCAACAAGGAAGGGGTGCAATAGTCTTACTTTTGCCACTAAACCTGCCGTAGAAGGTCACACCTTTTCTGGATCTACGTTCTGAGGACTAATTTGCAAGTGATGAATGGAATACAGTATAACCAACCATAGTCTTTTGGTTGGTTGAAAAGCTAGGATCTCTTATGGTAATCTGGACGTACCTGTTTGTGCTATGTAAGCTGAAACTGAGACTCTGTCAGATAAATGTAATAGATATCTCTAAGGGATATACAGGGATACCATTGTATCTTAGCAATTCTCCATCATGGATGCTTAGTATATCTTTGAGCAAAAAAGGAAACAAAAAGACACTGATATACATGGAACATGTATATCAGTGTAATGAAAGAGGGGTGATGAAAGAGGGCCCTCTTCCCGGTCTGACTCAGTGGTTGCTATAGCAATGTGCAAGAATAAAGGACTGAGCAGCAGCACTATGGTTTTCATTACTGATGCAACATTTACCATAACCCCAACACCATCCTCCCCCACGCATCCACCCCCACACACCCCCACACGCCCACCCCCCCCCACACACACACACACACCCACACACACACTCACACAGGCAGAAAGCACTTTCTCACTTTTATCTCTGAGAGTTTTGCAGATTTTGTATGTAGGTCACCTTTTTTCTGGGAGGAGAGATGGAGAATGAAAAATGCATCCCGCTACAGTAACTACTGTTGATTGGACAGAACACACACTCACTCACACAAACACACTCAGAAAGTGCTCTCATAACTGATTCTGAGTGGTCATCTCTCTGCTACTGTGTTTCTCTGACCTCAACCCACATGAAAGAGGTCAGATGTCTTGTCCTCTTTGGTCCTTTCTTGTTTTGACTCTATCTACATTCGCTTCACCTCCTCCACCCACCTACCTAGCCTTTGACCTACATTCGCCTTTAATGCTTTGGTCTCACCCTGTCTTGCTTTCTCTTCCAATGCCAAACACAGTGGAGAAAAAAAAACCCTACAAACATATTAGCCAACACAGCAGGATCTGGGTGAGGTGGAGTCACTGAGTCCACTTGGATCTGTTAGGGTGGAGTTCCAAAATAGAAGCCAAGCTAAGCCTGAGTGAACCCTGTTCCAAAACACTGCATGTCGGAGGCTGGAACTATGGAGGATGTGTGGAAATATCACCTCCTACAGACAGCCACCACCTCTCTCATGTCTGCGCTTTTAAGCTCCACAGTGACCCCTGCAGAGTCCTCGGCAACATTGCAATCATGTTCGGTTATGATTTCACTGCCGGATCAGCTCTGCTGACACCAAGTGGTAAGTAAGTCTTATAACAGCTTTTAACCCAGTCTTATAACCCACATTACACAATACATTTCATTCTGTTACATATTGCAGTGTGTAGTATGTGTGAAAGTCAGGGTGTAGAAGTTAGACTCAAAGACAAAATATAGAGATTAAAAGATTTGATTTTATTGAACTAGATTATGTCAAATTGGTGTTTAGAAGACCTGAAATCTACATTTTAAATTTCTGTGATTCTTGTTTTTCCCTTCTCTCTCTACCTTTCTTTTTGTCTACTTGCTGTTGAATAAAGACCAGAAATGGTGTCAAAACATAAAGAAAAAGGTTTACAAACTCAGATTCATTATGGCTGTCATGGTTATGAGAGGTAGTGGTAACCGAATAGAATATGGATATTATTTGTACTTTTAATCATCTCTACTTAATTGCATCACACTCTACATGAGTGCTGCTCCACTTTTGTTATCAAGTGTGAAGGTAAAGGCTATAACCCGAGTTAATTAGCACCTTTGTACCTATGCTGTACCAATCTTTTGCCATCCATCCATTTTCATACAGGTTGACCATGATAGGTGGTGGTGCCTATCTCCAGTGGTCAACGGGCGAGAGCTGGGGTTCACCCTGGACAGGTTGCCAGTCCGTCGCAGGGCAACACAGAGACAGACAGGACAAACAACCATGCACACACACACACATTTAAGGAGAATTTAGAGAGACCAGTCAAGTTGACAGTCATGTTTTGGACTGTGGAGGAAGAGACCAGGAGAGAACCCACGCATGCACAGGGAGAACATGCAAACTCCTTGCAGTAAGACCTGCGGACCTTCTTGCTGCAAGGCAACAGTGCAACCGACTTTACCATTTTATCATTTTTGAATTTCATTTTGAACTTGTAAAGATGCAAATCACAACACATCAGTTCCTTTTTATTTTATTTATGCAAGAATTATGGAGAAAGAAAGTCTCATATGCAACATAATGAATTGGAAATTTTTAAATGAAAACATTGTATTATACTTGATTTCCATTTATTTTAGTTTAATTATTCACTGATTTTGATTCATATTCTCATTCCAGTTATAGGCAATAAATGGTCTCTTGCTGGGAGATATTATTTATTGGAATAATTTCCTGACAATAGACAATGAGTACGCCTCCATTTCTTACCCAAAAGGATCAGGTTTGAAGAAAACCAAAGCTAACGGTGAAGGGGCAAAATGACCAACATGCTTCAGGAACAGAAAAATACCATATTGATTTTACAGCTAAATGTTGTTAGCCTCATCACCTTAACATTTAACAATTGGTTGTTCATGTTTCAACTGGAGCACAGTTAGAGGAAAAGTTATTCCTGGTTGTTTTTCTGCAGTGTTGACTGCTTGTTTTTTCCTTTCACTTCCTTCCTCTCCTCCCTGCCTCCATCCTCGGCCACCTCGCCACACAAAGTTTGTACTACTACCAATACGAGGCCTTTATCTTGACTTTCATTTATTTTAGTAACTACATTTATGTCTCATCCAGGGATTTTACCCAACCCTAACCATTACTAACCCTAATCTTAACCAAATCTTAATTCCCACCTCATCTCTTACCCCTGACTCTAAAGGAAAGGGCTTTAGTCTCCATAAACCCTATCAGTCTTCAGGTAGAAATTGTCCTAAATGAGATAGTTAAGCAAGTACACACCCACCCCCACACACGCCTACACTACTTACACTCTGTCACTATAGAACAAGTTTTGACTTTTCCCTATTCCCTATTGTCTTTGCAGAATGAACTGGACCTGACATTTGGCAGTTCAAAAACACACAATTCAATGAATGTTGTTGAATACCCATCAATGATTTGAGTAAAGAAATAAAAATAATAGAGCAAGGAACATCTTTGACCCCTGGCTTCATTAAATAAATGGGAAGTGTGTGCAGTTATGGTCTCCCGCCATCCGGAAGGTAAGAACAGTTTCCACTTCCTCCTATTCTCCATCTGTTTGCTTATGGGATTCCAGTCCATCCTGTGGGCCTGACCGTTGGCAGTCCTCTCAGTCTGATACAAACAGTAACAACTGCATCCAGCACCTGAGGAGGTTCAGGCTCACCATCATCCTCTGCAGACGAGGGTTACACTTACAGTAAGTTCTTGTTTTCATTCTGTCCTCTCCATCTTGGCTTTACTCTCCTTATGCTGTGACACATATACTTGTATATTGTATATAATATAAATGGAGGTTGTCCCTCTTTTAAGTTACTATTAAACTGTTTTATGGTTTGTCTGATCTCTTTGGTATGATTTTGAAAAACACTAATTTGTTTACGCACTTTACTCAGTTATTATTACATCCCAAAGGAGCCAATAATAGCAGATGTTTTGCAAAACTAAACGGCTTTTATAAAAGCATGAACAAATTTAGGAAAGATATATTTTATCACATCAAAGACTGTTTTCCCATCTTACTCTTTTCTTCTAACCATTTACTACAATGTTTAAGGTTTTGCTGAACTTGCTGAAAAATCCCTTCAAGAGCCTCAGGCTGGATGCTTCTAGTGGTCAGTGTTACAGCAGGTCTAAAGAAGCCTCTGACTGAAAACACTCTACTGTTGTCTGACCGTCTCAGGAAGAAGATGCTTAAGGATCTGTGTTTACATCATCACACTGCTTTGGAATTTCATGTCCAGAAATTTCAAAGCTGGTTTTTGGATCAGAACCAGCCTACCGGGTTGTTGAGCCTGAACTAGATGCTGTTCACCTGAGGTCTAGTGGGGCGGGGAAGCAAAGGGAGCAACAGCATCTTCTGATTTGGTTGAAGATAAACTTGTAGTAGCAGACTGAATCATGAATGAGTTTTAATATAAAACATTTGAGGCATGATAGAAAGTTACTTGGTTTGATGATTCCAGATTTGCCCTAGATCCAAGTTGTCACTTTTTTGTCTCTTATCTTCCACACATTCTCTACCAGAGACAAGTCTGGACTGGCAGGCCGAATCTGAAATGTCTTCACCCAAGTGTTTGGATTATGTAGAACGGCATTTTGCAGTCACTTGTTGAGAAAACCTGGCGCTGGACTTCCTACTGTTGGGGAAAATGAGTTTGTCTGAAAGGTTATGTTTTCATATTATTATTCTTTTGTGTTTTTTACTGGGCTCCTTGTCTTTTATGGTACATTATTAACTGTTCCAGGACATGGGGACAGTGGTGACCAGAAGCTTGTGACTCACTGAGATAATATCTGCAGAGAGACACAGGAAACAATGCCATGTCAATAGTCACGCTCAGACGTAAAGAAAAGAGCTTGTATTTAAATGCTGTGTAATCAATTAGGCCACATTGCAGCTGTTTAGAGCTACAATGTTCATGTGATTAGGTCATACTCTGTTTCAATAAAAGGTAGTTGAGGACTGAGAACCGACGAAGTTGATCCCAGACAGTGTTTGACTGGCTTCTCTTCCCTCTTCTGCAGAAGAGTAACTTGTGTTCTTGGTTGATTCCTTGCAGGTTGGGAGCCAAAATAGACCCAACACCTACGGACAACCGTTTCTTTTCTACCTCTGCATCAGTACACACAGGGTCGAGTGTTCTCACAAAAACTGAACAAAAACAGAAATCCTGAAGATTTTTTCCTGTATTTAAAAGCCATGCTTACACTCTGTGATGTTCCATTTTGAAAAGCCTGTGAGCTTTTGTGATTCGGGTTAACATGCCAATCTATTTATTACACAGGAAAGTTTACAGCAGCCTGTGTTAATGTGACTTGTGCTCCACAAAGCTTTTGTAAGTAATCCCCCTGTCCTTGGGGTTCTGTTAGCAATGAATCAGTGACTAATGGGAGGGATTGTAGATCAGAAATATACTCTTTGAGCCTAGGTTTGCATTTTTTCTCAATGAAATGACTCCATATTCTTAAAATCTTTACTGTATTGTGGACAATCTAATGTAATCGCTGATTATAATTTGTTTTTTCCACATTCTCCTGGATAATCTTCTGTCAAAACTGACACTGTGCATAAAATAATATTTTTACATTTTAGAAACAGTACATTGACTTTTTCTTTGCTTTACAGTCTCTCATTGCTTTACCTGTTTGTTGAAATACTTGCCCCTAAATCCCTCTATATTAAGTGACACATAATATCACTTGCATATCAGAGTACACAGTGAGGGCCAATGACTGCTGCTCGCTCTACAGTCTGGAGGCATGCTGAAGACTGCCAGTGCAGCTCAGTTCATGAAACCCTCATTACATGATGCACATCCTGCAGGACACAGCAGGATACAGCCTCAATGAAAACCTAGAGCAAGGAAACGTTTTGGTGACTTCTTCATTTTAGGGTAAGTTCAGAATCGTAGGTTCTGTACAGCAGTTTAGATGAATGTGTTGCAGGCCAGGAATATCATAACTGACTGGAAGTTTACAATGTGATGTTTACAAAGTTGTGGCATCTCTTGTATCTCGTGACTATATGTGAAGATGTGGTTGTGGAAATACCTAATTAAGATTGATCCAATTAACATTTTAATTCAGTTTGATTTTTTTTTAAAAATGCTTATCTCAACATGACCTTCACTGCAAAAACAAAATCTTACCAAGTGTTTTTGTTTTTGTCTAGTTTCTATTGCAAATACCTTAGTAAATATAAAACAAGACAAAACTAACTTACAAGTAACTTGTTTGAAGTCAAAAATTCCTTAATATTGATGAATAAGGATAAGTTCCACTGGCAGGTTATTTTACTTATGGGAAAAATATCTTGTCATAAGTAAATTAATCTGCCAGTGGAACTAGGATAACATGCTTTTCATAACTGCTGCTGTTTCTAAGATATGTATGCACCAATATTGCTTTATCACCCATTGGCACCGTTATGGAAGTTCACTCGTTATAAAATAAAAGTTCACCCCTTAAAATTTTAGCTTAAATTTCATTTCTGCATTCCTGTTGCCAGATTTAAAAAGCTTGCTCAATTCAGGCTTTTCAATTTAAAGTTCATATTTCGTAGAAAATATTGATCCGAATCATTTAATTGGCTACTTGAATGAAATAATACACAATATTGGTGCATCCACCGGAGAAGCAGCTGGATGACTGAACAGTTCACTACATTATAAGAGTTAAATAAAGCTAGAACTGCACTGTAACACATTTCTAATCTTTGTGATTCTTAAAATTTTGATGACTCCAGATGGTTCTAAGTTTGATTTCCGTTAGCTATCGTTCTGTATTTACTTCCTAGTGTTTTATAAAGTTTTGAATAAAATCCATATTTTTAAATGACACATTTCTAAATTTCCAGTTTTTATTTTATTTTTTCAGGCTGATATTTGTTTCTTAGTCCATGTGATCATTTAGGTCTGGGTTGGTTCTACTGTTTGTGTTTAATGACAGTAACATTGTTTTGTGTCTTGCGGCACTTTGATAACAGAATGTTCAAACAAGCCTAGTATAGCTACTGTTCTGTGGCTTTCTTTAGTAATTTAATTACATGTACCAGTATGATGCTTTAGTAATCTGGATTATTTCATTAATGCTACATTGCTGTGAGGAGACATGGAGTCTGATCTTGACTATTAACACCAGCTGTCCCTGCTGCTCTACTATTACTCATTCACTCATTCTAACAATCACAACAGAAGTGACAGATGAGCCAGTTTGAATCTCACTGTCCTTCACTTCCTCCTCTCTATTGGGGGGGGGGGGGGGGAATATTTAGCTCCAAATTAAATATTTATTTTCCAAACTAAACATTTTATAAAAAAAAATATATACCAATTTTCAAAAAAAAATATTGACGTCAGACCTAAATATATACTGTAACTTGCTAACATATTTTGCAAGCCAGTTGGATGGTTAGCTCATTAATTAAATATTAGGTTGCTAAATATTAAGCTTGTAACAAAATATTTAGGTCCAAGCTAAGTATATGCATGCTAGCTAAATATTTAACTTGGACCTAAATATTTAGATAGCCAGTAAATATGTGTCCTCTGCCTCCTAGAGGTGACCAACTACATGCTGACCAGAGACCAGAACTCTGGATTGGCTTATTTTGGTTTTTTAATTTTCTGTTGAAAAACGTTGGATATAGATCTACATAGTTCACCCACAGTTTGAAAGTGTTTGAACATGAAATGCTGAAAAATACGTCATCAGCTTGTGTTGCTATCTGTAGTGAACTGAGCATAATATAAACCTCTGTGGTTTCCCATATTGTAACAGAAATGTTAAGAAAATCATCTTTCCTAGATCCAAGTTTGGTCCCAGAGGTAAAGCAGCATATTCATAAATAATCTATCAAACCATCCGTCTATTGTCTAGTATACCAGCTCGTCCTTGCGTGGCCATGGGGGGCTGGTGCCTATCTTCAGTGCTCTTTGGGAAAAAGACGGGATTCACCAGAGACACACAGGACAATGCCACTGTGCACACACATCTAAGGACAACTTAGACAACTTAGAGAGGCTAATAAAGTCATGGTTTTTGGACCTGTGTTAGAAAAGCTTGAGTACCCAGAGAGAATCTATGGATGTACATGGAAAACATAGAAACTCCATAGACAAAGACTCCAGGCCAGGACTCAAACCCAATACTGTCTTGATGCAAGGCAACAGGGCTGCTGACTGTCCCATGTGCAGCCCTCTGTCAGACATTTCAACAGTTTACATCCTGGCTGTGCAAATGATGTGACCTTCACAAATGACCTGACTCTTTTGAGCAGCTCTTTATCCTGAATGATAGGATTTGTGCCTCAGGTAGTGACAGTTGTTCTTGTTTTTTTTCAGACTTTGCTAACTTGTAATGCTCTGCACACACCGCAGTAGCTATTATTCTATTTTTAAAAATTATATTTATGTAATTGTTGAATTACTGCTATGGACTGGCGAACCGTCCAGGCTGAACCCCGCCGCTCTCCTGTTGACAGCTGGAGGCACCAACACCTCCTGACACCAATGGGATAAGGGTGTAAGACAATGAATGAATGAATGAATGAATGAATGGATGGATGGATGGATGGATGGATGGATGGATAATTGTTACCAAAAAAAATTACCAAAAGAGAGCCAGCTGTCTGAACATACATCATTCTCATTGCCTACTGTTTGTTTTCGTCATGTGTCATGGCGGCTCTGTGCGCCACCTGGTGCTGCACTGATGGTCACTGTGACCTCCTTTCTCCATGGTTTCATCTCGCTTGTTGCTTCTTGGTTAAAGTTCCTAGTTAAGTGTTACCATTAGTGTGTTGCCTTAATTCTTATATTAAATGGTGCAGAAGAGGAATTTTGTTTCAGCCAAAACAAGACCAGTTTTGTCCTCTGTTCTTGGTTACATTTTCCTTTTTCATTTGTTGCTTTATATTGATGATTCAAAAACAATTAATATAAAACTGTATTAATGGTAAATTGTTGGTATTTAGAAATGAAAGTATATTTTCAGAAATGGACCATTTGAACGGTTCTTTGAATGGATCCTGAGGATTCGGTTACCTTCCCATCACTGGACCAGGCAGTAGTTTAAGTCACCTTGTTTCATGGAACTGAGCAAGTATTAAACTTTTTAATTTGAACCAATTTCACAACAGTGATGGTAAGAAACCTCCACCACCCCAAAAAACAAGCTGACTAAAGTCCTCATGACATCACTTGAAAACTCACAATTCATTGAAATAGAACAGTGCAGGAAAGTCATATCAAGGCCAATTTTGCAACGACGTTCAGTCTGAATTTGAGGTTTACGCAAAACGTATGTTTAACTTTAATAGACAAGCTGTTGCAATACTAACGTAATAAAACTGTCATGCAATTAACCTTTCTGTAACAAGATCATAATTTTACTGAAACTACGTCTGCCCATGTTACAAATGTTGGAGGTCCAGATATCTGGTTTCTCCCAAACCAAAGTCCTGAAGCACAAGTCATGACATGAGACTGGTGCTGTGATTTAAAGTTAGGTTAGGGAATCCAAAAGGGTATCCAAGCATAGAGTTATGTGAGCATGAGTTTCCATGTAAAAGCATGCATGTATGCCAGCAAGCCCAACCATGTCACTCAGAGTGCCAGCGCCATGCCACCTGCCAGTCCGGCCTTCCAGGAAGAGGAACACTCAATGCGTCAGAAAGAGACATGCATCTTATGATCTGCTCCAGATGAAGCCAGCATGTGCATGTGATTGAATGCATGGGTTGGTGTGGCATGTGTTTATGTAAGCATCAAAGGATGAAGGAAGGGACATCTTGGTGGTGCATTGGTATGTTTTTTGTTGTTTTTTTTTTACATAGGGACATGTAGGTTTGAGTGTTTTCTTTTTTCCTTGTGATGAAAACAAGCACCTCCATTTAAAAACTGCAGTTTTGTGTTTACTATTGTTGTCTGTGACAAATATTTCAGTTGGTTTGATGTTCTGAAACACTGAAGTCTGATAAACACGTAAAAAAAACCAGTAGGAAATCAGGAAGGACTCAAACAATTGTTTACACAAGTGTACATGGTGTAAATTCACAACAAATTAGCAAAAAAATCCAATTAATTTCCATTTAATCACACATTTATTCCAAGCCTGGTTATCAAACTATACAGCAAGCGTAGTTTATTATTCAAATTAGCTAAAAAAAAAAAAAAGTTTCTATTTAAGGAAACCCAACAGATTGGATTGAGTTATCGATTTGCAACGTTCCCCCCTCCTGGACCAGCACATAGTGACGAAGACAATCTCTTGCGTTGAGATTGTCGACTTTACAACAATTTCTCATGTCGAGAATGCAATGAAGGGGGAAAACTCCCATTTAGCAGGAAGAAACATTCAGCAGAACCAGAACCTGACTCAGAACCTGAGCTGCCATCTGCCACGACCGACCGAGGGTTGAGAAGAGCAGAACGCCCAAGAAGAAACAGAAGATCTGGTGAAGGAGTGTGTTCTATGTTAAAGTAAAAAGTTAATTAGCAGGAAAGGGACAAGTTTAATTGTTGGCAGCACTAATTCAGTTTTCATTCACCCCAGTGACTGTCTGCTGATTTGAACTGATGACCTCTGGACAGGGGCGCCAGGGGGAAAGTTAGGATAATTTCAAGGCCCACTGACCGACAGGGGGAACCCCCACAAAATATATATATTTTTGTTCATAGAAATAGAAAAGAATTGGGACCCTGTCAATTACAAAATTAATCATATAGTGTTTTTTAAAATTGCTTTTAGCAGTAAAAATTAAATGTTACTACTCCCAGACTCTGGATACCTAAACTCATCTACTTCCTGTATCTCTGCCCTATCTTTGGTTCAGCCTCCTGTCTCAAACCCTGCTCTGTCCCGTTACAGAGCAGGGTTTCATTTCTCCACACTGTCTTCCAGTTCCTTTCTACTTTAGCTAAAAATCACATATCCTGCTCAGACTGCACCCAGAGTTTATCAGTTAGTCTGTTCACCACAACTGCGAACAAGAGAAGACTCAGAACTGACCCCTGACCTATGAGCTACCACCTCTCTTCTTACTCCACGCTCTTCCATTCTATTTCCACACATTGCAGATACCTCCCACATCTATGCTGACAGATGCTGATGTTCTTCTCAGTTACAATTACCCAACCTGTCAGACAAGAAGACCAGCCAAACACAGATCAGTTACACTTTTCACCTCCATCACAAAGACACATTGTCTGGAATGATAGCTTGGATCTGGACTGTTGATCATAAGTGATCAGCTCTTTGATGTTTCAGGGGTTTTTTTACCCAAGAAGAATGTTGAGTTTTAGATTTATGACTTCTAAGTTAGAAAAAAAGAAATTATTTTTCATTTGTTCTATTTTTTTTTTCAAGGGTACAAGACACTGTTGCCTCTCTTCTGTAGATGTGCTCTATTTTAAGGGTTTTGTGTCAGGCAAATTTTACTTAGCAGTCACAGGCAGTAAGTGTATCGAAAGGCAGCAAAAGGAAAGTCAGGATAAGTCTATGGATGGATAAGCTGAGGTGACTGGTGCCATGTTGGGAGAGAAATGCTCCTACAAGTTAACAGTTGATCTTTGTCTGGCTGCGCCACCAGAAACCAGGTGAGTTCTGCTTCATCGTCACTTCTCACCTGGCCTGAAAAATACAAGACTGTTTTATATTCAATCTGTTCTGCAGATTATGGCAGGAAGATAGTATTTCCTTGACACCTCAGATGAAAAAAAAAAGTAGCAATTCTATCCACCCAGCTTAAAATCACTGTCTAAGAGGTGAGTTAGAATTTAAGCAGTTAAATTCTCAGTAGTGAAAACATCCAGACTGGTAGCACTGCTCAGGTGAACCGTTTATTCAGAATGGAGATGCAGGATTGGAATTCTTCAGTGGCGTTGTTCCAGCTCCAAACATGTTTAGTGTTTTGCTGCCTGGTGTCGTTTTGCTGAACATCAGCTAATGGAATGGTGCTCAGCAGTGTCAGCGCTCCAGCTCTGCCTTTCATCATATTCCACCTCTTCACCCTGAATAGCTTGTGGATTGCCACAACCAAACGTTCAAATCATTGTCCTGCTGAATGGCATGTGTTGCATCCTTCCCATGTGTTGAATCCTATCCATCACCTGTCAGCAATGAATTTATCAGCAAAGGCCACTATAACAGTCATATTGGCATCCAGCCATGCCTGAGCTGCAACCAAAGATGGATGTGTGCATTGGATTAAGATTTCTGTGTTTTTTGTTTTTTTGTTTTTTTTGTTATTTCTTTGTACTTTCAGTTGACAGAAGTTAATTGCAGATTGGGACCAGATTTTCTTTTTGTTTGGAGCAACTCTTTGGGTTTATTTCAAATGCAGTGGAGACAGAGAAGAAAGGAAAAAAGACAAAGGAAAAGGGGTGGGGTAGAAAATTAAAGAGGAAAGAGGGAGGTAAGACTTAAAAAGATGAAGGATAGAGAATACAAGAAAACACCCTAAAAGTCTGCTCCTACACCTGCAGAAATAGAGAAATAAAACAAGAAACCACAGTAACCAATAACATGTAGACATATGAAAACAACATCACTGAGAAGCACACAGTACTAATTAACATAAGACGTATTCAGTGAGATCTGGAAACAACTAAATCCAAACCTCAGTGAACACCTGGGCCCCGCTTCAGAAAGCAGAGTTAACAAACCAGGAGTGGAAGGCAGACACTCTGAATAAACCTACATAAACGCTATTCACCATGGCAACGGGAGACAAAAAGAAGCAGTCCGCATTTCTCGCCAATGGAGTAAGACATTTTAATGATAGCATGAGGAGAATATCAAAACATATTTATAAAATAATTGAAAAAACAAAAAAAGGCAATGCTGCTGCCAAATACCCAGTAAGCATGAAGCACTGATACCTGAGAACTAAATTAACACTCAAAATACAGCTTTCCTTGGTGAATATTAATTACATCATATTTAATCTTGGCTAATAGCAATGAAATAAGATTCTGAACATATCAGCTTTAGTGCATGTAAGGCTGAAAATAAACCCTGATTGTCATAGTTAGAGCATCAGCTGCTTTTACTGATTGATGAATTAGACTTGTTAAATTTAGGATATAAGTGGGAGCCATGATGGATCACCTAGTATGATGACATATTTAAATGTAGTGTATTCTGAACACTTGTTGTGCACTGCAGTCTGTTCATCAGCTCATATGTTAAAGGAGAAATGTGATCCTTGAAGTCATTTTGCAATTGCAAGGTTAGAGCATGCTGAAACAAAAGTTCTCCTCTGAGAAAATGAAAATCAATCAGAATTCACAAAAGCTATAGTTGATCTTTCCTGATTCAGCCCCAATGAATCCAGGTTGTTTGAAACGTTGCTGCGTTCTTTGTTGCAGGTGGATCACATCCTCCAGCAGCAGCGGTGGACTCCTGTTTCCAGACTTCTCAGAAACGATGTTTCTCTTTGTAGGAACTAAAGTCACAGAGAGAAAGGAGGAACGCAGGTACCACTTTTACTCTGACCCAGCTTCGTTTTGAGTTTGTTAGATGAAGTCATTCCTGCTGACGTAGACGGAAAACACATTTGACAAGAAACTCACATCATTTTAACCCTGTCCAGTTCTATTTACCAGAGGATTCGGGACCATGAGGTGCTGGACAGGAGGAAGACGGTGACGGCTCTGAGGGCGGGCGAGGACAGAGCCATACTGCTGGGTCTCAGCATGGTCTTCTTCTCTGTCATGATGTACTTCGTCCTGGGCATCACCATCCTGCGCTCTTACTCTGACAGGTACTGTCCTGTTTTATACTGGACCAACTTCTGGAAAGGTGATCACATCTACAGTCCCTTAAAGGTGTAGTATGTAATTTTTTATTTAAATATACTGTATATACTGTATATATATATGTTTGTTTCATATGTGTTAAAGCTGTCACCCATGTTGTGACAGGATGTTATGAGACAGATAATCTGTAAAGTGGCCCTGTGCTACTATTACCGTGTTTATGAATTCACTGCCCCCAACCAAAAACAGCCAATCAGACCCAGGATGAGGGTCTTAATGCTGTCAATCAATCCTAAGTAGTCGCTGCTAAATGTGCTAATGTCAGAGAAACAACTTACAGGAAAACCGTTTATTTCCTGTCATTGGTGGCCATGCTAACTAGCCTTAGCGTTCACGGCAGGCGATGCTAGCTGCAGTGTAGCAAAGAGCAAGGTGGATGTTAGAGGGGGGATGAGCAGCACCACATGGAGAGGTGATTTAGAGCACCAAGACCCTCCCCCTGGCTCTGATTGGTTGTTTCTAGTCAGAACTGGGAGAAGGCAGAGGAGATTGATTTTTTTCACACTTTATCTGTCTCATACCAAACTGCCACAGTATGGAGATCGTTGGAATAACCATATAAAAAAAAATATTGTTTTTAAAAAACTTGTACACGGCAGCTTTAAAGAAGTACTCTAACTACTTCCTCTTCTATACATTTCATCACATGACAGACACGAGTTTAATGCATTTTGTGTGAATTTTGTTGTGAATTCTGATATAAAAGGAAAATGGTAAATGATTCTCAAAATAAAGATAAACATTAAAAAAAATCTAAAATGTATTATTTTACACGAGTCTAGCAGAACCACCTTCCACTGTGATTAAAGCTGCAGATCTTTAGGGGTTTGACTAGACCATTCTAAACCTCTGCTGTGGTTTCAAGTCTTTATCAAGTCTTTTGCAGAAATGTAAAAAAAATGTTTTGCTTAATTTTTCTTGTCCTTGTTGAAGAAAAGCATCTTCGCAGAAGGATGCTGTTGTCACCACGCATTACTGTTAGGTTGATGTGTTCAGTGTTATTTGGGGTGTTAACTACACAGTTAATATAGTCTTGATGATGTTTGGTTACAGTGAATTTCATTTTTTTCTCAGACTGTCAATTTCTTTTTGCTTACTCATCATGTCTTACTTTGTCTTGTCATAAAATCCCAATGAAATGCATTGCAGTTTTATGTTGGATGACATAATGTGGAAACGATCAGGAAATTTGAATACTTTTTCCAAGACGCGGTATTAAAAAGTGACTGCTGTTGTCTCTCCAGTGTGTGGACAGATGAGGACAGCTGCACCATTGTGAATTCCACCATATTGTGGGATGTAAACTGTTCATACAGCTGTGGAGTAGAGTGCTGGAAGAGTTCCCGTTACCCCTGTCTCCACGTGTTTGTCAGCCTGAACTCATCAGGACGGCTGGTCCGATTGCTGCACAATGAGGAGACACACGACAGCAATCCCGAGGTATGCAACCACAGATGCTGCAGCTGTGGCTTCATGTAATTTACGAAGGACAAGTCTGGTTTGAACAACAGGTGGTGTCACCCAGAACACGCTACCGTCAGGGGTAGTCTCTGCAGCCTGGATATTGAACTCTTAGTAAGTTTTATCTGTGTCATTTACCAAGAGTGTTATTTCAGTAACCACCATCAGCTGTTGCTGACACTGCATGTGATGTCATCCTGTCACTTGTTGCTAAGCTACAGACAGAACACGCCAATGTGTTTGTTAGCTGCTGTACCAGAGAAAGTAAAATGCTGTGGTTGTATGCATGTGTCAATGATTCGTACACCTCCACACAGAGAACCTCTACTTGGCAAATCAGATCACAATCTTGTCTTTCTCTGCTCAGAATATAAATCCCTTGTTCAAAGACATAAAAAGATAACTGTGAAAAATGATCACAGGAAGTTAAAGACGGCCTTCTGTGTTGTTATGTGTCTATACACTAGGAAGGACAGAGATGATGTTACTGGCACGACTGAGTGACTGACTGACTCCCCACTACCCACCAGAACAGTGAGATGTTCCCAAATAACAAACCATGCATCATCAGTGATCTGAAGGGACTGTTAAAAAGGGGAACAAAGTCTTTAGGGAGGAAACAGGGATCATTGAGGAGTATACAGAAACAACTTGAAGTCAAGACAGCGAAGAAAAGTAGAGGAAGAAGCTGGAGATCAATCTCCAGCAGAACAATATCAGAGACATGAAGAACACAGACTCCAAACAAAAGCAGGATTGGAAAGATGGAAGCCTGGATAGATCAAATGAGTAGAACACATTCTTCAACAGGTTCATCTCGGGAACCAGCTCATCATCCTCCTCTCCTGTCCCCAACCAGACAGGCATCCTGCCCTTCTCTGACCCACAGCTTTTCTGTAAAACCTCAAATGTTTTATCTACTACCTCAGTCTTTGACTCTTCTACTTCCACAAGCTGGAGAGACTGATCCGGAGCAAGGCTGCAGGTCTGGATGATGTGAGCCCCAGAGTCCTGAAGGCCTCTGTGGGATCCTGCAACATCTCCTCATCCTCAGCCTGACCAAACAGAAGGTTCTGTTGTTGTGAAAGACATCCTGCCTGGTTCAGGTACCAAAGAAAACTCAGCAGTCAGCCATTAACAACTACAGACCTGTTGCCATGACAACACATAACATGAAGGTCCTGGAGAGACTCCTGTTGGCCCACCTGAATAAGCAGACAAGGACATATCAGAACTCTCTGCAGTTTGCTTATCGCTGTAGAGTTGGAACTGAAGACACCAACACACACCTGCTTCAACAAACCCACTGTCATCTGGACACAGCAGGCAGCACCGCTTTGGTAGACTGCTTTGTGTCATGTTGTGGGAACAATTATTTCATCTTGAATGTTAACAAAACAAAGAATATGATTGTAGATTTCAAGTGAAACAGTTCCTTTTTGTTCCTTTTAATAAGTTAAACTACATGGCCAATTATATAGTGTTAAAACTATAAAGTGTTGATTCATTAACCAGCAACTATTACCATAATATCTAAGTATTAGTCAAGCCTAAAAGAAAAGTGTGAAATATAAATCTGCTTTTTACCAGACAAATCACAATGATTCCATTTTTTTCTTTTTTTCAGTGTTTCTACATTCCAAAGTGTCATAGAGACTATGCTGCCACACATGCCATGGTTCAGGACATTTCTCAAAGACTCAGGACTCAGCTCACAGTTCAGTGTTATGTCGACCCAACAGAGAAGACAGACAGCGCCATCATGACCCAGATTTATGGTCGAATTGCCGTCTTCCACTCTTTATTCTGGCCAACCTGCTCTTTGATTGGAGGAACCGTCATCATTGCCATGGTGAAGCTGACCCAGTATCTCTCCATCATGTGCGAAAGACTCAGCCACATCAAAAGGTGAAGAGAACCTAACAGATGGAAGGTCAAAGACAAATTGAGGGGTTTTTTTTGCCCCCATAATAAAATAAGGGTAGAAGTAAAAGCTGACTGTGTTTCGTGAACTAAAGACATTCATTTTCTTACAACCTGCATGCAACCTACAGAAGACGCAGACACACTTTTGGAATGAAGTCTATCTCAAATATACAGTAGGTATTCCTTATAGACAAAGCTGCTTCTATGTCGTATATATTTGATTTTCTAAGTTTTCTTTGAAATTCTGTGGGTGCAGATGGTGAGTGCAGCTCATTAACTGTAGCTGAATTTCAATAGATCTTGTAATGGCCTCTTTTGTAGACACAGCACTTGAAATATTGTCCTTCTTTCCTGTTATTTACAGACATGCATATTAAATGTTTTAGCTAACATTATTAAGATGTCTTCCTTTGTCTTTATGTAGCCCAGCAGATTGTATGGTCAATACCAGTACTATGTATATGTGAATGAATTGTTTAGTATTGGAAATTGTGGGTGTAGTTAAATAAAATGAGTATTTAAATGCATTACTCATTTATTCAGAGTCACTGTCTAAGCTACACCTTGTGGATGCGAGGGCTACAAATAAATAATCAAGTAAATGTCTACACTCCTAATCAAACAAGAGGAAAGTTGCATGTTTGTAGTACAAACCTCCGTAAAGTGCAATTGACCTGACAAAAATACATTAGCCACAAGTAATCTTCACTTTTATTCAAAGATGTACAGGTGGAGTCATTTGAATTTATTGTAGCAAAGTGCTTTGTTATGCTAACAACTATGCACAACTATGCACAAGAAAGAAGTCATGTGAAAATTTCTTTGTGCAGCACATTTCAGCCACAGGGCAGTTCAAAGGGCTTTACATGAAGAAAACATAATCAAGTGATAAATTATGAAACAAGCAATAAACATTACATGTCGCCAAATGCCGTCAGCAAAAATAACCTTAACCCTAACCCTATGAAGACTTGATTTGTGTTTTTGATCAGTAGCACAAACAGGTTTGGGTTTGATGCTTACTGTCTCCTGACACCAAATAATTATATGTAGATAAAGTATACAGTGCAACACTCAGCACATGTGCAAATTAATTTTGTGCAGGGACCTATTTTATTTTCTGACTGGTTGTTTTCATTTTTATTTTATTTTTATTTTTATTTTACTACATGGCACTCATGTTGACTAAGAGGGACTGTAAAGAATGTTTCTTTTCAGTTTAAACTACTGGTGCAGCTTTTAAGAGTGGCGATGAATCAGTAACTACATAAATGTTTACTGTATCTGGACAATTTTAAAGAAACAAACACAAACTTTCTGATGGGATATAAGTTTGTTTTGGAATAATTAATCTGGGTTTAGAAATGTGAAGTCAGTGCAATTTGTTGCTCTAAAATCCTTTGTTTACTTGTGGAGAATCCACAACTAACGTTCATACTACTTTTAATCTTTTGTGTTTTATTGGAACTTTTCTCAGTCATTAAAACGTCTATTTTCACCTGTATGTTCTCTGTCTCACCGAAACATGTCAAGAGTCGGTTTTGTGATCAAATAGATTGTCAGAGAATTATATCTTAGAGCAAATAGACAATTGAATGTTGTAGATTCAACATTAACATTTTTGCTTTTTGCTTTACAATGTTACATGTATGCCCTATTTTAGAGCAAAGATAAAGTAAAACAACTAATAAACAGACAGTCACAATGAAAAGAGGTGGATGACTATTTTTCTCACATATGCCAGGTTTAACTTCAGTGTTTCCAGGAACTGTTTACTGACGTGTGTTAAACTGTACTACATCTGCAAAAATACGCCTGAACTGTGCTTAAGTTTATTAGTCTGGCAACAACATTAAAGAGTGAATGGGATGTTGGTAATAATTAACTAGGCAAATAACCACAATATCTCTGCCCTTGACTCATAAAATTGATTAGATAGTTTGCGCATTATCAACACAATTATCAGCACATGTGCATTATGTGCGCAGAGGATTCTGTTTTTTTTAAACAGAATCCTCTGTTCAAAAAGAGCAGAGAATTTACTGTGTGAAGGAGTCTGTATCTGGAGCCATGATGTTCAGGTGGATCATTCTGCTGTTTGGGTTTGGACTGGTAAGTACTGTGTCTCTTGGATAAGATGCCTCAAAGGAGTGAAGATATGCAGCAATGCAACTCAATATGTTTTATATTACAGACAGCAGCAAAACTGACAAGTGAAACAGGTGGGTGAACTGAAGAGTTTCTAAAGGTGATAACTGAAAAGCTGGACAAAGAAAAACACATTTAGCACAAGATGACTCAATTCTCAAGGTTCTGCTTTTTGCTTTCAAGCTTTCATTTACTAGCTTTGAGTTTCTTCTGCTGTCCAGTTTACTTACAGGTCAAAACGCAAAGTTAGGAATGACATCAAAAGTCATTCTGTGATTTGAAAGTATGCATATAGCTATCTGTTTATGTAGATCTATATATTCTTCCAAGAAGCAAATTTATTGAAACTTTCCTCCTAAGAAACAAGACAGGAAACCAGCCTGCCATGTATATACTGGGTATGTCAAAAAATTCTGCAGCAGGAACATGGGTGATTGCCACCAGTTCGATCATGAAGGAAGTTACACTATGAAGCTTACCAGAAATTGTGTGTGCTGTAAACAACCATCCCTCACTGCGAACAGAGAAGTTTTGAGCCAAACTAGACAGTTGTTAATGAAAGCTGCAGGCTTTAAACATTCCTCCTGCTCCGACTTTAATTTCTCAATATTTGGAAGACTGGCCAACAGGAACTGAATGGCTTCGTTCACTTCCTCAACAGCCAATGCCAAACAACAACCATAGGCAGGCTACAATTCTAAAGCAGTGCAGAAAACAGCTAACAACTCCTCCTTCTGTTTGCTAATTGGCCCAGATGACATTAATCTTGAAAATTCGAGCTCAAAGGGAGTCTGAAGGGAGAGAAGAATTGAGTGGAATTGTGGACAAAGAAATGGCCAAGCTTCATCCAAAGTAAAACATGTACTTCAGAAACGACAGGAATTGATGTTCACAAAATTCTCACAATCTCCTCATGTCTAGTATTGTGTAACTTGTTTTTCAAAATGCCACCATCCTGTACATGACAAGTTAGGAAACAGTGTTGCAGCATCTTAATATCTTGACTTATTCCACATCCACAGAAACTGATGTTGATCAGGGCCAAGACTGGGACATCTTTGACATCAATAAAGGTTTGTTTAGTTTTGGTCATTTTTCTGTTCTCAGAGTTTGTGCTTAACCTTTCATCAATAACCATGATCCTTTCCAGCCGCTGACCTGGACCTGCTGGAGGGAGATATAGAGCAGGATGAAGTGAGTGTCATAAAGCTGTATTTTCACTCCAATCTCTTCACTGTTGATCCAAACCAAAAATGTATGGACTATTATATATTCTCGGACACTTCTCAGTAATAGTGAAATCCAGACAGCAATCACATGACAACTTTTGATTACAACTGCTCTGGATTAATTCTACAACATAACAGCATTCCTCATTCAATCTAGAAACTTGACAGAAATTCCATCATAGGAGATGAGTATCGCTGGCCAACAACCATTCCCTACTACCTGGAGGACAGTTTAGGTAAGATGTACTGAAAAGTGACATACTACACCATAAACTCATTAAAACACACTGCTTTAAATGCCTCCTGCTCTTTGTGACATATAGACATCAATGCTAAGGGAGTAATACTGAAGGCATTTGATCAGTACAGACTAAAGACTTGCATTGACTTTACACCATGGAAGGGAGAGGAGAACTACATCTCTGTGTTCAAAGGCAGTGGGTGAGTAAAGCCTGACTGTTGCCTTTACTTCAAGTCTCTGTTTCTTTTCTGCTTAATTAGTTATAAGTAAAAACCAGGAGCATGGTGTGAAATCCAAAACTATCGCACAAGGAATCATGACAGGCCCCCTTGCTCCCTTAAATAATATCTGACTGCCACATACATTTTGTCATGGTCTAAGTCAAAGAAAATGAGAAATATTATTTTAGTTAAACATATATGTAGAGAAGAAAGCTAATTGCTAGCATTATCCTCTCAATTCCTTCTCTCTCTTATTTGATCTATTAGTCATCCTCCTCAGTATCTTTGCTGTGGTGTCTAACATCAGTTCTCAAGAGCCAGTATCTTGGGTATTTTCTTTCCCTAGTTCAAAACACCTGACTCAAACAGCACCTGTGCAGAACGTTGACATGCTGCGGAGGAAGTTGGGCTGTTTGAATCAGTTGTGTTGGAGCAGAGACTCGTCTAAAACTGGCAGGACACTGGACCTTAGAAAGACGACAAATGAGATTAAACTGCGGTTGTTCCATAGTCACTTCCTGCCCTAAACAGATACATCACCGATGCAAAGAAGTGATGTATGGCACAAGTAATGCTGTCATATGAATTGTGCCATACAAGTCATATGGTATGGTACATGCCATACCAACTCATACCACGGTATGAGTTGGTATGACAACTCATACCACAGTTGTCATGCCAACTATGGCATCACATAATTAGTGGAGGTTCTACATAGATACCCCATTGATGCACTTCGTTATCAGTATGCATTATCTGGCTTCTGTTCAGAACAATCTGCACAGAGGGAGCCATCTTCTCTGTGTCCTGCTGGTGTTTGGAGGTAGAACCAGATGAAGCAGCCTGTTATCGGCTGCAGTTCTCCAGTCTGACTCTGGACCTGCTGTGTTTATCTAAACCACTGAGTCACAGCTGATTTCCCACATGTTTCTGTTCTTAAGCTGGCACTTTGGAAACTATTCACACCATTCTCAAGGCATCTGAGCCCCTCCTCTGAGTGATCATATTTCTTCACAATATATTTTGATTCCACTCTCTATGGCATAAGACCCCGAGGTCTGTATGATGTGAACTCTGTCTGATAGTTTATCACATCTTCAAAGTGAGTTGCCATGCTTTGGAACACATCATGACTGGTTTCTGTGTTTGCATAATCAGAGAGGTTTTTTTCCCCAGACTATAGGTCCATAGACAATCAAGCTCTTCTTCTGAATTATAATTTTTCTACAACACATAAAAATCGTAATCACTCATTCTCCTGTTCAAGTTCTTTGCAGATTTTACACAAGAGTCTTCATACTACTTTAAACATAAAATGACTGAGTTTCAAAACATTATTGCTCAAAGTTATAAGAGGCAGGTTCTAGACTCCTGATCTATGAGCAACTCTTTGGATTAAATCATTTTCTCCTAGTTAAGGAGGTATTTACAGATCTTAGAGAGCATCAGGCTGTTGCCAAAACTAAATTCTTTCAACCAGGGTGAATATTACTAAAAATGCTACAAAAAAACATCATAATTTCAGGCCTGGAATGATGAGCCAGACATTGTGAATGTTGAGAGATAACAGTGTGTGTATCCTGACAGTTTCTTTCTCTCTGGAGATGTTACTCCTCAGTAGGCAACCGGCGTGTTGGGAAGCAGCAGCTGTCCATTGGTTCAAACTGCGACCGACTGGGCACAGTAGAGCATGAGTTCCTGCACGCTCTGGGGTTCTGGCATGAGCAGTCCAGAGCGGACCGCGATGACTACGTCAACATTATATGGGAACAAATTGAACCTGGTAACATCTTCTTCTTTTTCCTCTTCAAGTTGATTTCTATCAATTAGCCTTTTTACCTGCATTAAAATTGTGAATTTACAATAAACACAAAAATGTTGGAGTCCATTTTGTGGCTACTATTAAAGCAAACTAAAACAATAACAACAGCCACGCTTACCCAGCACAGTTTATAGCAACAGACAGAGACAGACGTCCCAATGCAAGCAGCAGCACCATGACAGGTGGAGACATGCTGATATACAGAAGCCAAAATTGACCTTCTTAAAGTGGCAGCATAGTATTTATGCTGCTACATTCATCACCAACTTCCACCTCTGCCCTGTTTGCATTCTCTAGACTCAAGACCTAGCAAAGATACTGGCTGAATTCAGTCAGATCAGTGTGAAACGGACTTTAGATTGAAATGTGTGTGTACATAAGGGTTCTCGATATCACTGAACTAGTAGCACATGTGCTTTTCTTACAGGCAAAATGTCAGCAGACTTTTAAGCGATTTTCATCAGCCTGTGATATTCTTCCATGACAGGCCTGAAATCTCCCAATATGTTCATATCCTCCAGGTAAGGAGCACAACTTTAAAACCTATGACGACACTGTGTCCAACGCGCTGGGGGTCCCATATGACTACGGCTCTGTGATGCACTACAGTAAGACAGCCTTCAACATCAACTCTGAGCCCACCATCGTCACAAAGATCCCACAATTCATGGATGTGATTGGTCAGAGGATGGAATTCAGTGCCAGCGACCTAGCCAAGCTCAACCTGCTCTACAACTGCAGTGAGTTTCAACATTCTGTCCGCAAGTTCAAGTTTGCGTTTAAAAGGGCAGTGTTATGTCAAGTTAACTTTTATTTTTAGCTTTACATCACTTAATAATGTTATTCCCTCATCAAAAACATACCTGGGGTGTTGCTTTGATTCTTTCATGCATGTTTGAGAAATCCTTGAATCTCCATAGCAACCATCCAACTATGCAAACACCTGGTGGGGCTGAGCACTGCCTTTGAGATGCAGCTCCTCCTCTTAGCTGAAGTTTCCAAGCTTCAAAGCTCCCAGCTCACAGAGCGCCCTTCCACCACAACTCCCCCTCTCAGTTCCTTCAGACTAGCCAGCAGCAATTAGCAAACACCTTGTGGAATTGCTCATCTGCTGAGCTCATCATATGACCTACTTTGCAGTGCAAAGCTGGTAAAAACAACTGAAGGTAACATAGTTGCTTGTGCTATAAAATGGCTCTATGTGCCCCTTTAAGAAAATATTTGTATTTATCATAAGATCATATAGGTATATGCTAAGCTCAACACTTAGCATTAACAACACTTACTGAGAAGTTTGTAGTATTTTTAAAGTATTTGGTGGTAATTATGTTCTGGCCTTTATACAAAACCAAACTGGAGATAAACTGATGGATTACAAATGAAACAGAATTGTTAAAGTTTGTTTTTCATGTTGCTGACATGCTGTGATAATCTCAGACTTCAGCTGTCGGGGAGCTGTGAATATCTTAGCTGCAACACAAGCATGCAGAAACTGGAGATGACAATAGGTATTCTATCCCACTTTATTAAGGAGATTAGCATCTCTCACACTCAGCAACTTATCCAGGTCCTCTGCTTATTTGTTCTCAGTCTTCTGCTCTCTTCAGTTTTACTTTTTGTCCTTTGGGCTCAAATGTATCTCAGTAGATTTCATTTGAGCTGATCATAAAAATTGATTGCAATTAAACATTGCCCTCATTCAAGAGATTAAGTTATAGCCTCTTATTGAAGCCAACCCTTTCGTGTGTCTCAAGTAAAAAAGATCAGGCAACATAGCAGATCAAAGGTGCCTCATTCAATTCACTTACATAACAAATATAGTTTATGGACTGTTGATAAATTGTTGATGTAGATAGTTGATGAATACTATCTGAGGCTGTATCTTACCATTCTTTATTTTGAACTGCAGAAAAGCCAGCATTCACAGCCTTTCATGTTAACAGGTGAAAAATGTGCTGTGGAAAATGAATCCTGTAAACAGAAAGATTCATGCTAGGAGGTGCAGAGTACGCTACTTCTAAAACTATAAATGACCATGACTCGACATGCATTACAGTCTCTTTCATGTTTACCCACCCAGCCTGGCCAGTTTATTATTTCATGAGATGAAAAGGTTTAGGGTCTTCAGAAATAACTCAGGAACCACTGAGGCTCAAGTGTGTTATAAACTGGAGCATGCTTGTCTCTGATATAAAAATAAAGCTACTTTTATATCATTATGTACTGAGAAGGTGACAAACAACTGGGTAAAAAGCCCAAATCCAAAACCAACACCAGCAATCTCAAAGCAAATACAGCCACCCTGAAGCCTGATACCTTCTGGGAAAATGTTTCATGATGAAAAGCTGAACTACCTACCCAGAAGAGATGAGAACAATATTTGGAGGATCCAGATTAATAATTTTAAAGTTAAAAACAATGTATTAACCATTAAGCGTGCTGGTGGAAGCATCATCCTATGGGACTGATTTCTTTCCTCTAATAATAGTGCAAAGTAGATAAAATAGTGAGATTTGGAGGACTATCTCCAAATTCAATTTCTGGACTGTGATATTCTGTGATATTCCCACCTTTATTGAAAATGTATGGACCATAAAGGCACATGGCAAGAAAAACATGTAGTTAACAAAGAGTGGTAAGAACTGTGATAAGAAAGAGTGACAAAATATCCATTTTGTAGGTTAGGCTACAAAATGCAAGAGGTTTGTTGTAAGACCTCTAATTTTTGTCTAATTAATCTATGTAATGTGTCTCACTTGAAGACAGTTACTGGAACAAATTGACTTCAATTATATTCTAATTTACTGAATGTGTCTGTAGATAGACAGATACATTTTCTGGATGTAGCTGATTCTATTTCTTCTCCACAGCTAAGTCCTCCACCTTTGTAGACAGCTGTAACTTTGAGGAGGAGAACATCTGCGGGATGATTCAGGGTTCCAGCACGGCCATGTGGGAACGGCGCAGCTCTGTGTCCGGAGGCCCTCACACTGACTTCACCAACATGGGACAATGCAAAGGTGATCTTCAACTCATTACAAGGTGTTGAGCTTAAGGATGGCATGATTCACTGGTCAGGATCTTTTACAACAGCCACCTGTGCAAATACAGGCAAGTGTAGGATCATGCTGATAGAGATTTTACAAGATAGATATGATCAAATAGAAGTAAAATAGTGGAAAGATAACAGCGCTCACTCCTCAAACCTGTGGTATTCTCACATTAAATGAATTAAAAGCAGATTTATTTGCAAAAAAGTATTTATCATAAAAAGCCACCGGATAGCAGTATTGTTAAAAGCACATTTTTGCTTTCCTGAATCTTCTAACAAGAAGACTTTAATTTGTTGTGAAAACGTCTCCATGTTCATCAGTTGATGATATTCATGAATTGGAGTCAGGGGCTGCACAAAATCAGCCCAGGGCCTGAAATGGCCCCCGAGCCGAGCTTTGGACACCACTGTCAGAAACTTTAGACCAGACCTTTAATTGCAAACACAATGCTGTAAAACTCTTAGGCAACATAATTTACAACCTGCTTCTATCTAAGGTTAGTTAACAAAGATAAACAACAACAGCAACAGCAATGCTATAAAAACAAAATAAAAGCACTGGTCCTCCAAGATTCCCCTGTACTTGCTATTAGCTCTGAATCTTGAACCCACAAGTCAAAGGTCAAATAGCACCAATGACATTGCAGCACTTAAATGCCTATTAAGAGCAGGAGGTTTGAGCCGTTTACAGACTTTTTGATTAAATCACACCTGTACTTGCCATATCAGTGTACAATGACATGCAAATATAAAAACATATTGCTAATTTGTATGTTTTAGAATAAACAAGATACATTTTTGCTTTCATCAACTTATTTTTTACTATTATTATTATTCAACATACAGCATTAGGTTTTCTCATCACACCATAAACATGTTGACATATCGTATAAATACAGTTAAGTGTGGCATTATGTGACAAAGTGCTTTCCTGTTTCACATGTTAATAAACTTGGATGAAAACTGGAAGAGTTTTCAAAGAAGCAATTACTAAAAACTGACACAAGTGTTTTTTATTTTTTTGTTTTTCAATTGATCCCAGAGGAATTTGTAGCCTTGATGCCTTTTTCTTAATAATTGTCTAGTAAAACACTGCATAAACAGAAAAGTCACAATATATGTTTTTGTGATTTTATCTACTTATTCTCTCATATATTTTCTGAGATGACAAAAGGTTTGGAGACCTCTCATCTAAGACAATCAGACAGATTTATTTTGCTTGTAAGGTGTTCTGATTTTGAAATATAATGATATAAAGGTAGTTGTGGAATGAGTTTTTTTTTGTTTTGTTTTTGGCTATCCCTGCACAGGGAATGGCTACTTCATGCATTTCAGCACAGAATCTGCTAAACCGGGGGAGAGCGCTTCCCTGGAGAGTCGTTGGCTTTACCCCAAAGCTGGAGCTCAGTGTCTGCAGTTCTTCCTCTATAACACTGGGGCAGCTGATGATGTTCTGAACATTTGGCTCAGAGAGTATGACCCAGCCAGTCCCAGCGGCAAACTCAACCTATTCAAGAGCATTTCAGGTGAGAAATAATTCATTTTAACCTGCATGAACCTGTACTGAGCAGACTGAGTATGATTCAAAAATGTGGGACTCTGGTGCCACCTTGTAGTAAACCCATTAATGCTCTCAGAACTAAACTAAGTCACATTTAAATGCAAATGCAGCTGATGCAGAGAATCATCTTCTGAGTGTTTGTTCTGCTTCCTCCACAGGAGGAGTGATGGGGTCCTGGGAGCTGCACACCATCAACCTGAGCGTGACCCGGAAGGCCCGGCTGGTTTTCGAGGGGGTGAAGGGAGAGAGTCCGTCACATGGAGGTTTCTCTCTGGATGACATCAACCTGTCATCCACAAAATGCCCCCAGCACATCTGGCACATCCGGAACATGAGCCACCTGCTGGCCACCATGCCACCAGGACAGAAACTCTACAGCCCTCGCTTCCTGTCACCAGCCGGTTACTCCTTCCAGGTAAAGAGGAATTATAACGCACCTTTAAAACCTAAGAGAAAATCTATTCTTGAGCTTTATTCTTGATGTAACCTCTGCAACCTCAAGATACAATGAAATATTTTCCTCCTGTGTAGTAAAGTTCAAGCGAGGCATCTCAATGGGGTTAAATTCATTGACCCGAAGGCAGGAGCCCTTGGGTCATTGTATAGTGTTGATATTCTGTTAATGTTGAAAAAAAAAAACACAATTTAAAATCACACCTGAATAAGTTTTTCCACATGATACATTATTAAAAACCTGTCGTGAACCTTGACTAGGACATTAGTTAAAACGTACATTGTTTTAACTGTAGATTTAAACACAAAGCTCCTCAGAGGTTTTTTCTGTAAATTGTAGGAGCATTCCAATGATTTGACCTTTTAGGAGATTTTTCTTTCTCCCTGTTGAATGACGAACATTTGGAAAATGGCCATCCAGTGGAACCCAGTGCACATGGCGGTTAGGTGACTGGTAATATCTATTTTAGACGGATGAAAGTGACAAGACAAAAATCTAATTTAGAAAATCATTTTCATAGTTCTTTAGAGTTACACAAATAACCTTCACTAAACTTGTTACTGTGTGTGTTTACCCGTTTATCTCCATATTTCTCTGGTGTCTTCAGGTGGGTGTGTACCTGAACGGACAGAGTAGCACTCCTGGGTACATGGCTACCTACTTCCACCTGACATCAGGTCCCAACGACCACAATCTGAAGTGGCCGTGTCCATGGCAACAAGCCACCATGGCCCTGATGGATCAGCAGTCTGATGTCAGACAGCAGATGAACATGCACCGCATGGTGACCACCGACCCCAACAAGATGTCCTCAGATGGTATGAGGGCGCTGATGGTGGGAGCCTGTTGGAGGTGTTTTCAGGAAGCTGCTGTGCCAATCAGTGTCCTGTTGGTTTCAGGTACTGAGTTTTACTGGGACGACCCCAGGAAGGTGGGCTCTGAGGTAACCGGGTCTGACGGCAGCTCTTACTACCGAGGCCCCGGCTACGGAACCAGCACCTTCATCTCACACAGCGGGCTGAGGAGCAGGAGCTTCACCAAGGGAGACGACGCCTTCTTCCTACTCAGTCTGGAAGGTGGGCGGAGTTTCTGAGGATGATGATTTAATATGGGAAAATACATAAAGCAGTATATTCCATTATATGAGATTTAGTATTTAAATTTTCTAATATATTGCAATGTCACCACAGACAACATATGTGAATATATTGATGAATATAAAGGAATTTATTACAGTCACGACCAAAAAGGGCACTATGTTTTTACATTTAATTTATAAACTACAACAAACTATTTAGATTTAGACTTATGAAAGGAAAATATATTTACAAACATATTACTGGAAATATATTGTAATATATTCTAATATATAATTTTCCTAATACATTTTCAAACACACTCTATGTTGTAAGTACACTGAATTACATATCGATTATTTATGTATTTTGCAATAGATTACATAATCATGTAATCTTTTGCGTGGTTATGTAAACATATAACATATACAAATTACAAATTACATTGATAAGATAAAACGCACTGATAAGATCTGTCGTTCCCTGATTGGTCAGTAATTCTACACTAACCTGAGGTCTTTTATTTATCCTCTCCTAGATGTATCCGAACTGCTGGCTCCTCAGCCTCTGCCCCAGACTGCAGTCTTCGCTGTTGGCCGTCTGATTGGAGCAGCAGACCAACCAGCCAGTCGGGTCTCTGCAGCTACAGCAGTGGGAGCGTGTGTAGCAGCAGCCATGATGTTGGTGGCCATGATGATTGTGGGTAATGTCTGGAGGGTGAGGAGAAGAACGAGGAGGAGGGAACAAGATGTGAGGAGTGACTGCATGGTCATAGAGAACATGCCAGGCTTCATGGACAGTGTGAGTTACACCGAGTCAGCACAAATCCCTACAGCTAGCTCCTTCTTCACTTTGTGTCAGCAAAAACTTTGACACGTTTATAGAAAAGCAGAGCATAACTGTGAAGTGGAAGAACATGCTCAATGGTTTATAACCTTAAATAAGATGTAGAGCAACCAGCTGCCACACTGAGAACAGAGCAGAACCCAACAGAACTCTGAGGAAAAAGTTCTGAATTCTACAATTATAGAACTTTTGAAGAAAAAAAAAACTAAGTTCTAAGATTTGTCAGAATTCTAAGATTCAAGTAAGAATTCTGAGAAAAACATAGAATTCTAATAAGGTCAAAATTCTATTGGAAAAAGGTGAGAATTAAAGTCAGAATTCTGAAGGAAAAAAAAAATGAATTTAAAGATTCAAGCTGAACTTCTGAGGACAAATGTCGGAATTCTAAAATTAAGGTTAGAATTCCACAGCAAAGGTGACAATTTAAAAATTAAAGCAAGAATTTTGAAGGAAAAAGGTCAGAATTCAAAAATTAAGGAAAGAATTATGCAGAAAAAAAGTCTGAATTTTAAGATTCAAGTCATAATTCTGAAAAAAGGTCAGAATTCTAAAATTTGTCAGAATTTTACTGGTCAACAACCATTCAGCATGTTTTTCCACTCACAGTCACGCCTTTTTTCAAAAATGCCACTGATGAATCTTGGTCATTAATTTGTATGTAGCATATTATACAAACAAATATATTTGTGTCAGTGTGGCTGACTTTATTTCAGCCACACTTCAAATTGTTTGTGGTGAAAAACCTTGTATTCTTTCCTTCCTTATCACAACTATGCTCTAGTTGCATTGCTCTATCAGATAATAACATCCACTGATGTTTGTGATATAAGGTGACAAAATGTAAAAATGTTCAAGGGTTATTAATACTTTAATAAGGCGCTATACTTCTGCAGTTCAAGCTGTATTGTGCTTTGTCTCTTCTGATCCATCGAGTTGTTTAATGTGAGAAAAATGTTTTCTCCCCCACAGGAGCATCCAGCCACAGACTCACCTTCTACTTTATCTGCTCCATGATGGCCAAGAAAAGAAAGAACCACCGACCGCTGACCAGGCTGTCCGACAATTATCAAACTCTCCAATAAAATCTATGACACCAGTTGTCTTTGACTTTTTCCATCATCCCTCTAGCTTGTCTGTCATCAGGGAGACAACACTTCAGTATAACTATTAATGACATTTTGACCCACTAATGAATCAAGAATCACTAAAGCTGGTGGGACATTGATAAAAAAAGGGATTTGTGGATTTAAAAGGGGCAGTATTATATAAAATCAGCTTTTTTTGAGCCTTGTGTTATTCCCTCATGAAAAACATACCTGGAGTGTTGCTTTGATTCTTCCATGCATGTTTGAGAAATCCTTAAATCTCCATGGCAACAATTCAGCTGTGCAAAATGTCTGGGTGGATCTAGCCCGTCTTCGAGACGCAGCTCCTCCTCAGAGCTGTTCCCTCAAGCTGAAGTTTCCAAGCTGTCATGACTAAAAGAAGAACTTTTAGGATCATCAAGAGTTTTAAAGGTACGTTCAGTAAGGCAGAGACAGGTGGCAAAAAGTAACCACAAGTCACCACACTATTAAATGAAGAACTACAGACATGATGTTCAGATCATCTTATGAGGGAGATGTTTGAAAATATGCAAGATTATATATTAGAAATCAAAAGAGGAGCAAATACAATAAACAACCAACCACAAGGAGTTCACATTAAAAGTTTTATTGTGATTTTCTCAAACAGCATGAGTGCAACAATTCACACAAATGGAGGGCAGGATAAACTCACAAAGTTTCACACATGTTGCATGTATAGTGACCTTTGTCCACTGTGCTTCTGTTTAAGTTGCAGGAGCTGAAAAAACAATCATTTCACCTGGGGGACATTTCAGAAAAACTAAAGAGCCAAAATGGCTACTACTCCTCTCATCAAAACAGTGGCTGCGAGGAAGACTTCCAAGGCCACAGATTGTCTTCTGACTGTCTAGAATGGTTCAGACATTTTTGAATTGCCAACAGTCACTATCAATAATGTGCAATTTCTCCTTTAATTCTTAATGTTTTGGTTTGATCCAGCTAAGAGCTTTGTTGACCCTTATAGCTTCGCTGCCTTTTACTTTTCTTTCACATGTTAGTTTGTAAGAAGCGAGATAAAAGAGACACATTGTAGAACAGGCGCTTCGGGTTTGGTTTAATACTGACATTTTAAGGCATTTTAGGGCTGTGCAAAGCAGGATAGTAAATGACCTTTAAAGACGTCGTCACCAAATCTGCTTCCCTAAAAATTTAGACTACAATTCCTTTGGTTTCTGTCTGATAAAAATAAAAAAACAATTAAACCACGTTGAAAACAAGAGAGAAACATTTTCCATGCAACACTGCATGTTTCTTTTTTCTCATTTCATAGATATGCTTCACATCCAAATTCAAAAAAAAAAAAAAAAAAGAGTGTTGAGACCTAAGATGGAATAGGACAACTCCAGCTACAACCAGACTGCTCTACGTCACCTTCAGCTGATCGGTGTCGGCAGCATTCTTGACTGAGCAGAACTTCCTTCCTGTGTGACATTTTAAAAGCCAAAGTGAAAACTGTCCAAGATGAGCTCGGATTCTCATCGAGTTCCAGTTATTGTGCGTGTAGGAGATAAGCTTGGATGACAGAAATAAAAGGTTTGCACCAGTCTCCACTTCACACACACAATATTCACTTTGTATCTGCTGACAAAGGAATACCATACACAACTCTGCAACTGAGACCTAGAAAAGCTGTTTCTAGAACATGCTACCCAGTTTAAAGTAAACAAACCATCACTGCACAATCTTAATGAGGGATTGAGGTTTTATGTGACAGATCAACACAAACCAGTGCCTAATGGTACATGATGTAACCCAGTGTCCCTCCTCAGGCGGGACACTGGGTCAATCAAACAGCTGACTTCTCATCTACAGGAAGTTGCTACTTAGATGTTCCTGTAATCTGGAATCAGAGCCATTTCTCCTGGTCCTTGGAGACTAGGATTGTTCATTCCTGGTTTAGATCAAAGCAGAATGGCCAAGTCAAAGTGCAGTCTTACAAATCCAATCAATTAAGCATGGGTGGAAAGGCTCGAGACTCACCCTGAAAGGGTCCCAGCTGAAGGGCAGTAAAAGGCAGGCTGTTGTAAACCAGCCTCTTGTTCTACACTTTTGGCTCTCAGCCGTATTGAGAAACGATTGCTTGCTGGAGATGTGGACTCTTGAAGTTTTAAATAATTGATCTAATTTTACCCAGTTGCTAACGTTTAGCCATGGTATAAGTAATGGCCAACTTCATGAAGCTTACAGGAAGTTATGTGCGCTGTAAACAACCCGGTGAGGAGTAAGGCCACAAGACCACAAGATCTTTTCCAGCAATAAAATGTCTTCAACTCTCTCTTGCTCCGACTTCAGTTGCTCAATATATGGAGGAGTGGCCAACACAGACTGAGCAGTTTCATTCACTTACTGCAACCAACATTGTCAAACTACAACCCTATGTTGCCAGGCAACAGTTCTAAAACAGCACAGTAAATCTATATCATTGTTCACAACGTCTCCTTCTGTTTGCTGATTGGTTTGGTTAAATTTCAACCAGATAAATCCCAGGCGGAGAACTGAAAGGAGATGAAAATTGAGCGGAATTGCACGGGAAGGCAACGGCTAAGCTAAGTAAAAGTACAAAGTAGTTCTTCATAGTTATGCACTACTTTGTGTTGGAATTTCACATAAAGTCGGAACAAAGTGCAAAAATATGAAACGGTTCCAAAAAATCTTTTTGCAACACGCAGTCCAACTAACGGACAAAGATTTAACAGCCTGTATTCACTACGTCTTCGCCTGCCACATGCCCAGTGACAGCAGTAGCCTGGGAGACACAGGCATGTTGATGTCTGAACCAGACTGTGTGTTTTATTAGGTTATCTGAGTAGAAAACATGAGGAGGGGACAAGTAAATATTATAGAGAATATTTTTGCCTTTCACAAAGAAAGGATATGAGAAGAGATCTCATTCCAGACAGTCTGAAAACTGTGGAGGAGGGATCTCCATGTGGAAAGACTAATGTAGCGTCTTTTATTGCTCGTTTTCTCACTTAGGGTCTGAAACGCCAGAACTTGTGCAGTTGGATTTTGACATTGTTAATCCAAACACATCATGCATAGGAAGAGAAAAATCAAGACATGCGTAAACTACCAGGCCTACCAGATCCCTCTTTTAGACTGCTGTTAAATGAGCAGAAAACTCTTATAATAATCACTATTATATTGATTTTAATGCATAGTGACTGGGCTGCCATTTTTACAGAGGCCCAAGACAAACTTGTCAACATTTTTAATTTTCTTTCAACAACAACAAAAAAACCTTTCCCACACATACAAGGAGTAGGAAGCATTCAGCATTTGCTGCAATATAAAAATTAAGCCACTAGATGTCCCTAGTTCTCATACTCAATCTTTAAACAAAAGCTTCACATTATAGGTTAGGTTGGTTTTTTGAGTGATTTTATCCCTGTTTTTCAGTGTTGTGCCACTGAATTACTGTGGCTTAGTGTTTGTGTGCAAACCTGCTAACGACTTTAAATGCATCCAAAGCCTGCAGGTTGGGACGTCAAATAACACTTGGAAAACTGTAAACTGCTGAAGTAGGCAGCACGAGCAATTTCTCAAAGGCTCCCCCAACTTGAATGTACGTAAACTGTCAAAACTTCAAAGAGTTTGAGCAGTTCTTGGCAGCATATCTGCAAACTTGCAACACTTAGCCTCTGCTACACTTGGAGATTTTGTATGCCAGTATCTCCAGATGAGAGTCAAAACTTATCCAAAGTCTTTCTCCAAAGGGAACAACGTCAATATAAGGGCTGGATACTTCCTGTGATAAAAAAAAAAAATCTTGTGTTTGCTCTGTCAACAAATGCCTAGTTCACATGGCAAAATTTTTATGCTGATTTTTATCCCCGCTGCCCCTTTCAACAATCTTAAGGACACCCAATTATTGTGATATCTCTTATGATCATAAGAGATATTCCTGTCATGTGTGGTGTTTTAAGAGTGATCTGGTCCGCTCAGAAGGACTTTATGACCTTATGTCGACATATTCAGCACACTGGATTGTCTTGGTCCGATATCGCAGTGTGTGTGGTCTTCCCCAAGGACACATGAGAACCCAGCCTGTTGAATGCGACATTTAGCCAATCAGAAAGCGAGGTGACAGAAACACAGAAAGGAATACAAAATACACAGAAGACAAAACTGCCATGGTGCACTAGACAGTCCAGTCGATGTTGGAAATATTTTTTTGTATCATTATTATCTATATTAAAAAGAGTCCACAAACTCGTCAGCCATGCTCTGGACTCACATTTGATCTTGAGATGTTTTGTGAGATTTCTGACATCTGAATGTTGGTGAGTGAAATTGGTTCGTATGTGGTGTGTTGCTACTGCCATGGAGATCAACGTTTAAGATTTTATTATTGTATGTGTCTCTCGGGTTTTGAAAATTGGTCGACAACTTAAAAGTCCTGCCCTGTGAACCAGGCACAACAGAAAAGGCAATGAGGCAATTCTGCATAATTCCAATCTCCTTTTTAGTCACTCTGTGTGAACAACCCATAATGTTCCCTTGGAAGTGTTCAGTCAGCTGATCAAATGATCTTTTAGACTTTGGTTTTCAGATAATGTGTTTCACACTAAATTTTGTCTAAAGCGGAGTTGTAAGAAACTACTGCTGTTCTAAAGAAACGACCAAACTGCAAAATGCTTTGCTAAAGCCCTCGCCTGTCAGCAAGTCACATGTTCAAATACATCCCTGAATCAGCAGTTCTTACAAACACTGAGACACTAAAACATACTCAGTCTAGTCACAGCTATAACACACATGTCTGAGCACAGAATATATCTCGCACAGTCTAAACCTTCCTTAAAGAGTTATGTAATTCTTCAGGTTCCCATATAGCAGTCAGCTCTTCTAATGAAGAACATGATGGGGCTGATCACCTTGTTCTCTCCCTGTAATATTTTCATGGCCAAGTCCTGCTGGCACCACCACTCTTGAGTGGGGATGCTGTTATTGAGTGAAGGAGACTCAAAGTTTGCCATTTGCAGGTGAGGAAAATGTAGGAAGCTGTCGGCTAAAACATGTCGCTACATGTCTGCTACTCATTCAGGCTGTAAGACAGCAAGAGAAAGTCAAGCATTCAACAACAGGAAGCAAGAATACTTCTTAGAAATCTATGAGGCAAGGTAAAGATCTACATTCTCTAGATAATGCAACCCATCAGTGCTGTTATTTAATGCTAGCCATGCTAGTTGCTAATATATTACAGAAAGTTTAAATGGCAGCTCTGTAATCATTTTTGACATTTTAAAATAGTATAACCCTGTATTACTATGAATGCACTGTCACACACACCATGTGACATTGCCTCTGCTTTTAATGTGAGACTATTATGCAACCACAAGGCGTCTTCAATCAGTAAGCTACTATGATGCAGATAGCTACAAGAAATCCTTACAGCCCACAACCATCAGCATCTACATCAACTCTGAAGAAACTAAGATAATATGAGTTAAAACATTAAAGTTCCCTTTTGTGATTAATAAAGTCTTTTTGAAATTAAATGAATTGGAATAATGAATGGACGTTTGCAGCAGGGAGACTACACCTAGGGTCATATTGATCTAAAAGTATTTCTACTTGTACATAATTGCATAATTTTCTAAGGAAAAAATTCTTTAGTTTCATAACTACAATTATCCTAAATTAGTTCAAGTACTATAAAGTCTTGGGTGTCCAGCTCCAGTGATTAAGGTTTAGTATCCTGCCAGTCTTAGATGTGTCTTCATTCCAAAACAGCTGATTCAAATAGTCCAACTAACTCATCAGCGTGACAATGTTCTGCTAATGATCCATCATTTGATTCAGGTGTGTTGAACCAGGGAAACAACTAAGACTGGCAGGATAGCAGCTCTTCAGAACTGACTGCACCACTGCTTTCAATGGAAGACTATAACATTTAATTAGCTCTTTTTCAGACACATAGCTATATGGTTTATAGAAAAACAGTAGTATTTGAGAAGAACCTTCTTGACACCAAAACTGCACTTTTCCCATCACATACCAACTTCAAGGAGTTCTGTTGAACAAAATCAATGATTTATTTTCAATCTAAGGAAGTGCATAAGATCTTTTTAAAAAGTCTGATTTGCTTGCAGTATAGGTATAAACTTTTTCCATTTTGAACTTCTGATACTTAAACTCTATAGACATGATTCTATTCTCAGAAAAAAATCACTGCTATTGAAAATACTGCCACACTTTTGGAAGCATTTTCCCCCAAACTTGTGGAGAACTCTAACTCATTGTATCACAGCTTATTTAGGGGCGGCGGTGGCTCAGGAGGTAGGGGTTTGTCCTGTAATCGGTGGGTTACACGTTCAAACCCACATTCTGTCTGTTTTAGTCAATTTACAGGTGAAGTGTCTCTTAGTAACAAAAAGGTTTTTTTTTTTACTTTTGCAGAATCGTTCGATCGTTCTGCTCAACAGCATAGCAAACAGTGGCTATTTGTTAGCAGTGCTAATCAGGGAAGATTTAATAGTTAAGCATAATCAGTGCTTTAGCTTTTCAGCCTATTTCTAGCAAAAGCAATTGGAGAAACATTCCAACATCGCTTAAGTTAAGTTGCATATGAAACGTGGATCTGTTGTAACTAAAATATCACATCTCCATTTGTTTATGTAATACATAAATAAACCTCATCAACTAATTGTCCTTCTTGGCATGTGAAGAGTGAATGTGTTTTTATAAAATAGGTTGCAATAAATTCTTATTGTCTAGCAGCAATAATGGAGATTAAATGGCGCTTGTCTTTAAGGCAAAGGACACAGGAGTGGTAATGGAGTAGATTCATTCATTTCAACATTCTACTGATTGTTTTTGTCTTCAATCAAACTAATTATTCAATTAGACTGTGTAGTTTGTGTGTAGTGTTGTTTAACAGACAAACATACTCTACCCATTTCCTGTCGTTACAACAGCATTTTAAATGTCATTCGGCACTTGTGATAGTATAATAAAAATGCATAACGTAACCCCTATGAAAACTGGATAGTAATAACTACTTTTACTCAGATTTACTTGAGTAACTTTTTGGAAACAAATGTGCTTTTAGTAGTATTTTTAGTATACCACATGTTTTACTTTTACTCGAGTATTGTTACTATGAAGTGTCACTGCTCTAACTTAAATAAAACTGGGTATTCAACCCATTGCAGGTAACTTCACCGAATGAAGAACAAACACAGTTTAACCAAAAAAGTACCAGATATAGACATGCAGAGCTACAGTTTATGTTGAAGTGAGACCTCTTGTTTGAACACCAGCTTTGTTGTTCTGATGTTAATTTTTTTTTCTGAAGAGATAATTATAGGTGAAAAAAGACAGTAAACACTATATATTGTACTGGAAGTACTTTACTTTATATAAAGAGAGATAACTTACTGTATTAGTTTAATATGTTTTATTCGGAAAAAAAAGTATTTGGAAAAGCATTTGTTCTTCCTTAAACTGTCTGTAATTATGTAATTAATTTGCATTAATTATTTTCATTTTGGTTTTTCAAAATACTAGAAAATGCACATAACTTTGTTTTGTTTGTCATTTAAAAATATATTAATGTTCTCATCAGTTACTGAGTACTTGAGTCACATTTTTAACAGAATACCTTTTTACTCGTGTCGAGTAGTTTCTTGGATGGATATATTTTGGATTACTTTTACTTGAGTACAATTTTTGGATACTGAACCTCTACATCTTGTCATAAATTGGAAGATGAACCAGGAGTTTTATAATTGCTTATTCTACAACAGTAAGTCCATAACATTGCAAAAATATCCAGCTTTCTGTCATCCACAGTGATCTGCTTGAAGCAGTCAAGATGGAAAACACAGAAGAAAAAAACTTTCTATTTGCCAGCTTGAAAAAAAAAATCCAAACTTTCTATTGATATGTCATACACATATTTCTGCAGAACAGTTCTGCTACAATGCTGGGTTAAAAATCAACCCACTGCTTCTTGCACCAACTAACCAAACACACCAGGAGATTGTCAAACATTCCTTGTCTTCCTCACGGTCACTTCAGCAGCCTGTGTAGGAACATTTAAAGGTGCCACAAAGTGAAGAAAATAAAAAGTGGTGCCAACAAGAAAAACGCCATCATCCCAAAGCAATGTTTATGGAATGACATTATGTCATGTAGGTGGTTCTCTGCTGTGGCTGACTGTGTTCGCTTTAAATCTGCACCGGGAGCAACGCTTTGTTTCCAACTGGCAGCAATCCCGATTGCCGTTATGAGTCGTTTTCTACTTCTGGTCAGAACATTTTCTGAACTAGAAAAAACTGTATTTCTGTAAATGAACCCTGTAAATGTTTTACAGGGTTCCTACCTGATCTTTGTGTAAACATCACAGACATTCTCAGACTCTAAAACTTCTTTGTTCCTTCTGCTCATTTTAAAATGTAAATTTAAAGTTTTCTTTTTTTGCGGTATAAACTGGATGCCTGCCCAGGATGTAGCTCTAGATTCCCTCACTGCTGCCTAGAACACACAGGTATGGAAAATGGATGGATGTTTCTAAAGTGGGCAGGTTTTTCATATTGCTACTGCAGCAACAAGAAACTAAGAGGATGAAAGGACTGAAGGCAGGATGAAAGGAAGGAAATGAAGACACAAAGAAAAAATGGCAAAGAAAGAAACAGAGTGGAAGAATCTATGTCAAAAAGAAGGACATAGGAAGCCAGCTCAGAGCCAGAACAAGAGAGGAAGAGGACAGGAAGGATGACCATAGGAAAAAGGTTTGATGGAAGGAAAAAAACTAAATTATTTTCCATACATGTTTTCTACACTTATCCAGTACATGAGTGTAAAGGAGTCAAACAGCTTCCTTATGAACTCTGGATTGAGGATGTATAATAGTTCTTGTGGTGTTTTCAGTGCTACAGTGAAAACATGAAGTTTTCCTGGATGGAAGCTCAGTCAGAGGAAACATTCCATCTACGGCTACAGGGCAGCTTCCTGTAGCCCTGCATGTGCTCAGGCAGGAGAGCAGCCACAGGGGGGCAGTATATCCCTCAGTACCACGCCTCCACCTTAAAATACATAACATAGCCCAATAAATAGCTAAAAATAATAAACTGCTATAACAACAGTACCACATGTTAGCTTCCACCACAGTGAACCTTCAGCTTCTCTTTAGGATTATATAGTTTGAAGATCTAAAACATCTAAATCACATGACACACAACGTCAAATGGGTTTTCATTAGCCACTCTGACTGCACTATTCAAAGGCAACGGAGTGCAGTTTCTCCTGCAGCAGACTGTTAATGTTCCAGCAGAGTCACTGGGAGGGTGTCTGCACACCAAACATCACAGCCAGTTTCAGCTGCTGCTCTGCATGGAAACATTGCTGAGCAGCATGAGTTTCAGCAAAGCAGTTGCTGCATTTTAAACAACTCATCTCTTGTGCGCTTTGTAAAACTTCCGCAACAGTGAAGACATGCAGATTAAGCCTGTAAGCATTGCAGAGGTGTTAAATGGGAATAGTCTTGATTTTTGCTCCTAATTGCTGCATAAAGATTATTGTAAACTCATCTTAGAAATGTAAATGAGTTGTCAGAAGGACTCCAACTTTAACTTATCTCCTTAAGAGTAGAATTAATATAGCAATTCCCCTACAGGAGAGGCTTGATAATCTAAAGTCTGCATCTGCTTCCCGGTGTTGAAAGTATCAGTATACGGGTTGTAGGCCAAAACACAGCGCTGTTCTTTAAATGAGGCGGATGGAGGAGCAGACTGATCCTCACTGCACCGTCTGGTAGAGGTAACCTCTCTTGTAGGCGCTCAGCGGGTAGAAGGTGGCCACCACAAACCTCCCGTCAAAGGTTCGGCCGGTCAGCAGCCGCTGGGCTTCTTTGGAGTCGCTGGAGTTGGCATACTCCACAAATACCTGGTGGGAACGAACGGGTTAAAGGATGAGTGAAAGAAACACTGAATGTTGTAGAAACAGTCAGAACATTGAGCACTGATTCAATCTGTCTAAGGCTACGTTCACACAGCAGATCTTGATCCTCAATCCCAAATTTTGCCTGAAATCTGATTTCTTTTGCGTGGCCATTCTTTCTACTGATTGAATGTGACCCAAATCAGACTTAAGTGTGAACAACTTAAGAGATGCTTCACTGTTGGCACTGCTTGCTCCAGCCACTGTTTACATCTAGCTTTACCGCATCTGGCTAGATCTACTAGAGCAGGGGTGCCCAAACTTGGTCCTGGAGGGCCGGCATCCTGCATGTTTTAGTTCTCTCCCTGGATCCAATGATGGCTCGTTAGATGGCCTAAGTAGAACATTGACATGCTGAAAAGGTTGTTACTATCACCAGGGAGAGAACTAATACATGCAGGATGCCGGCCCTCCAGGACCGACTTTGGGCATCACTGTACAGAACTTCTTCTGTTGGCTGATTGGCCCAGAAAAATTCTACAGGCTGAATTCTGTAGGAAGGCAATGGACAGGGCATAGCACATAGCGAGGTGACACAATTCAGATATTTTTTCTGAAAAAAATGTAATTGGGCCGTTCAGACTGCCATGAACATTTACCTGCTATGTGAATGTAACCTTATTGGCTAAATCCTCTCACCTGCCCTTTTCCAGGATTCTCTTTAGGAATGAGCAGAGAAACCACTGAGCCGTACTTCTGGCACTCCTCTTTCATGTCCTCCAGTATGTCTGAGAACAATAATCAACACAGACTGTTAAGCTTCACTGTGGGAATATTTTTTATAAGTTAGATTTCCTTTTGTTTTTGCTGATATTAACCTCTAGTTACATTGACATGTACCATCTATACATTCTTCTGTACTAATTCCAGTCACAAGCTGGTTTCTCTAATTGTTATGGCTCAATTAATTCATCCATTTGTGCTCAAGAATGTATCTCATGTTTCACTGAAGTGAAGTGAAGGAAGCTCACATAGCAGAGATGCCAACATTGGCACCAGAACGTTTAACTAAGGCTTGGATCAACCGATGGCCCTCCTGTCTTTACTTTTTAAAAATGGGAGAGAGAAGAAATTTCTTGGTTCTTGTGCAGCACATTCAGACCTTAAAAGTTTGTGCAATTCTCTAATGTTCTTACAATTTTTTTCTGCATTATTGCTGACAGCATGGCAGCGGGTGATGAGGCACCCCCACACCACACTCAGAGATCGTTACTGGCTGGATGACAGTGTGTCGCCACGACTTCCACTTCCTCCAAAAAGATCTCAAATGCTGTTTTATATGCCTACAGTAGTCTTTCTCAAACTGTGGTCCCCGGACAACCGGTGGTCTATGGGTGTCGTTCACTAGCGATGGATTCCTTTGAACGGTTAGCAGTAGGAATCGCTCCAGTTAATCAGAACTGTTCTTTGCTTTTTATGACTTTGCTTGGTAATGAATGATGCTCTGCTTTCAGAGCAATTGTTATTTTTATTTAATTTAAAAAAGTAATTAAATTAAATAAATACAATTGTTAGAAATGGGTTAATTACTTTTATATTTAATGTCGCAGAAAAAGATTTTTTGTTTCTGTTAAAGCAACTCAAGTCTATTTTTCTTTAATTGTGCTTCTAAATTACCCTAAATGTTAACACTTGGCAGTAAAGAACAACTTCTTTTTTTATTTCCATGTATTTGAAATCATTGGAAAGCTTAGACACTTTCAGAATATGTAAATAACTCAAAATGTTCATGGCTTTGTCGTGGCCAGTCACATTAACCAAAGATCACCACTTTTCTAATTAGGAAAACAAAGAAACAACAATAATTGAGTTAAGAGACTAATATTTTCATTTCAGGTTGCATCATATATTAAGTTGTGCTATTGTGGGCAATTTCAGGTTAAATGGTCCATGACTGTTTGTTAAATGGGTTAACTGGTCCTCAAAAAAGTTTGAGAATCACTGGCCTACAGTAGATTTTAATTGTAATAAAAAAAAAAGAAAAATGGAAAAATACCATAGAAACACACAATACCTTCATACTCTTCGTCGTTGTGCAGGTGGCTGTCGTCAATCAGGTTAAGCAGACGCAGAACAGGAGAAGGCAGTAGAACTAGATCCTCTATGTGAGGGGCTGACACACACACCCCCCCACACCCACACACACACCCCCCCACACACACACACACACACACACAAACACGTAGGTAAATATAGCAGAGTAGGAACTTCAGTGATGACTGCAGACATGCAGAGTATGTCCACCTACCGAAGGGGATACTGAAGAACGGGCTGAGCAGGGCAGCTTCAGCTGTGCATCTCTGCTTTGGGTTGTTGAGCAGCATGCTGCACACAGAGCAAACAGCCCACTTCACTGCAGACTCCATCAAGGAACAGAAGCAGAGTCCAGGAGCCAACGCTTACCTTTTAATAAGGTCTCTGAGGTGATAGACTGGGATGGCAGGGCACATCACGCCATTACTGGCAAAGATGCGGTTGACGACGGCAACGCTGTTGTCCTGCAGCCCAGAAACAGAGGCAGTGTGATCTGATTTCATTATCCAACAGAAATGCATTATTAAACATTTCCTTGTTTTAGGAGTAGAAAAATACAGAAGCGTTCTACTAGAGCATAAAAATTAACTCAGCAGCAGCATTTCATTATCACCAGAAACTCATTTAATAAAATAAAAATATTAAAATGTTAACATTTCTAGTTTTAACAGGATAAAAAAAATGGCTGAAACTCAATATTTTCCTTAATAAATCCAGTCGTCCTGGTTCTGTGGAGAGTTTGGCGGTACCTTCCAGTCCTGTGAGCGGACGGTGTCTTTCAGTTTGATTCCTGAGAACATCTCCAGCAGGATGACGCCCAGGCTCCACAGGTCGATGGCGGCTGTGCAGCCGGAGTCTCCCTCCATCCCAGCCTGGGCCAGGCTGTTCTGGAGCTCGGCTTCCGGGGCTCGATACCCATCCGTCTGGATGTACTTCACATCCTGACAAAACAAATGGATCATTTTAAGAATCCCTGCCAGCCCACCTTCTATTTTCTCACAGCCCAACATACCTGGTTTCCCTGTTTGAAGCTCAGCCCGAAGTCGATGAGCTTGAAGCACTCGTCGTCGGCGCTCCACAGGACATTGCGAGGTTTGAGGTCAGCGTGGACGTAGCCTTCCCTGTGAAGGAAGGCAAGAGCCTCCAGGATGTCTCTGGCACAGTGCTGCACCAGCCACATGGAGTGGCCCTTCTGGGGTCTGCTGAAAGGCATCAAACACAGGGGCACAGCCATTCATTTCTCAAGTTATTGGCTTTATTTGCAACTATAAAAGTAGCAGAGCCAACAGCCTTGATTTTAATCAATTTATTTAATCCATTCTTGTTTTCCATGGTGAGATGATTCAAAGACAAAAAAAATGCTTTTTAAATCCAAGAATTTGGTAAAAGGTGTCTTAAGAAATAAATCAAATGGCAAATAACAATAAGACAACAACTGCAACTGGTTCTTGAAGCTAAAGAAACTCCCTGACTTTCCTGTCTGAAAGTATTCCAGCAGTAAGACAGGAGCTAAGACGTGTAACCCGCCTGCTCCAACCAGAGACCAAGACTGACGGTGCGATCAGCAGCAACATGGCGCTGCTTACCTTACACCCTTGACTCCATTGCTGCGCCTCACCAGCAGCTCCGATACACTGACATCCAGGAGCTCCAGCAGGAGGCAGCGCGTAGCCACGCCCACACAGTTGTGATTGGTGAACACGCCATACAGTGTAACTGAGAAACAAGAGGACACATCATGCATCATTAGAAAAGTAATCAACACTTTTTCAGTTGTGATCAACTTACAAACACAGACTACAACATATTTTAAAGAAAGAGCGAGCAGTAAACCAACACAAAGTGCCGTATAACTGGGAATGAAAGCAAATTCCTTCCATCTCTTGATGGTGGATTTAACTGAACTCCAGAGGATGTTCAGGGACTTGGAGAATGTTTTGCAAAGTACCTGCAAAACAGGTACCGCGTGGCCAGTGCAGCAAAAGCTGGTGTTGCAGTGCTAACTTGGAAGGACTAAATGCAACTGCACACCACACTTTTGAGATTTTTTTCCAGACAAGTTTTGAAAACAGTGTAATAATTATCTTCCACTTCACTTGAAGTGTACTTCATTTTTAGATCTATCTCACAAACTCCCAAAGAAGAGACTCAGGTTTGGGTTTTAACATGACATAATGTGAATACAACTAAAGGGTGTGAATACTTTTGACTTAACTATTGGAAGGAGAATCACTCTTTAAGGAAAAACAATATACCTTTGGGATATTTGCTGAATGTGGCTAATTACTAGCCACAGTTGCAGAAAGTCAAAACTCAGGTAACTCTTCTCCAAAAAGTAAGCAACTAAACACACAGTAAGCAAAGTCACCTCTGCAACCAAGCACACACTGAAGACGTGGAATACTGATACTGCTCTTACCAATGTTCTTATGCCCCTGGATGTCCTCCAGCACGGCCCTCTCTTTGTGATAGCCGTAGTCCCCTCCCTGTGAGTCGCCCTGGAACTCCTTCACTGCGGCCGTGGCGGCTCTGCCGGAGCTGACTTGGTAAACCGAGGCCGACACTCCTTGACCGAGCCTGGACTGAACGGTCCAGATCTCGCCGAAAATCTCAAACAGCACCGGCCTCATGCTCTGGTCCACGCTGACCTGGGACGGGATACTTTCTGGAGCCTGAACCTTGGAGGTTGGCTCGGACGGGACGCAGTGAGCCATCGGAGGGCGACGGGGGGAGAGAAAAGCAGAGGAGGGGAGGCAGCTAGTTGAAAGGTGGAAGCAGCTGCGGGAACATTGCGAGCCAAGTTCTATGGTCACCTTATCAGCGCTGCTAATTAAACACCTGGACGAGTCAACGCCAGCTAACACACAGGGTGGTTACATCAACAAGCCTGTTTAAAGCGAGCACAGAGTAACGTCGGAGCATATTACGACAAGGTTCGCTGTCAAAACGAGTCAGCTGACAGATAAAGTTAGCCAACTTAGCTTCCACAAACAGTTTAACTAGCCACCGACTTTAAGGGCAAAAACACACCGCTCCCACGGCGGATGGGAGATAAATTCCTCCATAATGCACCAATAACTTCTAAAGCGGCCAGATGTATATAAATTACACCAAAACTAGTGTTTCAGACCACAGCGAAGTTTCGCTGAAGTTGTAAATTCAGGTTGTTGACACTTAACTAACTTCCGTTTCTGCTGGGTCCATTTCCGTCTTCTCAAACGAAACGTCTGCCCCCTCTCGGTAAGGAGGGTGCTCACACTTAGTGTTTTTGTATGAAGCTGCGTCTGAAAACCTTAACGCTAATTAAATTTCCACTATGACAGTTTTATACCATAGTAGAAATAAAAATTATATTTTTTCATAAAACGGGCTTGTAATTGAACCCCAAAATATTAAGAATAAGGAGACTCTAAAACTGTTCATAATAAAATAAATACATCAATAAAGGTGGACTGCTACCCAGTAGAGAGGTTCTGCATCTTGGTGTTTATGTTCCATAAGATGGTGGCTCTGGTCATTCTGTCATGGTACAGAAAAAGTCGACTCAGATAATCTGACCAAAATAATGAGATCCTAAGTCCGAACTCAGACTTTCTTGGAGAGAATATATTTCAACTTACTCTGGAACACCTGGGGATCCCCCAGAACAAGCTTGGCAAAGTTTTTGGGTAGATGTATAAATGACTTTTCCTCCTGGATCTGTTACTCTTGTTATCGAGCATTCTAAGAGAAAGTTTGTTGTTTTGTTGTTTTCCTTTTCTTCTTTAGTTTCCTGACCTTGCAGTCAAAAGATTTGTTAGGATGTCTGGATGTCCACTGGATGGACTTCAAGTGCCTGTTTGGAAATGGCCAAATCCAAGTCTTTATGTTTTGGTATTGAATTCCCAGCAATAACTATTTATCTCAACACTTTTATGATTTCTTTAAAACTTGGTATTATGTTAACAACACACCTGTGTGGTCCAGACCAGCAAACAGCCCATTAGAAGCATCTAGTTGAATTCTGACATACACTCCCTGTGAAAACAGCTGGATTGTATTACTGTTTTCATACGCTACTTTCACATTTTGAATTAATTTTTCTTTAATATATACTGACATGGCTGAGTCTTTTGAAGATTTCAGTGCATTTTAAAATGTGAACATTTCTCTTTAATTGACCATTTTTACTTTAATTGTAAAAAAGAGCTAATGCATAGTATTTTTCGCCGGAAATCGAGGAATGTACTCTTCCGGGAAAAGGAAGCGTCAGCAAAATCAGGGTGGTGTTTTTGAACAGTTTGAACAGAAAGTGGCAGCTCTGCACCGGAGAAGCTAAAAGAAAAGGAGTTGTTGTTGAAGTAGCAGGTGGCGGTGCAACCTTTAGAACAGCTCTTCGGTGAGTTAAGCGACGCGGAGCGCCATGTTGGTTGTGCTGTCATTTATTTCACTGCTGATAAGCAGCCATGCTCTTATTCAGGTGTCAAATCCTAAAGCGAGCGTTACCTCGTTTTTTCTGTGAGGCCGCTGAAAGGGTGAGTTAGATAAATGCTGCCTTTTCTGGTCTGCGTGTAATTTTTCGCCGTCAATACGGAACAGAAAATGGGGAATATGCCTGCTCATTTACGGAGTTCCAATCTGGAGCACCATTCTGCTGGCTAGCTGCCTTAATTAAATGAGCTGCAGGCAGCAGCGACTTGGTTTTACAATTTGAACTGTATAATAAATAGAAGACGATGAGGAATGATTTTTAGCACTTGGTTATTGGTTGACTTGAAAATATCCAGCGCGAGTACTTTAAGTCCAATAAACGCGAGAGCGGTGGTTACAGCAGCTAACAGATGAAGCAGCTAGTTACTACAAGATAAATTCACTTTGGTCACGCGCACAGCTGGTTCCTAGATCCTGAAAGTCACGTGACATTCAAAGGACCCGATGTGAAATATTATGGCCTGCGTCGTTTTGGGCTAGGTTTTCAAGTTTTTTGTTAAACTTGAGTCTAACTTATGAATAATTGTGGCAGAAGGTCTTTGATGAAGAAAGTTTTGTTTGGTAAATTCTTCTCTGGACACGGTTTGTTATGTGTGCAGATTTTAGTTAGTTGAAATTTTTGCTTTCCATTAGGAGCGTGGTACTGAAGTAGTTACAATTAACCCAAGTAGTATCAGTAAGTTCAAGATAAAATTTTCCTGCATTTATTCCACTGTCACATCTGCATATTTAAAAATATGAAGTCAGTTTTCACCCATTATGTTGTATCATAGCATCCTCATTGCCCTTTGGATAGACCTCAACCATGCTAGTCAGAGTAGAAAAATGTTTGTTAAAAAAGATCAGACGTGTCTGAAGTTAGTTTAGTGTATTTCTTAAAGCTTTGAACCTCCGGGTAAACTACCTTCTCTTATCTTTTCTGTGTAAGGTTTTTTGGAGAGGCATGAATGACTTTGCAGTTCTCAACACTGGGCGGAAGATGCCCCTTATTGGACTGGGCACATGGAAGAGTGAACCTGGAAAGGTAAAAATAGGATGTTTTATGTTATTCACCCTTTTCAAATTTTTTTTTTTCTCCGAAGAGTTTTTGTGGCGCTAGTGGCTCGTATTTTTTCGACAGTAGGCAGACAGGAAGGAGGGTGAGGAGAGGGGGGAAGACATGCGGCAAAGGTCGTCGGGAACGGGAGTCGAACCCGCGACGTCCGCGTCGAGGACTAAGGCCTCCAAACGTGGGGCGTGCTAACCCCCTGCACCACCACAGCACGCCCCATTCACCCTTTTAAGAGATGCTCTATATTCTCAAAAATGTATACATCGTTGTATTCAGGTGGTCCAGATGGATAAAATCCAGCGCATAGAAGTTCACTCAGGAGCTCAGTGAATTCACAACAGATGCCAGAAGATTTCTGTTGACACAGATTTATTGCTGCTAAATATTACACAGTCAACTGTTGGAGTTATTATGACAAAGTGGAAGTGAGTTGCATTTTCAGTCATGAGCTACTAGGCCATGACATGGTGGTCAGAACCACCACTGGACTCTGGAGAAGTGAAGTATTGTTGAAATGTACGATTAATTGTCTCCTTCTGACAATCCAATGGATGAGTCTGGGTTTGGTGGTTACCAGGACAACTGCACAGGACACTGTAGTGCCAAACTAGCAATTTAATGTTATTTTTCTGGGCTTCTTTGAAATGTGCAATTAAATGTGAATCTGTCTGTTTTGATTGGATTGATTTGAATTTACATTTCTGGATATGGATTGTAACTGTTGTGAACTGACATCTACAAATCTACAGAATGTAACTATTTAGCTCATCCACATTACATTACCAATTAAGAATGTTTTGAATGTATTTCACTGCCCATACTGGACAAAAGTCTCAGTGATTTTAACAACTGATGTGATTTTATAATTTTTTCTGTGCGAGTTTTAAAGTGGTACAGACAATTCTATCATTCTTAGGAAGTTCTTCATTCTCCAGGCCTTCATATGAGTTTTGATAACTGCTCAGGTCTCTGCTCATCTGAACTGACAGGTGAAACAAGCCGTTGTGTGGGCCTTGGAGGCTGGCTATCGTCACATTGACTGTGCAGCTATCTATGGGAATGAAGTTGAGATTGGAGAAGCTCTGCAGGAGATTCTGGGCCCAGACAAGGTGAAGCAGCCCGTCTCATCAGACTGAGCCCTGAGCTGATGTTGCACTCTTTATCTTTTTGTATTTTATCAAGCACATAAATGTTCCACTTACATGGATGTTGAAATATTATGTTTACAGTTTTCTTAACATAATAATTCATGTAAAACTTTTTTTTCTTCTTTTTTTACCGATTCCCTCCTTTTATGTCACACATTCAAAGTTATTTAAAGTGTTTTTTTCCTAAGAGCTCTCGTCTCGTTCTTCAGTCTCTGAGACGAGAGGATGTCTTTGTCACATCTAAGCTGTGGAACAACCGCCATCACCCAGAGGATGTTGAGCCTTCCCTCCTGAAAACACTAAAGGACCTGAAGCTGGAGTACCTGGACCTGTACCTCATTCACTGGCCTTACGCCTTCCAGTAAGTTCAGCAGCTTTTTTAGATCAACGTAGTGATGGGAAAACTGTCCTCACTGTGGCTCGGCGCCTTATAGAACCGCCTGTAGGAACAATAACTCTGTGGCTGTTTTCTGTCTAACTTTATCAGCCTCATCACTAGCTGCATTTCCTCTGACCATACAATTTTGTAGTTTGACATTTTGAAAATAAATCTGCTTAATAGGAACACGCCTATTTTGCAAAAAACTTTGGATTTTGATAAAAAGTCATCAAAATTTCTTTATTTTGTAAAACTGGAATGGAATCACACTTGACCAACAACCAAATATTGTCACTGGCACAAACTGCAAAGAAGTACAGGAAGTAGTTGGAGGATGATGATGTGACATTTTTTTAATGACTTATCACATGAGGAAACTTATTCACATGTGAATTTAATTGCGTTTCTTATTTAATGGAAGCGCAGTAATTGCGAATTGCAGCCTTTTTTTTACATATCGGTGGAATATTGACAAAGTTATGCACATTTGTAATGGAAACGCAGCTTTACTCCTGTTCATTGAGGTGCGCTGAGATACATTTATACACTGCTAGCCTGAAGGACCTATCAATGCTTTTTAATCATGTTTAAGTCTGGACTTTGACTGGGCCGTTGGTACACCTAGATTACTTTCATTTTCAGCCATGGTGCTGTAGATTTGCCAGATTTAATTTCAGTCGGTGATAATAACTATGCATAGCTTAGCATAGCTATTATCACTTCCCTCCCACCCCCAATAGTTTTACTGTACTAGTGCCTTTGTTCAGTGATCATACAGGAAACAGGCAGAGATACTGTAAGGTTGGGAGTCAAACTGTGTGCAGCACTCACACCTGTCTCCCGACTCCGTTTGCCAGACGAGGAGACGCTCTGTTCCCCAGGAAGGAGGACGGCTCCCTGCTGTACGATGACACAGACTACAAGGTGACCTGGGCAGCCATGGAGAAGCTGGTGGAGAAGGGCCTGGTCCGATCCATCGGCCTGTCCAACTTCAACAGCAGGCAGATTGACGACATCCTGTCTGTGGCCAGCATTAAGCCCACCGTTCTTCAGGTACATGACGTTGCTTCAAAGGTTGAGGAACGGAGAACAACCAGCTGAAGGGGCTTCTGTGCATCTGTCTGGCAGGTAGAGAGCCACCCGTACCTGGCCCAGGTAGACCTGCTGGCACACTGTCGGGACCGGGGTCTGGTGGTGACCGCCTACAGCCCCCTGGGGTCTCCAGACCGAGCCTGGAAACATCCAGATGAACCCGTCCTGCTGCAGGAGCCTGCAGTTCTGTCACTGGCAGAGAAGTACAACAAGTCTCCTGCTCAGATCATCCTCAGGTGATTTTACTGATAACAGTGTATATACGGTACACCACATGCATGTAGTGCTGACTTTGTCCTCCTGTATCAAACTGTGTCACATATTGTGTAGTAATACGCTGCTTTGGTGCTTACTGTATGTTAGATGGACTTTATAATAGCACTCGTCAAGGAGCACTGTCACCATAACAACTGTTGCTGCACGATAAATTGCCTGAGAAGTTATTTCAATAAACAATAATGTTGTGGTTTCAACACCATTTCCAAGTAATAAAATAATAATGGCTCAGACCAAGTCACCAGACGGAAGTCTTTTATCATCCAGTTTTTGGTAGAAAGAGAAAAACGATAAAATATACAAATGGAAATTATTGAGTTTGTTTAAATTTATCATGGATTAATTGATTTATTGTTTACTGAGGCAGGCCTAGTAACAATGCATGTTTTGAAATATTAACTACTCTATATTTATTTTATTCTCCTGTTTTGTTGCTCATAGGGGAAGTATTTTAAGTCAATTTATGTAATTATGGCTAATATAAATTCTAAATTCAGCTTTTTGTTAAATTACTATATTACATAAAATCAATAGAGATTTTAGCATTGAAATGTTATGTTACATATTATAGAGAGAGAGTTGTCCAGATGACAGTTGTTGACACTGTAACACCTGTATCTGGCCCAGGCAACAAGCAAGGTCTTCAGAGGGTTGTATCCAAGCATAAGATTGGAAAGTCTAGTGTAAGGAAAATGTGGCATAATAAAAAAAAAATGAATAGGAGCAAGAGACATCTGCAGTATTTGGGTGATGACTTATGAAAAATAGTGACAGTATTTCTTTACATTGGAGTATTAACAAATGCTGCAGGTTTTCTGTTGGTCACACACAAATAAGTTTAAAAAAAGCATTTGTTGCTTTCTGTTGCTACTTTTCTGGTGCCAATTCCTGCTATTTAGCTGTATTTTTTCAACAGTGACACAGGATGTCACCACTCATTCCAATATGAAACTACATACATTTTTTGTCTACAGACTTAAAACTGTCTTGACAGTGACCCTATAAACTGACAACTAAATTTTTAAAACAAGAATATGCTGCAGCTTTTAAAACTATTGCAAATTTAGTTGGTTGTCAAAGAAAAAAAGGGAAGCACCATGAGCTAAATCTGGAAAAAAGTCAGTGAGTCAGAAAACCCACTGATTTAGTAGAAGTAAAAGGACAAACAAGAGGAAGCAGCAATGACTAGAGTATGGAAAAATCCCAGTAATGAAACATGTCACTGGTTGGTGGGTTCCAGTAATGCACATCTTGCGACGAGTCTTTAGCTGGAAACTTTTCAGCCCCATAGAGTAGCGTTACATCTCCTGAGCCAAAATGTAGAAGTAACATTCTGTGATTAAATGAAATTTAGTGTCAGTTGGCAACAATAGGAGAAGAGAAATGAAAATTGGACTTTAAAGAGGCAGTGTTATGTAAAATAAACATTTTTGAGCTTTACATCATGTTCTAAATTATTTCCTCACCACATACATACATGCAGTGTTGCTCTGATTCTGTCATGCATGTTTGAGAAATCCTCCTCCTCTGAGCTTCCGCCTCACGGAGCAGCTCTCCCACTCAGCTCTTCAGACTAGCCAGCAGCTCATCTGATGAAATTATTATAGGAGCTACTTATCAGTGCTGGTAAAAACATCCTTAAAGGGTTAATGGAGGAGCCATGTTGTGATGACTTTCTGAAGGCAGAGTTTCAGAGCAAGAGTTTTTAAAGAGACAGAGGCCCAATTTCAACATGTTAAATTAGAAAGTAAAATATCTTTTAAGTCATATTTGATCTATATATCATTTTTATAACAACTGAAGTTAACATAGTTTCTTGATAGTGCTATGAAATGGCACCATGAGCCTGGAAAATACTTACTGCCCCTTTAAAAAAAATCTGTAATTCATGAAGATATAATAGATATAACCTCTTTCCTACCATGCAAGCATGGATTTGAATTGGATCTTTAAATATAAATGTAACTTTTTTTTCTTTTGTGGTTAAGGATACTGGGCCACATGCCAATTTTTCTCCCATATCTGTATTTATGTAGTCATAAACACGGTTTCTCCAAGTCTGTTCAACTCTGGTCCTTTCAGATGGCAGACACAACGAGGCGTAGTAACAATTCCTAAGAGTGTGACAGAGTCGCGCATCAAGGAGAACATCCAGGTAATCTGTCTGTCACACCAGTTTTCTTCCACATGATAACATGTTTGGTGAGCTCAGGTGTTTTTATTTGCTGAATAAACTCTTTTTCCATCAGGTGTTTGATTTTACCCTTGAAGCAGAAGAAATGAAAAGCATCACAGCACTAAACAGAGGCTGGCGCTACATCGTACCAATGATTGAGGTGAGTAGGCAGCATGTCAACATGATTTGCAGTTCCTCTGCAGCCGTTTGAAGCAAAAACATGACCTAGATGTCAAAAAATATCCGCCCAGGCAAGAGAAGCGCACTGACTTTGGCTTTAACTGTTTCAGGTGGAGGGGAAGCGAGTTCCCAGGGATGCAGGACATCCTCACTACCCCTTCAACGACCCCTACTGATGACCAACACTATAGCCTCAATTTGTGCCTTCAACTTTAACCTCACATCGCTCACCAGTGTAGTTGTGCCATCCATCTTCACTCTGTTAGATTCTGCACTTGTCGTTTAAATGCATCATGATAACAGTCTGAGACTGTAAAGGAACTACTGTAACTGAATGCACACCTGTTCTTTTTTTAAATAAACATTTTGTTACGTTGTCTGGTGGGTTTTTTCCACAGCAGACCATGGAAAATCATGAAGCAAAACAGTACTTTATTAACTCTGACCGTTTGTTTATTTTTTTTGTCTTTGCTATAACAATCCATTGTTAAAATGTTTTAGTGAATGTGTAGAAAGTGGTCAGCTGGCTCAGCCTCCATTTCCTGTAAAACCTCCTATGTTTTCTCCCTGTGAGGTTTGGGACGTCTGCGCCTGCAGATGTTCTGTGAAAAACAAAGTTTAATCATCAATCTGTTTTAAAAATTCTGAAGTTTAACTAAGAATTACAGTCCTAAAGCTTTTAAGTATGTAACTTAAAAAATATATTTTTTACATATTTGTTGAAACTGTCAGTACGGTATGAGAAATAAACTGGAAAAACAAAAACAAATCAAGCTCCTTGCTCCCAGTGCTAACTAGAAACACCCAATCAAATCTAGGAGGCGGGTCTTGGTACTGTCAATCACCCCACCCCTTGCTTTCTGCTACGCTGCAGCTAGCATAGCCTACTGCGAATGCTAGGCTAGTTAGCATGGCCACCGATGATGGAAAAACTGTTTTCTACCCTTAGCACATTTAGCAGCAAACACATGAGCATGATTGGAAATGCTAAGTCCCTATTGGCCCTGATTGGTTGTGTTTGGTCGGGGAGTGGTGCATTTTTTCAGACAGCAGTAGAAGCTCGGAGCAGGCGGAGGAGATCGATCTTTTCACAGATTATCTGTGGTATAAACTGTCATGACATGGCAACAATTTTAACAAATATGTAAACATTTTCTACAACAGTTACATACTGCAGCTTTAAACAAACATGTCATAATGCAGAGGCATGAATATATCAAGAAAATAGAATGGTAAATATGCTAGACCATTGACCTGCAGCATTTATACTCCTATGCAGGTGCAGTTCTAGACATCCCACTGAATTCTGCTCATAATCAGACTCAAACTTTCCAAGTAACTTTGAAACTAACCTGAAACAACAACTTCTAAAACATCAGGAGATATGATAGAAACAAAACCACATTTGAAAAAGCTCTTTTGTCTTAACATAGTAAAAATCATTTGAAGACAAGACATAAGTTGCAAATATAGACCTTAAATTCAAAAACGCTTTATTGACCCCAAAGATAAATTGAACATTGTTGTAACTCATGTTAATTCAAATTCTTTAAAGAAACAAGTGTGTAAGGCTGACCCGCATGGTTTCCTCCAGCGTGGTGTATCTGTAGTTGGGGGGTTCCAGGCTTTGCATCAAGCAGGCATGGAGGTGTTCACTGCACTCCATGAACTGCTTGGTCATGGCCAGCTGCTGCTTCAGCATTTCATTCAGAGCAAATCCAGCTGGGTCCAACATGCACACAGCTGATGGAGTGAAAAAGAAATCTGGTCAGTACGGCTTCTGCAGAACTCATGACGTTAAATATAGGGGTGCACCGATAAATCCGACCTGATTTTTCTTAGTTTTGTGAAACCAATGATTCACTGGTGTTATCTACCTACACAGGACTGAAAATCAGCCACCGTCCCGTTCTGCTCAGCCCAGAGAGAGGGCTGACTGACGGAGCTGACCACCGGGTCACTTCTGCACGTGCGTGGTTAACAATAGTCACCCTACTGTTGCCAACTTTCACTCTAATTTTTCACATAAAAAAACTGTATAAGCCAAAATTGGAATCTGCAGGTTAGATCTGTGATCAGCCAGAAAACAGTGCACCCCTACTTCAATATTTTGACTGGCTTTATAGCAAAATCCCTGATGATTATAGTGCTTGTAGAGTACATATATAGTGATATATCAGTCCCTCCAGGATGTTGAGATCACAACTATTAATGCAAATTCACTCATTTGTAAATTTTGGACAGACTTAGAATTTTCACGAGTCATTGGAAGTTTTCTGCAAATCTGACCAATTACTGCAACTCGGCTGAGTTTTAACCAATCGCCGTTGCCCCATTCTAATTTAACTTCCTGTTTTACTACAGCCCTTGAAAGCCAAATGTACAAGATACTTGAAGCTTGGTTGATGCTAAATGTTAACGTTTTTGGCTGTTTGGCTGCTGTAAAATCCATATTAAGATGTTCCGTAGGATTTGCTTTTACTGTGTAAACAATTCATGTGAATAGGAGTTAACAATTTGGAATTCTTCTTTTGCACTATGAGAACTCATCAGAATATGATTTTATTGGGATTTTGGGTTCTACTTCAAGATGGTACTTAAAAATATTATTGGCACTTTACATATTAAGTATATTAAAATCCTGTCTTTTTTTGGGAAGGTTATGTGCAGCAATTTCACCTTTTTTAAGATCATGTTATGTAAAAAAAAAAAAAAAAAAGCTTAAAAAAATGCAACTTTGACCACAACTTATGAAATTTATTTTTTCTTTTTTCAAAAATGGAAATAATAGCGGCCAAAATGTGAGAAGATCATACATGAATAATATGTATTTTAGGTTTTTACCTTAAATATGACCTATTCTTAGTCTGCATAGCGCCACAGTGGATCGCATAATAAAGTAGATAGAGCTACAACAAAGTACATGAATAGAATATAAGAGCATTCTATATTTATATATGAAACAAGAAGAGCAGGAATCTGAAAGCTGGATGCTGCAATAACTAAAAGCAGTCCCTTATGAAGCAATCTGCAAACGCAGAATTCCACCCATAGATGGCGATGCAGCACATCTTTATCTTCAGAAAGACAATCAGCCAGCTGAGATGAACTAGATTTCCCCCCATCTTTTTCAAAACCGATCATCTCTGTGTTAGTGATGATTTCAAAAGATCTAGTTGAACCTCACAGGAAGAGAAATCTCTGTGGTTTGTGATCCCCGCCCCTACCCAACAACCATAAGCTCCCTTTAATTCAGCACCTAAGGTGAGGTTGTGCATCTCAATCTGGCCCGGGGCCAGTGGACGTACCTTCTAACCTGTCTGCACTGAAGGCATGGGGGGCCACATGTGTGGGCCCCATGTAGATCCTGCCAACCATGGGGTCCAGGGGAGCCGTACCTACAGAACAAAGAGAGCCCAGAGTCAGACAAAGCTTCATGAACATGATCAGTCTGACAAATATCAATGAGAACGCAGACTGACCTGCTGACCAGGAGTAACCTGGTGGATCAGGCCACGTCTGTGCCGCTGCGTCTTTGAAACTCCTCCTGACTGAAGCATGCCTTCCTGAATGCTGAGAGAAGCTCTGTCTGCTTCTGCTGAACAATTCTGATCTCACACTGGAGAAAGTACTGGAATAATCATCTTCCGTCTTCCTGAGAGACTCAACTGTCCTGGAAACCGCCTGCGTGACCTTTGATCTGACCTCTGATCTGACCTCTGCTTCCTCATCATCACCTTCTCCCAGGTACTCTGAAATCTGCCTGGCGCTAGAATCAGTGTCAAAGTCGCTGTGATAGTCCACTGCCGCCTCTTCCTCCTCCTCCCCCTCCCATGGTGACAGCCGGCATTTACTTTGGGATCCAGGGACAGCGTCGGCCATTTTGTTTTGATTCTGCATTGGCACCAAGACCAAATCAGTAAAATGAGTCTTTTGGTAATTTGATTTCATTAAGTTGACATTATTACGCTTATTTTCCATCACATGTTTTGTTCCCACCTGTTTTCCTGGCGTTTGAGAGGGAGTCAGCTCATCGAGAGTCATCACATTGACCCTGATCTCTGCAGAAAAGGAACAGAAAATAGTTTTCTCTTAATAAATGAGGCCACAGATGTTGATGCATGCTGATGTCTCAGATGGATGTAGCATCTTTGCAGTTTCAGCAGCTCTGTTTTGAGAGCTTAGTTTCTTGCAAAAGTATTCACACCCCTTAAACCTTTCACATTTTGTCATGTTCCAACCAACTTTAATGTATCTCTAGAGGGATGTTATGTGATAGACAAAAATCTGAAATCTATGTTGTGGGATTTGAATTCAGTCTATGCTATTGGAAGAATAGCATAGACAGCTATGCTTGTATTGGATACCATAAGTCCACATTTTACTTTCTCTTCTCTGTTCCCAACATTCAGTGATCTGATCTGAGGACAGTTCAACCACAGTACTGGTATTACTGCCATGTTCTTCAGCTGAACAGAAACAAAACTGAAGTTATTATCTTTGGACTTAAAGAGGAACGATGCACACAGCTTCAGCTATTACAGGTGGAAACTAATGATTAGAGTGAAATCTGGGTGTAGTGATGAACTCTGACCTGAAACTTCAAAGATACATAAGGGCAGTTATAAAGTCGGCCTTCTATCACCTGAAGAACATTTCCAGGATTAAAGGACTAATGACTCAGCAAAATCTAGAGAAAGTCATCCATGAGTTTATCTTTAGTCTCATTGATTACTGCAACAGTGTCATCACAGGTTGGCCTAAAAAAAATCAATCCTCCAGCTGCATCTGATCCAGAACACTGCTGCTGGAGTTCTGACCAAAACCAGGAAGATAGAGTACATCACTTAGTTCTACAGTTCCTGTAGCTCAGAGAATGGACTTTAAAAAAATGTTATTTTATAAATCACTGAACGGCTTAGCACCACAATACATTAAGCATGTATTGTGGTCTGGTCTGCATTCCCAGGACCAGAACCAAACATGGAGAAACAGCATTGAGCATCTATGCTCCACAAATCTGGAACAAGCTTCCAGAAAACTGAAAAACAGGAAAAAAAAAAGAGTTCCTTCAAATCAGAGCTGAAAACTCACCTGTTTAGGATAACTGGAACATCATAACTTCTGTTTTTCAACTTATGTCTTATTTGTCGTTGTTATCATGAACTGCCTTGTTGCTGAAATGTGCTGCACTAATAAACTTGCCTGACCTTCTTGAAGATTTAACTTTTTATTGTTTATTTATATAACTTAAATTTCTCAGCATTGTCAAACTGATTAAATAATCCTATTGATCATAAATGGTATTTTGGCCAACAATTGTTGCATCCGAAACAATCCTTTTCAAAAATAAAATGTTACACACTCTCACTGTGAAAACAATATAATCATGATATTTTGTATAGACTTAATTCAGCCCCATTTTACTCTCCATCCATGCATTTTCTGTACACCCTTGTCCCTAGTGGGGTCTGGAGGGGTGCTGGTGCCTATCTCCAGCTAACGTTCTAGGCGAGAGGCGAGGTACATCCTGGACAGGTCACCAGTCTGTTGGAATCCCTTTACTCTGATACTCCTAAATAAAATCCAGTCCAATCACTTGAGCTCAGAAGTCTAAATAATTAATAGGGTTTGTTTAATTTTGAGAACAAATCCAGCTGTTCTAGAGCAAAACTTCCCCAAAACACTAATAATCCACCAGGCACAGTGTGTTTGTTCTGCAGAGGAAAAATGGACGTACCTCCTGGGCCTTCTAGGATGCATGAGAGGAAGAGGGACAAGAACAATGTTAAAGCCTACTGATCTCTGATCTTCTCTGCTTTCAGTCAAACTAAGGGGTAAAGCTGTTCTCCTCCCCTGATGGGCCCCTCTCACCTTCTGAAGAAGCTGAACTCATGTGACTGTGTAGATGCTCAGATCCCGGCCCCACAGGGAACAGCTCCTCCAGAGAAAGGACTTCCACACGGCTTGACGAGGATGAGTGGCTGCGTCGCGGATCCTCTGCCTTCTGAGAGGAGCCCTGCCTCTCTGGGGTGGTGGAGGGGCAACGGGGTGAAGAGGGCGACGGGGACAGCACCGAGGGACTGAACTGGGCCCGGGCCTGACCGGTGAATCGGAACGGAGAGCTGTGACAGGAAGGAGAGGGCGGTGAAGGATGGGCAGCAGTTGGCCTTTCACCCTCCTCACCGGGACTGCTGAGTGTCTGCATGAGAGGAAAGAACAGCCAGGCTTTTAAATCCACTCAGGGTTTCAGAGCAGTACAGCTTCACGAAAATCCCCTGATGGATTCAGTGAAACAATCCAGGTAAAAAAAATTTAAAATCCAATATTTTTGGTTTAAAAATCACTAGTTTTAACATTTTACCATCTAAAAAAAACCCCCACCTATCTCCAAAAATGTGTAATTTTCACTGTCTCTGTTGTGACTGTATGAGTCTGCGACATTACTGTGGAGGACGTCCACAGCAGTTCTCTTTCTCTTTCTGTTGATGCTTCAGGTAACTGAGGTTAGTGGCCCCCCGTTCAGGTGGCGGCGTCTCCAGGTCCCCCTCCACTGATTCAGTAAGGTTGGAGTCCAGACCTCGGCCGGCTTATTCAGCAATCCCATCCATCTGTTTTATCCTGTTCCCATGGAAGTTTGCTGCTGTGCTCAGCATCAGACTTTTATCATTTCACAGACTGACCCTGTGGTAAACCCATTGAGTCATTCACTCCTGGAAAAGTTTTCCTTTGTATATATATATCTAAAAACAAATTCATTGAAGAATAGCTGACTTCAAAGTCTTTGGAAACAGCTAAATAATAAAGCTTAATTAATCAAATAAATTGTTACATTTTGATCCAAATGATCACAAAAGCAAATAAACAAGTATCTTTCCATTATTATTATTAGTTTGGCATGTTCCACACCAAGACTGAGTAGTGGGAAGAGGATCTGTTTAATATTTACATAAAAATCTACATTTGAATAAATACTACATTAGACAAGAACGTCTCAGAGAACATGTAATGCTTAATGCAATTTGCTGTTTTTTAAGTGAAACACACCAATTTTTTTCAGTAAGCAATCGTTTAGAATATTTCTAATATTGACCAAAATGATCATAATTTTTTTTCCATAAGAGAGCAGCCGTATGGAGGGCCAAGGGGGACAAAATGATCAAATAACTACATCCTTAAATGATTATTTAAATCTACCAAGAAATAAACAAATTTGTTTTCAAAAATGGCTAAATCATTTAATAAACATGTAATTTATTAAATATGTCACTAAATCATTAAAATGCAAACTTATAATAGCCAATGTAGGTAATTTATTAAATATAAAATTAAATATTTCATGATTCCTGTTGCATGAAAAAAATGCAGAATCACCACGAAATAATATTCCGTCAAATCGTCCAATAAAGTCAAGAGCCGGGGCTGTGGGCGGGGCTAACACTGACCTGTGCAAACAGTCACATATTTAAAGTGGAATTTCTTGTTTGACCATAAACAAATGAAGACAGATTTTTTCCAGAGGGTTTTATAGTTGAACTATCTCAAAGAGAATAAATTAGACAGAGTGAAAGCAAACCTACCCTGTGTGGTCTTTTCACAGATGAAGATCTCCCGGGTCCGGACATGCTGATCGATTCTACTGAGTCTCCAAGCAGCTTCCTCATGTCTTCTTCATCACTTTCCAGACTCACACCGCTCATTGGTCTCCTTGGCTTCCTCTCCAACCCTCCAGAATGTTCAACAGCATTCCCGGCTTGTGATCTGAACCCGACGCCAGCAGCAGCATGTTTTGCTGCCTCGGCGGGAGCAGAGATGCTCTGGTTTTTCTTTTTGAGGAAACAGTTCTCCCTCTGGCTCTGGTCAGTGTCGAACTGCGCTGACAGCGCCGCAGAAGCCTCCCTGATATGGACGGCTGCAGCTGGCGACATTTCCACATCCGAGGCTTGACTGAGGACAGCTGCTGAGGCCTTCTTAGCCTGTTCTAGCTCCTGCTTGCGGCTCCGGACACGACTCTCGATTTCAGCTAGCCTACGCAAGGCTGGAGCCTGAGAGCCATGCTGGGAGGATGACACACATCTGACCAAAGAAACCAGAAAATAGATCAATTGACAATCTATTTAGACCTACTTCTTGTATAGTAACAGGAGTTCACCTTGGTTGCACCACAGCCTGTGCTCGGTTCCTGCTGACCGGCGAGTGGCTGCTGTTAGCTGGTTTTGGAGCCTTCTTTAGGAACCTGCTCCCTTCTCCCAGTGAACTCTGAGGCCTGAGATCCTAAAGCAAAAGAATCAAACCTAAGAGGTAAATTTATACACCTCTTCTCAAGGGGAACCAAAAATGTCTCTTTATATTTCCCATGACATTCAACCATATTTAATGATGACACCACTATAACTTACCTGGGTTGAATCTCCCTTTCTCTCAAGGTTTTCTTGTGTATTAGCAAGTGTGGTAGATGCAGCACCCTGTTCAGAAGCAGAGGTCTCTGAGGCGAGGTCACTCAGGTCAGAGAACAAGTTGTGGCTGTTTGGAGGAACAGGTCCAGTTCTGAAGGAGGCTCCCTAAACACAAGGAGAAATGCAACAAATTCGTTTGTGTACTAATCTCTGGCAAAAAGCACGTTTACAACACAGCGGTAGAATGAAATATTTACATTTCTGTTTCATTTTTACTATCATAAATAAAATATTAACATTTTACAGTTAGCATGACCAGCTAGATCAGTGGATTGACAAGATGACCTTCAATTAATAGCACTAGCTTCCAGTTTCTGCCCATTTAAAAAAGTTCAGTCAGTTGAAAATGGCATCAGCTGATTCCAAGCAGTTCTCCTGCTAACAATAGAGTTGAACAAGAACTCTGACTGTACTGGTTTTATTATTTTCCATGTCATAAAAACTCACCATTTTCTAACAGTAACCCAGATGAGCACTGTTCCCAACTTTGCGACTTTGTTGGCATATTTAGTCACATTTCTTTTTCTTTCTTTCTTTCATAAAAGTGAACAGTGACTTTTTTTCTGTTATTGGTGACAGCATGTCACCAAAGTCTTCACTTTGGAAAGTAAATTTAAACACCTGACCTGATCCCACTAGTCGTTCAACCTTCAGCTCCTGCTGATACCTTCCACACAGAACAATCTACAGATATTAATCCAAGACCTTGAGACCTAATACTTTTTTTTCGTGTGGTATTGTTTCTTAAGTTCCCTTAGATATGTCTAAAGTGAAGTAGCCATGATGATATTCAGACAGAAGCAAAAAAATTATTCATGGATTATACAAAGGATATGTTTACAAATAATTATTAGTGTGACTGCATAATTCACAATCCATATCTTTCTAATATGAAAATCTATATTCTTTTCTACGCGCCATGATTTCGATGAAAACACATTTTCAAAACGTTCCGGACTGAGTGCCCACCTGTGTTTTGGTGGGTGAGTCCTGTGTGGAGCCTCCTCCGTCTCCTGTGCTGCTCCTCTTGGCTGACAGCAGCGCCTCAGCCCGGTTCAGAGCCGAACTCCGACCGCTTACCTTCCACATGTTTCAGCTGGTTCTCATGAGCTGTCCGTTACGTAGTCAGTCGTTTTCCCCCTTACATTTTCCTCTCCTTTGGTTTTTACCACACAGGAGAAACATTCTAAGCTAGCTTGGAGCTAAACCGATAGCAGCTAGTTTTAGCTGCATATTGCGCTTTCTTTGGATTCATTCGGAAATCTCCTAACCTCTGAACAATTCATCATCTACAGAATAACACAATATATCCTGTTTCATCTTGTTTTAACTATTCACTCTCTCATACCAGCAGACTGGCGTCCCTTGTTTCCATGGAAGAGCTTCTGTTCTTCTTCTTGATATCGAACGTAGGACGAAATCAGATTTGTATCGCCACCTACAGTTTGAACGTGTTAATGCATGAATCAGCTAGTCTTTCATGCATCTCCTTTTAGAATGATCATTTCAACGTTCAAAAGGAAAATTATGAGATTCAAAGCCATATTTATGAGATAAAAAGCCATAATGTTGAGATCCAATGTTCAACATAAAAAGAGGCCTTGCTTTGGATCTTTACAGTCCTCCCATGTCCATCAAGGGAAATCCTGTCCACTTCTGCAATCCGGTCATGACAATGTTAGCCTGGTTAAAAACCACCCCTTGTTCTGCGCTTTGCTTCATACAGAGGGTCTGAACCCTCAGCTAATGAGAAACAGTTGCTTGCTGGAGGCAATTCTAAGTTTTGATATAAAGAAAAATGTCACATTTTTTACAGAGAAGACAAAATGTCTTCTCGAATGAAACCTGCAAATATGCCAAATCAAGACTAAAAACATGCAGTCACAGCCTAGTCATAAAAATGATGTTTGTATGATTACTGCCATTCTGTTGTGGAAATCATATGCAAATATATTTGCATTGTATTATTGTTTCCACAACAGAATGGTGGTAAGAAAAAGTCCTAGAATTGAGTTTTTATTTTTCTACTTGCTTTTTCTTATCACTTTAGGGCAAGGTTATCAGTTCAACTGTGAAAATCTAAGTAGCAATGGGTATTAGGCCCCTAAGTACCTTAAAATCAGTGAGGTAAGCTCACCTTGTGATTTTTTTTTGTCACAAAACAATGTATTTGGGTTGGCCAGGAAATTCTGCTATTGCTCTGATTATGTGTGTCCAGATCTGGGTGAGGGATAAACAAAATAATCCAATGCTTAGGGCCTGGCCATGCTGCCAGGCCAGATGCAGGGTTGGGTTGTTGAATCAGAAGGCTGTGGGTGGCTTAGTCTTTTTGACGCACTCAGAGTTTAACACTCACAGGATGTAAGCTGTTAAAATTCCAGATCAGAATATTAATTAAAAGTCCACTATGCATTAGTCTACTTTATCTTGCTAGTTATGTTTTTTAGTCATTCCCATCTCTGCAGCTTCTTCGTTTCAAGAGGGGATGACACACACACACGCACACACGCACCCACACACACACAAACACACTCATGCCATTCATTTTTCCATCACATGCATGTGCAACCACTGAAATAGACATGAAAAGCTTTTTTGTTTTTTCCATAATCATTTGGAAAAGTGTTTGAGGAACCGCTTGTCCATAGTTTGCTTATGAAGGACAGGAAGAGACAAGCAGTGGTTAAAAGGATGTGGGTACTTAATGTGCTCTCAGCAAGTCAGAAATTTGGAGAGTTTGAACTCATCCAAAACCTGCACCTGAGCTCTGGCTGCTTCCAGCTCTACCTCCAACTCAGCATAATCTGCTGAGGACTGAAACTAACTTCAGGCAGTCCATTAATCCAAAATAGTAAAAAAAAAAAAAAAACCTCATCCGCTTCTGTATTAGACAGAATTTGGTATAGACAGTTTTCAGTCAGTTTTTTTCTTTACTTTTTCATGGCAAACATTTATCAAAGATTCAGAAACATTCCATAAAAATTTTTATCTATATCAACATTATAGCATCATGAAGTTGGTGCAGATTTGTAGCCTTAACATTTTATGATGCCAATCTTGAATTTCACCACATTTCAAAGAGGCTTTGTTCGATAAAGATCTGGTGATTGTGGAAGCCGTGTAGTTGCCTTATTCAGCTTTCAGAACATGGGCACACAAAATGGTCAAATAATTTGCAACCACACTAAGGTAGACTGATTGAAATCCAGTTGACACTAAGTGACTGAGCATAACAAGAAAATGTGGCAACGGTTTAGGAAGTTTGGATTGCTGGCTCAAACTCTCGCTCCATCTGTCTTAGTCATTGTGTCCTTGGGCAAGGCACTTCACCTGCCTTACCTACTGCTGGTGGTCAGAGGGCCTGGTAGAGCCGGCACATTGCAGCTTCACTTCTGTCAGACCACCTCCAGGCAACTGTCGCTATAATGTAGTGTGTGAATGTGTGTGTGAACTGGTGAATGACTGAATGTAGTGTGAAGCGCTTTGGGGTCCTCTGGATTTGATAAAGTGCTATCAAATCCAAGCCCAGGCCATTAACCAACTCCCGACTCGCAAAGCACACACACACACCTTGGGAGAGGCTGATTATACAATGAAAAACTGTAAAAGAGAAATAAAACTACCTGTTCAGGCCTCGGCCATTAGCTCTGAAAAGCAGCAGGAAGAACGTATAGTTGTGAATAAAATTAAAAGCTTGATTTCTGGAAAACAAAATAAAAAAGGTTTTTATATCTTCCACTCTTTAGTGGAAGAGTTTGGTTCAATAGTGCAAACATCCAAGAAAGTCACATAACACTGCACTGAAGGTGCATTCACACCAGCCCATATTTGGGCCCCTTTAATTGTACTCTGCTTTTCTTGCCTAGGAAGTCCAGTTTTTTGGTGAGGTGTGAATGTGTAATCAAACTCTGAGGTGAACGAAAAAAAACAAGTCCACCTAAAAACCTAGTTTTGTTTAAGTGAAACCTGGTGAGGTTCTAATGCAGAACAGCAAGCGGACTGGAGACCACTCCAAAAGCTGGCAGTAGACAATAGTGCAGGGCATTCTGGGTAAACAGAACCAAACAAGTCACATGTATCTGGCGCTTAGAAAGAGAAATGTGGTCTAGAAATTCTAGAAACGCAAAAATTTGAAGTCACTCCATTTGTTTGCATTTTGTGAAGAAGGAAGTTGTGCTCAGTGTCTTCTGCAGAGGTTCTTGTGTTATTTCCTTCAGTGGTTCTTGGTGCAGTGCCACCCACAGGTGATGGGGGGAAACAAATTTTTCAAAGGATTTGAATCATTTGACACAGTGAAAGCCAACCACACCAGCTGAAAATGTAACGAATGTAATTTTGGTTCCCAACTGCATTGAGTCTATTGGACTATCGGGGGTGAAAACACCCTTAAATGCGTCGCTTAGCAATGACTGGATGGAACTGATGAGTTGCTTCAGAATCAAAGCTCTGTGGAGCCCAATTTTACAGCTCAAAATGATAAAACAGATGATGAATTTCAAGTAACTGAATTCTCAAGCAATGAAGTTTGTGTCCTCAGAGAAAATGAAGGATCTGAAAGGTGATATAAGCCTGAGTGACAATGTGTCAAACATGGACAGAAGTAGTTGAACAAAGATTAAGAAAACCAAAGGAACAACTCAAACTAAAGGAGGAGGTTGAAGCTCATGTGGACAAAGTAGATGTAATACAAAAAAAATCCAATACGAAAAAATCTTCAGATGTGGAGTTCAGGCTTGTCTCCTGTTGATACAAAATCATTTGTTCCATAACAATGAAACTGAGAGATATGGAAAAGGAAATGTTCTGATCCAGCTGCAAGGCCAAAAGAACATCCAGCATCTTAACAGTTACATTGTATGGCTGTAACTAATAAACATCATGTCATCAATGTACCAAGAGAAAACACAACAAAAGAAGAAAATGTTCAAAATATGAATCACAGCACATAAACCTTAGGACAGCTATATCTATATTGAAGTTGCAGCATCATCAGACGGGGATTTCTTCAGAAATGTTCAGTAAGAAAGAATCGATCTTTGTACATTTTACATTTAGATATCAATTTCAAGAGCTTTCAGATAATGAGACAAACCTCATTGGATCAGAGCAACAGCAACAGTTAAGAAAATCTCTCTTTCCCACCTGGAAACTTCTAGCATGTGTACGCTCAACGGCAACAGAAACAAGTTCAGCACATGTCTGACTTGTTCTGGAAGACATGGGTTAATGGATATTTACCTCAGTTGTTTTAGAGTAAAACACATTGCGTTTTAGAGCGCCCTCATACATAGCGCTCCATGATGAGCGCTATGAGGGCGCTCATCATGGACGTCCTCATAGCGCCTCGCAATTCTGGCTGAATGGGAAGAGTTTCGGAAGCTTTCCCAGACAGATGAGGTATTTTGATCAGGTACATCAAACAAAGAACAGCAGCCTGGATTGTTTATACCTAAACTCTGTCTGCTTCAAGGCTGAAGATGGATGATTCCCATTCCCATCGAATCATAAACTTACATCACCAAACTGAACTCTGAGTTAATCCTGACCAAACTCTGAACAAAAGAGATCATGTGGAAAACAATTTGAGTCTTAACAAGCTCAACCTCCTAAGAATGTAATAATCATGGTGAGTCTACTCCCATTGTTATCCTGGTAGCAGTCAGGCTGTGAAATGATTAATGAAAAGCAAAGCTATGCATCTGTGACATCAAGCTATAGGAAAGAAAAACATCACATTGAAAAGCGCTGTTTTTTGTTGTTGTTGTTTTTTTAAAAGAAAGAAGCTTTTAATTAACTAAAGAATGTTCCACTTATTTATAAAGCATGTCACAGCACAAAAACATCTCTGAGAAGTTTAGATAGCATTCTTTGAATCTTAAATGATAGCATATTGTCATGACTTGGACAGTGGTTAACGTTCGAGTACATTGCTCTGAATTGGACTGAATCATATCTGACAGAAGTTTATCGTTGCAGTTTGGGAGAATGTTTTTCCTCAGCAGCTCACCTCATGCCCTCAGTCATTCCTCATGTACAGGCTGATCTTGGGTCAGTCCTCAGGAAATAAATGTAACTTCCCATTGTTATGCAGGTAATTTTTGCAACTAATATTTTGTGATGTCTCACAAATTTCAGGATTTTGATTAATAAAATGGATCTCACCCATCTGAAAAATCTGTCTGGAAGGTAATTTTTTTTCTAATCATGAAACTAACTTATTCCATTAAAATGGTACAAAACAGATTGTGTACGTTCATCAAAAACAGTAAAGTTAACACCAGCTACATCTCCATTACAAATGTGAGCAGGTCTTTGTCTATACTCTGCTGATGTTGAAAAAAAATGCAATTTTGCAATTGCGGTGTTTCCATTAAACAAGAAAGCAAAATTCAAATCACAAGTGAATAAACTTGTTAACATGATAAGTCATTCAAAATCCTGGCAGCGATGGATGTAAACAACTACATGAGCTTCATCATTCAGAGGAGACGCTGGAAACTCGGATCAAACAGCCACAGCTGGAGTTTGGAACGTTTAGCAAAATGAAAAACAGAAATAGATTATTTCTCACCACCTTGTTTAAACAGACAAGAATAACTCTTCCTACCGGTGCTGTCAAGGATATGAGCTGCTGGCTGGAGCTGCTCACTACTCCAAAGTCTTAGACATGTTGACAATAAAAAGGAAGAAAAAGGTGCATCAAGAGTTTACACATCAATGACTTTTATTAATCAAGGGGTAAAAATGTGTTATTTTAAAATCTTTCTGAATGTCCTTGTAACAAAAAAAGGTTAAGTTTTAGTACAAAACAGGTTGTGAAAAAACGGCTTTGCACTTTGAGAAGCATTGATGCAGAGAACAATCAGTGCATTAATGAATGTTGGTCCAGGTTTCTCCATTAAATTCAAAACACACACAGCGCTGCAGCTGGTTACAGTTTCTATCTGGTAGAAAAACCACATGAGCTCAATCTTGGCTTTTTAGGATTCCAATAGAGCAGGAACAAAGCATCTGGATGCCTCCTGGAAGTCTTAAGTGAAAGAGATTTAGGTGTTTTGTTAAAGAGTTATGATACTGTGTTTTTTTTCGGGGGGGGGGGGGGGGGTTGCAGTAATGCAGAAAAAGCCCAGCTGATTTTTTAATCCACCTATTTCCCCCGTCACATATGGCCACATGGTGTAGATCATGACTGCAAAAGCAACATGTGAAGTGGATGAAGTGAGAATCCTCAGTATGCTGGCTCAGATCAGTCACGGCTGAGGAACTGTGCCATCTGGGGGGAGCTGGGAGGAGACCCCCGGGGTCAGACCCACAACAGGCTGGAGAGGCACTACATCCCTTCTGGCCTGGGAGACACTGCTGGACTCCAGTGTTTGCTCTGTCTCACTCACTGTGTCTTCAAAAAAAATGTTTTGAGCAAATAATTATAGCAATAAATGAAAGTGGTTACAGTTGCTGGATAAACTCAGTTTAAAATTCAAATGCAAGAATCGCATCACACAGATCAATATGAAGAATATAAAGGTTGTGCAAAAATTAACATCTATTTACACAGAAAGATAAGAAATAAAAAGTGCTTTCATCACAGACCAGCTTATTGTCATGACAGAACCACTGCAGTTGAGAATGGAGCTAAAAATATACAGTCATTGACACGTGATAAGTTACATGACAATTAGACCATAGCCCTGACTAAGAGAAAGATTTGTCTGCTGCTACACAAAGGAGCAGCTGCCAGAAACCTTATTGAGACACAAGGACTGTAATTCCAAAAATAAGTTGTTTTCTAAAGACCTTTGAACTTAGAAAAAACATGCTGGTAAGAACTGATAACTTCCCCTGCAATGTTTAGTTATGTTGATCCTGCAAGTTTCAAGTGAGGCCAGTATCAGCATTAAATCTTAGCATAAAAGTCACAGAGCTCTAAGTTGATTATGATTATGATAATGTGTTTTATTATCCATATCCAGCTAAGTCTTTAAAATCAGAGGAATCATTTCTTGAGCTGTGCGTACGGTTGTGGTCCGTCTACTGACCGGTTCTCTGCTCTACCAGAACAAATGGAGATTCTGATACTTTAATGTTGATCCATGAGGTTCCCTCTGGGTTCTGCAGCTTCCTCCCACAGTCCAAAACCATGAATGTTAAGTTAACGCTTAAGCAAATGTGCGTCTGCGTGGTTGTTTTTCCAATTTCAGGTCATAATGCCAGTTTTTAAAATGTTTTCTCTCTGAGGAATGTTGAACGTTTACTGCAGTGATCCTTCATACTGGTATTAGCAGAGAGGAACCAATCCATTTTAAAGAGATTAAGGTATAAATAAAATAAAGTTATTTGTTTGGTGTTATATTTTAATAAACAGCTAAAATAGGTGAAATATGGAAGCATTTCTTTGGAAAAACCTTTTACTTTAAGAGAAATATCTAATCTTAGAAACATAATTGTCCACTTTTGTAAAACACGTCTGCCAGCATCAGCAGCTTGCTTGATAAGCATTGTCATGACAACATGACATGTTGACAAGTCTGTGTATGTACAATGAATCTTTAATAGCACGATGTCTCTGAAGGAGTATTTCCTTTAACTGCTGAATATTTATCTGCCACTCTGCGAGCTTCAATCAGAAACTACAAAAGGAACAGAAATAAACGGGGATTCATTCTTTGAATGCTTAAATGGGACTTTAGAACACAAATGGCTGGAAAAGTGTCAGAAATGTCCAGGCAGCATCCATGACCAAATATCTTATGTGTTTACAATCCTGAGCAGGTTGGAATGTGAATATGAAACTGGATGTCATGTTGAAAAGCTGCGAGCTCATAATCCTGCTAAATTCCATTCAGAATTTTTCTTTTTTAAAGCCATTTTTATTTGACATTTCAGGGGGATTTTGCAAACGTGAATATTTGTATGCTACTCATTTACAGGGGCTCTGACCGCTATTAAAGTGCCAGCTTATTGTGCTGCAAAAAATCAGACCATAAATCAGTCAAAACCCCTTTTTAAAAAAATAAAAAATACAATATTCTGCGCAATTAACCTGAAGAACAAACCAATCTGTTCTAGAGAAAATTAAAAGAAGAAAAAAAGGATTCTGTTGACATAGCTGTGCTGACCCTAAACTAACTTTGTCGAAGCGTCTTTTGATTAGTATTTGTTCACTCTGCCTTACAGATGTTCTGGTCCACATTGTCTCTTGTCCACAGATGATTCATTTGAATCCACTGACTCTTGGCCAGATTTAGCTTTGCACTCTGACCAGGCCATGCCAGTCTTCTGCTTTTTAGCAGAGGCTTAAAGGTTTTAGTCGACGGTCTGATTGGTATTTGGAATGATTCATAACTGCCTTCACCTTGACAAATCCCCAGTTCTATCCAAAGCAAACTTACTTATTCATTTGGCTAAAAGAGGTAGAATAATCTCTAGGAAAAAGGCAGTCAGTCTTGCACTATGCCAGAGATTTTTCTCAAAGTCTGCACTCAGAAGTCAAAGATGGCAACAGAACTGAAGAAATATTTTTGCATCTTTAAAAAGATTATTCATAAAAACAAGAATGGGACCCAGCAGTCAGGGTTATTTATCTGTTTGGAGTATCTTGGTCAGAATTGGGCCAGTCTCCTGGTGAGTCACTCTCAAATATTAAATTGTTTGCATCGTACAGCGCTGATGACTCACAATACCCAAAATGTTGTCTTTCAACAAATGTTGTTTGTGGATTTTAATGCAAAGACAAGTATCAAAGTCTAATTTTGTCTGCCTGTTTTGCCAAGGATGTTACAAATTTTCTTTGAGGACATGATGGATAATCAACACCTGGTTCTGTCAGACTTCTGCTAGAATTACTTTCCAAGCAAAACCTCTCCCTAATTGGAGCTCCTCTTTCCCCTGCGCATGAGAACATCTGTAATAAAGTCTTGAGATGAAGAGGACTAAAAATAAAAAAAGTTAGTTTTTGTCTCTCTGGTGTTACAGTGAAATCTCTTCAACACAAAGAACATAAAGGGCTTCTGGAAAGTACAGAGTGGTGTTCATATTAATATGGGGCTTCAAATGATTTGACTGATTTTTTTTTTTCTAGGCTGAGCATCACAGGATGTTCAAAAACAAGAATTTAGAAAACCAGCCTGAACTTATTGTGGATTTTCTCTAATCCACAAAAGAGCAAAATTACAAACAGAGGCTCCAGTATGATTACATGCATCCTCACACAGATTTTGTTTGATGTTCATTTGAAATCTGCTCCTCCACCACTGAGGTAATACCACCAGCATCTGATCCCTCTGATTGGTGTTCATTATTAAAATAGTTGAATTCCTGCATGGATTCAGCTTTTCAGAATAGTCCAGGCTCAGGGTTTTATGGACTATTCCAGTACTTTAATGGCACAGTTATTGTTTCTTTTTGAGCAGCTTATTGTGCCAGACTTTAACATTCAGAGTCCTGCATCGTCAAGCTTCCTCTGATAATAATGGGTTTGTTAGGCCACATACCCCTCTAAATCTGTTTGTTTGTGTTTCGTCTTTTGTGAGCCACCTAAGGGTTTGGGGTGTTGAGTTTTTTTTCAAATACACACCAATGGAAAGGGAAAGAAAGGGAACATTTAAAAAGGAGGAGATAAGAATAGAGATGAGAAAGAAGGATAAAGAGAATAAGGAAACCTTAGAAATCTGCTTCTACACCTGCAGAAAAAGAGCAAAAACAGAACTGAGAAGCTATAGCAACAAACAACATGTGAATAAGACATCGTGACAGCCTTTACTGCTTACTGCTAAAAATCTCTGGCAGTATACCTGAAGATGTTTCACTGAACTGTTATTTTACAGTTTTTATTGTTTTTAATACTTTTTTAAAAAATATTAGGACCTTCACAGATTGAGAAAAGCAGCAACTTCAAAATAAGAATGATCACAAAATCTTCTTTTGTCTCATGAGATTACTAAACAGAAATCAGTGGGGTTGACCTTTAGTCCTGCATTAAATATGTATGATAGTGACCCTGTGTGGGTTGGAAAAAAATCTACAATCAATTCACACTTTTAAAGTTATTTGTTTTGTTGAACTATTCCACTGGGAGGGGAGATAGTACAGAAAAGTAACTTTTACTAATAACTTTCATGCTTACGAATGTTTAAAAATTGCAGTATTAGAAACTCAAAGCTTTCTATCATTGAGCTGTACCTGCAGCAGAACTTCAGGATGGAAACTGTAATAACCTAACAAGTTCTGTTTCTCCTGAAAAGAAATGAAGCTAGTGGGGAATCCATGAAAGAGTTGAAAGTAAATGATGACAATTTTCAGATCTTTATGAAATTATGCCTAAACTGCAGGACGAAGATGCCATTGTATGTTTTCAGCCCACATTTTATTTCATGGCAGTCTTTACGGAAGAACTTGGGAGTAATCCCACCCAACAAATGCACACATAGATGGTATAAGAATTTTTTTGTTGCTGTTTGTACCTCACAGACAGGGAGGTACAAACACACAGAACAAGGAGTATTCAACTAAAACAAAATTGTACCTGTCTTTTTCTCCCTGTCCCTCTTTTCTCCCTTTCTTACTACAAGGCCATTAAAAAAAGGATTTACTTCACTATGTCAGCAGATGCACTCCCTCACTAACTTGCTGGATGTTTTTCAAGGCCTCCTTCATTATAACTGAACCTTGCAACTTAAAGTTCTTAGTGACTGTCAGCAAGAACTTTCCTACACGTGAGGCCATTTTGATATCATGTGACAATAGCACAAAGTTCTTTTTTAGAGGGAACCTTTGCTAACCCTTATGTAATTCTTTTTCAAGACTATCAGCCGATATTAGTCTTTTTTTTTACGTATCGTATTGGTCAGATGAATAAAACTGGGTCAATGTTAATGGTATTTATTTCCTTCTTGTTACCATTTTCTTCTGGAGACAGGAGGAGGTCGGTCATGTGGTCTCTGTTTGGTCACATGACAGTGATAGTGTCACAAGATTGTGGGAAGTTTAACTGAAGCAGAGAAGCAGGGGTGAAGATAGCAGTGTGGTCGTTTTCCCCAAGGTGTTGAAAGGGAAGTTATCTGCCACATCAGCAATAATAGTAATATTGGCATATACATATGTGTATGACATATTATTACATTATATTATTATATTATGCACTCAGGTCTTCATGATCTAATTCTTCTATGAAGGCATAATAAGCCTCGCCCAGCCCTTAAAATCACCAAGATATCCAATAACTGTTTCAAGTTTCATATAATTAGCTTTAAAAATGACCAATAAATTGTCAGTCTAGAAAAAAAGAAGCAAAACAGAAACACATTTGAATCCCAAGGCGCCTCATGGTTTAAACTGAACTACATCTGAGTTGGTTTAGATCAAACTAACTATGTTCTTTGCAGCTCGTCGTTGAATACAATATAAATGATCTCTGTTTGTATTAGTTAATATCAGCTCCCACCACTATGCTGGATGAAGGCAAATGTACTGAGACATTCTGTTAGTGCCTGTCATTTGAACACCTTTCTGACCTCTTCTGTCTACAATAAAGCACTTACTCTTTTTATGCTGTCATAGCAACAATTGTGCCATGCATTATTGCTATGATGATAAAAGATATCATGTTTTGCTTTGTCGTGCTTGTCTCAGGTTTTAGCTTCCACAGAGGATAAGAACAGCTGAAACTCAGCAGGGATGCAGAAGGCAGAAAGAGGAGTAGAAAGGCTCTTCGATCTGCACAAATCCCACTAAAAAAAACTTTAGAGTAACAAGGCAACAGCAAAAAGTCGCATGTTTCCCCCCCTAACGTGGAACAGAAAAACAAACTGTTTTCTTATACCAATACGGCAAAAAGAACCTGTAGAAGAGGGAAAAAAGATTAAGCAATTTAAGATTTAATGAAAACAACACACAAAAATGTCCTCAGAATGGAAAATACACACATAAAAGCAAGAGGTACAGTAGCGAATATTTAGTACAATAATATGAAACATAAACATTTGTGTAAACAACATTAACTATCTTGAAAGATATTTACATTCATGAATATTCTTAAAAGCTGCATTTGTGGCGTTGTTCCGTGAGCATCGTGGCTCTGAAATTCACTTAGATCCTTTCCGCAGAAATCATATCAGAGTGGAGAACGGGTGAATCCATGTGTCACAAGATTTGTTTCTTTCTGACTGCACAACACAACGGGACAACAAGGTTAAAGCAGGTAAGCTCCAACCTTACCTGCCACAATGTGGCACCACACAATGTGGCGGCGTGGTGCAGCAGCTCTGTTGAGAGTTACTTCATTTAAACATCTTACAGGATTAATAAAAGCTGGATTGTAGAGTAATTCTTAGTTTTTGAATTTACTGATCAATATCCATCCATCCATTTTCTAACACCCTTGTCCCTAGTGGGGTCAGGAGGGGTGCTGGTGCCTATCTCCAGCTAACGTTCCAGGCGAGAGGCGGGGTCACCCTGAACAGGTTGCCAGTGTGTCGCAGGGCAACACAGAGACAGACATGACAAATAACCATGCACACACACACACACACACACACTCACACCTAGGGAGAATTTGGAGAGACCAATTTACCTGACAGTCATGTTTTTGGACTGTGTGAGGAAGCCGGAGTACCCGGAGAAAACCCACGCATGCACACGGAGAACATGCAAACTCCGTGCAGAAAGACCCCGGGTTGGGAATCGAACCCAGGACCTTCTTGCTGCAAGGCAACAGTGCTACCAACTGCACCACTGTGCAGCCCCTGATCAATATCAAAAGCCAAATTTAAAGCTTAAATTAAAATGGCTTTTACTTCTTAGTAAGCTAAGAGGTAAAATTTTCTTTAGGCACCAATGGGTGGCAAAAGTGTGGTTCTTGGAATGCAGATGGAAAAAAAATAATTTTAAAGCTTCATAAAATATTTTAAAAAATTATACAATAAAACATATTTGTCTTTTATTTGCCACACTTTATGCTTCTGTTTAAATTTGACCGTTAAATGGGGCCACAAGGATCTAGGATTTGTTACAGAGTCGGAAACTTGGGGCATTAAACCTGGCAGAGAACAGACAAAACATTTTGTTTTCTTGGTGATCAAGATAGAAAAGAATCAACCACAAACTTTTTGAAAATTAGGTGCTTGTCTCTAAGTAAGGCAAATATAAGACCCTTGATATATTTTGGGTGTGCATTAATTTGCATATCCCTTTTTCTTATTTCAATTCTTTCAAATATTGCATGATTAGTGGATTGTTAAAGTTGTTAAAATAAAACAGACAAAAAACCAAAATACATTGGTAACATAAACATTCATGAAGACTCCATGTTCATAACAGGAGTTATGTCATATTTATGACAGTGTCATGTCAGTTTTATGCACACCTATTCAAATAAAGTGTTACCAAAAAGTCCCTTAAAAAAGACTACATTTGTAGTTTGAATTTTGGTGGCCCTGTGTACTTTCACCTTGACTATTTTAACTCATTTGGCAAAAAAGATCCATATTACAGTGACATGTTTCATGGCCCATGTTTGTGTGAAAAGTTGAAGTTACTGAAGGATCTCAGCTTTGCATTACATGTACCTAACAGCTTCAGTACTTAATTTTTACGAGGTCTTATGCAGACCTCTCATCAGATAAAAGCCGGTGTAGTGTTTATATTTAGAAATTACAGGCATAAAACGAAGCACGGCCTCACCTGCACCGTAATCACATTGAGGTTTTGGTTTTCCTGTACCCGTCTTTTCAAATCCACAATCAATTTGTAAACCATGAGATGAGTTTTACCAACCATATCAGTTTGTACCCACTGATGGAACATTTCGTATCTGCTATTTGGCAAAAAGTTATTTAGGTAGCTTTCTATATTCTACTCATAGTATTCCAGGAGGAAATGTAGTTCTGTGAAGAGTTCTGAATATCTTATATCGGATGAGACTATGGGTTAGAACCAATTGTCTGTTAATGGGTATGAAATCAAAGTAGAAAGGAGCAGAATGGTAACACGAAATGGTGCTATAAAGTGCTAAATAAAGCAGAACTTATTTGCTACTAAAATTGTAATAATTACTACTTAAAACGTTTGCTTAAAAGACGAAAACTAATTTGGAAGTGATTTGTACTAATTCTGTTCATAGGCACAGTTTTCCTTTGAGCCAAATGCTAACAGGATGGTTGGAGGCTCACAAAGCAGTACTAGCTTGTTTGCTTATTAGCCCAAGACACAAAATCACTTTGCTAGCATGTGTTACAGCTCATATTTTTAGCTTCACTGTATAATTCATGTCACAACTAAGGTCACATAAAGCCATTTCTTTTTCTATGTTGCTAAAAACAGACAATCGCCAAAGTTCAGGAGACATTTTCTGCTTATTTTTAGGTATTGACGCAAGTTCCTGAGATCTGAAATAGACGCCTGACATTCTTTGGTCAAAAAGCCAACAACAAAGACCCAAATCTCGGTTTTCAGCCATGAGTGTACATGGCTGAAAACCATGTGCATCCTCAGCGAAGAGATGTAGAGAATGCATTGAGGCACTTAACTTCATTCCACCATATTCTTCTATTGGTGAGTAGTTTTCTATGCTTGATTCAACAGCCAAAAACTACAATGTGAATTTATATTCAGGTTTAAAACGGCGCGAAAAACATTCTCCTATCTGCACAAAAGCAAAAGTGACAAGCTTATACAACAAGACGCCACACAGATAAATATTTAGCAGCCATAATAACCTTTTAATATTTACATTTTCCTCAGCGTGAGTTCAATCTTAGACAGCTGCCATTGGTCTATCTATAAAGAAGAGCCCCATTTGTATGAATGATGGGAACTGGTAACGGTTGGGAAAGCAGTCAGTTCAAAAGGATCAAATCCCCATAATTCCGTGTTGCTCAATTTATCCCTAGTGTGTTCATTTTTGAGGTAGATTAAATCAGTTTGCTGTAATGTGCTTACCATATTTTCTAATATCCTTAGAAAATGGAGCTGGTCCCTTTTGACCATCTGTAACATGATTGGAGTGTGTAAGTGGGTTTTCTCAGCAGAACTTTTCAGCAGGATTACTAATGCTTCTAAGAATTGGCAATGGAATTTTTGCTTCTTTTTTTCTCTTCACTTTTCAGCAACCACTTTAATATTAGCAGAATGAAAAATGGTCTGCTTGGCACTTACAGTCTGAGCTGAGAGAGTGATAAATATTTAACATTTAACAAAGGCCCATAAGGGAGGGTCTTTACCACATATCATTAAACTACATATCTAATAAAACGGAATAATTTAGTTACTTTCTGTTTTGAAATAAAAGTTTGACTGACTAACTGACTGACTGACTGACGCAGAAATACTTGCGAAAACTTGATACACGTACATTTAGACATAAGTTTAAACATTGCTAAGGTCCGGATTTACAGCATCTGGCTTCTTCAGAATGTTTCATGTTAATGACGTAAAAGTGGGATTAAAAACATAACAGTTCAGGCTGCAGATGCTATGAAAATATGGATGCGTATTTTCATAGTGTGTCTGTGTTCTATATGTAATACATACACAGATTTTTTAGAGGGTGAAAAGATCAGAAATGGGCTGTTCAGACTGCCTTAAAAAGTTTGATTTGCAGGCTGTGAATGCAACCTGCAAAGATGCAAAAGAGGATCAGTCCCGCCAATATTGTTAAGAGAGAGAACCGTATAAATCGTTCCACTACTAGGGAACGTGTAGAAATTGACTTAGACTTGGATTAGAGTTGGTGATAATCTGGCACACAGTTACAACAGCTGTGCCAACATAGTGTAGAAAAAGACAGAATGACTGCATGACAACACTCTGATAACATCATCACCGGTATCCAAGGTGGAGGTTATGCCACCTATTACTTATTTGATCTGATATTAATAATCCTCACAACAGTCAAATATTGTTTCACCCATTTCATTCCACTAAGCTATTTGTGTGCTTAACCTTTATGAGTGTATTTTTGAAACCCAAGGTGCCCTAACAAACTGCATGTTGCTTTTTTTCTAGAGCTTTAAAGATATTAGGTACTTTTATCACCAAAATACAGTATATGCTTTCAGTCCTCATTTTCCCCACATTGAATCTCTTTTACTATGACCAAAAAACTAATTTTGACATCTTCAGGTTGTAAAGGTTTTCCTCCATTGATACCAGACAAACACAATTATCCCTGAATCCTTAAAAATAGAACTGAAAATACACACACGACATTAGTATGGTGTTGGTGTGGGTGCTGTTGAGCTAAATATGTGCGCCTGTGTAAATGATGCAAGAGAAAAGACGGGCATGATGTGCTAATGGACTGTGGTTATAAAGTCTATTCAGATCTCAAAGAATACTGACAGCTTTTAGGGAATTCAATCTGGATTTCTAGAGCAGAATGTGTAAAATTACAGGATAGATGGTGATAAACAGACTTTACTGCTCACATTGTTTTTGCTAAATAAAAGTACAAGTAATTAACGACATGAAGTAAATCATATGCCAAATAAGGGCTTAACAACAGCAATCCCAGAAAAGCAAGTGTTCACTTTTCTCCTATTAGAGAACCAGTTTCCCATCTGCCTGTTTAGTTCTGATAATCTGAGCTGTTAAACAAGAATAAATCTCCATCGGAATTTCAATTATTTTTGTTCATTGTTATGGGCAGTAAAGCTCCCATTTTTTAAAATCAAGACAGATATAATGGTTACTTGAATGTTAACTAATTAAACAGCTACAAAACTTAAGCTCAAATACTAAATGTTACCTGTCAAAAATCTGACTTGCAGTTCAGGTTTTCCCACAGATGGGGGCCACAATAAAGATTTTGCACTTGCAATTTTGTTCTGTTCAATTACACAATAATACTGTATTTGTTGATAAAATAAAAATAACAACAACTCAGATTATACTATAGGGGCAGAGAGAAGAAAAAAGACGTTAACTCAAATCCAAAATGTTGAAAAAAGTGTCGTCCTATGTAGGGTTCTCCACATTGATGGATGTGACAGTGGCCATGAAACAGCGTTGGAAAAGGCGGTCGGGGTCTGGCTGCTGGTTGTCACAGTCTAGCTTGCCTCTTACAAAGTGTTTCCTGAGGCCTTGTGGGCCAGCAGGGGCGCTGCTGTGGCTGGCTTCGGCTCCTTGTTGACTGATGATGGCGTCTGGAAAAATTAAAAAAAGAAAACTTGAGCCTGGATTCAGTATGAAATACATATTGCTGCTTCTCTAACAGATTTATCAAAGCAACTTAACCCATTTAAGCTTGAATGATGACTATGAGGAACATGCACCAAGACACGATTCATAATGAGGAAGAGATAGGCTTGTCCATGACACAAATGGCACAAAGCCAGTAATCTTGGTGTGATACTGAAAAAGTGGGACCCACATACATTCAAGCTGTGTTTCACAAAATAAAATAATTTTCTTAAAACCCAACTGAGACCGAGATAATATATTGCACCCAAGACGGAGGCAGCAATAAAGGTTAAACAGTTTTTATCAAGAATGTCTTAAAGTTTCTTTTGTATCAGACGCTCAGATTACTTTGTCTCTTCAGGCATACCTGACATGTTTCCATGGTATTCTCCTTAGTCTGAAAAACCAGAAAAAAGAAAACTTGAAGAGGTGTCCTAGATGTTTCCAAAGGGAGCATCAACCCATCACTATGACGACAAACTAACACCGCCTACTGTTGCTGGCTTTTTGCTTGTGCAATGTCATTCCAGGTGTAGGAAGGCTAGAATGGTTGTGTGGGTTTGTTTCCTAACCTCCACCGTTTCCATGATGTCTGTTGTCTGTTGTTTGCCCTTTAGATGATCTTGGCCCTTTCCCAACCCATGATGTGATTTTCCCGTTTACCGTGGTCCGCTGTAGCTGATTTCAAGATTTCTTGCAATGTCTGTTTTTTTTCGTCTTGTTGCTAGGCTTAGGAACAACAGCTGTCACACCTCTGATGAAGACGGAAGCATACAGTCTAAATGTCAGGTAATTTGAGTGTCTAATGACAAAATCAACTTTAAGATTTTATTGCATAGAGGCACAATTAGTTTTATTGAAATAATAATAAAGGGTGAAAGCAGGAACAGAACATTACCCTTTTTCTTTTTCAGGTCAGACTGTAAAAGAGACAGGATGGTGACTGACTGGTAACACAACCAGGACAGAATGCTAAAACAGGAAGTTGTGTTTTATGCAGCAGGTGGTTTCCCAGGTTTTCCTCTGCAGAGACTCAGATATATTAGAAGATAAGACTTTCGTTCCTCACAAGACTAAAGGTTTGAAAAGATAGTCTCACTCCAACCAATCAAATGCTTTTTCAGCATCAAATGACATTATTACCTCACAGGTTTTTGTTTCTGGATGTAGATGAATGGTATAGAATATTATACTGGTGTCTGATGTTAAAAGAATATTAATCTTTTCTAAATCCTGTCTGATCAGGGAACATAATCATTGGGATTAAATTCTGAAGATGACATGTCAATACTTTAGCAAGAATTTTTGAGTCGGTGTTAAGAAGAGAGGTAGGGTGATTAAAAACTGCAACTAAGCAGATCTTTGCCTTTTTTGAACAATAAAGATAAAACTGCGTGATGGATGAGTATTGGTACTGCCTTTGAGGTCACACTGACAGTAGCAAGGCCATCCGGACTGGGTGCTTTCCTGCTTTGGATGCTTCTGAATGCTGACGCTATTTCTGTAGTTGTCAGATCTTCCTCAAGCTCATTAAAATGATCAGCAGTGACAGAAGGGATTTGCAGAGATCTGAAAATGTTTTCTCAGCTCATCAGCGCCAGCGGGCAAGTCAGAACTGTACATTGATTTGTAAAAATCTCTAAAGAAGGAATTTATTTCTGCATCATTAGTGTGTCGCGCCCCCTCGTCTCCCATGTTTTACCACTGGGATTGTTTGTTTCACTGATGTTAGCTGATGTGCAAGCAATCAACCTGTCTTCTTACTTTTTCAGCCATCGTTTTGGATACAATATATTCAGGTTGTTGTGTAGAAATAATATCAAATTCAGTTTTAGTGATTAGTGTTTTGTAAAACGTTCTGCTGTCGGAGATCTACGGTAAAACTCCTCCACATTTAGAAGCTCTTTGGTTAGTTGTTTAAGACATTCCTTTTTTGCTATATGAAATTGTTATGACCCCCATGTTCAAAGTGTCCCACAATGCCAAAGATGAAACTCCTGGGATGTGATGAACTGCTACAAAGAATTTACCTTCAGATTAAACATATTTCAAAAATACCTATTCTGAGAGCAGTAAGGCGCCACAGACAGGCTGTAGAGAGTAGTTTCATAGAGAGGCCCCTGGTCTGAGATGACTACATCCAGAATCACACTTTGTTATTAGGAGCCACAAACACCAAACAGTCATCCATGTAGAAAGAAACAAATTACCCACAGTTTCTTTACTCAACTCATTCATTCATCTTTTGCACATTTCCTCAGGAAACTGTCCTTGGAAACTGAGTCTGAGTCTTGAAGGCGGAGCTAGGTCCACCCAGACGTTTTGCACAGCTGAATGGTTGCCATAGTGATTAAAGGATTTCTCAAACATGCATGAAAGAATCAAGGCAACACTCCAGGAATATTTTTGATGAGGGAATAATATAACATAATGTAAAGCTTAAAAAGTTAATTTTACATAATACTGCCCCTTTAAGCCGCTTGACACAGACGTATTGTTTTCTACAATTTTTGTGTCCATATCAATAAACTCATAGCTGTCTTTGTTTTCCTCTGGATGAAAGAGTAACACAGTTGGGTGTTGAGAACCAGGTTTTTCAATGGGAATCCATTTTCTTCAATCATCACTGATGTATCCAGCACACAAACAGCCAAACAGATGCCATTCTCCTTGAAGAACCCAATCGTCTCTCAGTGAACCTTTTGTTCCAACTGTGCACATAATACCGGCACATCGACTCCTCCACAACAAAGACACTTTGTGCTGTCAGAATTGCCTCTTTCACTTTCACATTTTGTTCTTTCTAATCCAATAAAGTGACATCTGTAGCATCTGTAGTTCCCTTTAACCCAGGGGTGTCGAACTCCAGTCTTCAAGGGCCGGTGTCCTGAAACTTTTAGATGTGCCTCTGCTGCACCACACCTGAATAGAATAATTAGGACATTAAGGCTCTGGAGAACTGATCTACACAAGGAGGAGGTAATTAAACCATTTCATTCCAGTGTTTTGTACCTGTGGCACATCTAAAAACTGCAGGACAGCGGCCCTCAAGGACTGGAGTTTGACACCTGTGCTTTTTACCAAAATGAGGTTGTGATCTCTGCTCCTTCACACAATTATTTATGTTTGATAAGGGAACATTGTTGGCATTTCCAAATAAAGGGAAAGTTAGGATCATTTTTCTCTCAATGAAGAGAGAATAAAGTTGGCTTTTAAATTTCTCCTGCAGTTTGTAGAGCACCTTTGTGGTGACTGCTCTACTCTATCTGATGTCAAACTCATCCAGGTAATGAATTCCTTCCATTTCACTGGAGCGTCCTCTAAGAAACGGCTGTGATCCTGAAGCACTTCTGCATCATCCCTTTTTATTGGAGGCTGTGAGAAAACTCGTTCCATGAAAGCATGGGCAATTTTCTGCTAAATAATGTTTTTGCTTTCAGAATTGAGAGATTGATGGGCTCCTGTAGCCCATCAATCTATCTTTTGGAACTGAGGTCTGATGGGCCTCAGTTCCAGAAGATAAAGTCAACCACTCCGTGACACCTAGCTTTTTCTTTTTTTTGTTAAGATGGAAGGCATTGTGTTGTGCCCTCATTATGTACAGCATATAGTTACGATCCTCTTTCCTGAGCTGTGATTCACATTTTGAATGCTTTCATTTTGATGCACTGTCCTCTCTCTGTTATCATATTGAGGCAGCAGGATATGACGTTTATTAGATACAGACACAATGTATAGTTAACGTAACTACCTCTGAATGAAGAGTTCAATAATTGTTTCCTTTGATGCTCTAGTAATTCATCTTTATCCGCTGCTGATTTCTTAACTGATACTGCAGCAAATTCAGAGGAGGACCAAAACGCTGCTGGTTAAAAAAGAGACATTGAGATTAAAACATGCCTTTCACTAATTTACTACATAAAAACATACAACTTAGAAAAATTATGTGCAAGACACAATTAAACTAAAAATGATTGCAATAGGTGAAGCAGTCACACTCTCTTCCCTGCTACTCAAGCAGGGGGGTGAATAGCCCCTAGTTACAAGTTTAGTTGAACTACATATTCATAAGCAAATAAGAAAACTATGAAACTTGAAACCTAAATAAATGAACATCAGACAAATTACTTTAAAGGCTCCTACAGAAACAGACCCAAACAGATGTGAGCCTTCATGAATCAAGCTGGCATTGCAGAGCCCTGATTAAGCCTGGAGTGGAACTCAACAGAACTCATACGGAGCATTTCACGTAAAAATAGTGCCAGGAATCTTCTGTCAAAGTGAAATGTCAATGTGTACATATCAAACAATATGCATAGTAATACACAGCGTGATGGTGGAGATGGAAGCAGGAGTTTCAGCTGCACAGAGTGGCATGCTGGTTCGGTCTCTGGGCACCTTGCCTGCCCAGGGCAATCTAGTAATGTCCCTTTAATATTTTGATCTGAATAAATAAATTATAAATAAAATGTATTATTTTTATGTGAATAAGCTTGCTCATGTGATAAGTCATTAAAATCATGGCAGCGACGGATGTAAATAGTTACATGAGATTTATTCATAATTCAGCCATGGTGCTAACGATCCCCGTCTATCAGCCAATCAGAGGAGACTTCAGCATCTAATTCAGGTGTTGGAACAACAAGCTCCGCCTACCTGGCAGCGGCTGTGTTCTGGGGATGTCGTAGTTGGCTGTTTTACAGAGGAGATGCGGATTCAACATATCCGAATGACATGACATTTTATGAACTGTGTGATGCTGTGAGAGCTCTGGTGTAGCTCCAGCTGTACATTGTCTGAGAAAAAACATCATCCTGCTACCACTTCCTGTTGTCTTCTTTGTTGTTTTCGCCAGTAGTAACTTCTAGTTGTTGATCACGTGACTCATGAGATGCGAAAACAGTGTTTCCTTTGCAACCTTTCTGAAATATGATACGGCTGAAAAACCAACTCATCCTAGCGCAAAAACTTTTTATTGAAAAACCTGAGTTTTTTCAAAAGTAGCGTGCCTCCACTGAGCATATTTATTGTCATAGTTTTAATTTGCACTATTCTATGGATAATGGAAATGCATCTAAAGTCTTTTTAAGGTCTCTTAAAACCATGGGTCGTCCCTGGTCAAATGTGCAAAAGTGTATCTTTGGCCATCTGGTTACACAAACAGATACATCAATCCTTCAAGCTGCCAAGTCAGCTAATCCAAACATTTTCAGAATCTGAAAACTCTAAAAATGGGCAACAACCAGTTAAGGTACATCAGCCTTTTAATTTTTATATAAAGCTGGTTGACAACATTCATACTCAATAATTCTTAGTTTGATTGATTCATGTAAATCTGAACCCAGCAGCCAGTCACTGACTTCCTGTTCCTGCTTCATTCTTTCCAGGGTCAAAGAGGTTACAGAGCTAATGCTAACACCATGATATATTGTCGGTCGTGCACACCGTCACACACCAACCACTAAACCTGTCATGCATGTGAGTTTGGAAAAGAAGGAGCCCAGAGAAAAGCCCCACAGGCACAGGGATCCTGCAGTCTGATGCAGTAATGCCTCAGTGTTGTTGCGCAACCCCCCCCCCCCCCCCCCTTCTGTCTCTACTGTCTCACTCTCTACTTCCTCTTCTGAGAGGGGAGATGTGCTACCAGCTCTCCTTCTAACGGGTTAATTGAGTTTTCTAAATCTGCTGGGATTTACCCTGCCCAGAACTGAAGTAAACTCTGTTTAAGCTGGTTTCGAGAAACGATTCGCCTGGTTTCTGACGGCCAACATCCAGGTGTCCCACCCTTCTTCCCCCTGTGAATTAGCCAGACTGAGCAGCCTACAGCCAACTAGTTTCACAGAGCACACCTGTTAACGGTCGCTCGTTCTCTATTTTACAACTTGCATTTGTTATTGAACCAGGTAGGTTTTAGTGACTCGGGCGAGTCCCAAGGATGACGTTTTAAATTTGGGCTACCAGCAACCTATAAAACATTTTAAACTTTTTCCTCTCCAGAATCAAACATCATAGCTATTTTACAACCATCAAAGAACTTTAAGGTGACTCATTAACTGAATGTCCACAACATCTTTTAGATTTTCTTTATGCTAAATATTTTATTAATAAGGCAGTTTTGCAAGGGTCAGTACAGCTTAATTCAGTAGCAGAAATAATCAAATAAGTAAAATCAATCATCTAGTCTATCTTTCCCTACTGCTGACACTGAGAACTAAAAAAGAGAACCTTTGAGAGAGACGGACGGAGTTTGGCGTTTCGAACCCCAGACCTGGCTTGATGATGAAGAAGGTGCTGCAGCAGGAGGAAGATGTTGATCGGCGAAGGCAGGAATCTCTGTGATGATTGAAGATGAAGAAGGTGCTGCAGCAGGAGGAAGACGTTGATCGGCGAAGGCAGGAATCTCTGTGATGATTGAAGATGAAGAAGGTGCTGCAGCAGGAGGAAGACGCCGATCGATGAAGGCAGGGATCTCCGCAGGTCTGATGAGCCTCCTCTCCGCATGGATGGTGAGGTCACACAGGATGTGGTGCTGGCAGGAAAAAAGGCACCAGTTCTTCTTCTTTGTCTTTGCCTTTGTCTTCATCTTTGTCTTTGGGGTCTGAACCCAGCTGATGAGAGAAGTGCGATTCGAAGCCACATGTTGCAGGGCTGACGGGTTGGTCCTCATGGCAGGACAGTCTTCGGCTCCGTGGCCCCGGCTCTTCTTCAGCTGCAGAGTTCTTTGTCCATCTCTTGGCTCGAAGCTGCCCGGAGGATCCAACGAAAGGTTCCTCTTTTGCACCCACCTTATATAGGGTTTATCCACCCTTTTGGTGCGTTTTCATTGGCTGTCTGCTTAGACAGATGACCTCACATCCATCACTGTCCTTCAGACATTATGTCCTGAAGTCTGTGCTAATGTCTCAGAGTTGCTCAACCTCCTGTGTCTCTTGCCTTTCACCTTTTCTCTAAATAAGGCGTTGATCATCTCTGCTCTCCTATAGTTCCCCTTTTTCCCTTAACCGTTCACCTTTCACCTACTATCTACCTATAACATATCAGTGATGTTTAATTGCAGTTACACCTTTTTACACCATTTCAAGTTCAATGTCAAAATCACATTTATATCACATTTATTTTCTTTAGCTTCTCTGATTTATCATTCATTTATAATTTTATAACCATAACTTATATCACATTTATTTTCTTCAGCTTCTCTGATTTATCATTCATTTATGATTTTATAACCATAACTTATTAATTATCCTTATTATAATCCTAATGTGAGTTATTACAGATGTTTTTCTGAAAAGAAACCAAGAATAATCCATGATTCTAATTATTTGATACTAAAGTTACGGTTACTTGTTTTTCTTATAAATGTTCTCACAAATGTAAGTGTAAGTATTATTACAAGTAAACCAATATTAATATAAGCATTTTACTTTGAATCTTATCAAATTACTCAAATGTTTAGATTTCATTCTTTAAAACTTTCATGCTTTAACCTAAGAAATAGTCTCAGCTATTTTTATAAATCTGCAGGCTGGAAACTTCCTCTTTTTCCAGGAAACCTGCTTTTCCTGTTTAATGACTCTCTCCGACTGACTATGATTTCTTATGATTAGATAGAAAAAAGTAGAATTAAAGCAAAGTTTGCTTTAGACAAAAACAACACACACAACCAGATTTATTTTATTGACACCTAAGTCTACTGTTGGGTCTAGATGTCACTTGAGTGATTCATTTTAAAGATAACTTTATTTATTATTACTGTTAAACTAAAATCTCCAGCATGGGGAAGTGGGATGAGCTCGGATTTTCTTGACATCAGGTGAGACTCAAACTTGGAATATTTCTCCTACTTGGTTGATGCTGCCTGGATTTTATTTGACCTTGTCACAATGGGCTTATTGTTAGAATTTCAATCACTTCCCACTCACCAATTCTAAACTGAAAACACGTTTAAAGCATTTCACTTCTGGAACTTAGGTAAATTTAGTTTGAAACATCATTTTAAGCACATTACACGAGTAAGAGACCTGTCACACAGAGATGATCCTCTACAGCCCTATAAACTCCACTGAATTCTTCCCAAGATTATTCAAACCCCAAAGGGATGAATGCTGTGGGGTAACACTTAATGTCAAGTGTGTGAAGACAGACAGGCTAAAACTATTGACATTATTCTGTATATTAAGTTTAAGACCTTGAAAATACATTTACAGCCCAGTCCATCTTTTTTTCGCCCCCCCAACACTATTGTCAGTGGACTACTGAATAATTTAAAGCATGTCAATGTTTTAGTAGACTGGGCCCCACACAGACGCTGCATCTGGAGACAGTACCTGGTGCTCGAAGGGGCAGTCCGCTGTCCAGACCTCTGGGTTTGGTGGTGACAAACAGGTAGCAGAGGACGCACAGAGTGATGACGAAAGCAAGCAGGACCACAGCCGCAACGGTGAGACCCACAAGAGCTCCGAGGCTGCAGGGCACAGCAAAAGGAAGCTTAGAGCAGAGAACAGAGCGGGACTAGAAGGTTTCTTTGTCTCCGCTCGCAGCTGCAGCACTTCGGCTTCCTGCAGGAAAGATAGTTTTGCACCTCTTTTCCAATTTTGCAAAATAAAAACTGCAGGTGTGTCGAGTAATTAAAGCTGACAACTTTTTTGTCTGCATAGTAGTGATAAGACAGAATCTGTTCTGTGATGAGAGAAATGAAGCCTGCTTAATCTTTTACTAGATCATTTCATGTGATTACCTTTATATTCTGCAAATACAAGAATGAAAATTAAGTCAAGAAAATCAGCCAACCTGGAAACACGGTCCAGTTTTCAGGCAGAGACTCCGAGCTGGATGTCAGATTCAGATTAGTGTGTCCATTAAAAACATGATGGATAATTTGGACTTAATGTGCTGGTTCTGTTGGTTTCACCGTCCGGACACACACAAACACACGCCCCCACACACCCACACACACCCATACCGACCGGCTGAAAGCAACAGTCATTCAGCATAAACTGAACTGAAACATCTGCGCTCATAAAAACATATTGAGATTCTGGTGTGCTTCCCAAAATATACATTATGCAGCAATAGAATCTACAGCACAGCCACAAACTCATTACACACAATGCCACATAACGATGCATAGTGGCCAGCATACACAGACCAGAGCCAGTAATTCTCCTGGACCTCAGAGCTGTTGCACAGTCTGGCTGGGACTAAAACAGCATATTCATTTCATAAACATATAAAAGCAAATGTACTTAGTGACTGCTCAGCTCATAAACCATTTTCAGCAAATATGTTTTAGCTACAGAGCGACACGCAGCTCAGCTCCACCTCCATCAGAGAAGACAGACACCTGGATTGATCCAAGGCTGCTTCTGTCCGCGTGGAATGCAGGTGTGGAATGAAACAGTAACATGAATTACTTCTTAAATAATTAACACGTCTTTAGGAATGTTTTCACAATCTGGCAATAATCATGACATTTCATGGAGTCCGTCTGGCAGCAGAAGTCTAACCTTCAAGGACTTATTCTAACTACAACCGTGACTTTAACGTGTTGATTTTGAAGTGTTACGTGGATCTTAAAATAAAAACACAGAAAACTTTAATGCAATTAATCCACTTTTTTTCCCTAACATACAAAGTTTCCGTCCGGAACTATTGTATTCACGCATTTCTGGTATTTCCATTTATCTGATGCAGAATCGACATCCACACACGAACAGCAGTGATGAATGACAAAATCACTTCTGACTTGTGGATTCAACTATGAAACGTCTTCAGGGTTATATATTAAAAAAAAGACCACTAGAAAGACTCTGCAGCTTCACTACAGGATCAGTGTACTCCTCTTGTTTTTCTGGTTTATGACAAGAAATTAGAGTTGCAACAACTATTAAATTATTAAAAGTTTAAGAGTTGATTTAATAGATGTAGAGTGTGAGAGGTACACTGATCCCATAAAATCACTTCTGGTATTGTCGTCCATATTTGCAGTGCTGGTGTTGGTCAGAGGGCCTGGCAGCCTCTCCTCTGTCAGACTGCCTCAGGGCAGCTGTGGCTATTATCAGGTAGCTTGACACGATCAATGTGTGAATGGATGAATGTGGTGTGAAGCTCTTTAGGATCCTCTGGAGTTGATAAAACTATATAAGTACAGGCATTTACTTCTCTTGGTCCATCGGGAGTCAACGCCCGTCTCAAAAACCATTTGCTGGAAAAGACTATTGTGTTCAAGTTGTGCTAAAAGGAGTTAGCCTATCATGAAGCTACTCAAGGCTAAAATAGCATCTCAGTGCTAAACATGTAGCAGCAGCAGAGTCTCTAACATTAATGTGAGCATCTACAGGCGACATTTCTGAAGAAGTTCATGAATCATCAGGAGTTCCTGAAACTCTGGAAAGATGAAGCGATAGAACAGAACTTTGATCCAATCTGATGGCTGGTATAACAGACTAAAAATAAAACAGAACTCTACTTGCTATTTATTCAATAATTTAGCAGCAAACGAGGCTTTTAAATTGAGCGTTTGTGTTTCGTCAAACACATTGGTGTTTATCCTAAAATAAGCACTTCAGCTATTTTTTAGCCTGAATAGCTATTAATTGCAATTTATTAATTACAGATGCTGCAATAACTATAATTAAACATTTGAATGGAGTTTCACTACTAAATCAAACTCCAGTGTTTTTTTCTTTTCTTTCTGCCCTCCAGGGGTCTTTTGTCGGCTCTAGTGTCCCTTATATGAAAGTAGGCTGACAGGAAAGGGAGAAGCCATGCAGCAAATATCACGGGGTCCAGGAATCGAACCCGCGACGTCCGCGTCAAGGACTCAAGGCCTCCAAATGTGGGTCGCGCTATCCCCTATGCCACCACAGCACGCCCCAAACTCCAGTGTTAACGAGATTCTGGTTTTATTACCGGTTTGTCAGACACACTGAGATACTTCAGCACACACACTGTTCATTGAAATACTTGTTGAATAGCTGCTCTTTGCTCAGTTCATTAATAAAGCTTTCATAAACTCATCAGCTCCTGCTGACATTAAGCAGCGCCTCGTTTATTTTACGCTTCATTGTTTGAACGTTTTTAATCAACCCAGAAGCAGTTCCGCTGTTGTTATCTGACATAAAGCAACACAGCATGCAAATTCCTCACTGCGCGGAAACTCTGCAGGCTAAATGTCAGCAACACCTTCCTGAGCGAACCGGAGGTGTTCAGTTCAGCCAGGCAGGTCAGAGAGGAACGCAGAGACCAGTCTGCTCCTGAAACATGTGGGCTGCTGCTGAACTGAGCAACAGGCAGTTTGATCACCTCCTGAACCCAAACGGAGCTCCACCTCTGCACACAGTCACAGTGGTCCCTCACCTCAGCCACCACATGTATCCATACTCGTAGGGGAAGAAGCTGTTCGGATCATCACAGCAGTACTTCAAGTCACTGAAGCCGCAACAGAAGACCGCCGTGGACTCGCCCCCCGCCTTCGGACACGTGAAGCTGTCCACGAACAGCTTTTCCCTGGAGTGGTAACTCTCGCACACCGCGCTCATGTCAGGCGCACAGGACGCGCAACCGGCCAGTGGGAACAGACTGCTCTCATTCTGATCCAGCTGCTGCAGCTGAGTGGGGGAGAGAGAGAGAGAGAGAGAGGAAGAAAGACAGAGAGAGCCCCCGCCTCTCCTCTCTCCATCACTGCCTCACCTGCTCCAGAAGCTCCCCACTCACCTTTAGATATCATGGACTAAAGTTGGGTGGGAAAAAAAATGTAAAAAGCGCAACTTTAAATATATTTAGCTGTAGCATAACTTTTATTTATGCATATTAAAAATGTTTGACAGTTTGGTGTGAGACATTTAATCTGTGAGCAGATCAGTCTCTTCCTCCTCCTCCCTGAGCTGCTATTGCTGTCTGAAGCAATGCACCGCTCTCGATCAATAACAACCAATCAGAGCCAGGAGGAGGATTTAGCGCTGTCAATCATCCTCATGGACTGTTGCTAAATATGCTAAAGGAAGAGAAACAACCTACCATTACAGGAAAAACATAATCTGCCATCATTTGTGGCCGTTAATTAGAACTGGAAGAAGACAGAAGAGGTTGATTTTTTTTCCACAGAAGTAGCTATGAGACAGTATAGTCTTATACTGTCATTACATAGTGACAATTTCAACAAACTGTTTCCCTGTGTTGTAAAAATGTTACAGAACTGTCACAGTGATGAACCTCATGGTAAACTGGGGAAGTGTGGAAATGAAAAACTGATATTTTTGATTATGTAAACTTGTATATAATTTAAATTTTACAGCAATATCAACAAGACAGTGAACAAACAGGTTTTCCTCCCCAGCTAATTTAAAAAGGTAAAATGTGGAGCAAGAGAAAATGGCAAATAAGAAAACATTGTATAAAAACATTGCTATAGAAATATGCTTGTGAAATGCTTCAGGCTGTGTTTAGTAAATATAAAGTCAGTTTTAGAGATGGAAATCAAAAGGACTGATATAGTTAGTCTGTGATTTTGTTCTGACAGAAGTCAGCTAAATTCTTTCATTATACAGAAGTCTGGTACAAATACACTGAGAGAAGTTTTTCATGTGTGGAGCCTCGCTGTAAAACAGACAGCTTTATACAGATACAAAAGGTTTATTGTACACCAATGGAGGCATTTGTCAATAGTTTCATCTCAATTGAAAATATATGAAAACATATTTTAAAAAATAGAATATAACATATCTGAAAGATGTGTTATTGATGTGAAATCAAATGTGCTTGCTAGGGAGTTACATTCATCAAAGTCTTTAAACAGCTCTTTGTTATTTCTCCAAAAAGGGACATAAATGTTGCCGCGACTCATAATCATCTCAGTCTTTTCAAAGACTCGTTGTGGGTTGTGATTCTGTGGGCAGGAAGCAGTCAGGGTTGCAACAGATCTGAAGAAGCCTCTGACTAAACACTTTTCCTGTATGAGTCCAGTGACGATCATGACATAACAGCTCAGTTCCTCGACAGCAGAGGGACAATGTTCAACACGTCTTGGATGACATCATTGGTTGTTGGCAAGCACTGCTAATCCACCTTGTTTGCTTTTGCCTCTCCCCTCTAAATCTCTGTGAGGTTAGAAAGTCTCGGAGAGAGATTTTGGAATCGAGGACATGATGGTTTAAACTTCCTACTTCTATCTCTGCTCTTTGGTTCTGCTATGGGTCCATCTGATCTCTGACCCAGATTAATGTTGAACTGCAGCTCACTGAATGGTAAGAGACAAACGGGTCCAATAGGCTGATTGAATGGGAACTGCAAAATAAAAATGTAAAAAAGGTTCCACTTGTATGTCAAACAGTAGCTCTTGAGAGTCATCCAATGAAAGGAAATGCGGTTTGGTTTTATGGATTCCTAAGAGGTTTTAAGATTCGCTGAAAGGTTTCACTTCACCGTAGCAACCATGCAGGTGCAAAGAGAAAAACAGAAAAAGGGCACAAGCACTTGTGAAATTATTAGGGATGATGATCATCTATTGGATTACCAATCAATGAATACAAGCAAACCCTAAATTACAAATATGTTATAAGCAACCTTGCAGAGCATTAGAGAGTTAATTTGTAATAGTTGTATGTTTTTTTGGGTTTTGATGAATTCTGTTATGAGAGGGGGTTCTGACTAATGCTCTCCTGGCCCAGTCTGCTAGTTTAGATAGATTAGCACGTTTTTGTGGTTTTGCAGCACTCTTTTAACTTTTAGATGATGGACTGAACAGAGTTATGCGAGGTGTTCAAAGCTTGTGACATTGTTTTCTAACCTAACCCTGCTTTAAACTTCTTGTTTCGGTAATGCCCCCACTGCCAGCTCTGTCTTATAGAGTTCTGATATTCATACAGTCCTGTGAGTGAAACAATCCCCAGTAAACCCCAACCTTTTCTCCTCTTGTCACCCAGAAGAACTTCCTCCAAGTTTCCTAGGTTGCTGGATTCCTTGGTGCCAAGAATTCACTTTAATCATGTAAAGCCTCACTTCCTGTTTCAACGTTATTATAAATCCGCAGTCTGCAGAATTTGGCTGGTAAACTATCTGGAGGAGAAGCTGCTGATTTTTTTGGAAATTCCATTTATTGTCAATAAATCCTCTGACTTTTGGGTTTGAATCATACAAGGATCATTTCATATGTGACAGCGTTCACTTAAGCTGTTAAATAGCAGATGATCGTTTACATAGATTAAGCAGCATTATGCAGTTTGAATGTTTTTAAAGGTGACCCAAATGCAGAGAGGAAGGCAGCAGGTGATTTTTGAATATTTAATAAAAAATTTGGAAAAAGGCAAACTTACAAAAATGCAGAAATCCAGAGTTGAACAAAAACAAACCATAACAAAGCAGCCAGGACATTAAGAAAAGCTAGACTAACAAAGAATAACTATAATCAAGAAATGAACATAAGCAGGAACACTAAGAGGAAAACAGGAACAAGACAGATCTAACCAAAATGAGATAATAATGAAAATAATAAAAATATTATTAAAATACACAAAAATAATAATGAAACTAGAATCAATTCTCCACAAAGTTAAAGCTGCTGTCCTTGTTGTACATTTATGAAAAGATAGATGCATTATTTTCAAGTTGGAAGAGAGAAAATGTCCAATTCATTTATGCATTTTTTAAGGCAAACTTGATCCTATATGATAACATTCCTCTAAAGAACAGAACAGAATGTTTTTTTTTGTTGGACTTAATCTTTTGATTTTCATGGATCCAGCAGCACAGTCATGGGAAGATTCTCTGTTTAGATGTGGGTAATTATCAAGCAAGAAGAAAAGAGCGCAGCACCAGCTGACTGCATGACTGGAAACGTTCTGCACAGGCACACCAACTCAAACTCAACAAAGATCAGTGGAAACAATCCCACCAACCTCACTGAATTTAATGAGACTCCAAGGCAAATAACAATTGACCTTGACGTTGTGTAAACACGTTTTACTGGGCTGGAACCATTTTCCAGCTTCTGCTCCCATTACTCACTTACACACTCACACCAGGTTACCCACAATGCAATTCATTCTAAATAGACCCAACAAGTACACTGCATTCTAGACAGAATACAGCCTAAAGGACCTTTTCTGTAATGTAATTAAATACTTAAAAAAAACTGAATATGTTGGTATGGCTTTTTTTTAACATTAGAAAATAATAAGGTTCACTGCAAAAACACAAAATCTTACCAAGTAATTTTGGTCTGGTTTCTACTGCAAACATCACTTGAAATAAGACAAAACTGACTTACAAGTAACTTTTTAGCAAGAAGTAGAGACTAGTTTTAAGTAAATAATTTCTCAATATTGATGTAAAAGGACTTGTTCCATTGGCAGAGAAATGAAATTATGACATGGGAAAAATGTCTTGTTATAAGTGAAATAATCTGCCAATGAAACTAATATCTTTGCATCAATATTAAGAAATTATTTACTTAAAGCAAGTCTCTATATCTTGCTAAAAAGTTACTTGTGAGTTAGTTTTGTCTTATTTCAAGTGTACTAAGATATTTGAAGTAGATACCAAATCAAGAAAACTTGGTGAGATTTGTGTTTTTGCAGTGTTTCAGTCAATGTACAGCTTTGAATTAAATGTGACTACATTTTAAAATATATACAAATTTTTGTCATTAAAGGCAGAGGGCCTTTAATGCAAATTTTCTGCCTTCATTTCCAAGAAAAAGACAGAATTCTTGTCAGAAACCTTTTGTCCATTTTGCAGAGTTCCTGTTCTAGCAGGACAGTGAACTGGCGCTCAAAGCAAGGTCCAAGCTTAAAAACTTGACTAGCCCAGATTGAAACCTGACAGTGCACCTCTGGCTGGACTTAGAGTGGAAAGTGCAAGATAGACCATCTTGTCCAACAACAGTGGTTGACCACATCTATCATCTGGATCAATGGTCGGGTTGAATATTTAGAAAGCCACCCTCAGAGGAATTGATGCTGCAAAGGCTGTCCATTGGAGGTCTGGCAGAAAGAATAGATGGATTATTTGTCGCACGTCTTCTTTCCTTAACAAACAGTTGAAGCTTCTTTTAGGAGAAAGTAGATGTTTCAAAATATATTGGGGTCAGTACAACCTCCGGGCTGACTGAGACAATAACTAAATTCACAAAAAAATAGGCGTCATGTAAGTTTTAGGGTTTTTAAAAAGTCAGACAGTTACATAATATAGCTGCCAGTCGCTGGCTGACAAAGTTATATTAGAAAACTTTAAATTAAAGGGATCAGATTGAATCATTTCTGCCTGCTGCTGCTGAAGTGGTTAAACAACCCCAGCAGGGGGAGCGAGGTTACGTACCTGAACACAGATCAAATCTCCATACAGTTTCCAGGTAACCTAAGACTATCTAATATTCTAAATCTGTTTAATCAACAAAAAATGCATTATTTATGAAGAAGGAGGTGACCCAGATAATAAATAACTACCGTACATATAATTGTTGTTTTTTCAGAGGCTTGAAAACCTAAAAAAAAAATACTGATAGTCATTGAAATTGTGAGACAAATATAATAGAAAATGTAAATTATATAACTACATAAAGTTTTTTTTTAAAATCTTTTAATAACTTAGTTTTTTTATCCTCTGAAGTGACAGATTGTCCCATTACTTCAACATGTTTTAATTGAAATGTTGAAAATCAGCTGAAAGACTAGTCTGTCCTCATTTACACGCAACACAGCATGAATGAAATACGTCTGACATCAGACTTATAAAGCACTCTTCAGGACACTCAAGACACTTTACATGAAATCAATCATTTTCATTCACTCACCAATGGTGGCAAGCTACTAGATTGTAGCCACAGCTGCCCTGTGGCAGCCTGACAGAAGCCAGGCCGTTATACCGCGCCATCGGTACCAGAGACTCACCAACTGGAGATCAAACTTCATGATCCTCCAGTTTGCATCTAATCTGAAACCCTTGTCATAAAACACTCACAGCCAGACCTATACAATACAACAGGTGCATTTCTGTTAGAAATGTGTGCAAAACTAGCAATTGTGCAGTTTCCATTAAATAAAAAACGGAATTAAGATCACACATGAATAAGTTTATGGCCATATTAAAATATGGCCATTTCAATATGACCAAACCCCCCGCCCCCTCATCCTGATGCCAAAATGTTTTATCGAACAAGACGTTTTGAAATGTTTCTATTAAGCAAAATTATTTCTGAAATGTCAAATTGTGCAATTATATTTTTATATTATTTTTATTGGAAATGCATCTACTTAGGTTGTGTTCACATGAAACGGCTGTCTGGAAACTGCCGATATTTTCAAATGCTGATCAGAGAAAAGTTTTACGTTTAGACAGCACCTACAAGTCACTTTGAATGTGCTGTAGTTGTCATGCCAGGCCACTATGTGGTGCTGTCATTTCAACTATTCTTCACCTCACGAGTCTGTTGAGTGTCTACATTAAACGCAAAGTGAGTCGAACCAAGTGCCCTGTAACACACATATCCTGTATTAGAAGATGTGTTAAGCTGAACAGGTTAAGTAGCACAGCACATTGTAATGCTGTCCACCATGTTTTTTCCTGCTACTTGACCGTGCATGGGTAAAACAAATCCTGCACATGTGCTCTGAGTACTTCACTCTACTGTAGGGCGTGTCCCCGCAAAGTTTCACTCCAAAACCTGGTTTCAAAAGGCATCAGTGTGAGAGGCTCTGATCTCTGGAGCCGTGTTATAACGAGGAGCAGGAATCACAAACAAAAAGGTTATGGTTCCACTGAAAACCTGCTCTGTGCAAACGGGATCTTAGGCCGTACGGACAGGAACGGGCCTGAATTCACCTTATTCTGAGTTCAGTTGAAACACAGAGGTCCAGTCAGAGACATGCAGCTTTCACTAAGCCTGTAGGGGAGGCAGGTTGGAGGGGGGTTGATAATCTGCTGGTTTGGACTCTCTACACAGATTAGAGAAGCACCATAGTACAGAAGACTGTATAAAGTGATTTATCACAGGGAAACCAATGCAGGTCTGTGTCCTACTGATACATTATCCAGATGGGGAAATCTGCACTATTTCTGCACACAACATTGTTGTTTTTCTTCTTCTCATCATGTAACCCATCATTTCCTCCACCTGCTCTGTGTTTGAAGCGTGTAAACGTCTGCAGTGGACAGGTACTGAAGGTTACCCACCTGTCATTTTTGCAGGGATAAATGCTGCTGTCTCAGTGTCTACCACCTCACCTTTCTAGTCCCTCAACAGTTCCAAATCAACATCTTCAATCACAGACAGACTTGTCCTACCACACATGCTCAGTGGGGTTCAAATGGAGGCACTGACAGAACAAACAGGAACTAATTTCACCTCCTGTGACAGAGCAGAAGGTTAAAGATTTCTGCTGGGAGTTGTAAAGTGTTTGGACTGTTGCTACTAGTGTTGATCATTTTACTTCCTCTGTGTGCTGGATTCTTTGCATATTTCCATAAAATGTAGTCCATATAAGCCAATTAGACCGTTTTAATCCGTATTAAATTTATGCCTAAGTGTATGCTTGCAGAAATAAAGCATATTATCAATGTGCGTTATTCTGATTAAAAATGTTGCCACTTCAAGCAGGTAACAGATGGACGTGGATTTTAAGAGTCAACTTTCTGACAGACTGATTCAGTCAGATCATCTTCAGATTCAGCCTCAGTTAAGAAAGGTTTCATCTGTTTACCTTTTGGAATACGCACAAAAAAAGTTACTGCACTTTTTATACTGCAAAAAAGTAAAAAAGCTACTGAAACATTTATTTTACATATTTAAGGGAATGGGTGGAAGGTTATTGTATCTTTGCAGGCATTTTGCTTTCGTGATGTGATCCATGGACAGCTGTTGCTTTCATGATGTGTATTGTAAACTGTGATTAGACCGTGTTCATGATATGGTTTCATAAATACGTCAAGAAATACCTGATATGCACCATAAATGTGTTTTTGTTAATAATTTCCCAGTTTTGCTTTATATATATAAATTTCTTATTCTTCTGCTTCTATGGCTTGTAGTTTTCTAATTTATTTATATTATAATTTCTGTCATATTTAAAAATAACTGGTGTCTTTCTGCATTGAGTTTGCATGTTCTTCTTGTGTGTGTTGGTTCTCTCCTGGTCCTCCTGCAGTCCAGAAACACGACTGTTAGGTTAATTGATATCTTTAAATTGGCTCTCGATATGAGTGGGTGTGAGCCTGGTTGTTTGTGTCTCCATGTTGCTCTGCAGATAAAGGCACCAGCAGGAAAAACAAGGGATGAACGGCATATGAATCTATTCCTTGCTCTGCCTTCAGAAAACAGAAAAAAAGTAATAGATACCCAACTCCTGCAGAACCAGCAACATTTCACTAAACAGATTTGATCAATAATGATAAAAAGAGCTTTGCAGAGAAAATATCTGAACTACAACAAATGGTATTAATGATAGTATTGATTCACTGTATTAAAAAAGTGCATGTTTTAGTCAGAGTTATTGTTGCACCACGAAAAATGTTTTCAGTGAGCCTGTGTTTATCCGCTTTATCATTCTCAAGTGATCTGGTGAAAAAGACATGAATTTAACAACAATCTTTGGTTGCTGCCTTTTTAGCGTTCACAGTTGTTTGTATCAATATAAATGGGATGCATTTTAACCACACTGAGGGAACTTGAAAACATGATTACCACTTGCAGTTTGCGACTATGAATTGCTGAAACACAAAAAGCAGAAACAGCAGGGGTTCCATTTCACAGGCCAGGTAAAATCATCTTGTGTGATTTTCTTGTCAGTCACAGTCGAACAGAAACTCCTGGTATTTTTGAGTCAAATATGGGGCCATTTGAAAGCTGCAGCATCCAAACCTAGCGATTAACAAGACAGTGATCCCAATTACGGCAGCAAATCTACAACAGAACGGCCGAGGAAAAACAAGGATTACAGTGTTGACGTGGCCCAGTTAAAGTCCAGACCTCAATCTGACCGGAATGATGTTGTGGGACCTTCAGGGAGCTCAATGAAAAGTCCTTCAGACCTCAGTGAAGTGAAATCCCAGCATAATGACGAATCCTTCATCTGATAAACTGAAGCCGTTTTCTAATTCACATCCTTTGATTCAGCATTTATTCAGCACAGGGATATTTTAACTGTTTTTTATTTACTAAAATAATAAAAGCTTCTCTTTTCAAAATCTAACATGCTTTGAGCTGTTTGTTCAATTAAAAGAGTAATTTGAATAGTTATATTTTTATTATTAAGACTGCTTTAGACTCATGCAAGAGGAAAAAACTCATTATGTAGATGGCCAAATCAGAAATTAAGTACAAATCGTACAAGAAAGTCAAGTTCTGTTAATCAATTTTGATAAAAGTTTTTTTTATCAAAGAAACCATTTAGATTATCATGTTATTAACTTCATTCCCATTGCAAAGGTAAAGTAAGGTCATTTTATTTATGTAGCACATTTTCAGCAACAAGACAGTTCAAAGTGGTTTACATGAATTAGAAGGAAATACAAACAAAACAACAAACCAAAGCCAAGAGCAAAAGAAAAAAAAAACGTCTAAAACTAAGTATTGGTTCCTTGTGTTTAAGAATAAGTAGTCTGTAATTTATAAACTAGATGGTACATCTTAAGTTTGTTCTAGATTTGTAAACTAACAGGAGTTTCTCTAGGTCTTGCTCCAATATTAAAAGTTTAAAGCTAGATTTTGATCTAAGGTAATGAGGAGTTTCTCTGGATTCTAAGTTTGTTCTAAATCCTGTGCACAAAACTTTTTTGATATTTGAAAAAAACACCAATTTATGGAAAATTGTGGTATCAGATTTTACAGAACTATGTATTCTGCATGAATGACAAAGTCAACTTGTGATGAAGTGTGATGTCTTGTAGAGCAGGCTGTGTATTGTCCAAGGCAATATGAGCGATTTGCTGCTGTATATAAACTGGCGTGATGTGGAAAAAAAAAATCAGTTTTGTGAAATACACCAATTTCACAAAAAGATCAATAAAAAGGAATAAACATTACACAAGAAATGAAAAATGACTTTTTTTCTCAGCTGTGAGGGTTCTGCAGGCCAAATGGCCGTCGTCAAATAAGAATCAATGATAACAGCTCCAGACTTTTGCCCAGGTATGTTACAGCAATCTAAGTGCTTTTTAAATTACTCAGACAAACAAAGAGAGCAGGAGTTCTGAGACCAGTTGCTCTCTCCAATTCATTCTCTGCAGCCAGGCCCATAACGTCTTACGAAGATTTTATAAAGTCCAGTGTTTGATGGGCTCCTGAGGAGCTGAGCTGAGCGGAGCTGGAGGGCAGCTGGAGGGGCTGGGCAAAGCAGGAGTGGTGCTGGGCAGAACCGGAGGACGCCTGGGCAGAACTGAATGTTGAGAGAGCAGAGCTGCAGGGTGGCACAGGTCGGCTGGGTGCGGCTGATAAATTAAATGCTGATGTACTTTAATGGCTCTGGAAAACTTTTTGTAGGTGCTTTTGCTGTTTTTGGGGCATGAAGGTAGCCAACAAGCCTTTTTCTCCCTGGAAACATCTTCACCAGTTGATTTTTGCCAGCTGATCTAAATCAAGCTAACGTCAAACACCGATCAAACTGCAACTATGTGACTGTACAGTATTAAAAAATACGTCATACCTAAGAATACTGTCAGCTTGGAAAGAAAATCTCCCATTTAAAGGGCAGGTGTTATGTAAAATTAACTTTTTACATCATGTTCTAATGTTATTCCCTCATCAAAACCATACCTGGACTGTTCATGCAAGTTTGAGGAATCATTGAATCTCCTATCACTCTGGGTGCCTAAATGCTTGCCGCCTATTTACCCAAAGTTCTGTGGATCTGCAGTCCTCAATAGTGATGGATCATGTATTTGTCCTCAGAACCGGCTTCCTACTTTTTGCTGCTCAGCTCTCACTCTCGGTGGCTCTGCCCTGCTTACAACAGAAGTCTGTTTTGATTTACATCATGAAGGCCTTGTGTCCAAATACATGAGGAGGTGTGATCGTACCATTATATGAAAACAGAGCAGGGGACAGATTCAACAGTCAGGTGGAGAATCTGTCCTCTCCCTCAGTCAGTAGACAATGGTAAGGAAAAGAATGTGTCGCAAAACAACATAAATATAACTGACACCTGTAAACAAAGCAGCAGCTGGATATGTTTAAAGAGATTATGGAATAATAATATTAAACAATAATAAATTATTTTTATGTCTCTGTTGGGTAGATTTGTTTGAGATTGTTAAATTCATTTAGTGTCAAATAAATAAAAGTTTCATTCAAATATTATACAAAAGCCAGAGTGCCTGCTTTTGTAAATTCATAAAATTATGCAATTATAAGACTCCTCGGAAAAACACAGACTACAAAAGAATTTATTAACAAAAAAAGTCAACTTAAGTGCCAACTTAAGCTAATATATGATGCTGCAAATTAAGAGTCATTTGGGAGCCTAAAGAGTCAAACTTCCACTCACCAGTTGTCCCCGCCACTCAGCTCCTCCAGACTAGTGGCAGCAGCAATTACTACACTCCTGGTGAGCTAACTGCAGCACTCTGACGAACGGTTATGAACAGCATAATGGAGGAGAATTGTTGTGATACATGCTGAAGGTGGAGTGTAGGGAAGAGTAGGATCTTCTTAAAGAGACAGAGGTCAATTAGACTTACTGACAGGTAGATAGGAAGGGAAAAAAAGGAAAGCCAAAACATTTTTACTGGCACAAATGTTACATTTACAAAATCTTGTGTCAGAAATGTTCTCAGTCTCTACTTTGTTGTGTGTAGTAAGTAAGTAACTTATGGGTATAAACGTTTAAGCCTTCCTGAGACACCTGCTCTACATTTTAGAGGTTCTTCTCAGAGCTACTATTTCACACTCCAGCAGACAGAACAATGAATGAATAATAAATAAGTATGCTGATTTTCTGAAGTAACACAGGTCAACCTGATGGGGGCACCATACCTAGAGGGCAAAAAAAAAAAAAGTTCCCTCAAGAGAACGGAAACGTGATGCCCCTCAGTCAGCGGTTTGAGTGGCCTGATGTGCTGACAACCTCAAATCCTAAGTAGGTCTAACATGGAGGATGTGTGTGTTGTGGGGGTGTGCGCATGTGTGTGATCCAACAACTCCTGGATCACTCTAGAAATGATCCATCATCCTGTATGATGCAGTTATTATGTCCAGACTTTGATGGTTGCCTTCCAGTGAAAAGCTTTTAAACAGAGTTGTGTGAATGTGTTTCCCTTTAATTGTTCAGTGAGTTTAGTGGTTTGAAGAAATAAGCTTGATATTCTCCCCACCAAGCCTTCATTCAAAACTGGTAGCTATAGGTTGTGAATTGCCATTTTTCTCCTGGCTCACCAGGAAAAGATGCAGCTAAGAGATTTAAAAGCCTCTGCAGACTTTTATACATCTCACACATTCCTTCCCTCTGTCGTCATTAAGACGCTCTTCTTTGGACATTCTCTCTCATGGTTAAACTGCAAAGAACTGTCTTTGATGAGCCGATGAGTCCATGTCGCATTTCCTCTCAAATTATTGGAGCTAATGACTGAAGAGAATCACATCTACTCTGCATGGCAAAAATAATCATACATTTTGACGCATACGTCCAGGAAGTAGTCACAGGGATTTTGTTGCCTCTTTTCCTCCAAATATGACACCTGACATTCAACCCAAACAGTTCAATCTTCATCACATGAGACCAGAGAATCTTGTTTCTCCTGGTCTGAGAGTCCTTCAGGACCGGCTGCCATGAACCTTTTATTAAGGAGTCGCTTCAGTCTGACCACTCTACCCTACAGGCCTGATCTGACTGGTGGATTGCTACAGAGATGTTTCTCCTTCTGGAACGTTCTCCTCTCTCCACTGACCAATGATGAAGGACACTGAGATCATTGGGTCGTTCAGAGCAGCTGAAATGTTCTTGATCCTTCCCCAGGTTTGAGCCTCAAGACAATCCTTTCTCTGAGGTCTACAGACTTCCTGTTTGGCGTTTGACCTCTGACCCTCCGTTAGGCATAAGCCTTTCCAGATCAAGTTCAGTCAGCTAAATTTACCACAGCTGGACTACATCTAAGTTGTAGAAAGAGCTCCAGGATGATCAGGGGAAACAGCTCAATTTGGAGCTTCATGTCAAAGGCTGTGAATACTTACATAAATGTGATTTCTTGGTTTTCTATATATATTTTTTTTCTTTGAAAAATCTCCTAAAAATGTCCACATTGGCATAATGGGGTATTTGTGTGTAGAATTTTGCTTAAGGAGATTCATTTCATACAATTACAAATGTGGCTTTAGAATAAAATGTGGAAAAAGTGAAGCGGTGTTGTGAATGCTTTCTGGATGCACTGCAACAACCACAAACTTCTCTGGTGGAAAAAGAAAGAAATGAAGAAATGCAAATCATGCATTATTTTCCTTTCCTTCCAAAATGATGACTGTGTTTGTGTTGGGCTGGCATATAAAAACTCCGTAACCCCCCAGAGGACATGGAGGGTTTTATTTTTCTTTTGCATTACCTTGCAATACCCTCTCAATAGGTTTTTTGTTCTCTGGCAGTAATGGACTGATCAGTTCATGCAGCATAATTGAATATTGAAAGTCTTTATTACGGTGCCTTTCGTACTTTCTGCTACTATACTAGATTTTTGTGAGGTTTTTCCATGTATGTTAATATCTCGTTGTGAAATATCTGAAGTTTTATATCTTTTTCCTTAGGATAGAAATGTACCACATACCTAAGATATAAACAGAAACTTTCCAAAAATTGGAAAGAAAGAAAAAATACATCCAAACTATTTCTGAGTTATTATCATAAGTCATCTGACAGTTTTGATTGTGTCTCTATTGTGTTGGTAGCCTGAATGGTTTAAAGGGCCGTTTCCATGTGCAGTTCCATCTCAACCTTACACAAACAGACATAAACATTCAGAGAACAAATCGATTCCCAATCAGTTTTTTGAACAAAAGAGTTAAGAATAAACACTGAGGCTCTTTAAATGTGTATATATTTGACATTTTAAAATGACATTTGTGACTGTATACAAAATGGACCAGCAAATATTGCAGCAAGCATATTGTGAGGGAAAAGGAAGCTTATTTTGAGGTAGTGCAAAAAAAAAAAAAAAATACCCATGTCCCCTATAGGGCTCCATAAAAAACCCAACAAAATACATTGAGGTAAAAAATAATATTTTGTAAGATGCTGTATAAGAGTTGTTTTTAATATGGAGTCAGCTGTGAAACGTTACAAGTCAACCAGTTTACTTTTTACAAATTGCCCTTTACAAAACTCCACAACCTTGAAGTGTTTCTCATCTCAGTGAATATGTGAAGGATTAATGCTTTGGAGCATCTAGTCTTAGAAGATCCTAGAAGTATTCAAGGTGAGATATTTCTTTATTCCATCTTTCACAAAAATATATTCTTGGTGGTTGGAGGGGACAACACAAGAATATCCTGCTGAAGATAATGTAGTGACCTCAGAGAGTCCATTTCATTTGCTAAGCATAAAACATTTGTTGTAGTTTGTAGATTTCAAAGGTGAAATCACAAGACAGCTTCCCTCCCAGCTTTCCTTTTTCAGCCGGACGACCTTCAGCTCTGAGGTAAAGATGGTTCCTTCACTAATGCTTCAGTGACACCCCCACCATGTTCATGATATCAAAGCAAGACGACCAGATCTGTGTTGTGTAATCATGCAGCACACGTTCCTGAGACCGAAGGAAAAGCCCAGAACCCGTGTTAAAGTGTGACCTAGATATGCATCTGATTTGGACATGAGGGGTGAATTTTGGCTCCGTTGGAGGCATGTGAGCAACTGCATATGGGTTTTTAATGAATGACTGCATGTCGGCCTGGGCATGGTTGTCTAATCCTGTGTAATCCCTCCCTGATGAAACCAGACACAGTTGAAATATTGGCAAAAGAGACGGATTAGTGATCATGGAGTCTGCCAAAGCATGTGATCCCAGCGTGCGCACATGCTTTACTCACATCTATGCAGCTGTCTGCTGGACCAGAGCGGCACTGCAGCACCGAGCTTCAGTCCTCTGGTCAGGATGTGCAACTGCTTAAAGTATGTTCAATGATGCATCATCTGCAGCCATGAACAGACCCAATTGGAAAACTTCTTAATGAGACCTGACTGCAGCACGCTTCATGATCTCACTGCAAGGACAGAATATGAAGCTCAAATCGATTTGACTCACTTGAGCATACGGAGGATTAAACTCTGCCTTCTGGATGAAATAAATCAATTCAATCAAATCTGTGCTGCAGATAGAACAGGTCAGGAATGGAGGGGAGAGAGGATCGGCAGGCTGGACGTGTTTTAGAATGTGGACTCAGAACAAATCGATTCCCAATCGATTCCCAAAAAGAAGCATAAAGCAGTGAGGAGCCTTGAGCTTGCCTCAGCTCAGTCCTGGTTTCCTCTCAAATGGAAATGTGATAGAATTCCATCTCATCCATTTGATGTGTTTATGGTGTTTGTATACGAACAGAGCCGACTGTTTAAACATGGCCTGATGGAAATTGGTTTGATCCAGATATAGAAGTTCTCCATCAGAGCAAACTTACATCATCTTATCTGTTTAATTTTTTTATTGAGTTATTTCAAATGATTCATTTAAAGTTTACGCTGTTAGCGACCACCAACCAATAATCTAATAAAACCATCTGTTCCTGGTCATTTTAAACATGGTAACATGACTTTCAAACGTCTTTGCAACAATGTCATAAATTTTTAAGTTACTAACATATTGAATATTAAATAACTGCAGCAAAGAATGTACTAGAATATCTCAAATAAAAATAGAATATTTTGTAAAATTGTTTAATAATTTTTGCCACTCATCTCAGAAAATGAAATATCATTTTATAGAGATTCATTACATGTACTGAAACGTCTAACTGTTTGAGGGTTTTAATGATAGTTTCGGAAGGTACAGAAAACGAAAACGTGCTTCGGTTTCTGAGCTTCTTCTTCTAACAAAAACAGTCTTTCCTATTTTCTTTACCTGAACTTTGATGACTATTCCTGGCTGCTTCTGGTCTCAGTGATGATGTGATTAAAAAACTAATTGAGTTACTCTTTTGAAGAAGGAAAACTGAAGATGAAAAAAATACCATCAAATTTCGTTTTGGAGAACAGCAGAAAGGATCGGAGGCCTGATTCCCTCCAGCTGCAGCCACTGAGACCTCTACAGGAAAATTCATTCTGTCTGATGAAGGACACGAGTCACCCTCAAACTATCTAAATAACAATTTAACAGATAATTACATGACTGTGTCTATTTATTTTCGCCTATATGAGAAGTAACTGATTTTAATTTATCTCAAAGAGAATGTTTTGAGATAACGTAGTTCATGTCTCTAGTTTGCTGTTGGGGGTAAGAGAAAAAAATTATATTTGGCTTCAGAAAAACCTTCAAAAACGTTCAGAAAAGCATAAAAACGTTCAAGCAGATTAAATTTCATACAGCTAAGCAGAACCTGATGAAAAAAGAGGCTTTATTCTGCCGCAAACAAATCTCAGGAGTTTCAAACACAAATCAGGAAAAGTTTTCCTAATCATTCATTCAATTTTTATCTGCAATAAATCTTCATGCTAACGTTTCTTTCACCTTTCCCTCATATTTCAAAGTCTGAAATAGAGCAGAAAGCAATGATGGCACCTTTTGAGCACTTCTTCAGTACTTCCTGTTTCAAGAGGTCGCCACTGCAGATGCTTCAATGTCACGTCAAGCCCTGAAATTTGCATCACTAACACACTTCCATCAATTACTGATTCACTTTGCAAACATTAATCTGTGATTCACATGGGCTTGAAACTAGTATCAAGTTCTACTACTTACCATATAAAACCAACAAACCTTTCCTTCTGCTGCTTTTCTTCAGAGTAAGGCAGCACTGTCCCGCCCCATCTTTAGCTAGAAGAAAGAAAACAACTGTGTTTTTTATTTTTGTTTTAGACCTATTGTGCTGTTTTAAATTGTTTTTGATCCTGAAGGACATCAACTGTCAGGCTGTTTTTTTTAAAGAACAATCAGAGAAAGGCTTTCTGTTAAAAGCCCCATAATGACCCTGAATGGGTTGACAGAATGCTCCTTCTGTTCTCTTGTCAAAGTGAAAAAATTCTGTTTACCTGAATTTTAAAAGAACAAAATGAGCTATTAATGTCTGGTAAAAACCTCACTGGGCCTCCTGTTCACCAGTTAAACACCTCTAAAGAATAATTATTCCAATGAATAAATGGAATAAATAATCTGTAGAACATCATTGAGTATTTTTGCACAACAGTAGTGAGTCATTTTTATCATCTTCATTCACATTCTGTGGGATTGTAGAGCGAAAACCATTTCCTGTTGAAATAGTAATTCAACAGGAAGAGGACTGCAAAAGTGGTAAAATTGTCACAAAAGAAGTCTCAGGAATAGCACCCAGAAATGATTGGAAAGAAGCAATAATGTGCATAAACAGGAAACATATCCTAACCAAAGATAAAATGTTTTGCTGACTTTTTAACACATAAAAATGTAGAACAGAAACTTCACCTTTTTCTTTTATCTGAATGTTTTTTCTTCCTTTTCTCATGATCATAAAGCTTAGAATAAAATACTTGAGTACTGGAGGCAAAAATGGTTCGCTTCCAGCTTTTCTGATCTTAATTTTATGTTTTCATAATCATCTGAGCAGCACAAATTTAATTCTTCTGTTGTCAAAAGTGACCCATGTAATCCTAAATTGGATATGATATGTGTGAATGTGGTTCAAAGGAATCTCGATCTGAACGGTCGTGTCTCATTTTATTTGACTTCTATGTAACTGAAGTGTAGCAGAACTGTGATGCAGGAAGCCTTCAGTGTGATGCAGGAAGCAGAAGCCTTCAGGATCGCATGTAAACAATGTGATTACTGTTCTGTTAATAATTTTACATAACAGCCACACTTGCAACCCCCTATGCATTACGTAATGTAAATTATTTTTCATATCTACCTTCACAACATTTATTGTGAAGGTAGGTTTAGTCACAGCATTTAATGTGTGAATAAACATTCACACCATAAATGTTTATTTGAAGTTGTTGAACTGCATTGGCAATATCATCCTCCATCCATTCATTTTCTTCCATTCTTTTCCCATTGGGGTCCTGAGGGGTGCTGGTGCCTATCTCCAGCTGTCAACGGGCGAGAGGCGAGAAACACCCTGGACAGGTCGACAGTTCATGGCAACCCGTCATGTTATTATGTCTTTTCTTACTTTGGATGGAGTTTGCAACATCGTCGTCCATGGAGGAGGCTGACTTCAGAAAGGCGTGGCACTCTCTCCATGACCGTTTCATAAAAGCAACATGGAGGATGCGGGGAGTGTGTGGGAAAGCTGTGCCTGTATGCTACAGTGGCGTAACGTATACTGAAGCAGGAGGGTTGTCCCTCAGGTGGTTTATGAGTGTATGAAAGGTGTTTGGAAATACAAACGTTCTGCAGTGACATGACTGTTTGGCTTTGGATGAAGTATGGGAGAGCCTTAGATGTTTCACTAAGACAGGTGTGCCACCATTTAAGAGATAAAAAGGTCATTTTGAAGCAAAAATCAGTTTTGAATTAAACTGTGGCCCCAAAAATTGGAATTGAATGGTGAGATAGTCAAAGATTCCCATGCCTATTGAGAGCAACACACAGCACACATGAGCAGCGAAGGACACGAGGACTTGGCTTTGGAAGGCTGCAACAGGTCCAGGCATATAGACACAAGCTTCTGCCCCATCAACCCCAGGCAACAAGACCACCCAATAAGGGGGAAACCCCTCATAGCCCTTAACACACTGTGCAGGCAGGTCAAGATGTATATATGGACTTTACGTGGGATATACTCGGGCCAGATGGGTACCTTCTGGGAATAGGTTTAAATAGGACGTTTTGAAACACGTATGGACAAACCCAAGTAGGAACATATTGTAGATCGTTCCAGAATCAAACATGAGAAATCCATAATTTGGTTTACAATGGAAAACACAAGGGTTAAACATGGGCAAACACAGTCATTTAGAGATGAGCTGTTGTTGTGGCCCTCAGGTGTGGCAAAGTTAGATAATCAAAATTATGTTTGACACACAAAGGATCCACCTGGTGAGACTCAAAGTCAGTCATTGGCAAATGCAAGTGAGACCTTGAAAATTTCTCTAAGTGGGCCCCACATAGACGTGCATTCTGTTATGCTAAAATGGGAAAACATTTTATATGGGATTGAGAATATTTATGATGTATGGGGCCCATTTGGGCTAACCAATTTACACCCATATGGGCAAACCAGGTGGGCACCTGTTGTAGGTTCTAGCGAGGTCAGAGATGGGAAATGTTTAGCTCACGTGAGCTAGCCCCTGGAGGTCAAGAGGGATGGATGCCCTCTTGACTGTGTGTAGTCCCAACACATCGTTGGGAGCCAAAGGGGCCACACCTCGTCTCTTGATTCAACCTAATTATGTCAAGCTAATCACACCAACATGCTCCTAATTACGAGTCAATCTCCTTCAAAGAAATGTCTTGTTTCAGTATTTATGGACATTGAAGCATAGCTATGTTTCACTACAGCAGCAGATAATAAATCAGATCTGGATCAGATTCCTTTCCTCTGCTCTGAGACTCTGAATAACTGATCTGAAAAGAGTATTATAGAAAGTTATCACACTATTCTAAATTAAACCTAATGGCAATTCATTATTAAGTAATTTAGCATGCAGTTGGTGGAAATTCAGATTTCCTGCTACTCCAGACTCCTTTGGTTTAAACTCATTTTAAATGAACCAGTAGAAGTCCTGCTAACGCTTCTTGAATGAAAGGCATTTGAGGTCATGCATGGGATATTTCAGGCATTCTCTGCATTCATTTAAGTAGAGAGAGGATCACAGTTGGCGTTTTAAAAGTTAATCAACTGCAGACAGTTGAGGAATTTAGTTTTAATACCTGGAAATGTCAAAAATGGAAGTAGTCCCCACAGAACCCTGGATAATGATGTGTAGGAGATTACAAAACACAACAGTTTGACAATCATTCTTACATTCTGTTTTATCCCTTTTGCTGTCAGGAACAATAACACATGCTTTGCTAATACATTTATTGTTATCAGTGCAGTGTGAATATCAGTGTTGTATAGTAACGAAGTAAAAACACTTCACTACTTTACTTAAGTATATTTTGGAGTACTTCATACTTTCCTCGAGTATGAAAATTTTTGATAACTTTCACTTTTACTTCACTATATTTCCGAACTTAATTGCATACTTTTACTCCGATACATTTTCAATGTGTGGTTTAGTTACTCGTTACAAAAAAGTGAGAGAGAGAAACGCAAGTGTTTTGATCCCACCTACTGATTAGCAAGTAGCAAGTAGGCTACCGAACAAAGTCCGTAGCCTGCTTGCCTGGGCTTGTTCATCACCACCAATAGGATACACCTGTTTTGCTTCTCCCATTAAACACAAAGCAAGTCTCGCAATCAGCAGCAGCCACATGGAGGAGGAGACGGAGACCACAACACGGTCCAGGGGAACCACCAGCTGGTGATGAGAGCCCATGGCCTTATTTAAACACAATATACTCTTTCGTGGGTGTTAAAGATTCGTCGTACCGCATGCAGTGTATGTTATTCCTGCCCGAAGATGTGGAAATTCTATCTTACAAAAACTCCCCGTCCAACTTGAAGAAACACATCGAGGTAACGTCTTATGAAATGGTTATAATCCTCCTGTTTCAGTAACTATAGCTTGGTCACTAGGCACTACTGTATTGTGAAATCTTGACCATAAATGAACTTTGTTTGGCATTGTTTCAGTTCCACACTTGGTGTATTTAGCTTAGGCCTAATGTTGACTGTAGCAGGCTACCTAGACTCCTCTGTTCAAGTGGGGACAGAAGCCATAGCGATAGCAATTTAGACTAAATTTAACGAATATAGGAAAGGCATGCAAGTTCAAAACCAGGTTTACAGATGCCAATAAGCTGCATTTCCCTCCCAATTCTTTTTTTCTTTTGCATAATGACCAGTTGTGTGCACCACCTACTGACTGTAGCATTGACTGATTCACTGATTTGTGAAGTAGAGTAATCGTAACAGCTCTTTTTCTTCATGTTGGCCGCATTTTCTGTACTATTTATTTTTCTCATTTTCAGCACTGACCTTACTTGAAGGGAAAACTTAAGGCTTACAATAACTTTGTATTTTCTGTCCTGGAGGGTATACTAAGAAGCTGGTTCAGTTGTAAAGCAGGTTAAGTTAACCTTGTGCTATAGGTAAAGCACCTAATTTTCTTAACTAAATGATGCCTGCAGGTATATCTATTAGCAGGTTTAATTTTGCCTGCACTTGGTTGTGTACATTATTTTAAGTGTATTTGACAAGTTTACCAAAATATAAAAAATGTCATTCAAACTGCATTTGCTTTGTTTTACTTTTTACTTGTACTTTTCATTACATTACTTGAGTACATCCATTTTTACAGTAATTTCCATACTTAAGTACAAGAAGTTTCAGATACTTTAAGACTTTAACTCAAGTAACATTTCAGTCAGTGACTTGGACTTTTACCAAAGTCATATTTTGGAGAGGTACTTATACTTTTACTTGACTCTGAGATTTCAGCACTGGTGAATATGAAGTTTGTGCATTGTGCTGCTCAGGGAAAAGATTTTCTTACTTCTGAAAGTTGCGTGTCCGCACACCAGAGAGCTCAAGCATTCTCCATTCAGCGCACCAGGTTCAGAATCCCCTGTGATGTTGCTCTGATAACCTCTGTCAAATCGCTCACAGATCTTTAATCCAGCTTCGGACCTGTTTAATACAGCGGCACTCTAACAGGATTGTGGATGTTAACCCATCGGGACAGGGTTTAGCAGCTCCTCCCTCCCCCAGGCGGTGGGTGAGCGCACGCAGGGCTGCCGATGGGTGGAGCAGAGTGGGCAGTGATGCCTGGAAAGTGAGAGGATCCTCTGAGCTTAATGCGGACGGACGCAGCGTGAGGACGACAGGGATGCTGATCCCAAAGGTCTTTTAGAACATCACAGAGGGTTGGATATCTTGCGTTTGGCCCCTGGAGTTTCTCTTTGTGTGTTTTACTTTCACCGTCTTACCTGGAGTTCAAAGTTTTGGAAGAGCCACATTTATGGATTACTGAGAGGACAGGGGGCACACAGCTCACGATGGCCGTGGCTTTAGACGCAGTGTGGGTGAGGGTCAAGAATGTCCTCAAACAGAACGGTCTCCTCATCCTGTCCGTGTTGGCTGTGGTCATCGGGTGTCTTCTGGGGTTCTTCCTGAGAACACGACGTCTCTCAGAGCAGGTCAGTCTGTCTCCTCCCCTTGACCCACAGTGACGTCATCCAGAAACATCCTGTCCTCCACACAGTATTATTCTGTTGACATATGTTTACATGCACTCTACTGTCCTGCTCTGAGTCTCAGCTTCCAGGTTATCTTTCTCTTCTCCTCTAACGGATGCAGTTCTGTGTTGAGGTGAAGTTCAGCCCAAAATTATTCATACCTGTTGATAGATTTACATTTCAAATGATTTTATTCAACCCAGAAGTTTGTTTGAGATGGAATGAGACACACATCTGGCAACAGCTGAAACAACTAAAGGTATCATCAGTTTAAAAATGGACATATAATGTATGTACAGTATATATACATTTTAAAAAAAAAATATGTACACATACACACCCATTTAATAAACTATAATATTACTGAAAAGTCCATTTATTTCAGGAACCTATTGAGTGAAAAACATTACATAGATTTGTTACACACAGTTGGATGTTTATTTCTGTTATTTATGATAATTTTCCACTTTCAGGTAATGAAAAATTTACAATATTACATCAGACCAATACAAAACCATATTTAAGACAGAAATTTGGCTTAATGAATTGTATGTTTAATACTTACTTAAAAATAATTTTTAAAAGATAAACAAGTCTAATCTAAACACATATCTTACTTTATTAAATATGACTATATATTTCTAAATAATTAGTAGATTTTTTTTTCTTTTTGGCATTTCAGTAAAACCCTCTTACTTATAATTGCTGATCTTTTTTTCTTTTGCGTGTTTTCATTGGTGTATTAATGATTTATTTTTGGTAATGAGCTCAAACTCGTTCAGCCTGGAAGGCCTCTCTGCCATAACCCCAATCTTTAAGCTCCCTCCAGAGATTCTTGATGGCATTCAAGTTGGGACTCTGGCTGCAGCCCTCCATACATCCATTTTACTTCCTGTCAAAAGAAACTTTTTGGTCAAAATCTAAAGATTACACTGCAAAACATAACCTTCACCAAACAAGTAAGAAAAACAGAAAACAAGACATGTTTTTATGTTACAAGTAAAAAAAAAAATGTGCCAATGAAACTATTACTTTCCATCAATATTTAAGAATTATTGACTTCAAACAATCTGCCATAGTGTTATTCAATTAATTAAGATATATGTCCTAATGAGTCTTGTTTATCAGATTACATGTTTAACATAACCTTTAAGTATACGTTAAACAAGCTTTTCATTAAGGGAAAAAAATCTGTTTTTAAAGCAGCTTTTACATTTTGAATGACAAGTAATCAAGCATCCATATGTGTTGTAATAAAGATAATAATCTTTATTATCTGTTTCACTTAGTGACAACAAGTGTATCTAAATTGTGTTTTTGCAGTGTTCATTCAACTTAATACCAACACAGGTATGTATCACTTCACTGTATGTCAATTTGAATCATATTGGGGTTTTTAATACCTCTGTAAAAAGATTGATTTTTCCAAAAACTGAAAAATTATATCTCCATCAAACAGCTGTACTACAAAACCACACAGGCAGTTTATTCAATTATCTCCATGTCACATGTCATCAAAGAAACGTTAAATGCATTCTCTGCTTTCAACTTTCTTGCTAAAAAGCAAAACTTTTATTCTAATACGTCTTGTCTAAACCCGTCTGTAGAATAATAACACACTGCGGTTTCAGAAAACCAAACACCTTTTTTTTTTTACTCCAAGTTCAGCTTTGTGAGAAGATTAGATAATAATACCTCTACTATATAAATGGATGTAGCATATTTAGCCTCCTCACTTCTATGAAACAGGATAATCTTCCAGCTGAAAACTCTCACTCCGGTTCTCAGCTGGAAGAAATCTAAGAGGGATTTCTACCATGTTAAAATAAATCCTGGCTCAGTCATCACATAGTGGTTCATACAAACACCAGTTTATAAACTGGTAGGCAGTTATCACATTTTCATTAGATGGTGATTTAAATTAAAGTCTGTAGTCTTCTCCACTAAAAACCATGTTGGTCCCTGGCCTGTTCTCTCATGTACAGTAGAGAGCATAATAGAAAAGAAATGCCTTCTGCAAACCTGTGGAAATTGAATATTTTTTTTTGTTGTTGTTGTTGTTAAGCTATAATACTGTGGGACCAACTTTATGCAATCTGATGAGAACACTGCTTTATCAGATACAAACATAACTGCATGTTATTTTTAATATTTTGCTTTAGGACAATAATAAACAAAAAAATGTATTGTGAATACGTGAGATTCCACTGTACACATTTTATACTTTTTTTCTATGCTTGGTCTGTGTTAACTAATTTCTCTTTTTCATTTTGTTGTTTAATTGTTGCTTCCTGTTTTGATCTATGAAGAACTATGTGTTGCCTTCACTAGATAGATAGATAGATAGATAGATAGATAGATAGATAGATAGATAGATAGATAGATAGATAGATAGATAGAAGTCCAAAACATCTAGGACTGAAATAAACTCCCCATCTACTACCTGTTTCTTGACAAAAATAGTAAAACAGTCAGTAACATGGCAGCAGCTCACTGTTAAGGACATCTAGACGTTGTGAAGACAACTTGTTGAAATTTAATGTCAGAATCAGAAAGAAGAAGCAAGAGGCATTGTAGTGACTTCAAATGTTGCATGGTCATAGGTTCCAGACAAGCTGGTCTGATTATTTTACAAACGTCTGACATACTGGGATTTTTCTCTCAGGTTTACAGAGAATGGTTCAAGAAAAGTGTTAACATCCAGTGAGAAGTGGCTGTGTGGACTATAATACATTGCTGATGTGAAAGGTCAGAGGAGAATGGATGGAATGGACTGAGATATTAACTAAACATGGGTCATAACTAAGGTATGCGGAATACCAGCTCTGAACACATCCTGTCTAACCATGTAGCTGATGGGCTACAGCAGCAGAAGACTTGTGTATTTAATAAGGAAAGTTTCAGGACTCGACAAATGTTGCGGATCAAACATGTTAAACTGCATAAACATAAACCCTTTTTTTTTTTTTTTTTTTTTCAATGTAATGAAAGCCGGCACATTTTAAAGAAAATTTCTAAAGTTTTTAAACGTCATGATCAGCTGATTCTCTGTCCTGGTCCGGCCCGTCTGATCCGTGTTTACAGAACGCCTCAGTGACTAGTGAACGGTATAATCCATTCTATCCATCCTCGCACTCTGTGTGTCTGAGAATCGCTTCGGGTTTTTAATCAGAAAAGAACACAGAAAAACCCAAAGACAAGATTACAGACATACACTCAGGTTTACATTTAGTACCATCGATGCATTACCTGTAACACATCCAGAGAGGAGCTCCATGAAGTAAAACCATCACCCCTAAAAGCTAAAGCCTCCTGTTGTCAAATATTCCTAAAAATAGGCCATGTCTCCTTGACTCTCACAATAGGGGATTACAGTCCAATCAAACAAATGCTTTCTGTAACTGTACATCAAATAAAAGTGCCTGTCAGTGGGATTCATCCCAGGGGACACCAGAGATACACACCTATGTGTTTCCAGACAGCCTGTAGAAGCCCAGACTCTCCTCTATGAGATGGGGCTACTCATCTGCTCAACTCTACATGTGGGGATGAGGACTCCGTATGGGGCCCATACTCATGCCCCACAAGATGAAGTGCTGTTTAAGGTTTAGTGGTTAGGTTTAGGACTATGGGTTGAAGTGAGTTTAGGTCAGGGTTAGGGTTAGGCATGTACTGGTAATGGTTAGGTTTAGGATTAAGGTCAGGGTAAGACTATAGAAATAAATCAAAAAATGACTGGAAGTCAATACAAAGTCCTTACTAGGATCGAAATACAAGGATGTGTGTGTGTGTGGGGGGGGGCGTGTGCGTGTGTGTGTGTGTGTGAGAGAGAGAAAGAGAGACAGACTCCTGTGAGCTGAGATAAGACTTAAGAAATGTTTGAGGTGAATTGGAATATTGAGGATTAGCCCAAAGGACTGCAGCTAATTACTGTTTTGGTGGTCCACAAACCTATTAATATTTTTCCCACTTAGTCGATTATTTTTAACCATCTCTCTGCTCTCTGATGTCCCATCATCTGTTCTGAGCATATATTGTATGTATGTTTTCAGTTATGCAGGTGTGTGCAATTGTTGCACCCTTAAAAAGAACTAAAAAAACTCAAAGGTCTTCGCTTTTGTGCAACTTTATTAAAACAAAATCCACGGTTCAGCATACAGCGTGTGTAGTTTTCTGTCTTCTCGTATCTATACACAGGTCATGAACTTTTTACTCCCATCATGCATTGTGTCTTTCTTAAAGGGGTATTATCATAACAGAAATCTATGAAATAAAAAATAATAAAGTAGTCTAATTTAACATTATCACGTTCTTAATATATTTCCAGGGCTCTACACCCTCCCCTACTAAAATAATAAAATGTTTTCAAAACATTTTACACTTTAAAACTTAAAGAATGTATCCTTGCTACTAGATTCTAACATTGAACTCATCCATCTCAGGTACCATTTAGTTACATGTTGCTCTTCAAAACAATAACCAATACTACACATTAAATGACTACACATGTATGTGTACAGGATAAGTACATTTACTTATATTCCCGTTTCAGTGTATTGACTTAAATCATCGGTACATTGGTAGGCCTCCCAAGTCCATTAAGTCACATATGGCTAAATCTACCATTCCACCTTATTAAATGTATCCACATTAAACATACTTTGAATGTAGTACGACTTCTTACAGACTACTTTTGTGTTACCTTACAAAACACTTACTTCCTTCTGTAAACGCATCAATAACTTTTAAGTGTAGCTGTAGTCACTAGAAATACATTTCTGAAAAATGACTCTTACTTGTAACTGAATATTGTGTACCAAATGAATAATATAACATTTTCAATTAACTTTAACTGTAACTATATATGGTTCAAAATACAATTCCTATTTCTTCAAAGATATGAAACTAGGTTTCCCTAACTCATCATATGTAAAGATGGATTTTGGTTGACGTGTTCTTGAGGAACGTCGCTCCTGCTCCACCTCCTGATCACCCTCTGAAGAAGCATTGATGTCTTCCTCAGGCATTTCAAGTTCAAATGGTTGACCTTCAGTATCCATGTCCGGATTTTGACTTTGGTCTTGGTTCTGCGTATCTCCTTCCTCATGTCTCTTGTCCACCTGATTCCTGATATCAGCAGAATCATTCTCATCCTGAAACTGGCTTTGTCTTTGTACAAGTCTCCTAGTTTGGGTTTCTTCTGCAGGTTGGCTTGATCTGGACTGAAAGACTGGGGCTTTTGGGTTGAGACTGGTAGTCTGGCTTTGATGGGTAATCCACACAGAATACTCGTCCTCACTACAGCTGTCAGAATCCTCATGAACTTGGTCTGTGGTTTGGCGTGTTTGTCTGTTCACTTGTCTCTTTTGGTTGTGTTTTTCTTTTGGTTCCTTAGTGTCTTGCCCATCAATAAGATAAGGACAGGGTAGTAAGACATTCCTATGAAGGGTTCTTTCCCTCCCTTCACCATCCAATGGTGTCACCACATAAACTGGACTGTCTTGCCCTTTTCTTTCTTTTATAACATGGGTTTTGTTTTCCCAGTAAGCACGTATTTTTCCAGGTCCTCCTCTTTCAGATAGGTTTTGGACAAGAACGTGGTCTCCAGGTTGAAGTTCTGAACTCCAGGCTTTTCTGTTGTAATACGTTTGTCCTCTCTTACTTGCTTTTCTCATGTTTTCTTGTGCAATGCTGTAAGCTTCCTGCATTGACCTTTGCCATTTGTCTGCATAGTCTTGATGAGACTGTGACTGCCTTTGCTCTTTTGGAAACAATAGGTCAATAGGTAGGATTGGCTCTTTTCCAAATAACAGAAAAAAAGGTGAAAAGCCAGTCGATTCATGCACTGTAGAGTTATATGCATGTACTACTTTGTTCAAATAGTCTTTCCAGTTAGGTTTCTGTGTCTCTTCCAGTGTTCTGAGCATGCTTAACAAAGTTCTGTTAAAACGTTCAGCTGGGTTAGACTGAGGGTGGTAAGGTGTTGTCCTTGAATGTTGTATCCCACTGTAACTTTGCAACTTTCTGAACAACTCATTCTCGAATTCCCTTCCCTGATCATGATGGATTCGCGCAGGGTATCCGAATCGCAGAATAAAGTCGTCAAAGATTTTGCGTGCAGCTGTCTTTCCAGACTTGTTAGATGTTGCATAAGCCTGTGCGAACTTAGTAAAATGATCTACTATTACAAGAATATACTCTACTCCACCTTTACTTCTCTCTAGATGCAGATAATCAATCGAAATTAGTTCAAAAGGTGCAGAGGTTGTAATAGTTTGGAGTGGGGTTTTAGTTTTTCGGTTGGGTTTCTTTTGTTTCAAACAGCGGCAGACTCTTGTAACATAATGTTCAATCTCTTCTCGCATTTTTGGCCAAAAAAACCTCTCTCTGGCCAATGAGATCATTCTGTCTGCACCTAAATGACCCATTTCTTCATGAAGTTGCTGATAAATCAGTGTCTTTAGCTTAGCAGGAACTACAAGTTGATTTCTAGTTTTCGTCTTTCGTCGTAAAACTCCGTCTTTGTCTAGGTAAAGATGAGGCCATTCTCTCAAAAGTCGTTTTACTTCAGTTGGCTCTTTCACTTTATCCCTGTATTTAACTTTCTCATTTTTCTGCTTTAATGTGATTACTCGTTGTGTCACTTGATCTTCTTGTTGAGCAATTTGAATGTCTTTGATTGCTATTGGCTCAACTGGAGTTGTACATGGAGCAGTTAGTTGTGACAGTACATCCACATTGCATGTAACAGCTGAAATCCAGTCAGTATCACCACAGTGATCTGCTTTGAGTCCTTGCTGTAGTGCTGTTATGTCATCAGCTTTACATTCCTCTGTACATGCTGACATTATTTTCTCCATTTCTGCAGGTTTGCGAGATAGAAAATCAGCATCTCGGTTGACTTTACCAGGTCTGTACTTCAGAGTAAAACGGAAATCAGCTAATTCTGAGACCCAGCGATGTCCTACCGCATTCAGTTTAGCACTTTTCATCACATATGTCAAGGGATTGTTATCACTGTACACTGTAAAATGTGGGGCATGGAAAAGGTAATCTCGAAATCGCTCAGTAACAGCCCACTTCAGAGCTAAAAATTCAAGCTTCCCTGAGTGAAGTTTGTAGTTTTTCTCAGTTGGAGTGAGTGTACGTGAACCATAGCCTATGACTCTTAATGCTCCCTCCTGCCTTTGATACAGGACAGCCCCAAGACCTTCCTCTGATGCGTCCACCTGTAACACAAATGGTTTTTCAAGGTCTGGGTAGGCCATTACTGGTGGATCTGATAAAGCGTCTACAAGCCTTTCAAGTGCCTCCTGCTGTAATGTTGTCCATTCCACAGACTGAGACGGTGGCAACTGTGAAGAACCTTTCTTTGAGGATTTGTTCTTTGTCTTTGGATGTGACAACAGATCGTAAAGCGGTTTTGCTATCCTTGAGAAGTCGGCTATGAATGATCTGTAGTAGCCTAGAAAGCCTACAAGAGATCTTACTTCCCTGACTGTTTTAGGACTTGACTTTTTCAAAGATTGCACAGCTTCTACTTCTTTTGGATTCATCCGGTATCCATCTTTTGAAACGACACGGCCGACATAACACACTTCCCTTTTAAAAAAATCACATTTCTTCGCTCTGAGTTTGATTCCACATTCTTTTTGTCTTTGTAAAACTTTTCTCACATTTTCCACATGTTGGTCAAATTCTTTGCTAAAAACTAAAACATCATCAAGGTAGGGCACACATATCTCATCTCTGAGATCTCCAAGACAACCTTCCATATACCTCTGAAAAGCAGCTGGGGCATTTGTTAGTCCGAAAGGTATCCTCAGCCATTCATAAAGTCCCCATGGCGAGATGAAGGCAGTGCATGCTCGGCTCTCTGGACTAACAAAGCCTTGGTGGTAGGCTTTTCCTTGGTCTAGCACAGTAAACCAGGAATTTCCGCCAAGATTTTCCAAAATTTCCTGAATTCTTGGAATGGGATGTCTGTCGGGGTGTGTCTTTTCATTTACTTGTCTATAGTCCACACAAAGTCGGATGGTAGAGTCTTTTTTTCTTACAATTACTATTGGTGATGAGTAAGAAGAAGTTGATTCCTGTATCCACCCCCTACTGAGTAGATCTTGAATGTGCTTTTTCACTTCCTGATACAAATGACGAGGGATTGAACAAGTATGTTTTTGTCACTGGAATGCTGTCTTTGAGATGTATTTTCATCTGCAGATCAGGTATGCATCCTGTATCCCACTCATTTTGTGCAAAAACATCACTTTCCTCTCTTAGCATTTTTCTCACTTTGTCTTGCTGTTCTGCTGTTAAGTGTGAAACATCAACTGGTGGATCCCATATTTGTTTGTCAGTTTTTCCTTCATTTTCTGGTGTCACTTTCATGTCTTTGGTGTGTACATGTCCACTTTCACTTTGTGACCTCTTTGTGATCTCTTTTACATCTTGTACGTTATCCACTGTGAATAATGAACCAATTATTGTCCTGTTTTGTAGTCTGATATTGTTGTCTGTGTTGTTTTCGACTACAACTGAAATTGTTGCTCCCTCATCAGTTGGTATGTGTATTAGCTGCTGCTGTATTTGTAATCCTTCTGGCCATGGTGTGCTTTCATTTGGTTCCAACACTGCATATTGTCCCTTTAGCACATTTTTCTTGAATTTTCCACAGATTACTTTGAACATTTGATGTTTTGGGATAATAACATCTTGTCTCCCTAGCCTTACTGTTTGACTCTCTGACATAGATTTGTCTTTACTTAACACGGAGAACACTGCTTTTGCTTTTTTGTGTCCTACGTCTAATGCTGACCCAAGACTGTGCAAAAACTTGTTGGGAAGAGTCCTATCTGTTGATATGTTAGACTTTGCAAGTTCTTCTATGACATTGAAACCCACTATTGGCTTGGTAATTGGCTCAGAGCTTACAAGAAACGGTACTAACAGTTCACTGTCTCTATTCTCTGTAAGACTAAACTCAACTCCTACCCAACCCTCATAAGGTATCTCAGTCCCATTTGCTGCAGAAAGATCTAACATACCTTCCTCAAGAAGCTCTTTCACTGATCGAACCTCGGCATCTGGTAGATGTTCTCTTTTCCAGTTTAGATCCACAATTGACACTTGTGATCCCGTGTCCCAAAGAGCTGTGACTGGAACACCTCCAATGTTGCACTGTACAAGGTTTTTGCGTCCTATTAGTTTTGCTGTCTTTTCCTGTTTTTTTGACAAAGGCACATCCTTTTGTGGAACAACACTGTCAATAACATTTGCAATATGTACTTCGATTTTATTGACATTAACTATTGAGTCTTTCTTTTTCCGACAACCAACAGCCCAATGTTCACTGCTTCCACATTTAAAACAGTGTGTACATTTTCCTTCTGGGTTTGACTGTTCACATTGACGACATTTTCTGGGACTCTTTCTGGTAGCACTTGGATAGTATGGCTTACTTCTAATGTTTTTGTCTTCAGTTTTCACTTTTGCTTGAGTCAAATTAGCAACTTGTGTTGAAAGATTTTGGATAGCTTCACAAATAACTTTGTTATTAGCTTCCAGCTTTTCCACAATGGGGTTTGGCTTTTCTGTCTGGTTTTTGCTTTTCTTTGAGCTTCCAGCATTTTCATTTTTGCAGTTATCTTCTTCCTGAACTGAGGCCACTTTGATGCTCTTTTGTCTGGTCGACAGTTTATTCCTTCTTTCGAGTTCAACACTGTAGGCAGCGCTCATTTTCTCAAGAAGCATTTCATCACTAACAGTTGCGTCCTGCAAGTAAGGTTTAATGTCCACTCTTACAGCATCATCTTGTAATCCAGTCAGAATAGTTTGCAAAAATTGTGTCTGCACGAGATCAGGATTGTATTTTAGTCCAGCTTTGGCTCTATCAGAAGCAGTCAACACTTTTTGTCTAAGGTCCATTGTGCGTATAAGAAACTGAACAGGAGTTTCTCTGGGATCTTGTACTGCACGCGTCAAAGAATGATAGAGTTCTGTTGCATCTTTCTCTATGAAGTGTGTCCTAAGCACTTGCCTGAGAGAGTTCAAGGATAATTCCGACCTACTCTCTAGATAACTTTTTAATTTCACATCAGGTGCAATGGCTTGGATCACTGCTTCAACGATCTCTCCCTCATCGTATCCTTTTTTTAGTCCTCGTTCCATTTGTCTTTCAAGACTAGTGAAGTTCAGTTTATCCTTTTGTCCCACATCACCGATTTGTCCAATAATTCGAAAATCCTTTCTGTATATTGGATGCAAATTTATTTGGTCTTTGACTTGCGATGACTCTCTTTCAGAACTTGGTGAGCTGCTTGATATTTGCGGTGGTAAAACTAAAGGTGTAGTACCGATTTGTACCAGCAGAGGTTGCTCACCGACCACTTGTTGCTCAGCAGCGGTGCGCTCTGACGCAGAACGTGACAAAACACTCATATCCGTTTTCTTATTAAAGTCATCTATCAAATCATTAGTGGTCAACAACACTGATAATCCATTGTCCTCTAAAGAAGTGACATATTCGCTTTCCAAGTGAATAAGCATTTTTCTTCTCATTAACCGACATGACGACTTCACCTCTTCACTCAGCTGCAGGCCTAGCGCTTCACTTAGGGCATTTAGCTCATCCAGTGACAGAGTAACCAGCTTCTTCTCAATATCGGCAAATAGAGATTCCCACTCACTGTCCATGATGCTTCGTCTTTGGTTGATTCACTGCTTGGAAAGATTCATGTCCGTTTCTTCATTAGTTGTTTTTCGTTTTCAGTAGATGTCGTCTGGCTAGCCGCATAGCCACTTAGCATAGCCACTTAGCATAGCCACTAGCACGTTCGTGTTGCTCCGCCGAAACGTAGTTCCTCTTCATACAAAAAAAATCACTTCTCATTGTAGAAAACATTTGCTGAACCGGGCGGAAACACCAAAATTTATGTTGCACCCTTAAAAAGAACTAAAAAAACTCAAAGGTCTTCGCTTTTGTGCAACTTTATTAAAACAAAATCCACGGTTCAGCATACAGCGTGTGTAGTTTTCTGTCTTCTCGTATCTATACACAGGTCATGAACTTTTTACTCCCATCATGCATTGTGTCTTTCTTAAAGGGGTATTATCATAACAGAAATCTATGAAATAAAAAATAATAAAGTAGTCTAATTTAACATTATCACGTTCTTAATATATTTCCAGGGCTCTACACAATCCTTTACATCATTTCATACAGTCTCATGATACAGCGATGTGTGATTTCTTTCTCTGATTAGTTTTAATTCAAAGTTTTAAACACTTACGTCAAACCTAGATTATTTTTTTGTAACACATACAATAGAATTCTGTTTTTGGCACACACAAAAAAACTCTGGAGATTTATCTAACATGTATAACAAGGTGCTGAAGTCCAGTCCAGTCTGTCCTGCAACTATTAGATGACTCCCTTCTCCAACATATCTCAATCAGATTCATTTCTCAATCTCTTGGCCTCATCAGAGTTAAATGATGATGATGATGATGATGATCACGATGAAGATGATGATGATGATGATGATGATGATGATGATGATGATGATGATGATGATGAGACTGTGAGGATCCAGCCATGAAGGACTAACCTATACACATGGAACAAAGAAACTGGTATAAAACCTATTTGTCCCAGAATGCATTGCATTAACCCAAGAAGAAGAGGATGAGTGTTACAGTGTGACTACGTGGCATGGCTAACAAAACTGGCCTGCTGACCTCTGTCCTTCCCTTTTCTGGAGCTGTAACAGACGACATCACATGGGATCCAGCCTCACTGGGAGCAGAGGACCACTTCTTCCAAGAAGTAAATATTCAGTGTACTGTGACTGTATTCTGACCAAAGGAATAAGCCTTGACCCTGGCTTATTTATAATTCTGAAGAATGAATCTATGAGTTACAGGTTCCCCGAACAGAATCGCTGCCTCTGATATTGTCACTGAATCAACTGAGCTGATGCTTCGCCTGCTGTGAAAGTCCCCAACCACCAGAGCTGACTCCCTTCCTTCACTCATTCACTACGCCTCACTGATCACTGGAGATCTCCCAGTTCAAAAGAACAATTAGAATGTCACAGCAAATGGTTGCTTTGGTGGCGCAGGGGCAACGCACAACCCCCGTATTGAGGCCTTAGTCCTCATGCTGGTGGTTGCAGGTTTGACTCCCGGCCTGGCAACATTTGCTGCATGTCTTCCCTCTCTCTCATTACCCTCTTTCCTGTCAAACTACTTTCAAATAAAGGCTACTAGAGATAAAACATTTAAAAAAAAAGAATGTCAGAGCAGAAACTAATTAGATCTGAAAAAAAGAATCAAGGTCATTCTATGAGTTATTTTATGTTTTAGCCTTGCATATTTTGGTGCTGTGAGTAATTGACAACATATTTCTGAAGCACACTAAAGTAGTTTGAAAGACAATTCAGTCTCATTTTCAAACTTATTCTGAAATAAAGCAGCTTTGTCTACTCAGGGTCTGGTATCCTTGACCCAAAGGAGAAATCACTTAACAATATTTAGTTATTTGATCAGTTATTTCAAGTTATATCATTATTACAACATTTATCAATATTGTTTTATATGTCAGGTTTACCCAAAAATCTGCACACTTTTAATGAACAATGGCTTTTATACGCCACTGGATCTTACTCCTGATTGGTTCTTGCTCATTACTATATCTGCAATTACTCCATCCTGATTAGCTATTTTGGTTCCCATGGCAACATGACCAAGGGACATGTCCATTTCTCTGGCAGCACAATGCTCCCTTACGATGACTGCACATTTGGCAATTTGTGATAAAAGTGTTTTATAAGTGTGCCTTTACCCTGACATTCACAGTAAAGCAGCAGTAACAAAGCATTTGCTGTTTGCTGCCATCCTTCCTGTCTGACTGCAGCTCTTCAACATGCAAAGCAAAGAGCTTAATTTATGAAGCAGGAAAAAGGTATTTGTGGAAGTTTTGTCTGCAAATGATTAAGTAGAACTTTCAGAAACCAGATCTGCACCATTGAAAACAAAGTTTGAGGACTGAATTTTCAATATTTTTATTCAGTGCCTTCAAACATTTGATGTAAATTAGAGCTATTTAAACAAATTTCAATGAAAATAATCTAATACCAGCAGCTCTACATGTAAGCAGCTGTTTAATTCAGAAATGGTCATTTGAAGCCAAATTTTTCACTTTACAAGGACAAACATTTTCCTTCACTGTCTAAAGTTAAGATATTTGATCTAATTCATGTGGAGGCTTTGTTTAATTTTTTCTAATTTATAATAAGAACTAAATTTAACTCCTGTGGGGTTTTTTTTGTGTTTAATCATTTTTCTCTTTGATTATAGAACAATACAGATTGCTAATTTAATTAATGGCACAATACATTTGCAAAACATACTGATTTGCACAAAGGAGTTACGGTTATGTAATTATATTTCTTAACCCTCGTGCGATCCGAACATTTTGTTTACTCCTCTTCATTTCTTAATATTTTTTTAGTAAAGGAATAATAAAAATACCTTTTATAACACAACAAAACTAAATGTAGCTTGATTCTGTGAACAATTTAACATCAGCTCTTATGTTGTCTCATAATTATATGAGATGTTCAATACAAGAACATCTTCTGTTCAACATAAGGTGTTGAACATAAGATGAAGAAAATCTTCACTAGATGATGTTCATCTCATAAAATGTTCTTATGCTGAACATCCTCAATATAAGACAAAGAACATTTTCTGTTCAACATAAGGTGTTGAACTTATAAAATGTTTGTCAACATAAGATGAAAAATATCCTGTCCTTCCTACCCCACTTTGAACACAAAATGAAGAACATTCATATGAGATGTTCTTCATGTTCTTTCATTAAGTCTCTGAGACTGGAAGGACTCTTTGCCATCACCTTAATCTTTACTTCCCTTCTCTGTATAGTAACTTTAGTGTTACTGTATTTGTAGGGAAAATATATAAATGTAAAAAAGCTAGGAAAGCAAACAGAAAACACCAACAAAACAAAACAAAAAAATGTCTCTAAATTACCGGCAGCTGTGGTTGGCAGAATTTAATTCTGTATTTTTCTGGTAAAATTCTGGCAACCATAGCTGCCGGTACTTTACTGTAAATTAGAGACTTTTTTGTTTTTTTACAGTGCACTTGTTGTTCATCAACAGATGGGATCAATCAGTCTAAAAGTGAACTTGAATCTGTTTTAGCTCATTACCTTGTTCACAAAAAGAAGAAGCCACTTTGCCTCTCATGCTGAAGGTCATCCATTTAGTTGGGTATGCCAGTGAAAACCTTTGTTATGAATAGAAAGCCTCTTCATCGCTTTGAAAGCTGAAAGATTAAATGGTTTGTGTTGCATTCTGAAACTGCAATACAGCGTTAGGGAAAACCGAGTTCAACTCTGGGGCATCTATGAGAGGGAAATCACCAGCTAGATGTTTTTAATCAGACGTATTCTTCTGACTGATCAGTGGCCAGCAGTGTGACGACGTTCTGGAATAAAGGAACTTACTGATGTGTGTTGCGGTGAAGCAGGACAGATGTCTGAAATGACAGAGCTTTAGATCTCAGCATCCAAACAAACTGGTCCAACAGAAACAACAAAAATGTGGCCTGTTATGAAAAACTTAAAAATAAACTCTAACTCTTGTTTAATGTTGACGGAGGTGAGAAAATATCGGACAATCTGAAGGTTTTCAGATATTGGGTCCTATTAATTTTTCAGTACTATTAAGCCTCCTTAAATAAAACATAAGAGCTTCTTTCTACGCAGACCTGTAATCTGAAATTTCACCATTAACATGTTAACATGAACACTGTTTCCTAGATTTAACATACACTAAATTTCCATTATGGGAATAATGGAAATTTGTACATTTTTGCTGTAAAAATAAAAACACTACACCTTTGTGAGCTCGCCCTCCCATGTGGACCAACTTCCATAAGAGAGGTACTTTAGCTTATTAGAGGCAATTGTTGGCTGCCTGGAAACCACCGAGATGACTTCAGATGACTGTAAAACATGTAACTTGTGATAAAATACATCCTAAACCTGCAGATGAAAAACAGATTTCATTGACTGTAATTTGTTTTGCAATCTATCTTTTGTTGTTTTTTTTTATAAACAACAAATGTTTTTGAAACATCACCTTCAAAAATGATTTTGCAAGTTAGTATTTTACTATTATTTTGAACTTATCTGGTGTCAGTGGAGCTTACCGGAAATTGCTTAGTTCTGTAAGCAACCCTATGGAGGAGTAGGGCTACCAGATCTTTGCCAGCAATAAAATATGTTTAACACTCCTACTTCTGATTGGCCAGGATGTAATCCAGTGGGAGAAATTCAGCTCCATAGGAGAAATATCAGATGGTGCGCTGAAGGGAGATGGGAATCGAGTGGAACTGCATCGGAATTTTTATTTTAATTGGCTTCTTCTTGATAGTTCCTTAGGCTGCATTGTATTTCACTTGTGATACTCTTGTTCTATACTTCTATATTCTGTCAAAAGTTGTTTTAAGTTTTTAGATAACTAAAAAAGAAACAGGTGCACCCAAAGTTTATCAATGGAGCAGTTGTGTCATCACAACCTTGATTGTGATACACCTGTGAAATAGAATCACTGTTGTCACTCTACTAAGCACAAAGTCTCGCAGCAAAAGAAGACTCAACAGGAAGTTATTTTTTACATCTAAAACCAGCAGAACACATTAAAGCTGCACACCTGTTATTATATTTGCATTGTCTCTAATTTTGGTGTTTCAAAATGCTGCCTTGGAACCATAGTCTCCAGCATGTAGTGGTTTTTGATATGGGTCGGATCAATGTTTAGCAAAACAACATAATTTAACATTGTCAAGTGTAACATGGCACAGCGGGTGATTGACAGCGCTAAGACCCTCCTCCTAGCTCTGATTGGTTGTTTCTAGTTTGAACTTTTCTTTAGGAAGAAAGCAGAGAGATTTTAGATGCATACCCATTTTTTGGCTTAAATTTGACTTTTTTCTGATATCAATATGGGGTTGGGAGACCCCTAGTTGTAAAATATACATATTGTCGGTAAATATTGGTTAACAGCAATATTAATATGGTATATCGATATCGGCCCAAAATTGCTTATGGGTGCATCTATTACTTTTGTGGCTTTACACAAACATAACAGTGATAAACTGTGGTCATAGATGATATTCCAGTTGGTTTTCTTTGACCAGATGTTTTAAGCCACAGCTGGAGCTTCAAGGAGGACATGACAGAAAAAAAGAACTGTCAGTCTGTTTACTGTTGCTGCTCACAGAGGTCTCTGTTTTTCCACCATACAATACTGAGATGGTCATGATCACTGTTTTATACTTTACAGTGGTGAAACATTTTCTTTGTGTCACAAATCAAAGCCATTTCATGTAGCTTGAAGTATGTGAGCACACCTGTTATCATATTTGGACCAGAGAGACTGTGTCCATTAAGGCTGATTTGCAGAATAAAGACAATTTGCAGTTTTCTGGTTTATTTGGTCAGTAAGTGCCATAATGGGATGTGTACCATTCCTCTGCATTACTCTCAACTTCTTTGTTTCTCCTCTTCAGTCATGTCAGCTACAGTATGTATCTGGTATATGTACCTTACTTATATTTATTGTCTTTTGAAAAACAACTTTTGAGCTGCGAGCCTGACCTCTGACCTCTGTTATCTGGCACGTGGAGCCTTTTCTTAATGGGCAGTGGAAATCCATGATGACCTTGTTCATTTCCTTTTAAGGATTCCCTAAGGTTCCTGAGAAAAGTGACATCCACATATGAGGAAAGGTTGTTTTTTTTTCATTTCATCTGCTTTGAAATCCCTGTTATGCACAAACTGCATCAGAGAGAGTTATTGGTGGCATCTCTTTTCCAGATACGAGATGGATGAAGTGGTTTATATGCTTTCTGTTTGTTGAGACCTGTCTGTTAATTCTCAGCCTGATCAGTTCAGTGTCACATGCAACACTGTGTCCCACCAAGCAGTGACACCGAGTACGTAAACGGTCATAAAGATTTGTTTTTGTGTAAATATGTCCACTGGACGCCTCATCTAAGAGCAGACCTCAGAGGAGGAGCAGACCTGAGTATGCAGGGACCTTTACCGCCTCGCTGTTCAACCCTACATTTTCTCCCATCATTCTCCATAGTTTTAGTGTCACTGGGGTCGTATCCGCTTGAAGGTCATGACTTTCCTCTTTCTCATTAAAGGCTGACTCACATTCTGTGTCTGGGTTTATAGCAGAATCCACCCACACAATCTTTGAAACAAGACATTGTCGTTCTCTAGCAACTGTGGTTAAGTGCCACAGCATTTATTATGCCTGATGCGCCACTTTGGGTTTGGTCTATTCGTTTGACTTTCTGCAGCTGTTGCATGACGGCAGATTGGATGCTTCTATGTGAAGATTTGAAAGGTGAGGCTCTGACTACAACCTCTTGAACTGTGGCTCTTTTTAAATCAGCCATAACATATTATATACTTCTTAACAAATGTCCCTCTATCCTTTAGCTGTCTCATCATACACAAAGATCCAGAATTTGACGTTTTGTTACAAAACGCTTTGTTCTTGAGACACTTTCATTAACCCTTTTCTGTTCTCTTGTTGCTGGTGATTCCAAGGCACAGAGAGGATGGATTGAGGTAATTGTGTTGCAATATATACTTCTTAACAAATGTCCTTCTATCCTTTAGCTGTCTCATCATACACAAAGATCGTTTTTGTATTTTTGGACCTTCTGTCTTCTCGTTTTCATATAATGTGAGAAGATAAAGAGCAATATGGGATGTGGGATCGATTGGGCAACAGTAGACTCATGAGTGGAGAATGAAAAGTTTTAATCTAAAAACTCCAATGCAACATTGTTCATGCCTTAATTTAACTTTGGGAAACATTTTGAAAGTGCAAACAAAGTATATCTCCATTAGCTAATGGAGCTAATGGATGACTATAAAAGTGAATATCAGTGTGCGAAGGAGTAAAGATTAAGGTTGCTGCCCTCTCCGGATGTTCCTGAAATACAAAAGAAATTATAAATGCTACAGATTTTTTAAAAGTTTCCTTCTTGCAGCAGCAGTTTGTTGAATGCTGCTGACTGTTTCATTGCAATTCACACCTCAGAGAAGTTGATAAAAAAAACATGTCATGGGAATAACCCACTAAAGGACAACTGATATCTTAACCTTGTGCTAAATCAATGGGTTTTGTGGAAGGGAGATGTAAAAACCATCAAAGAAATAGCAGCTTACCTGTCTGGGGAGAAAAGACTTCAGGAGGAATGGATTTTCTTCTGCACAAAGAGACAAACCTGTCACCTTGGCCATTAGTTCAAGCAGGAAGAAGGTATTTTATGTGTGGATAGGAGACCTCAACAGATGCAAAAGGTATAAATTACTGAAATGTTTGGTTTCAGTAAAAAAAAAAAAAAAAAAAGGTTATGATTGCATTAACCATTTGAGAGAAAACAATCTACTTTGCTTTTGCTTTCTAAAGCTCCAGTCACCTAGATTTGAAAAAAGTGGAAAACACAGAAACTTAGTTATGAGAGATTTCCTCAGCTGTAACCTTTAATCCTCAGCTCTCATGTATCCTGCAAATTGTTGAATATGAAAGAAGATTTTTAACAGCAAGTGAGAAAGTTTCATATTCATATATGTGTAGGGTAAATGCTTTATAAATATGACTTACTTTGTCCGTCCTCAGTGTGGGAATACATTCATCTATGACTTCTTAAAAAACATTAAAAGTTGCAGTCCAGGTGTTTTCCTCCTTAACCAGGTGAAGATGCCTGTAGCCTTTGACTGGTGCGTGCTTGAAGAATTGGTATGTGTGTAGTATTGGTGTGTGTGGAATTGGTGTGTGTGTAGGATTGGTGTGTGTGTGTAGGATTGGTGTGTGTGTGTGGAACGGTTCTTGATGTGCTGACTCCAGTCTCCAAAATTCTTGAGTGCATTGTGCTTGACATTCCTCTCACGGCGGTTTTCCCTGTTGCTGTTTCGCATTTTCCTACTAACGTTTTTCTTTCCACTGAACATGTAATGACCCAGTTACATGAAACTATGTGAGCTCAAATTGACCGTTTTTCTTTTTACAATATTCACATTTTTAGAGATGTGGGCCTAATTATAAATTCCACTTTCTGTGTTTATATTCTGAGGGTTCTGGTAGGTGTTAGCATTCCCTGGCAGGATGCCCGAAAGGCTAATCTCCATGATGCTAGTAATTTCAGAAATGGGAAAACCGTTCCATGAAATAATTGCATACAGGAAAAGTTATGGGGCAGAGGGCTTTGCATATATTGCTAAGTTTTAAAATGAACCATGCCAATTCCTAAAAAGCATTCCTTTCTCACACTCCTATCAGCAGCAGAACTTCTGCAGCCAAGCTTTTCTAAAATCAGCTTTCCTCTATTTTAAAATGGGGTTTTATGCAAAATCAACATTTTTTTGTTTAATTTTGCTCTATAATGTCATTCCTGATCAAACACATCCTCGCCTCAATTTCTGCATTGTGATATTATGTTTTTTTGTTGTTGTTACTCTTCTTCATGGGTGCTGTTGTTGATCATTAATCAGCTGACTCATTTGAATGTACTTTCACATTCGTGAGGATTTTTGCTGATTTTTGCTTTTTGCAACATTCAACCTTTTATGGTTGAATGTTGGGAGTAGAGGCCACAACATGAGGCAGAACCTGGAAGACAAATGTTGAGGTGCAGCTGTTATTTCTAGAGGAGACGTTGCTTTCAGGTGTTCATGCGCAAAGGTTTAGAAGTCTAGATGCTTTAGACACACACCTTTTTTAGCCTTTGTACATTTCTTACTTTAGCCCTGTCATGCATGAATTATGATCTTTTATGTCACGATTTTTTTCCCCAATGTGTTTTGGATTTTCTTAAGGCATAAGAAAGAGGTAGGAAAAAGAATTCTGTAAATAAATAAATAAAATCTAGGATTTTTTTTCTAGGGATGAACATTGGGTTTATCCCTATGTTTTGTAATTTTCTCCAAATACAAAGTTATTTGGAAAATATATCAGTAGTATTAGTCTGCACTTGCAGTGAATGATCAGCAGTTGATAGTGTATTGTATAATGCATTACTGTGCAAGTCAGTGGTCTGTGTGCATTTATAACATAAAAATCCACAAGAAACACAAGAAAATGGCTTTTAGATACAGTAGCTGTCCACTGCAGTGACCGCTGTGCATGAAAGGGTTAGTTTTGTTCATGGCTCATTTGGGTTTGTTGTTCTTTGATTTCGGTCACTCTGTGTTCTATTCTTGTTTTGAGATTGTCATTTTAGTATTAAAGTTAATAAATTCTATGCAGGAACACATTTTTGTTCTCTCTCCAAAAGCTGATAGTAAATGATGTCATCCTCTTTTGGCCCTGGTTGGAACTTCTTGTTTGTTCTTGATGCATCATTTGGACAGAACTTTTTTCTTGCACTGCTCTCAACGCCCATTATATAGAAATACTTCAGTGTGAAGACTCTGTGGGTCTTTCCAAGAGTTCTGCAGCCATGTTATTGTGAAGTGTGAAATGTCTTGTCCAGAACAAACTTTATTCAACTTGACATCTCTAGTAAAAGAACAGATTTCTTTGCTTTCATGGAGGTTATGTGTTGGCCTTTAGCCTTTATCTTTGGTATAGCTTCATCGTTTTGTGTTCCTTTCTAAGTCTTATAGTCATTTTCCTTGGTCTTCTTTCTTTGGTTTCTCAAACACTGTGCACTCCACTGATTCGTCTCTGCTGGTTTGCTTGTAACTCAGTCCAGAAACAGTCCGTGTCAATAGCTCTTTGTGAGATTCTTCCATTGTCTATTTCCACAGCGTTTCTCCTGTCTCCTTTTATCACTGTTCAGTCTGTATTCATCACAACCCGTGTTTAACATTCCTCTCATGTCTCCATCTGCCTAACAGCTTCCAGTTCAGTAAATCATCATCACCTACAACATCAACATCAACATTCGCCTGTCTGGCTTTGAGTCCAACTTCACAACAAATTATGACAGAGTTAACCCTTAACCTGTTGGCTGCTTCCTTTCTCTCTCCTTGCTCAACCTGTCAATTTGGATGAATAGTCATATAAGAACTGAGTACTTTGTGAGATGTTCAAACCTTAACAGGTTTAGAACCTAATTATACATTTTTATTTACGACTTCCTCCCTGCTGTGTCTGCTGTTCTCAGGTTTTTATGAGGCTGTTTGTTCTCTAACAAACCGCTGAAGTCTCATGGAACAGCTGAAGTTAAAAGTTTTGATTATCCACAAATTCAGCTAGCAGTTTGCTTTTGTCAGTGGCTCGTCTTTGTTAGCATGATGTCACATTCGTGCAACAAAATGCTTCCTGTTCCTGCTTTAACTGTAAATAGGTTCATAAAACTGTGGTTCAGTCTGTGGCTGGAGGGCCGACATTCTGTAACACGAGAGATGAAGTGAGTCAGGGGCCACATCAAGACCATGAATGTACTCATGGGCCTCAAAATATAATGATAAAACTACACAATTAATTGCTAAAATATTCTCTCTGCATTCAGTGAGAACTTCTAAAAGTTTAGCAGTATTGAACATCTTTTCACATGTATGTAATTTGGGAGAATACAGATAAAAACTGCTTTGGTTTAATTGATGAAACAATATTTAAACTTACTGTACTGTTTTCTTGGCGGCTCTATTTATGCCTCTCTAGGATCTAGAGGGCCACATAAAAAGTTATGTCCGTTAATGACCGTGAACAGAAAATGATCCCAATGCACTAATGCTTCATTGATGATTGATCACATCTCCAGAGACCAACAGTGTTTGCAAGAGTTCCTTTGCATGCTGTCCACTCTCTGCAGTATGTTCTGTTTCATTAGACATCTGTTGCTGAGCCACAGCTGTGACATCAGGTTTGAAAAAACGTCCTAAGAAGCTTTTTCAAACCCCTGATCCATGGCCAAGTTTGTTTTGACAGAATGAAGAGATGAGATTGGTCTGCAGAGAGGCCGCAGCCCAGGAGACGAGACAAAACACACGAGCGCCATGTTTGCTGGATACAGATGAGCTTTTCGCTATGAATTATGGGTTGTGTTTAAGTGGAAATAAATGTCGTGATCTGTGTTTTCCGTGTGTTAATTTCGAGTTTTCTGTGTCTCTGTGTCTCCGTGTTGTCCTGTTCTCCCCTCGATTACCCACAGGTGTTTCTCGTTCCCTAATTACCACCTGTGTATTTAGTGTCACCTGTGTCTCTGCGTCTCTGTCGGGTCCTTGTCTTGCAGTCGTCTAATGTGCGTTCTGTCCTCCGTGTTATCCAGTCGTTTTAACGGTTGCTACCGGCGTCGAGCCCTGGCTTCCGCTCGGCCGTGCTGCCCGTTGTTTGGACTGTGTTGCTGGACATTCCTCATTAAAAATCACTCATTTACTTCAACCTGGGTCTGCTGCGTTTGCCTCACCACTCACCACACCCGCACTTCATGACAGTAAATCTATGTACTCAAGTGTCAGAGAAGAAGAGTGGAAAAGCTCGGTCTGTCACGATGGTTGCACTGGCATCCCCTGTCTGCAAAGCTGGAGCTTCTAAATGACTTTAGTTCCATAACTTACATCCTTTCTCACTTTCATGCTTCTATCTGTTCAGGTGACTGATGCCCGATTGTGCAATGAAGGTAACTACTGCCAACCACAAGAGGCTTTTTTTGTCATTCTTGTAATATTAAATTAGACAGACCTTATGAAATATAAAAGGTACTTTCCAAATAATTATTTAATTTATTATATTTGAAACAAATCTGGAATTATGTGAACGAATAATTACTCCACTTGTTAAATCATAAATTTACAATGATGAATTACATTTATTTGCAACACTGGAATAACAATGTGTCCATTCTTAAGGCAGCTACTGATCCGATTAACGATGGCACCAAAAGGAGACTACTCGCGTTAGCATTTTAGAGGCTAACAACTAGCATGCCTAAGCTGCTCAACCACTGGATTACACATGTGAACACAGAAAAAAATATCATGAGAAAAGATTGACATACAATATCTGCGATTATAAAGCTTGCCAAATTATTCATGATATCATTGTGCATAAATGTGCCTTGTGTTTAATATTACGTGCATTAAAGATTATTGAATGTCAGCCATTTTTCTTGATAAAATTTTGTTTTAAAAAGCATGTTTAATCCAGAGGGAGGCCGGCCTTAGAATGCTGCTTGTTAGTTTTTTAATGCTAGCACCAACTTGTCTATACTAATGGACAGCAGAGGAGGTATGTTAGTCACTAGCATCTCCAAAGCTGAGACAAGTGAGTAATCTTCTCGTTCTCCAGCGCTGGCAGCTAAGTTGCTGCCAGCTAATCATTAATCAGATCAGCAGCCAAGAAGGCAGCTGACCAGCTGGGGTGGAAAACCTGACTCTATGGATCAGGTCTGTTTGTCCAGAACATCCCATAGTGTCTCATTTGAATTAAGAACTTGAGAACTTGAGGCCAATTTAACATCCAAACCTTTCTGCGTTCACTATGCTGTTCCTGAACCATTGTTGCTTTATAACAGGACATGTTTATCTGCTGTAATGCCGCAGCTGTCTCCATCCTCACTGGTCTGCTGCTATGAAGCCACAAAACGCACCAAACTGTAATCCTCTTTGTTTTCTGACACCTTTCTATCAGGACCAGCAGTTTGAGCTGCACTGGTTCATCTGAACACATGGAACAGCGTTTAGCCTCCCATGTGGATCAGTAAGCCCCTCCAGCCCATGAGCCATCTGCAGTTCATCCCTGTTCCTTTCTTGGACCAATTTTAATTCTGGCTTAAATGCTCCCTTTACTGTTTTTTTTTTTTTTGCCAGCTTCTCACAAATGAATGTTGATGACAAAATTATCGTTGCCCCAAATATATCATATGCCATAATGATGAAATAATTAGTGTGATTTGTCTGATTTGTGTGTATTGACAATGACAAAGTAGGCCGAAATGCGTTTGTTTTATAGATATTGGCAATGGATTCCACCCCAGCATGATCGACTAATAACAAGCATAGCAATACATCCTGCTGTCCAACAGTTGCAGCCAGGAGGATCGGCATAGCAACAGTCTCCATGTGGCTGACAGTGGCTTTTGGTCATTAGAAAACCTTTTCCTGTTTGAGTTCATGCGGTCATGACATTCTTGAAATCCTCTGCACAGATTAGCTCATCACTTCTCTCAGTATCTGGAGCATGATGGGGCAGCACTGCAGTTCTTGTCATGATTCATATGTTCCTACCAGCAGGAGGTGTCAGAGCGATGCTCCATGTCTCCATGGGTAACAGAGAGTCTCGCCTTTTAGAGGCCATGTAAATCACCATGCCTGAGACTCAACTGAAGTATCACTGCTACCACATTTCGAGAGGTCAAGGGTTAAAAATGTCTCATCCAGGAATCTCTTCCCCCGTCTACCCATCTTCTTTAAGTTGGTTTCATACTTAAAATCTGATTTTCCCTGATTTTGTATTTTAGCACATCCAGTGGAAACCCAAATGATCAGTCCCAAATGATCAAAAAGTATTTTCTTACTGATAAAACAACCATGACTATTTGTATTTGCAAACACTCACACTAATACACATATACTCTGAGAATCTGTAGTTTCAAGAATGTAGCAGCACAAGTCCTGCTTGTTTGAACAATAGTGACAATAAGAAGAGCTGTTCAATGAAAAATGCAAAACAGAGAAAAAATATTTGTTTGCTCAGACAAGCTGAAATACAATATCTAGATTTGGAACTGCTTTAGATGAAAATATTTTTTTGAGAAGGATCTTGAGTTGGTTAAGGTATTGCAATATGGACTTTGACTTTTATCACAATATTTTGCTGTAATATTGTGATAATGATAAAAATTATGATCTCTTTTTCAGGTAACTTTATGCTTAAAGCGTCACAGACACAAATAATGATAAGCTTCTTCACGATGTCACTTAGCTAAAGAAATATGATTTATAATTGCACACAGAGACTTTCTTTAATCACATCTGGAATTTATCATCCATTGTTTATTCTTATTACAACTATTCCATTTGGAAAAGGTACAAATCAGATTATTTTGGAGGGTGGAAAGATTGGAGTTGGTCTGTTCCGACTGACACAAAGAGTAGATAAAAATATGGCTTACTTTTGCCTGCTTTGTGAATGTAACCTAAGACTCAAAAGTAAACAAAGAGAAAGATCAAAACACAAAAATAAACTAAGAAACTAAACACCAAGGAATAAAGTAATGTGGTAACACCTTACTAATAAAAATTAATACAGACAAGCGACCTGAGTATTAACTACTGAACAGAAATAAACAGCAAGGCAATGATCAAAACCAAACAGAAATAAAAGCCCAAACATCTAAAGATCATAAAACAGAAATATTGCAATTCATTTGGAAACAAAAAAAACTTGTGACCCCCGATTACTTTTAACTTGGAAGTTTGGGCCCATGGAGCAAAAGACATGAAACATAACATTAGGATTGAGAGCAATAAACAATAAATTAAAAACAAATAAAAATAAACTGAATTGGCTGTATGGTTGTATTATATTGATTTTTTTTCTATAGTGTCTTAATGCTGTATTTATTGTCAGTTGACACCATCTAAATGAACTGAACGGGAAAAAATCAATTGAAACATTGAGTCATGCTTTATTTAGTTACCTTAGCTTAATTTAACATCTTTTAACTGAGTGCTGCAGATATTGAGATTTGACATTAACCACTATTTTCATAGTTTTGCTGTACTTCTATTATGAGCTGGATTTTAAAAGCTCTCTGAGATCCAGACCCTGGGCTTTACTCTGAACACACAGCAGTGGGAGTTTTGGATGTATGAACCAATAAAACATCAGGGGAGGATTATGTTAGTCAGGGTTCATTTAATTCTGAGTATTGACCATCCTCTGTGAAGTCCTGGACAACAGACTGTGCAGGATCATCCAGCAGGAGGTGGTGGTGGTGAAGTTCTTGTTTCTGCAGTTTCAAGGATTTCTCAGACAAGAATCAAAGCAACACTCTGGATATGTGCTTGATGGAGGTTTATAACATGACATTAAATTGAAGAAAACGGATTTCGCATAATAACTCTCCTTTAACAGCAGCGTCACCAATAATCAGAGAGTACTGCATGGCTGTTAAGAGTTCCTGCCTGCTTTTTTTTCTGCAGCTGAAACAAACGTCTCTCAGTCATGCAGCGTTCTGCTCAGATGTGTCAGCTCTGGTTTCTATGTAGATGCTCAGTTTGATAGATTTTTTCCTCTGGCAGTCATCCAAGTGTCTGTTTTTTTCTAAGTGGGGTAGATGCGGAGGTCATGACACATAGAGGCCTACCTGCTGTGAGCAGTAATTCAGTATTTATATGAGGAGGAAAGATGATACCACACTGTGTGTATGTCTGCAGGCGTGCGGGTGTGTGTGTGTGTGTGTGTGTGAGAGAGAGAGAGAGAGAGAGACAGACAGAGCAGAAGGGGTTAAACAGGGTTTTTATTCATTAAAATAAAGACAAAATAATTTGGTGTTGACTTTTTAAACTTTCTGGGATTGGCTGTGTCAGTCCTCAGGCCTTGCAAGATTTTAAAGTCCATGTACGGATGCTTTCTGTGTACCTTATAATTACAATTTGTTTGCATTGATTAGTTGATTAGTTAACTAACCTGTAACTGTTCTTTTATTCAGCCAAAAGGTCATGTTTGACACTGTGGATTATTTATTATCATACTGTATTTGACTCATTTCAATACTCCATTAATTAAACACATTCTAATTACAGTATTTTCAAAATGAACATTCTGGTTAAATTATAAAGTAAGAATGAGAAAAAGACATTTATCTTGTCTCTGAGTATCACTTGATTCAGCTGACCTTCCTTAAACTCTATAGGCTTTTGAAAGTTTTATCAAACAGACTATTTACTTGATAGCAAATGATATTCCGGGAATGTTCATGTTTTTCTCCGAACAGAAATTATTGAAGCCTCAAACCACAACAGCAAATAGAAAGCTGTATTGGAGCAGAAAGCAGCCAGAATCTGAATCGTCAAAAGACTGGAACAGACAGGCTGGTCAGTTAGCAGGCGGTAAAACCTGCCCAGGCCTTCGTTCAAAACTTTTGATGTAGTTGTTGAGGATGCTGGTTTCGTCCAGTTACTTTCAGAATATGTCTAAATTTTCTCTAATGTCCTGCAAGTTTCCAGTCAGAACCTCTTAAAATTGCTGAAAAGAGAGAGCGAGTCAGGGTTTTTTTTGCTGCATTGATTTTTCTAATACTAAACTCTGTCTTGGATCCATTAAAACCAGTCAGATGTTCTAGTGATAATTGTCTGACTGTCTAAAAATGAACACAGGTTTAAGAAAACATAATCATCTTATGTCAAATTCTAACTAATGTTAATGAAAATGAACCACTGTTGTAACATGGTGTTACAGCTTAGGATCATTCAAGTTAGAAAGTTATCATATCAGTAAATAAAGAAATTAATATGAAAAAAGTAACTATTGAGCATAAAAAATTAGCTGATTGAAATGCTTGAAAAGATTATATATAACTGGATGGATGCTTTAAAATTGCAATCACGATTTCTTAGATGAAAAGCATTTCATCAAAAGATGAGCACAACAAATCTGTGCTTAATCAAGGAAGAGTACATAGTTTAAAGGAGGTGAATGATAAAGAGTTGTACTGGATGTTATTTTTGACAGACATAATATTTTAGCAACTGTAACAACTAATCTGTCAGTTAGTTCTAATTTGCCTCACCTATTAAATCTGCCTCTGTGATGGAAAAGATCAGCTTTAATGCCCTGCTTATCTTCTTTTGGGGTAGAAATCAAAACAGCTTGTAAGTTACCAAGAGATTCTTGTTTGGCAGATCTTCTCAGAGAGACTTTATAAGTATTTGTCTGCTCTGTTCAGATCAGTTAGCCTGAACTTTTTGCTGCGTGTGCAGTTCTGCCCAGGTTGCCATTTTCCAGCAGCTTTTTTGTGGTTTCGCGAACTGAAGAGACGATGAGTTACCCGGAGAGCCGACTGTGACATCTGCCGCTCTTCCTGAGCATCGCACTGAGACTGCGGGAGAGTTAAACAGTTACATTTGGCACCTGATTATCATCTGATTGATAAAGTACTTATCCAATACAGACCATTTACCATAAAGAAAATTAAGGACCTTCTTTTTTGGGAGGGGGGTTGTAACTGTCTTCAAAAAGGAGGGAGTCTCTGGGGCAAAAGGGATCAATAAGAAAATCAAAAGATTTACTAATGGGTTGCCATGTCTGTAATGTGCACCAGTTTGTTGTTTTTTTAACTACAAAAGGAAAATCAATGTCACCAGCCTCATTTTTGTTCATTCCTCTGGTTGCTTCTAAGGTGGAACATTCAGAGACTATTCAGAAGTTATTTTACCATCCTCTATTATTAATCATGACCTTTTCTTAAATATCATTAGATTGCTTTTCTTATCCTTCCTTCATGGACTTCCTTAATGAACCTCTCCCTGCTGTGTCCTGTGCTCTGCTCCTTGCAGGAGGTGAAGTACTTCCAGTTTCCTGGTGAACTCCTAATGAGGATGCTGAAGATGCTCATTTTGCCGCTTGTCGTGTCCAGGTACCTGCACTCACAGCTCCGCCACAATTCTGCAATGGCCAGAATCAATACCTCTGGGCTGCATTGAAAAAAAGTTTTTCAATATGAAAAACTTTTTCACATTGTGTCACAAACTCTTATGTATTTTCTATGGATTTTATGTAAAACCACCAAGCTTTCACTATGGTTTCACTGAGGTTCAGATTTAGATCTTATGTCCTATATGACATTTTGTGTAAAGGCTAAAAAGTTCCGTTTTTTCTAATCTGACCTGTTTCCACATTAGTTGTCCCCTACATGGATTTCAAAAAACTACAATAAGAACTTCATCTGACGTTTGTCCGTTCTGTTCCACCTGACATCAAGATTTAAGGAGTGGACCACACTGTAAAACATTTAGTTGTGTCTATTATCTTCTGTCAAATAAATTTAGCCAGTTTTAGATTTTGAACCTACATGTGTGAGTTTGTGAAAGATAAACTTACGGTAGTAAGTTGTGTTAAATTTTATTAACTTTGTCAAATCTACAACAGTTGAATAAAACAGAGTTTTTGGTTAGCACTTAAAAAACTGAAAGAAGAAAAAGACAGCAGTGGAGACTGTTTCCCAGAATGCTTAGCAGAATGTATCCTGAGATGGAAGTGTGTTACATTGATCTCACTCTTGTGTGTTATGAAGAAAAATGTTCATTTTAATGCAACGCATGAGGACAAATGTCCTGTTCACACAAAATATTTCATAGCAGAATTCATTGTGATGTTTAATAAAATTCATTATCAGATCAGAAAATTTCTTCATGCAATTTGAAACAAGAACTTTAACTATCCTAAAGTAAACTAAGTAGTTATTTTTACTGTATTTTATTGCGAGTAAAAAATAATAGAGAAATGTGTCCTTTAACCAGGTGAGGGCAGTTTTTTTCTTGTATAATGTGAAATAATTATTTGGATTAAATTGCAGCATTAAGATTAATGAGCTTAAAAAGCAATGCTTAGACAACGTGTCTCTTGTTAGATCAACCTTATGAACAGTTTTCTTGTTGACTTAAATTGCATTTTAAATGCAGCAGACAAACTTTCAATTTCATGTTAAACCACCTTCAAATGTTTTACAGTGCACTATTAGTTATTGTTGATAGATCTCCTGTCCTGCTGCACAGAGCTTCATCTCTGTGCAGCTCCTCCAGTTTTACCTTTTCTTTAAGTAATCCTCCTCTTGCCTGGCCTGTTAACTAAGATAGATGGTTATGCAGTCCAATAGTGAGACCAGCTGCTTAAAGCAGTTTGACTTTTTTTTTTATCTAAAGTGTCACCAGATGGTTACAGATGCAGTTGTCTGTTTCATTTTGGTTTATTTAGCAGAATGTTTATTTATAATCTGAAATGCTCCTGCTTACGTGCATAACATAATTTAATATTGTTGCAATATTGTACATGTTGAAGCAAAGAAACTTGTAAAATGTCTTCAAATATTTATTAATATGCTGAAAAGATGGCATTTGAATTCAATCCTGGAATGAGTTGTTTGCATGAACTCCACTTTACAACAACAAGGCATGTATATGTACAGTATGTCTTCATGTAACGCTTATGAAAGTAGATTTTCTTTTCACAAATAACATAATGCTTTATTATTTACAGAAGAACGTTATAAAAGGAACAGCCTGTTGGCTGAATACATAAGTTGTTTGTGTTCTGTGGGCTGATCCCAGTACAGGGACTAAAGGACTGGAACAGACAGCAGCGTTAATAATCAAGTTCCACTGAATCGTGACAGAAAAAATAATGTAAACCAAGAACAAAGCAGGAGCACACCACTTTTGTTTCTTAGTGAAACACAACAATCGTCCTTCTCCTTTATATGATAATCGAAGCTCACAGTTTACAATTCCTTTCTGTTGATAGAAATGTGATTCATGTCTCAGTGCAAAAATGCTTAATTACAGCCTTGACTCCAAGGAAATCTAACTTTTGCATTCAGTAATAAAAGCTGGAGTTGTGTGCTGTTATTAATATTACTATCACCAACAATGCTTCAAATGTTTCCCATTCAAGTTTTTTCAAAGCAACAACAGTAGGTCTGCATTTCAAGGCATACGGATTCAGATGTTCATATAGAGAATCGCCAAACAGAACCCAAGAAAAAGATCTACTGGAAATTCTACAAATGGTTCTAATCGCTTCAGTCAAGAAAAAACGTTAAAGTCTCACTTTGAGTCAAATATTTAAGCAGCTCAGGTTGTGAACCCACACAGGAGAAATGTTGCAGCAATGTGAGAACCAGACAGTGAAAAAAACCAACTCATTCTTCTGTTACTGAGGTGTTAAAACAAACATCTGCTTATTTATTTTTAGGTTTTTGCTAATATGTGAATTTGTCCCGAATGAGTAACCTATTGATTCACTGAAGTGGGTGAATGCAGAGATTTCAGTCACACTGGCTGCTTTTCCATTAGCCATAGGTTTGCGCTAATTGAAATTACAAAAATAAATGCATTCAATGGAAACTCACATTTTTGATAAAAGGTTTTTGCAGTAGGATGCAGTGGTTTTTCAGCCGTATCAGAATATGTATAGTATTTCACAAATCTGCAATGGAAACATTTTTTCCACGTCACTCGAGTCACGTGATCAACAACTGGATGTTACTACTGGTGGAAAAGATGAAGAAGACGAGAGGAAGTAGTCTTCTTCGCGGTTTGCAGTTTGTTGTTTTTCAGACAATGTGCATTTGGCTCCACCAGATATAAAAAGTTGAAGAATCCATAACTCTTCTGTAAAATCACTCACTGTAATTTTTCCCAAACGCCGCATACGTAGCTGCTCCCAAGTAGGCGGGGCTTGTCGCTCCAACCCCTGAATAAGAGGCCAACGTCTCCTCTGATTGGCTGATAGATGATGAGGGCTGGCTGAATTATGAATATATCTTGTATAACTGTCTATTGCTGCCATGATTTGAATGACTTATTGCGTGAAGGAGCTTATTCATGTGTGATTTTAATTTCATTCCTCATTCATCTTGAGGAAGAATTGCAAAATCATGTTTTTTCAACATCAGCAGAATATAGAAAAAGATTTGAGCCCATTTCGTAATGGAAACACGAGTGCTGTGACTGGAGCCAGATTTGTAAGAAAAATTAGGCAGAGAAAAAAAAAATGGAAGGATTTACCTGCGTTAGATTATCCAATCAAAGTTGTAAAGTTAACAGGATAAGGTCATGTGTCACGCAACGTTTGCAGTTGGATTGTTTGAATCCGAGGTAGAACTATGAGCAATTTCCTAAGTGACATCATGGAAACGTCTAGAGAAATGAGACAAGATATTTGGTAAAGAATTATGGTCCTTCACTGTCTGGTTCAGCCTTCAATACCACTGGAGGTTCCACATATAGATGTTCAAACAGAAGTATAAACACTATTGGATGATCTAGTCCTCATAGTGTTAAGGATGGAGATGTGTTCTGAGTCCCAGAGTGTGAAAATGTGAAATGTGTGAATCACCAAAACAAAAGCAATAGAACTGGTGAAGATGCACAGTGAAGCCAGTAGGAAACTTTACTTTTCCTAATCAGAGAACTAAACAACCTTAGCTGACCTCTTGTCCTTGCAAATCAGCTGATGTCCTCAGGGTTTCCTACTTCATGTTTGAGTCCAACACTGAACCCCGTTGACCAACATTTAAAAAAAAAAAAACTAATTGCAGCTCCATCTGTCAGGATCATGACAGGAGAAATCTGAGAGATGGCTCCCTTCTCTCTGGTGCTGCATTGTGTGACAACATTTTGTCCAAAACATAAAGAACCTGATGAGGAAATCAGAAAACGACTTGCAAACATTTTTAACTCTGCAGATATTTTTAATCTGCCAGATGTCCTTTGTTCCCTATCACAAAAAAAGATAAAATAAATAAAATCATTATAAAAACTCAACAACAAGTTCTGATTTTTAATGACTTTTTAGTCAACAAGGACAGCATGACCTTAAACATCTGAGGAAGGACTGAAATAATTGAAAATGTCACTTGTGTTTTACAAAAATGATCCTGGGATACGCAGCAGAAAGAGCCTTTACTGCCTGAATCAATCATTTAGAAGATGATTAAGTTCAGCTGTGGAGCAAATTTTTGTATTTTTCAAAATTTTGTGGCTCCAGTTGCCTGTTTTACAGGACATAAGAAAAGGGTGGAGAGACAATGTCATGTTCCGTGTTTTTCTGTGTGTTTATTTTGAGTTTTCTGTGTCTGAGTCTCCGTGTTGTCCTGTCTCCCTTTGATTACTCCCAGGTGTTTCTCGCTCCCTAATTACCTCCTGTGTATTTAGTCTCACCTGTGTCTCTGTGTTTTGTCGGGTCCTCGTCGCTTGTCGCGTCGTGTTTGTCTAGTCTGCCTGTGTCTCCAGTTGTGAGCATCTGCCCTGCGCTCCTTTGTGCTGCCTGGTTTTTTGGACTTTGATTTTCATTAAAAACCATCTATTCATCTCGACCTGGATCTGTTGCCTCTGCCTCACCACCAAACCACATGATAGACAAGATGTTCAGCAGAGGTCAGGAATCAAACCTCAGATGGAGGTTTGATGTAGGGAGCCCACTCTCCACCTCCACACCACCTCCCAAACTCAGGTTGATTTAGTGAAATGTTATAATTTGTCACAGAAAATTATTGAGCCTGACAAAGTAATTAATTAAAAGCAGTGCTGTTTTTTTGTATTTATTTATTTGGACATTTAAAATGCAACTTGTGTTTGCTCCATTTATGACAAAAAACAAAACCGTTATTAACAAGTCTATATTTGAATATTAGGTTTTATAAAACACTCCAACACATAGAGCTTTGCACAACTGAAATCCACAAGTAAACAATTCATTTTTAAAATTTATTAGATAACTATAAATACAGCAGTTACATACAGTGACGTACACCCCCATCTATGTGTGGGGAAAATAAAAAGACAAAATTGAGGACGTATTTCTGAAAACTACATAAAGATGAGAAATTAAAAAAAGAACTGAAAAGATAAAATGGTTCTATTATTCAAAATGAAAGCAGCACTGTGACAAATCCTATTTATCTGTGAACAACTAAAGCCCTGCAAACTTTCGGAGTTTACAAAAGCCTAATTTGTTTGAAATCAGCAAGAAAAAATATGTAATTGAACAGCAGCAAACAACTTTTGATTACATATCCTGTGTAACATGAACAAATAAAGAACATCCAACTCTTCTTTCTTGCAGCCTGATGTCTGGACTGGCGGCTCTCGATGCCAAGTGCTCCAGCCGGCTCGGCCTGATCACCGTGTCGTATTATCTCTGGACCACGTTTGTGGCTGTGATCATAGGGATCATGATGGTGTCCATCATCCACCCAGGCGGAGCGGCCCAGAAGGAGGACTCTGAGGACAGCGGCAAGCACATCATGAGTTCTGCCGATGCTCTGCTGGATCTAATCCGGTAAGACACCAACAGTCTGAGCTTCAGAATGGCATCACGGGCCGATGGGAGAGCAGAGACGCAGACGTGACGGCGTCAGAACCGAAGAGGCGCTTTTTGTTCCGTTATTCCGACGGGGTGACAGGCCCTGCTGGTGGCGTGTGATGGATGCACATCAGCAGGAGGAACACAAAGCAGAGGACAAGTAATGCTTGTCAGAGCCTTGGCAAATCAGTGTTCTCAAAGCAATAATCATTAAGTACAAGCAGCATGCAGGCTGAGCTTCAGAATGATACTGATGGGAAGACTGCCTCCACTTATCCGGAGGAAGAAACCTACAGAATGAGTGTTTAAGGGGATGAAACGTGGACACTGACTGAACGAGTCTGAGCGCACATCTTTAGAGAGCTGGTGGATTCAGTCCTCAGGCAGCTACTGCAGTTATGACGTCTACAGTTATTTATTGGGGCAACTGAGGCTCAGTGGAAGAATTCAGAAAGTTGTCAGTTTGATGCATTTTTCCTCCCCTGGGACATGTAGAGGTAACCTCTGAGCAAGGCACTTATCCACCAGTTACCTACCAGTCTACCCACAGCCACCTGAACAACGAACCAGGAAGAATAACTGCTCTGATCTCCTATCATTTCAACCAAAGAAATCTGAGCATTCAGTACATTGTAATAAATTTACAAAGTCTGAAAAACTGCTAGATTTTTAATTCCTCCATAGCAGCACAGTGGAATAGAATAGAATAGAATAGAATAGCTATTAAATATTAATCATACAAATAACCATAAGAGATAAAGTTTACTTAAACTAAGAGTGATGAGGTAATTTAATGTATAACAAGCATGCACATGCAAATATGTTGATCTATAGATAATCTATAAATGAGTGCAGAGAAAATTAGAATGACGTTACTCAGACATGTACACTGTAAAGCCAACTGGTTACAGGCGGAAATGCAGACATCATTATCTGTGTCATTGCACTGCATCCTTACAGCAATAACATTTTGATTTTATTTTTTTGTTTGTTTGTTTTTCTAATATCTATATTTAAGAAAAGCAAAACAATAATGATGATTTGGGGAAAATCCCAGCTTGGACTCTTTCTGCATTGGCGTGAAGAGTCTTTTCTGTGGATGTTCTGGTTCTATCAGATGTGCTTTTGTCCAACTCACTGCATAAAAGTAACTGTAATTTATGAGGGGCCGTTTAGGACAAAATTTACGTTTTGTCTCTCACACACTACCAAAAAGTCTCGCATACTCCAAAAAAGTAGCCACGCACACTCCAAAAAATTACGTTTTGTCTCTCACACACTACCAAAAACTCTCGCATACTCAAAAAAATAGCCTCGCATACTCAAAAAAATTACGTTTTGTCTCTCACACACTACCAAAAACTCACGCATACTCCAAAAAAATAGCCTCGCATACTCAAAAAAATTACGTTTTGTCTCTCACACACTACCAAAAACTCTCGCATACTCAAAAAAATTGCCACGCATACTCAAAAAAATTACGTTTTGTCTCTCACACACTACCAAAAACTCTCGCATACTCAAAAAAATAGCCTCGCATACTCAAAAAAATTACGTTTTGTCTCTCACACACTACCAAAAACTCTCGCATACTCAAAAAAATTGCCACGCACACTCAAAAATTACTCACGCACATTCAAAAAATACTCAAATTGCGTATACACACACTACTAAAATGTCACACACACACACACAAACGTTAACTTTCTCGCTCACATACACTGCTAACAGCTCGCACACACACAGACGTTTATCTCTCACATACACAAGACTAAAGTTGAACACACACACAGTACTAAGACTCGTTTTATGTATGTGTGAGAGCGAGACTTTTTATGAATGTGTGAGAGCGAGACTCTTTATGAATGTGTGAGAGCGAGACTCTTTATGAATGTGTGAGAGCGAGACTCTTTTTGAATGTGTGAGAGCGAGACTCTTTTTGAATGTGTGAGAGTTGTCACGGAAGAGGCGGGGCATAATTTTTGGATCAAACTGTGCATGCGTAGATCCTAAACTATAAGTTTCGATTGTTGACTCACTGTATGTTCTATTACTTAGTATATTTGTGCTTTTAAATATATATAGAACGTTTAACTTTCCTGTAGATTAAATGTGCTATAGAAATAAATGAATCTGATTGATTGATTAAAAATAGCAAAATTGCTGTAGTACAATCTGTCCACTGGGTGCCAGTATTACAGGAATTATTAACCGGCGCCAACTAGTGCCGAAGAAGAAAGAGTTTGCTATACCGAACATGGCTAACTCTAATTCGAAACGAGAGAGAATTGGTCAGGCAGCTGCCATTTTAAACACCATTCTATCTTCTCCGGAGGCAACCAGCACTTTGACAGGCGCATTAAACGATTCAACGACTGCCCGCAGTGCTACAATCTGGCACCCAGTGGACAGATTGTACTACAGCAATTTTGCTATTTTTAATCAATCAATCAGATTCATTTATTTCTATAGCACATTTAATCTACAAGAAAGTTAAACGTTCTATATATATTTAAAAGCACAAATATACTATTACACGTACTCTGCCCTCAATGTTTTCTCAGAATTTTGCCCCCCTAGTCTCTCAAATTGCATCAGATTTTCAGAGATGGAACTCTCTCCCTCTTTCACTAATTGGCAGGATTAATGTTATTAAAATGAATGTTCTACCTAGACTTCTTTTTTTATTTCATTGTATCCCTCTATTCTTGCCTAGACAGTTCTTCAAGTCCCTCGATCAGATGGTTTCTTCATTTGTGTGGAACAATAAGGCCCCCAGATTGAGGCTTTCTCTATTGCAGCAGTTCACCACGAGTGGTGGTCTCTCCTTACCCAATTTTGCAATGTATTACTGGTCTTCACATATTCATAAATTGATTTATTGGCTAAATTCACCTAATCTGATCTGGTGTAAACTTGAAATTCAATCGATTTCTACATCTTTTTCACCTGCCTCAATTATCTATTCATCACTACCAATTAAACTATCCTCTGTTATTACAAATCCTATAGTGCTCTCTACACTTAAGATCTGGTCACAATTTAGGTCCCATTTTAAATTTATGTCTCCCTCTATTAAAATGCCGTTATTAAAAAATCCTTTATTTTCTCCTGCGACCACTAATGTTGGCTACAGAGTTTGGCATGAGAGAGGCATTTGTACAATGAGAGATCTCTACAAAGATGGTCTATTTCTTAGTTTTTCGGAGTTGTCCTCGAAATTTAACCTACCTACTTCTCATCTGTTTCTCTATTTCCAAATTAGACATTGTGTTTCTTCGTTGTTCCCTAATTTTCCAACTCTTCCTGTTGATCCACCATGGGTCGACCTTCTAGTTTTGACACCCAATCTGAAATCACCCCTTTCCAATATATATGGAAAGCTTATGGGAATTGAGCCCGATTCATCGGGTAAAACCAGAACTCTATGGGAACGTGAATTGGGTGTTGAACTGTCTGATTCATGGTGGGATAAAGTTATTCTCAGTATACGTCAAAGCACACCATGTGCCAGATTACAGCTTGTACAGTTTAAAGTGATAAACAGAGTCCACTTCTCAAAATCCCGTCTATCTACAATTTTTCCTTCGATTTTGGACCAGTGTGACAGATGCCAGACCTCTCCCTGCAACTTAAGTCATATGTTTTTCTTTTGCCCGAACTTACAAAAATTTTGGAACTATGTCTTTTCCATACTCTCAGGGGTTTTTGGAATCCAGATCCGAAGCGATCCACTAATTGCCATTTTTGGAGTTCCAGGGACCTCACTTAATCTGTCGCCCCTGCAGGGGGAGGTCTTGGCTTTCTGTTCTCTCCTTGCCAGACGCTGCATTTTACTCTGCTGGAAATCTCCTATATCTCCATCTACTTCACAATGGCTTAATACTGTAAGATCATGCTTAAGGATAGAAAAGATTTTATTAACAGTGAAAGGTAGTTCAGCAAAATTTACTCACAAGTGGGCACCTTTTGTGACATACTTAAAATCTCTGCCTTTATAATGCATATCTTGATGTGACTGACCCATCATGTCATGGGACTAAAATTTACAGAACAATTGAGTAAAGTGTTGTTGCCTTTTAGGCTCTCAATGCCGTCCAACCCCCTCATCCCCCCCCCCTTTTATTTTTTATTTTATTTTATTTTATTTATTTATTTTTTTTATTTTTTTTTTATGTAATTTTACTTATTTGGTCTCGTTTTTGTTATGTCAGTACGGGGATTTGTGTTCGTTGTGTGTTAAAAAAAAAAAAAAAAGAAAAAATCGGAGAAGTCATGTAAGCTTTGCAAAATGTATGTAATATCAATGTATGTATGTTCTCCTGATAAACAAATAAACAAAAAAAAAAAAAAAAAAAAAGCACAAATATACTAAGTAATAGAACATACAGTGAGTCAACAATCGAAACTTATAGTTTAGGATCTACGCATGCGCAGTTTGATCCAAAAATTATGCCCCGCCTCTTCCGTGACAACTCTCACACATTCAAAAAGAGTCTCGCTCTCACACATTCAAAAAGTCTCGCTCTCACACATTCAAAAAGAATCTCGCTCTCACACATACATAAAACGAGTCTTAGTACTGTGTGTGTGTTCAACTTTAGTCTTGTGTATGTGAGAGATAAACGTCTGTGTGTGTGCGAGCTGTTAGCAGTGTATGTGAGCGAGAAAGTTAACGTTTGTGTGTATGTGCGCGAGCTGGTAGTAGTGTATGTGAGCGAGCTGGTAGTAGTGTATGTGAGCGAGAAAGTTAACGTTTGTGTGTGTGTGTGTGACATTTTAGTAGTGTGTGTATACGCAATTTGAGTATTTTTTGAATGTGCGTGAGTAATTTTTGAGTGTGCGTGGCTATTTTTTTGAGTATGCGTGAGTTTTTGGTAGTGTGTGAGAGACAAAATGTAATTTTTTTGAGTATGCGAGAGTTTTTGGTAGTGTGTGAGAGACAAAACGTAATTTTTTTGAGTATGCGAGGCTATTTTTTTGGAGTATGCGTGAGTTTTTGGTAGTGTGTGAGGGACAAAACGTAATTTTTTGGAGTGTGCGAGGCTATTTTTTTGGAGTATGCGAGACTTTTTGGTAGTGTGTGAGAGACAAAACGTAATTTTTTGGAGTGTGCGTGGCTACTTTTTTGGAGTATGCGAGACTTTTTGGTAGTGTGTGAGAGACAAAACGTAAATTTTGTCCTAAACGGCCCCTCATAGTAATTTAGTGCAGCTCATAAGAAACATTTCTTCCTTTTTGTCTCTTACGGGTCTGTAGAACTGCAGTCGCTAACCCAGATCCAAATGTGTTCTTAAACCGTCTGTTTCATGGAGCAATCCTAAAATGCACAACTATGACTGTGGAAGGTGAAATCTATCGGGTCAGATGATCTCCAAACAGGCTATGTCCAATCTCAGGAAACTTCCACAGGATTAAAAAAAAAAAAAAGTCTGGATGTTTATTCACAGATTAATGAGTCGGCCTCACCGAGGCTCAGAGCTTCAATGCATATTTCTCAGGTTTTGGTTGCAAATTTGACTCAACACAGCCTGAAAGTTTGAAACTAATAATGTTCAAGGTGCATCAGCTGAATGAGCCTCCACTCACAGAACACGTAGCATTAGCTGCTGTCAGTCACTGTTTCTCTGGCCTGTTTCGTCCTCTACATTCGTCTTTCTTTGTCAGCCTGACAAGGACGACCAACATGTGAATACTCATGGCCCAGTTCATGGATATGCTGCCGCCTCCTCTGCTCCCCACTCACGATCTAAAACCATAACAAACCATGCTTCAATAACAAACTGTGCTTCAAAAAAAAATCTTGAGTCTGTTAAAAACTCATGGTTCATCATGAAAAACAGGAAGTTCACTGAGTTTTCAACCCCCTGTCCTGATTTTATCAGCCAAACTATTTCTAACTATTTCCGTGTTGGTTGGAATTCCACCCGACACCGAGTAGAAACAAAGAAGATCAAGGCCGTTGCTTCCTTCCCCCAGGAGAGTTAGCTATATGGAGTTGATCATCTTACCAAAGGATCATGGGAGACTCAATGACCACTCTAAATCCCTGCCAGTACTTGCTTGTTTTATTGCTTCAGTTGCCACATCAAAGATTGTCCGTAAATATCTTTTTTATTGTCTTACATTAATCTGAGTTAGCTCACCATCAATACAGCACTAAAGATTAAGGACGGCTGTCTGAGGCATGTAAGGAGAAATCCATGAGGGCATTACTGTCCATCTGCAGTGTGCTTAAGAACACATGGATAAACCACAAGACAGATGGAGCTGCATGTTGATGGAGCATGAGATCATATTTTGGGTTACTGTTGGCAGTAAAAACCAGTTTGTTTCTAATAGGATTGTTTTGAATTAACAGAAGAAATACTGGTCACTCACTATGCATGTAATTATGTTTGATGCACACATGATGACAATTAAAGGAAATTAGCACCTTGTATATACTGATAAACGCAACACTTATAACAACCTGTTTCATTTAAGAAAATTGATAAAAGGAAATAAATATTCACTACAGCGACAAAATTATTCACTTCTCTGCCTTCAAATTCACACAAGCTTAAGTGATATTCTTAATATTTAGGGTTGAATTTGAAGTTGGCCTGTCCATCCCTGAGGTTTAGAAGTTTGTTCATGGGAATATCTGACCGATGCTGGACAAGAAGGCCTCCATTTGAAATGTTCCGGAAGGTAATTTGACAGACTTGTCCATCTGTCTGCCACACAGGTGAAATGTCTCCACTGCTCTAAAGTCCAGCTGACATAACTAACAGTTGACTGTGAAATATTTATGAAGACAGAAAGAAATTGAAACTGAAAAATAGCTTGTTTGTTTTTTTTCACTTTCAAATTTTTTTGTTCAGTTTCAGTTTCCATTTTTTTAAGAAACCTTATGGCCCCAATTTAGCACTGTATATGTTTATCATTTATTAAACACATCTTATCTCCACTCACAGAACCACAGTTGATTAGCAGGAGGAGATCATCTTCCAGCAGCTTGTATTTTATGAACATCTTTGGTTTTTAAATGAGGTACTAAACTTTATAAATGCATGGTCAACACTGCTGCTGACTCCACTCTGGAACTGGCATTGACTGCCATCTTGTTCAGACCTTGTAAGCTGTGGAGACTCTTTTCACTGAACACAAATTAGGTTTTTCATTAAAACTAGATGTTTTCTTCATATTTTAAGCTCAGCTCAGTTTAGTCTGGGCTGAAGAGAGACTTTCTCTGATGTTCTCAGCTAAAGTCGTAGCTTCTAGTTCTTCCGCCGCACAACTTCAGCTGCAGCAGGCAACTAAACACCAAAGGAAATGTTTATTGAAGAGTGATTTGGATTGCCTGACACCAGCTGAACATAATCTACACCAGGGGCGTCAAACTCAAATACACAGTGGGCCAAAAATTTAAATTGAACAAAGCCACGGGCCAAGGTTGAACATTTTATAAATAAATATTGAACAAGCAAGGCTTATATAACTTAAAATGCAGGTGTGCATAATTGAGTTGCTAAAAATAATAATAAAACATATAAATGGCATATTTAATCAAATTTAAATAAAAATGGAATGCCTCCTTTCTGAGATAAATGTCAAAATTTGCTTCGTACACAGACTAATAAATTTGAAAATAAAATAACATAACAACTATGAATAAACCATTCAGGCCTTGGAGTAACAAGAAAAGGTGCATAGAAAACTTATTTATTGCTCATTTTGCGACACACTGATCTACTCTGATGCAGCCAAGCCAGATATCTGGCATCTTTTCTTGGATGCCAGTTCATCAATGTCGGGGCTCAGAGTTTGAGCTGAGGAAACCTTCATTATCGAACAAAGATGTTCGTCAGTCAGAGGTCTCCTGTGAGACGTTTTCGTCATCTTCACTGAGGAGAAAAGTTGCTCCCATACATATGTAGACAGATATTCTGTCTCCCACCTGTCCAGAAAAGTTCTATTTTCTGTCTTTCTTTTTGCCATTTTTTGGTGGGGTAACACAGTGACGGCTGTAGTTTGAGGTCGCAGTGAGGTTTGGGGGAGAGATGCGGGGTGAGCCGGGGCTTTCACCGAAGGAGTGCGCAAGAAGACGGATCACCACCTTCCTAATACATCCATGTCCGATACCATAAGTGCTACTGACACAGAGGAGGAGGTGTGTCTGTCTCTGTCCTGATTGACGCGCCAAAAAAAAACAGCAGAGCATCATGGGATTTGTAGTATAAGCGGTGAATGGGGCGTCACAGCGTTGCCACCGTATAATACCGGCGGGCCGGCTCTAATATTAATTTGAAATTGCCTCGCAGGCCAAATATAATTACACTGCGGGCCAAATTTGGCCCGCGGGCCAGAGTTTGACACCTATGATCTACACAGTGGAGTGTAGTTTTATTAGCCCAGGGAGACGGAGTGAGAGACCTTTTGTAAATTAGTTCATTTTAATCAGTTTTCTGTCAGATGAATTACGTCTCTTTGGAGCAAGTTCACAGTTGTTAACTCAGTGTTGTCTTATTTTGTCCAAATCACTTAAAGACTCTTTAAGAATCTGCTTGATATGTCTCATTGAAGTTTCATGTGCATAAAATTTTGGAGCACAAAAATGTAGCCATAATTGTAAACTGTAAAAAAGATTAACATAATAAAACTTCACTACAGAAAGAACCAAGTTGCTTTAGGGTTGTGTTTTTTTTGTTTGTTTATTTATTTTTTACATTTTTCCTTCTTTTTCTTTCTTTACAGAAATATGTTCCCATCAAATCTGGTCCAGGCCACTTTTCAGCAGGTAAGATCCAACAGAGTTCTTTAAAGGTACAGGACAGGTACAAATGTTCCTCTGTCAATTGTAGATTTATTTATTTTTTTTTTAGTTTAAATAAATACATTAACAATAACTAACTATTGGAAAGAAAACTTCATAAGTATGTGAGAAACTGATAAAGTCAGACTGAACATGGCTTTAATACATAATAACAGAAGAGGTGAAATACAACAAATCAACCTGGTAAAACCAGAGGTTGGAAGATTTTAGGACATTTCCAAGTTGGAAACATAAAACCATAGAAATTAACAGGAGTTTAGCAAAGTTAATAGAAATATATGGGATTAAAAGGGAATAAAACTGGAGTATGAAACACTGAAGGGTGACTTATAACAGGAATTTTAAATACTGATGGGGATAAAACAGCAAATTCTTGGCTAAAACAACCAGGTTACATCCAGTCATATGTGCCTGAGTCTAAAGGTCAATAGGCAAGAGGCACACCATCAGTCCATTACAGTAATATCATATGAAAATGTGTCCAGGCTGTCCATAGCATTACCTAGCACCATTTAAGCAGTGAGGTCAAGAGTTGAAAAATATTTTATTCAATATTTATGTTTTTGTTGTTTAACACTAGGACTACCAGGATTTTGAGAAATTCCTATCTCTACCAAGAGGGGCCAAATTGGGTATCTTCCTAGAGCTACCGAGAGAGGGCCAAACTGGGTTATTAGCATCCAAATGTGGCCAAACTGACGACTCTGAATGGTCTAATTAGCATCCATGTAGATGAGCAGGGGGGAGGAGAGCCAAACTCACTACATCAACTTTCACGCTCAATACACAGCAGTTAAAGTCACCTTCTCCCCACTCCCCAATTCAACATTTAGGCGTATGCTCACATTTTATACATATAAAAATGACTGCAAACAGACGTGCAATTGCACTGTTTCTCTTAATTTTAAAACATTTCAGTGGATAATTATGTAAATGGAATAGAAGATAATTTATTTTTAAGATTTGTTACTCAATTTTTACCATTTGCATGTGAAAAAGGCAGAATTTTGTGTTTCATAGACTCAAGTGAAATAACCAGGCAGGTTTCCAGTAATAAATTATAGTCCACAGCTTGTGAGCATAGTATTATAAATATAACCATCACAATCCCTCTTCTCTTTAGTTCTTTATAAAGATTATACAGCATAAAGTGAATGTCCAAACACTAGGGCACTAGAGAACGCAAACTCTACAGAATAAATCCAAGGCTACGATTCAAACTGGAGATCTTTTTTTCCAAGGAGACATTGGTAATTACCACACCGCTGTGCTGCTTCTGTGTAACTTTGTATTTACTGATATTGTACATGAAAAATGTTTGAAATGTATCTTTGTTCAATGCATTTGTGATTTTTTTTTCACAAGTGAATTGGATAAAATACACAGCAATCTTCAGCATAAGATAGCTCATCTTCTCCACAAGTTGAAAAAAATTGCATTTCCTTTCCCACTTATAACACATTGGCATGTGATGTACAAGATATTGAGAGTGGATTTGCACACATCTGCCACAGGTTCCCAAAGTTTCAGGAGAATTGGGGTAAATTCACACCAGCCCTCTTTAGCCCACGTTAATACTCTTTTTCATTTGCCTAGAAAATTTGGTTGATTTAGGGAGGTGTGAATGTGTACTCAAACTCTAATGCGGACCAAAGAAGTGAACTCTGGTCCTCCTAAAAGCCTAGGTCTCGGTTCAGCTGAAGTGAACTGTAGTGCGGTTTGAATGTATACGTGAATGCCAAGTGGTCCTGAGACCGCTCCAAAAGCAGGAAACGCACTACAGCAGAGGGTACTTGTGTGAAAAACAACATTCTCCATAGTTTGATGCCTCATCCCCGACTCATGCTGAGCAGATTTTGTTGAACAGTGTTTGTTTTTTCACATTTACCCAAAGACAAAATAAACATCCAACAACAGCTAAAATCTGAGGCCACCCCACTTTTGCTTACATTTTTAAGAATCAAGTTGTGCTTAGTGTCTTGTTCAGATTTTGTTCTGTCATTTCCTTCAGTGATTCTTAGTGCAGCATTTTCACAGGCAAGAGGATAAACAAGTTGCTAATGGGGTTTCATTTGTTTAACACAATGCAGTGTGAAAGCATATCTTATCAACTTAAAATGTAACAGATGTTACAATTTTGAATGTAATGATTATCATGACATGTAAACAAAAACAGAGTCACGTCAGATTTTAGCAGTTGTATGACTTCATTTTTATCTTTGGCAAAAGACTACCAGCAATTCCTCCCGCTAGCGCAAGACATGCACATTTGCTTTGGTTTATTTATCCAGAATGCTTTGACCTACAATTCACGTTTTGCTTTTGGAATGGTATTCACTTTGCTTGGCACATACTTATGCATTCAAACCACACCTAATAACCCTGGTTATTAGGTAGACCAGAGTTTGCTTTTCGATTTCTTTATGGTTCCATGTCATAAATGCCGGGGGTTATTTCTGTGTTTTTTATAGAGATAAGAATAACATTGATGCTGTGTAAAAGATCGACAGCTTGTTGAGTATTTAAACCTACAAAACCAACAGCTGAAGAGGCAGTCAACAGACGGGGGTGAGGATGCATGCAGTGTGATAGGCTTAGACGTTGACAATTGTTGAAAGGATGTAGATGACCTGCATGGAACAAGTACTCTTAGTTTTCCTGCTAATTACTCTCTGATTCCAACTGAACACACCTGGAAGATGGCAGCTAACATCCTTTCATCGACATCATTAAATTGACTTTTCACCATAGTGTGCTGTGAAACCCCAGTCCTCTATTGCAATTTCAGAGAAGAAATTATAGAAAAGACCATAACCATCCACCAGTCACTACAACAGCTTATTACTAAATAATTAATATAGGCTAGTGGACAGACATTTCTGCCTATTGTACACATTTAAAATCAATTAAATGGTGCAGTTGTTGTTGCTTGTTAGGTTAACAACTGACCTAACAAAACGTATGCAGTAGATCATGAACAGTTTATTAGCTGATAATTTAACCACTAAGAAAAGACATTTAATTTTGTTGTAAAGTTTGCAAAAAAAAAAGCCGTAAACAAAGGATGCAAAATATACAAAGTTTTAGAGCGCATCTGCTATTAAACTGGTTAACATGTTGTTTAAAAAAGAAAATTGAGAGTCAAGACAAGATACTAGAGGGACAAAACTTAGAAAACAACATCAGGATTTGTTGTAAGAATTACCATGCAAAGAGAAACTATGCATGGGACTTGAAATATACTGCATTTGGGTTGAAGCAGCCGATACCACAGAAAGGATTGCACAGAAAAAGCATTAGCAATTAGCATCCCTGTAGATGAGCAGGGGGGAGGAGAGCCAAACTCACTACATCAACTTTCACGCTGATTGTCCTTGGAACAGGATAGTAATGGCCTTATTTACATAACAAAGGCGCCTCTTCACACCCTCTCTTGGAGGGCCAAACTGGCCCCTCTCTGGTAGCTCTAGGGACAGGGCCAAACTGGCCCCAAACTGGCCCCTCTCTGGTAGCTCTAGGGACAGGGCCAAACTGGCCCCTCTCTGGTACCTGGACGAAGATTCCCATTTTGGGAATCTTTGGTAGTTCTAGTTCTAATTGGATTGCCTGGCAGATCCAGAAAGCCGCTGTATGACAGTGAAAGTCCCAAAGGAGTTACAATTACATGGAGAAATCTGCATTTCAAATCAGTGAACATGAAAATGGGCTTTACATACATTTAGCAAATACGCATTGGCCTCTGCAATTACTGAAAGAGCAGATTTGACAATGGCTTATATTGACAATATTTTAAGCTCTGGTAGGTTTAAAATAAATTAACCTCTCATGACTGTAGCACAGTTGCACAACATTGAATTGAGTACATTTAATGTCAAATGGATGGTTCTGCAGCAACAAGGTACTGTGATCAATTCCTGGTTGGAGCTCTTCAGTCCGGACCTTGCATAATTTCTATGCATTGGTGGAGCAATGTTTAGTTAACTAGAGGTTGTAAACTACTTTAAACTTTAAGTGGACGTTTATAAAGGTTCCTCTTGTTTGTCATTTGTTGCTCTGTAGTGGATTGGTGAAAATCTTTCTCGATCACATTCAGATTGAGACCTTGCCTATTCTTTATAGACTGTCTAGACTCTTGTGTCATCTCTTATTCTGTCCTCTCTTCAGCTCAGGTGTTCAATAGGAGGAATGTTGACTTTATTTTGAATCACTATCATTCTTTTCTTGCATAGTTCAAAAGATCTTGATTTAAAATGGTGTGTTTCGAAGTGTTCCCAGCAACCTTCCGACCAAAAATGGCATAACAGCACAAGTATTCGTCTCCAAAATATCCAGTATGGCCTTGTTGGGCTGATATGCACAAGTGCCAAATGAATACACCGCTGTTTTGTTTAAACAGCAGTGTATTTATATCCTTTACACAAATTTAGGAAATCAAAACAGACACAGGCAAATAATATTCCTAACTCCAAAGTCAATGGATAAAACACAAGATCAATTTCAGAGTTAAAAACACCAAAATAAACATTATTAAAACTTTCCTATATATATAAAAACTGCAGCAGGTACAATTTCTAAAAAAACAATTGGTCTCTCTAAATTGTCCTAAGTGTGAAGGTGTGTGCGCAAGGATAAGTGTGTTAGATGATGATGGATGAATATTTGTTAAAAGTGTCTGACAGTAAAATATGAAACAGAGGATCTGTGAAAATTCCTCTGACTCTGCTGCTGTCCAGAAACAACCAATCAGAACCAAAAGACAAACTTTGGTTCTGATTGGTTTCTAATGCGTTGAATGTGTCTCAGCACATTCAACACATTAGACTACTAATGTACTGCAGCCATGCAATTGGCAGAAATACAACCTAACATTATATCATCATTATTTATAGAATGATTTAGAAAACAAAATGCTATACAGATTTGTCAAAACTATTTCGACCCATATTAGAACTTTGCATTCATTTCCCTTCATTTTAGTTGCTGTGATTTTGCTTAACACAGACATTTTCCCTAACCCTATCTAAAACTTAATTCACATTTTACCTCTGAATGTTACCCCTGACTCAAAGCAATGAGTCCATCATATTAGGACCAGGCTTTGGTCCTAATATGATAGAACCAATATGACACAGGACATATAATGGTGCGTTCACACCAAACACGTTTTGAGAGTCAGGCGCATCTGATTTACATTCAACATCTATGTGGAGGCGCGTTTGGAGCGCCTAGCGGCCGTTGGGAGCATTTGACATCAAACGAGTCCATGGCATCCAACACTCCACATAGACTTTGAATGTAAACTGGACTCACCTGACCCTCTATAGGAGTTTGATATTAATGCATCATTAGAATATTCAGTTCCATTGGTAACAATGACATCCGCAGTGATGTCATAACTATGATATCACAAAGGAATCTCTCTCTTGACTGTAGCTCACAGACAGTGTTTTCTCAGACCTGTTCCACAGTTCTATCGCGACAGATCACTCTTTAGAGCACGTTCGAAATTAATCCTTTCAGAGAAGAAATAATTTACCAGAATATAGATATGAAGCAACAACAGAATACTTGTGAACATGAAGCTTTTCCAGCTGAGCTTTCATGGATTGAAATGATGGAGCAAAACATCCAAGTCGACTACGACGAAATCCTTGTTTTTGACGATGACAGCGAGCCGGAAGATGAATCATCGGAGATCCAGGGTGAACCAAGTCCTTCCGGCGACTTTGAGAGCCCAAGATCATTGGAAGTCGAGCAGAAAACAACTCCTTCTGCTGGCTTCGAGATCACCCCCTTAGTGGAAGACGAGGAAGAGTCTAGCCAACACGTCATCAATCTCACAAAGCAGGTAGACGATCTTAAAGAAGAACTGCAGAGTAAGATTTTTGAACTCCGTGAGGAAAGAGACAAAAGGATTGCATGTCAGGCTGAAGTGAAATCACAGCAGGAGGAGATTCATAAGCTGCAAAAAATGTTGGAAAGAGAACGTCATCTGCAAGTCAAACGTGAAGGTGAATCAAAGAGCATTCTTCAACAGCTGGATCACTTCAAGAGGGAGGCAGAAAAATATGAATCCCGCAATAAAGGTCTGATTGAAGTAATGATTGAAGGATACAAAGAGAGACTTAAATTTGAGGAACAGATCAAAACTCACACTGAGCAAGCTTCCAAAATCAAAGAACAGGAGGAAAAAGTGAAATCATTGCAGGGTCAGGTTGCAGACCTGAAGATAAAGTTGAAACTTGCTCTGGAAAACAACCATCCGAGAGTCTCCACCCAACCAGAGGTCCCCCTGCAAAAAGAAGACTCCCTGCAAACAGAAGAGACCAAGGAAAGACAGACCTCCAATCCATCAGGGAGGTCCGAGGAAAGATGGACCTCCAATCCATCAGGGAGGTCCGAGGAAAGACGGACCTCCAATCCATCAGGGAGGTCCGAGGAAAGACGGACTTCCAATCAACCAGGGAGGTCCGAGGAGAAGCAGACCTCCAATCAACCGGGGAGGTTCGAGGAGAAGCAGACCTCCTATCAACTGGGGAGGTCCGAGGAAAGACGGACCTCCAATCCATCAGGGAGGTCGGAGGAAAGATGGACCTCCAATCAACCAGGGAGGTCCGAGGAGAAGCAGACCTCCAATCAACCGGGGAGGTCCGAGGAAAGATGGACCTCCAATCAAACGGGGAGGTCCGAGGAGAAGCAGACCTCCAATCAACCGGGGAGGTCCGAGGAAAGATGGACCTCCAATCAAACGGGGAGGTCCGAGGTAAGATGGACCTCCAATCAAACGGGGAGGTCCGAGGAAAGATGGACCTCCAATCAACCAGGGAGGTCAGAGGAAAGACGGACCTCCAATCAACCAGGGAGGTCCGAGGAGAAGCAGACCTCCAATCAACTGGGGAGGTCCGAGGAGAAGCAGACCTCCAATCAACTGGGGAGGTCCGAGGAAAGATGGACCTCCAATCCATCAGGGAGGTCCGAGGAAAGATGGACCTCCAATCAACCAGGGAGGTCCGAGGAGAAGCAGACCTCCAATCAACCGGGGAGGTCCGAGGAAAGATGGACCTCCAATCAAACGGGGAGGTCCGAGGAAAGATGGACCTCCAATCAAACGGGGAGGTCCGAGGAAAGACGGACCTCCAATCAACCAGGGAGGTCCGAGGAAAGATGGACCTCCAATCCAACAGGGAGGTCTGAGGAAAGATGGACCTCCAATCCAACAGGGAGGTCTGAGGAAAGATGGACCTCCAATCCAACAGGGAGGTCCGAGGAAAGATGGACCTCCAATCAATCAGGGAGGTCCGAGGAAACATGGACCTCCAATCCAACAGGGACATCCGAGGAAAGATGGACCTCCAATCAAACATCGAGGTCCATGCGACCAACCTCCACTGGTTGCATGGAGGGGCTTCGTGTTGGCGTTGGCCTGAAGGCCAGTCTAAGCCCAGCTCGGCCTTTACGCCGACCCACACCCAGGTGGTACTAACCTGGATAACAATCCAAACCCAGGTTTTGCCAACACTGGGCATTATGAAAATTCAATGTTTTACACAAATTTAGGAAATCAAAACAGACACAGGCAAATAATAATCCTAACTCCAAAGTCAATGGAGAAAACACAAGGTCAATTTCAGAGTTAAAAACACCAAAATAACCATTATTAAAACTTTCCTATCTATAAAAACTGCAGCTGGTAGAATTTCTAAAAAATTAATTGGTCTCTTTAAATTGTCCTAAGGCAGCGCTTCTCAATTCCAGTCCTCAGGCCCCCCTGCTCTGCATGTTTTAGATGTGCCTCTATACCAGAACAGCTGTTTCAAATGATTTCGTGACCATCAAGTACTGCAGAAGCCTGTTAATCACCCATTATTCAATCCAGGCGTGTGGCAGAAGGGAAACACCTAAAACATGCAGGCAGGGAGGGCGTGAGGACTGGAATTGAGAAACACTGTCCTAAGGTGTGAATGTGTGTGCGCAAGGATAAATGTGTTCGTCTCCAAAATATCCAGTATGGCCTTGTTGGGCTGATATGCACAAGTGCCAAATGAATACACCGCTGTTTTGTTTAAACAGCAGTGTATTTATATCCTTTACACAAATTTAGGAAATCAAAACAGACACAGGCAAATAATATTCCTAACTCCAAAGCCAATGGATAAAACACAAGATCAATTTCAGAGTTAAAAACACCAAAATAAACATTATTAAAACTTTCCTATATATATAAAAACTGCAGCAGGTACAATTTCTAAAAAAACAATTGGTCTCTCTAAATTGTCCTAAGTGTGAATGTGTGTGCGCAAGGATAAGTGTGTTAGATGAATATTTGTTAAAAGTGTCTGACAGTAAAATATGAAACTGAGAATCTGAAAATTCCTCTGACTCTGCTGCTGTCCAGAAACAACCAATCAGAACCAAAAGACAAACTTTTGGTTCTGATTGGTTTCTAATGCATTGAATGTGTCTCAGCATATTCAACACATTAGGCTACTAATGTACTGCAGCTATGCAATTGGCAGAAATACAACCTAACATTATATCATCATTATTTATAGAATGATTTAGAAAACAAAATGCTATACAGATTTATCAAAACTATTTCGACCCATATTAGAACTTTGCATTCATTTCCCTTCATTTTAGTTGCTGTGATTTTGCTTAACACAGACATTTTCCCTAATCCTAACCCTATCTAAAACTTAATTCACATTTTACCTCTAAATGTTACCCCTGACTCAAAGCAATGAGTCCATCATATTAGGACCAGGCTTTGGTCCTAATATGATGGAACTAATATGACACAGGACATATAATGGTGCGTTCACACCAAACACATTTTGAGAGTCAGGCGCATCTGATTTACATTCAACGTCTATGTGGAGGCGCGTTGAGGGCCGATGTGGCCGTTTGACGCGTCAAGAGAGTCCATGGCGTCCAACACTCCACATAGACTATGAATGTAAACCAGACTCGCCTGACGCTCAAAACGTGTTTGATGTGAATGAACTATTAGAATGTTCAGTTCCATTGGTAACAATGACATCAGCAGTGATGACATCACTCTTTGATGCATCAAAAGAATCTATTTGCTAGAGAAGTCTACCAGCGACACACCTTGTTTTTGTATTAAAAAAAATTTAGATGTAAAAAAAATTCGGAGGTGAACAAGCAGGCATCATAATTTGGAAATGGTGTTTGAAGCCAACAGGCAGGTTTAAGGACGGAGCAATTGGTGCGCACCCCGTCGTGCCCAGTACAACGCTTCAACTACAAACTATAAACCTAGCTTAATTCCTCTTTACAGTCATTGTTACTGGTGCATAAAAAAACTTTATTTACAATAAGGAAACAATGTTTAGCCTGGTGGGGGGCAAGTAAAGCATGGTGGCCCGCCAGGGTTATAGTACACTGAGTACACTGCATTGGCTATGCGCCCTTATAGTTGCCAATTTATTCATAGAAACAATCAAATTAATTTGATTATAAATTAATTTATAATTATGCACCTTTATTTATTATACCAGAATACTCAGCAAACCTTGGTTGTTGTGGCTGTTTCCCCCAAATTTACTCTTGGTTGGTATTTTTAAAGTGTTTAATGATCTTTACAGAATCTTGGTGACCCTCATAACACCAATCCTTGCTACAGTTCCCGATGTTTAAAACGTTTCAGCTTTTCTGACTGTTTGTCGGGCGAGTTTAGGCAAATATCTTTCATAAGTTATTTATTGACTTATGAAGAGCATTTGCTTTACTTGAAGGTTGTATTTTCTTGTTTTTCTCATTTTGAAAAGTGGATGAGGGACATTGTACTGAGGGTCATAGCTATATTTCAGGAAATAACTAAATGATTAATTACAAGAACGGTTGCATTGATTTATTTTACCATTAGGGATGCCAATATCCGAGACATTTTTGTAGACGTGATTCCTTTTTAATTTTTACTGTGAGCTAATACAGCTGTGATAAAGATGAATTTTATGCCTTTTTGCACATCTTTACCAGCCGTCGCTGTTATTGTGAGGAACGCTATATTCAAAGAAACATCAGGTTGTGTAGAAGTCCAATATGTTTCCTCCACTCTGCATTTCATTTGCTTTATCTGCTGAAAGCTCCATTGACAAACTGCTCTGAATGTGCAATTTCATGCTGCAGTTTACCAGGTAGCTGCAGGTGTTAAATCAGAGAGGGTTTCAAATCCTTTCCATTAATATTCAACTTATACCCTTTATGTTCTGATTTCTTTCATCGTTCTACGTCTTCACCTTGCAGCAAGAACAGCATGACTCAGAATGAAGAACCTCCTGTGGCTGAAAAGCTTGTTTGACCCAACCCTTGAGAAAAGCCATTTAGCAGTGGAATTAACAGTTTTCTTCTTTAAAAGGCTAAACTGAGCTTTGCTCTGCTATGTTATGGACATTAATTTGGCTTAGAAGCTCAGTGTGAGTGATGTAAGTCAACTTTCTATGGCTATCTCTAGGGTGTCAATTGTTTGAAAAATTGATTTGTTTTGAGAGGCATTAGTATTCAGCCTAAAGACACACTCAGCTACACAATTTTTGAAAAAAAGAAAAGGAATCCTGAAGGAAAACGTGTAGCCAGGTGTTACAACATGAATTCTGTGCAGATTTTTGAAAATGTATTAGTATTTTAAGACACAGCATGTTTGCTGCGAGGGTCATTCATCTATGTGAGAAACATTAAGGATTTCAGTGCATGTAGACGGATGTAGGGAAGTCCAATTAACTTTGTTGACTTTTTGCTTTGATTGGGATTCCAATTGGATTATAAAACTATTTAAGGGAAAAACCCAGAGCTGAGAAATTAGGACAAGACACTGACATATCTCATGCATGGATAAAACAGCCAGATCACTAAGCTAGCAATTGGTGTTGTTTGTAAGCATAAAGTTAATCCAGTACGAAAATGCTCTCTGACAATGTATATAGCTAATGTGTCCTACCAACCTCAATAGAGTAAGAAGTCACATTACAGAAAAACCCCCATTGATATGCCCTTCAAGAACCTTTACATTTTTCAATGATATGAAAAATTTATTTGTCTTTTAATGAAGGATTTCATTGCTAACTAATATTTCCTTACTTGCTTAATTTGTTTTGGTGTTCTGTTTTAGTAATCCTCTGCTAATTTAAGTATTGCATACGTTATAGAAATACATTTATGTTTATTAGTTAGCAAATCTGGCAAAACTGGGTGTAACTGTAACTTTTACATGTCATCAAAGGGCTTCAAAAAATAATCTTTTATATGTGCTGAATATGGATTATTGGATCTGCCAGCTTTCATAGGAGGCACCTTACATTACCTTTAGACCTGTGGTGGTTTGAAGTAAATCTGCTAAAATTCTAAAGGAGAGGCTCAAACTAAAGCTCTGCTTACAACCTCTGTTGAAAAGCAATGTTTTTAATTCAGCTGTTTGTCAAAATATCACCTTAGTTTCCAGTTCATTCCAGTTGGAATGCTTCAGAAAATGTCCCGGAAATCCATTTGTATGTTTTGGTTCAAAAAAATCTTAACACAATTTACTCAACCTCATGAAAAGTGTCACTGTCTCCCCTGACAACAGTACCAAACACGGAGCCAGCTCATCATGAAGCCGAAGCCGACGGTGAGTCAGGCCCAGTCAGAGTCCACCACGCGGCGGCCGCTCATCTACGGCATCCAGGACGATAACGGCAGCGACATCCAGAACTTTGCTCTTGACCTCACCCCGCCTCCGGACGTGCTGGTGCGCACTCGTGAAGGAACGAGTGACGGAATGAACGTCCTCGGGATCGTTATCTTCTCGGCCACCATGGGTACGTGTTCCAACTGTGTTTGGAATTTGGAACCGTTTCAGAATGATGTGCTTTTGACATCCCGTTGTTTTGACAGGCATCATGTTAGGAAGAATGGGCCCCAATGGAAGCGCCTTGGTCAACTTCTGCCAAAGTCTCAATGAAGCGGTTCTTAGAATTGTGGCCATTGTCATATGGTGAGGACCTTTAATGATACTTATACTGTACATACATATACTGTAAGTAGAAGTTCTGTTGAAGCTTGTTACATATTTGTTTACATGTTCTGTTTATTATGAGACAGATAATCTGTGAAAAAATTTAGCTCCTCTGCCTTGTCCCAGTGCTCCCAGTTCTAACTAGAAACAACCAATCAGAGCTAGGAGGCCGGTCTTAGCGCCTCCTAGCTCTGTGCCATGAATGCTAAGACTAGCTAGCATGGCCACCAATGACGGCAGATAAACGGTTTTCCTGTAATGGTAAGTTGTTTCTCTGCCACATTTAGCAGTGCTTTCACTAGAGTTTTTGACAGCACTAAGACCCTCCCCCTGGCTCTGATTGGTTGTTTTGGTTCTGAAATGGTGCATTTCTTCAGGAAGCGATAGTATCTCAGGGAGGAAGTGGAAGAGCTCGATTGATTCTCACAGATTATCTGTCTGTCGTGACAAGGTGACAGGTTTAACAAATATGCAAAAAAAACCTCCTTTTTAATAAAAGTTACATACTGCAGCTTTAAAGCTTCGTGTTACAGAAAGTACAGAGAAAACTGAACATTGAAACATGTTTTGTTTAAATTTCAAAGAAAAAGATTAAGCAGATTTTAGTGAATAATTCATCAAGGACATTATTCATAATAATTCTTGACATGAACTGAATTCAATAGAGCCATCTACAGCGGACATCATAATAGAAACTGAATAGCAGCAACTGAGACCAATAGGAAGAGAAGGTAATATTTTATTCAGCTACATAGAATGGAAATATTCTACTGGTTTTTCATTATCCATGAAGTTATTGCATTATAAAACTTTTTATGTTGAGTAGCTACATTATATCTATTTATAAACTGGTGGTGCACAAAATAGCTCTATCAAGATTTCTTCAGTACACTTAATGAATCAGTGAATGAATCAGTGATACATTCATTCATATTTCATCACAGTGCAGAAAATGCAAACGAGTAAAACACAAGCTCAGAACAAGATGAAATAAAGGGATGGATATTACTATATGACCAAAAGATTGCTAACACAGAAGCAAGACGGTGTTTCTTTTACAAGTGGTTGCTGAGTGTCCTTGTCTTCCAAGGTCTACGGTGACTTGCTATTGTTGCAGTGTGTTGGGGTCTTGGCAGTGCATTGTGGGACGGGCTGGAAAAACCTGCTGTGCATTGTGTTTCAGCGCTACATTCACTAAAAACAATATGCAGCTGGAGGATTCAGCTCCGGGTCTACATATGAAAAACAAACCTTTTATTGACTCATCTGTTCTTTTAGTTGAACCTAAAAGCATTTCTTCCCATTAAGAGGAAAAAAGAAAATTGCCTGTGGTTGAGTCTGTGCAAAACAATGCCTTCATCTGCATCCTCTCATGTTGCAGATGAACTAAATTTGTTAGTCATAACCATGATTGTTAAAATGAATGCGCTGACTTTTTTGGGCATGACTTTGTTAGGTTCAGAATTGCAGAACCTAATGATATTTGCTCACTGCTGTATTAAGCACATGTCGGTATTCCTTAAAAACTGCTTTTCATTTTTTGTGGCATAGATTTTCATCCATACTGGCTGCGTTTCCAGTTCCCATAAAATTGCACAAACTGAAAGTACAAAAGTAAATTTGCTTATTGGAAACAGCAATTTAAAACAAACTTGCTTTCCAATTAAATGTTTTTGCGCTAGAATGAGGTGGTTTTTCAGCTGTAACAAAATAAATGCATTTCACAAAACTGCAATGGGAACACTTTTCTAATCACACGAGTCACAAGATAAACAGCCGAATGTTACTACTGGCAGAAAAGATGAAGTTGTCAGGAAGCAGTAAGACGATGATGGTTTGGTTTAGTTTTTTCCAGAGCTCTCACAGCTTCACACGGTTCATAAAACATTGTGTGTCATTTGAACGTGTTGGATCTCCCACAGCAGTACCATTAGTGTCTCCATAGCTCTTCTGTAAAATTGCTGGCTACAATTTCCCCAAAACACCGCAAGTAGGCGGGGCCTGAATAAGATGATTCCTCTGATTGGCTGTAGGGTAAAAGCTACAATTCTTCCAGATTCTGATGATCGGTTTAAACTTCAGCACATCAACATCACCACATGTAGATCCCTAAATGCATTGAATTTCTACCATTGTCACATGAACATGTGTACCTAATAAAGTGCCATTAGAGTGTGTAAATGAGAAGAAAAAGAAAATTGCAAAATAGTCTTGGAATCAACAAATGAGATGTCCCACCCACAGCAGTGGCATCAGGGTTCTGCTGCAACCTTTAGCTTGTAGCTTCATCCAAACATAAAGCAACAACGAACAAGGTCATGGAGAAACAGCATTGAAAAAAGTTGCGCAAAACAACCAAACTGTGTAAGTAATAAGAGTTAAAACATTATAATTACCTTCACACTGAAGGTTTCATTAATAAAAGATCCAGACATTTTCCTAAACCTTGTGTGGTTGTGGAGGCTGTAAAATAGTCCTTACCCTGTGAGAAAGGGTCTTAAATATTTACGTATCTTCACTTATTAGTTGTTCTAATGTTTGCACTCATAAATGAATTAGCTGATTTTAAAGGTGTACACTTCGTCCTGCCAGGTACTTTCCATTCGGCATTGTTTTCCTGGTGGCTGGTAAAATCCTGGAGATGAGTGATCCCTCTGCAATGGGGAAGAAGCTGGGGTTTTATGCCATCACCGTGGTGTTTGGTTTGGTGTTGCACGGCTTGTTCATCCTGCCTGCCATGTACTTCTTCATCACCAAAAAGAGCCCCATCGTTTACATCCGGGGAATCCTGCAAGCCTTGCTTATAGCCCTGGCCACTTCCTCCAGGTAAAGAAATAAGCAGCACAGTTAGAGACATACTGTATGTTCTACATTTGTTTCTGATCGTTGTTTAAAAGGTTTCCTCTTGATCTTTTCTATAAAAGGATTTAATCTGATTTGGGATTTTTAATTTTCTAATGACACCTCTTTTCTATCTTCTTCAGTTCTGCCACTTTGCCTATAACCTTCAAGTGCCTCTTAGAGAACAATCACATTGACCGGCGCATCATCCGATTTGTGCTCCCAGTGGGCGCCACCATCAATATGGACGGCACTGCCCTTTATGAAGCTGTGGCGGCCATCTTCATTGCACAAGTTAATAATTATGAGCTGGATTTTGGCCAGATCATCACTATCAGGTCAGTGACGTTACATCGTACCAGCTTTATAACAACATTTACATGTGACTGGTAGGAGTTTAGAACAATGGTAGGTATAGAATGCAAAATCCTTCATAAAGCTTTAATAAATTAAAATGTCCCTTTTTTCAGTTTATTAAATAAAAAATAGAATCCATAGTGTTATCCAACCAGTAGCTTTTAGAAAAGCATAAACACTTAGAGCCAGATACAGTATTGACACAAAGGCTCTTTTTCTGACTGTCCAAACCACTGAGGACGGCCCACCTTTGTATCAAGTCCCTGCTTTCTCTTCTGACCCTTATGAAACAAAGTGTGTTGATCTCTGCAGCCTTTATGACAGCAACCTAAGGTCCAACATGGGTCTCCACAGCCTCACTTTTGTGTCCCAGGGGAAGTGTTCCCTTGATTCTTTCATGTGTTTGAGAAATCCTATTATCTCCAATGGCAACCATTGAGCTTTGCAAAACACCTGGGTGGATATAGCCACCCAGGGTTCAGCTCCTACTCAAAGCTTCAGTTCCCAAGCTTCTAGCTCACAGAGCAGCCCTCACCCCCCGGCTCCCTCACTCAGCTCCTTCAGACTAGCCAGCAGCAGTTAGCAAACACCTGGTGGAACTGCACATCTGTTGAGCTCATTATAGGAGCTTCTCAGTGAAACGCTGCTAAAAATGTTGTTAAAGGCTTAACAGAGGAGCCATGTTGTGATGACTTCCTGAAGGCGGAGTTTCAGAAAAAGTAGGAGTTTTTAAAGAGACAGAGGCCCAATTTCAAGGCGTTAAATTAAGAAATCAAATTTCTTTGAAGCCATAGTTGATATAAAGCATTTTTTCTAACTGAAGTTAACATAGTTACATAATTGTTCTAGGAAATGGCGCTATGTGCTTGGAAAATACATACATTTTTCCACGACACATTGCACCTGTAATCTTCTCATCAGAAGTCCTGTTTATACTTGTAAATCGTAATATTTTCTGGTCACACACACTCTGGTCACACACACCATGAATCTTCGCTACATCACTCCTTCCACCCACAGAGCCAGCTCACCCCTGCAGAAGTCAGCTGATTCAGAATTCACTTTTGAAAACAAAGGTAACAGAGGTGGGCTGACTTTAAGTCCTCTCATCACATCAGTCTTTCACAACACACACACACAAACACCCCCACACACACACCCACACAATATGAAAACAGCAAAAGAGCGACTCAATTCTATCTTAAAGTGTGAAAGGGCCACATGTGACTCATATTACACTTTGTTTATGGGCTTTATTTCTTAAAACTTTGTCTTGGGACTTCTTCAGAAATTTGAGGACTTTTGATTGTTACCACATTGAAGCTGTGTTGCTCTTAACAAAGAGCCCCTGTGCTCACTTCCACCACACCCTCCATCCCCTTCCAGCCCTACCAGGGTTGGGTTAGGCTCTGCTCCCAGCTATTCCCAAGCTTCAAAGTTTTGACAATTCTGTAACCAATCAACCAAGACCCGGTCCCTCTTATCATTTGGTTGGTAGGGAGTTTAAATGCCCAATGTTTTAAAGTCATTATAAGGTGGTTTATAGAAGGTACCACCCCTGAGTCCCAGATTTGGTTAAAACCTAACAATGTAGTTCAGCGGTTATCTTACAGAAGGATCTGAACCAGTTCTTTGACCTTGAGCATAAACCATATCATGAGCAGTGGAATGTCTGTTTTATTTCTTTACGCTGCCTCAACTCTGGCTTTATTGACTATTTCAACTTGCAAGCATTTTTCCTTTTTAAGGTGAGACAGTACCCATCCAAACAATCAAGGCTCACATATGCTAACAGATGCTGTGTAGTCGTCACAGCAACCATGACATTTCAGGAATCTCCATTTCTCTTTTCTTCTATGGCTGATGCTCACACTACCAATGTTAGCGCCTTCCTCATTTTACTCCACAACTGCATCTTATGCTTACACACCTGGAACTTCCTACATTGAAGATCTGTCCACAACCAGCCAGGTGAACCTCTGACCAGACACATTCAGTACAATGTACTCTGTTAAATTACCATTCTACTTCGGCCAAATTTAACTTCTAATCAGGGATCATTTTAAAGTTGAAACATCGCAACAGTAAGAACTTTGTTTTGGGGGGGGGTTGTATTTTTATGAAAAACGTCTTCTAATTTCCTCCGTTTTTACCACTGTCGATCGCCAAGGTCATGGGGGAAGTCTTGCTGTGGTCTTTAAAGAGAATTACAATTATAATCAGATGGAGAATGGCTCTTTCACTACTGAATGCCAGGTCTTCAAAGTAGGCATGAAAAATATATTTTACTGTATTGTAATTTATTGACCCCCTGCTCCGGTTGAAGCTTTACATTCTGAATGTGTAGAGACATTTTGACACTAATTATCAAATGGAAGGTTTTAATTGCTTATGATTTCAACTTTCACATTGATTACCCCCTCCTGTGATGAAGCTGCAGACTCTTTTAACTTAAAAAATAAGATGGTGGCCACTAATATAACAAGGCATACATTTGATTTTCTCTTTAGGACTAATCATCGACCATTTATATATTTGAAAAGATTTCTGTGTGACCATAGCTGTGTTTTCCTAAGGCTTATTCTAATATTCATCCTGTAGCATCCTGTATTTTTGTTTTATTCAACTGAAAAGGAATAGTCCCCTGATATCTGACCTCTGGTGTTTTTAAAAGAGCTGTGATCAAACTCACAGCTTCTGGGAAGTTCACATTCTGTGCCTTAAAGCCCTTATAAAGTCTTTGAATCCGATATTTAAAACAACTCCAGAGCTGTTGTCAAATCCAGTATTCTCAAGCAAAACAAATTGGTAAAATAAATTATGCTGCTTCTCCTTAATACCTGTACATTTTACAGATATTTGACATTGTAGCTTGCATCATCTTATTTAACACACTTTTTAGTTTGGTGGAGATTTCTGAATGGAGGGGTTTGGATCTTCAGTGTCCGTATAAACCATGTCATGTCAAACTCTACTGGGTAATTATGTGGCACACCTCAAGAACCTTTTTGCTATATATCATATATTTGCTATATTGTATTTTTACTCACTTGGAGAGATCATTAACATATTTTATAGTATTTCCTATTACATTTATTCAAATGAAGGAAGACAGTTATTGAAACTGTCAGAATTACAGTGTCTTAAAGAAATAAACTTTTTGAAAATTAACACACTTTAACTGAACTCTGAGACTAAATATTTGATGATTGTCCCCAGAGAGCACCATTCATTAATTAGAGAACACAGATTAACTCTACATTGTTCTTTTTTATTATTATTTTTACTTGGTCAAGACTCTGTCTCCTTACTCACATTCACTTTACTTACTAAAAATCTATTCATTTTGTCACTGGGATGGTCTTGGTGAAGTTGACTAAATGTTTGCAGTTACTTTGTCTGTTTTACTCCCCACACTTTGAACAACCCAGCTGTGAATAATATAAATTTGTGTTTCTACCTTGAGATCACTTTTGCTGTGAAATAGCAGAACATAAACAGAACATAAACATAAACAAACAGTATGTCACTAATTTCAGTCCTTCATTGGAACAATGCTAATCTTCCAAATCTCTACCAGCATCACAGCGACTGCAGCAAGCATCGGAGCAGCAGGAATACCACAAGCTGGACTGGTCACCATGGTAATTGTGTTGACATCTGTTGGATTGCCCACTGATGACATCACCCTCATCATTGCAGTGGACTGGGCACTGTAGGTCATGCTTCTTTTTACTAATGTTCTCTAAAAACCCATCAGGCTGAGCATACCGGCTTCATTTTTGCTGCATGGTCGCTGCATTTCTGATCCGGCTTCTCTTTGTCTCCTTTGCAGGGACAGATTCCGAACGATGGTAAATGTAATGGGGGACGCTTTGGCCACAGGCATCATGGCACACATCTGCAGGAAAGATTTCATGAAAGAGGGAGATGGGGTTGGTTCTAATTCATTGGTTGCTTATACTTATGTTTAAAACCTTTCATTGAGAAAAAACATTCTGTGTTGTTTTTTTAAACATGGAACAAAATCATATTTTTAAATTTGCAAAGCATCATTATTTGTCAAACATCCTTCAACAAACAATGATTCGGTCAAAGTCTGATCATTTGTGATCACATTTCTATTGAGAATTGATGGCTGAATTTGCTTTTAAAGTTTCAGCTTAAAATGTTACTTTTTTCAGTTGGATTTTTATTTTCACTGCATTAAATTCTCTGGAGGTGTTTAATCAAAGCGAAAAGAACCAAAAACTGTTTTTTGGTTTTGTTTGTTTGTTTGTTTTGTCTTTTGTAAGTACTTTTTTTATGTTCTGTCCACAGGTACCTCTGGTCTGTGAGGCTAAAATCCCAGTGAATCCCCCACCTACAATGAACTGCCACAACAACAATGGGAACGTTCGACCGCATTCCTCAGGAGTCAAACACAAGCTCATCCCGCCTGATGTTGCTCGACTAATGCAGCTTGAGGAAGGTGTTCAGCAGATTTCAGACAAAAAGAAACCTCCAATTCCTCCAAGATATCTGAAGAAGAGCAAACAACACTGCACTATTGACATGAATGGCCTTGAGACCAATGTATAGCCTCTGAGTGCAATTTCATTTGACATTATTGTATTTGGACAGATGGATGCCCAGAAGCAAAGGAAACTGGTAAAGGCATCAATATTGTATTTTATATCCTGCGGTACCAAAATCTATCTATCTACCTATCTGTCTATCTAGCTATCCAGCTAGCTAGCAATCTGTCTTTCTAACCAGCTAGCTAGCTTGTTGTATACTGCAGCACTGGTCACGCCAAAAGAAATGACAAAAGTTGTACTTTTACTTAAAGGTCAGAATTTGTGAGCAGTAGACACTGGCCAGAGTCACACCTTGGAAAACATGAAAAAATTGGCTGGAAAGTTTTTATGTGGAGAAAAGGTCTAGTCCACTGGCACCGATATGGTTTAGTTGAGAATAAATTGATATAAGTTTCACCCAAATTACACGCTGTGTGTGATGAATGGAGTTTGTTTTCCAGCTGTGATAGTTTTTGTTTTGTTTTGTTTTTTAATTCAGACTCTGTCGGGTTTTAAAACCTCTTATTCTCATTTCTTCATTGCGAGGAAGAGGACTGCAAAGCTGTTTCTCTCCATTGCCACTATGTTTAAGCATTGTTTTTCTGACCCAGGACTGGTTTTCATGCTCACACAAGACGTCGCTTCTTGTTCCTCTCAATTTACAGATTCCTTAGCGACGAGATGGTCCCGCTCACACAGTGAAAACATGTTTACAATACAATGACGTAAAGAAAATTACAATGACTGGTTGGAGCACATTGTGAGGTAACTTGTCTCTGCCCCGGAGTCAGATATTGACTGATGCAATTGTATATTCAGTTAAGATAGTCCAGTCACTTGTCTGAAAAATGCACCAAGAGAAGGATTCTGTAGAGTCTATGTGTGTGTGCTCAAGTGTGTGTACGATAAGTTGTTCCTCACCTGGAACTGCAGTGAATAATGTTGAGTGTCAGAAATACTGTGACACACAAAAGTCTGTCACTTTCACTTGACATCTTGGTACTAGAATCCAAAACCAAGTTCTCAAACGACAACTTTTTCCTCCATAACAAACTTTTAATCTCAACTCCTTGACCAGTTTTTTCTTGAGCGTTCGTCAGATTGATTACACATTTTGTCTGCTTCTGTCAGTTGCAGGAAAAACTCTGACTTTCATGGATGGTTTACAGAACCACATCCATGCAAAAGGACATACATTCAAGCTTGGTGATGAAAAGGTAAACTTAAACGGTTTTGCCTTCGTATGATCCTTGGCTGATAAGGATGGGAACTGAAGTGATTTTGTTTTTTATGTTTCAACTGATATATGAAGAAAAAAGACACAAATTTAATGACTTTTGGCTAAACTTGATCAAAGCAAAAGACTTGGGACTTTATTTGGATTTGACCTTTTTGATATTTCTTCAATGAACTATTAACGTCGAACATTTCCAGCCACCTTTCACAATTACCCAGCCTCCCTGTAACAACACAACATCCAACAAAGTTGCCGAAGATAAGCATGAAAAAATTTGGAGAAAGAAATGTTTCCAGAAATGAGGTGGTGAAAAAGGAGCAATGTCAAGTGTGCAAGGCTGGACGGAAAGCCAACCATGGCAATCAAGGTTTGGGACTAACATTAATCAAACGCTATCTTAACAAAAAAGCTTTTTTTTTGTTGTTTTTTTTTGCTTGCTACTTACATCATAGAGACAGAAAAGTCATTTTGTTTACAGGAGTTGACATGTTGGCTGATCTCATTGATTAATCTGAAAAAAACACACACATTTACACCCAGTATAATAATAATACTTTCACTTGTTTTGTCTAATGAACAGTCCAAGTCTCAAAACTGTTAAGATAAATAAGACTCTTACAGCACAAATAAACTCCTAACTCTTGTCTATATATTTGTTGTGCCTGTTTATTTGAGTTGCTGCCTGTGTTTCGCCAATATTAAGGATTGATTATGTCCACAGCCAAGGCTGTTTCAGAAAGGAAAAAAGAAAAAGTCAATCAGTGGATCACTCTTTTCCTTTTGATCAGTGGATCTGCTAGAGTGGTGAAAACAATGCTCTCAACGTTTATCAGACTGGCATATTCATAGTTTCAGCTGCTATGTCCGAACATTCATTTCATACAAATCAGGGCAGAATGTGATGGGCCTCTACAGCAGGGTTGTGCATATGGCTAATGGCTAATATCCAATTCACATAAAAACCAGAAACACTTACAATAAAGTCAGGCCTACACAGACTGGTTTCACTCCGCTGCATCATCTGTCTTCTTTTCATATGCACAAAAGTTTCTGAAGGCCAAGAACCAAGCATAGAAATTAACAGTCAAACATATGGAACGCAGATTATGTAAGAAAGACAGAGACAAAAAAGCAACCTTGCTCTGTTTGTATTAAGTGAATCAAGTGATCAGTGGTACAAACGCAAAGTATAGTCTGTGGTAAGAGAATAGAACAGGTGTGCCAACCAGCCTGGCTTGCATCTCTTCAAAGCCTTGTTCACAATCATCTGACCAATGGTAACCTAACTGCCGTTGCCACTGACAACCCTAAATCTTCTGCATCTCATCAGCTATTAGCTCTTGGCTGCCAATTTTGCAAAGCCTTCAATAAATAATCTGTAGTAGCTGACAAACCCCAGAAAGGACTGCAGCTCTGGGCCACTGGTTGGACAAGACTAATTCTTTACAGTAGAGATTTTAATTCAGTCCATGGACTGACTGGAAAAAACAAAGACTAGGTATTTTACGTATTTCCTGAAGAATCCACTTTTTTTGAGCCTCTCTTTTAGTCCCTCTTATTTCAGGTGGCTTCATCACAGTTTCCAGACGATGCAAACGTTCAGCAACTGAGGAAGAGAGAACCTCAAGATCATCCAAGTATAACAGAGACCGACAATATTGAGACCCAAACATTTGCTCCATTAGTGGCTGAATCGTGTTGGGAGCATTGTGAGGTCCAAATACCATTCTGTTGAATTCAAACAACCCAAAAGGCTTACAGACGACAGTCTTTACCTTATTAGGTATGACAACAAAACCAAAGTTATTGTGTTTGATGATCGCACCTTCCTGGGCAAACTGATTTCCTTGGCTCCCTTAGCAGTCCATCGCTCCTCCACTGTCAGGAGTCTCTGAGTGTTGTTAGGTAGTTCCTTGAAACGTCAGAAAGTGTCCACAGTAGTCAGGATTTTCTTGTATCACCAAATTACCAAAGATAAATCTTACATTCTTCCTAAAAATCTTGAAAATCTTTTACATTAATTTGTTACCTCTAGATTGGACTACTGCAACTCATATTATGACCTGGATCAGTCGACTCTCCATCGTCTGCAGTTAGTCCATAATGCCAGATCTCCCAGCCAGATGCTTGTAATGCAGTGGAGATCAAGGTTTTTGCTGCATGATCTTTGAGATTGTGATGTTGTAATCTCCAGTTTTTCATGCTGTTAGTTTGTGCTGGTGTTGGTCAGAGGGCCCAGTGGGGCCGGTGCCTGGCAGCCTCTCCTCTATCAGACTGGCCCAGGGCCGCTGTGGCTACTAGCAGGTAGCTTGGTACCATTAGTGTGTGAATGTTTTTCAAACAAAGACAAACATTTCTGTGCCAAACTGTTCATTGATGTGACATGCTTTTCTTTAAAGAAACACATGCCACAGTTTTTGATATTATTCTTTAGTACATTAAGTATGTACAAATACTGAAGCTCCAACTAAACCTTTGTCAGAACATCGTATGAAATCTCTTAGAAAATATTTCTACAAAAATCACTGACTGTTGTTTTTCATGGAAAAGCAATTTCACTAAGTTAGAAATGCAGGCATCTACCGTTCAGTCGCTGTTGACAGTGTCCATGTATTGGAGATGATTGGGGTTATTACAGGGAATGCTTGAGAAGTTTGCCTTGAAACAGCAGAAAATTACTCTCCTACATGAAAGAGGATTGTCTCACACATAAGGTCGAACTGCTTTCAGGTTTTCAGTCTTATGACCGACAGTAGATTTCACAGTTTCAGTTTTCCTCATCAAGTTATCTAACTTCTGTGATGTTGACATTCGTCTGTGCTTTCTTTCAGCTATACACAACCCCCCCCCCGATATGGAGCACTGTGGCACTTGGTGCATATTGAGACCAAATGATTATACGTCAAACAACTTTCAGTTTGTAGGACAAGCTGCAGCGATGTTATCCAGAAGATTCTGCTGACTCTAAGGAAACAGACAGCAATTTCTTTTTCATCGTTTTCAATGATTTATTGCTTTTTTGAATGACTGTAATACGCTATGTGACGATACAAGGCTACAATATGTGCAAGTGGCTGTGTTCATAGCAACATGATGAAGGTTATATGTTAGTTAAGCATTTTAATTTGATAGGAAATATTTGATATCTTGGTGGAAAACAGGCTGGGTGTAAAGGAAGAGCAGCAGGAACTTCTTCCTCAGCTATATTGATAAGGTTTTGTTTTCTTTTGATTGAAGTATTGCATCCAAAAATACAGCATAATACAGAAAGTAATAAGAACATGCATAGCTCATTATTTATTTCTACACAGGAGTAAGTCATTGGCTGTATTTAGTGTAACATTAAAGAGGTTCTGGCTTCAGATCAGTGCTGAAATCGAAATGTTTTCCAGGTTATGTATGAGGCATAAGTCTGATCATTCATCATTTTAATTGTAGCTGGAATTAAAATGATAAATGTGACTAACTTTGATGAGTTAGCTTTGGCTGCACAGTGGTGTAGTTGCACCACTGTTATCTTACAGCAAGAAGGTCCTGGGTTCGATTCCCGACCCGGGGTCTTTCTGCACGGAATTTGCATGTTCTCCCTGTGCATGCGTGGGTTCTCTCCGGGTACTCCGGCTTCCTCACACAGTCCAAAAACATGACTATTGGGGTAATTGGTCTCTCTAAATTCTCCCTAGGTGTGAGTGTGTGTGTGCATGGTTGTTTGTCATGTCTGTCTCTGTGTTGCCCTGCGACAGACTGGCAACCTGTCCAGGGTGAACCCCGCCTCTCACCCGGAACGTTAGCTGGAGATAGGCACCAGCAGCCCCCCCGACCCCACTAGGGACAATGTTGTTAGAAAATGGATGGACGGATGGAAGGATTAGACAGCTTAGTTTGAGCATAAAGATGCCGAAACATATCCCATATGTCCATTTACCTTTTTGCCATTTCTCGTTGGAAAACGAAGACATTTTATCTAGATAAATTTATTTTATATTGCAATGTAATAAAATATTGACTGGGGCATACAGTCAGCTGAAGAATATTTCTTTTAAAGGCAGCCACCAGGATGTATGTGCACAGTTTTGATTGTTTTCTGTCAATAACAGCCAAAGAAAATGTTCAGATGGAGAAGAAATCTAAAGAACGCCACGCCGTAGCAGTGCAAGATCTACTGATAATAATTTATGATGACATCCAGGAAGCCATGCTGTTTTGAAGTAGAGTCATGAAAGCATTTTTGGACTCAAATTTTTCAGTTCCATGTTTCCTTTTGTTTTTCATTAAGACAAGGTTTGACAAGCTAACCTTATCTTAATTTGTAATTTATTTGACTATTTCTTTAGAAAACTAGATACTGTTCAGTTTTAAATTTTTTGTTTGAGACAGTCTGTAGGGCACTGTTGAGATTAATTTGGATGAAAATTATTTAAATGCTTAGAATGTTAAAGAGAAATCATTAGTAAATAAATCATCTTTACTTGTTGAGCAAAACCATTTTCCTTAGAAGAGCAGGAGGGGTTCTCCATGTCTGTTTTTGAAGGTTACTTTATGCCTACGTGTAGTAATATCTAGCATTTGGTGTCATTTTTTTCCTTCTTTACTAAACCCATATCAAACCAGGACTTCAAAGCAGAGTGTGTGTACACTTACATCCCTGATCCACTGGGTCTTGCAAATCAAATGTTCTGGCTTACAAATAGGAAAGTTGAACCAGTGAACATACTGAGAACATTTGTCATACTTTATGATCACACAACTTTTGACTGGGAGAAAGATCAAGTCTATAAGTCCATTTCAGGTCGGCTGCTGCTCAACCACAAAAATCTTACTCTGTAGTTGTTTTTTTATTACTACTCTGGCTTAAAATAACTTAAAACCTTTGGATTTTGTTACATTGCTGAATAATAACATAAAAACAAATTTTGTTAGGCTTGTGTTGGCCTATAAATATCCAGGAACAGTAACATGGAATTATGTCCCTGATTTCTATGTTTGATTCAAATGTTTTTGTGGTTTTAATAACAAAATGAGTGCTTTGGTTGCTATATTTGCTTCAACAAATCCAAGTAGATTGCATTGGTAATATTGCTGACAGGGCAGCCATTTTCAAAATGACATAAAAATGAAGAGGAATACTGGAAGTGACTTTGTCCTTTTTCATATTTCTTTCCAGGTTGGTGTTCAGATGCATATATGAGAGATTCCTTCTTTCTTTTCTTTTTATAGTTTTTCTTTAAAGATAAAGATTGCATATGAACAATCAAAAGCAAATTTTAAAGTTCAGTTTGAACAAAATGAACTTCCATCCGGTATCCTGCACCAGAAATATGTGGCTCTGCATCTCAGCATGATTTAAAGATGGAGATATAAAAAAAAAAACAAAAGCAATACACAGGTTTCGTCCCATTTAAGAGTCTGTTCTGTTTTCTGAAACATGCAGCCCAGTGCTCTATGTTTCCTGCTCCATCACCTCTCCAACTTCTTTCTCATCTGTTTTTGAGGACAGCTCTGTGTTTCCCGTCCCAAAGTCCAGCACCTGCAAGTTGACGAGGTGGGCGAAGGAGCTCTCGTCTACAGAGTCCACCGACAGCCGGTTAAACCTTGGAACGAAAAACAGGAGGGACGGTTTAGTTTGTGAAATTGGCACTTTGTCTGCTGAAGCCTAAGGCTTTAGGATTCACTTAGCAGATTAACTTAAATTTACAGATCTGTCTGGTGATGCTGGTCCAGAATGAGTTTGGAAGGGTGCAAATTGTGAGCATCTCTTACAACTGTTGAGCAAAACTAGTTTTAGTTGTTCTGAGCCATTTACTCACCGAAGTGTTGGCTTTAGTTACCTCAGAGTATTTTTAAGGAATGTCTGAGATCCATTCCATTTACTTGCATGTGTAGAAACTGATTACACAGCCTATCCATGAGTTTAATCATCCATCACCAAGTGATTTCTGTGACATTACAATCTTTTTTTCCATTTCCCTCCTGCTGCAAACACTCCAGTTGGTACAGACTATGTGTTCCCTCCACTTGCTTCCCTGCAAGTGGAGGGAAGCAAGCGGAGAGAAATGGAGCAGTGGCTGTTATGTTAATAATGACAAACCTGCATCCCGGAAGGGGTCAAAGCTCGTAAGCGTAGCTATAAAGCAACAAGGTTAAGGTCACACTGAAACCAAACCAGAACAAATACCTTGAAAGCACATGTTCAAACCCTCTTAACTCTTGTCTGACCGCTGCTTTCAGCTGCAGGGCTTGTGGCGGTAAGCCAGCAGTACGTGGAATAAACCAAAGTGGAACATTTGCTGAATGCACTCAAGTTAGTGGAGTTGGAGAGATTAGATCCTGTGTTGCGGTACTCTACAAAATGAAGCTAAGTCCGAATGTGCAGCAGATAGTGCTTTCTTTTGATTTGCAGCAGAACGGCACACACAGAAGGTCGTTCCTGTGAGGAAAAATCTCATTTTATTAACACTAAAACCAAAAACAGCTCCAGAAAGGAAAATGGTCCCAAATGTAAATGCTGAATGTTATAGATCTTACAAATAAGTGTTGAATTATTTGTAAGTTGACAAATAACTTATTTGTAAGCATATAGTGGATTGCATTCACTATCTGCTCTATCTCAGTTTATAATTCACAAAGCAGAAAGCACCAATGACCAACCAGCAGAAACATCTATACGTTTAGATCATAGTTGAACAAATAGACCAGGGGATGAGAACAGTAGTGCAGATATTAGGTTTTTAATACTTTTTGAAGCATGCAGATGTGGCCATGTTTCAGGTTAAGGATGTTTGTGCGTCTCTCACCGAAGGAAGATGCCTTTAATGTTTGGAGTGCCTTCAAACGCTGAAGCAGGAACACTGGAGATCCGGTTGCTTTGCAGGTAAAGATACTCCAGAGACTCAGGAAGGTCTGATGGGATGTGTGTTAGCTGGTTACCAGAAAGGTCTAGTGTCTAAAATAATAATGATAATAATATATACATCATCAAAAAGGAACATAGCAAAAGAAATTAATGTTACTCATATACCACTATCACATGTGGGTGGGTGGATGGATCCGTAAAAATGTATTTATTTTTTGTATTTTGTCACACTTGAAGTATGTAACTTTTATAAAAATGTTTTTGCATATTTTGTACACCTGTCAGTATGCTGTGACAGTATATCCTAAGACAGATGATCTGTGAAAAAGAATCAAGTTCCTCTACCTTGTCCCTGTGGTCCTACTGCTAACTAAAGTCAAAAACAACCAATCAGAGCCAGGAGGAAGGTATTAGTACTGTGAATTAAGCTTGTGTACGTGCTCCTCAGTGTGCTAATGAAGGAGAAGCAACTTACTGAGAAACAGTTTATCTGCCATCATCAGTGGCTATGCTAACTAGCCTAGCATTCACGGTAGGCTCTGTTGAGGGCAACTAGCAGTAGCATAGCAGAAAAAAGGGTGTGAGTAGTGCGTACATGAGCATGATTCTGATTGCTAGGTTCCTGAGCAGTGTATCTCTGCAGATCTGACCACAGGAAGGAGGCAATAGAGCTCAATTTTTTCACAGATTTTTTTTTCACAGTCTCATTTAAAACAAATAATGTAAATAAAAGTAATCTATTGTAGGTTTTAACCTTCTATGTTAAGGTAATAGACTGGGATTACTAGACTTGTTACTAAGCATAATCTGACCAGTATCTCTGCAGGTCACTCACTGTGAGAGCACTGAGCTCCATCCAAGCTCCTTGGTAGGCTGAGTTGAGTTTTAGTTTGTTGTCACTGAGGATCAACTTCTGTAGCTTCTGCATTCCTGCCAGGGCTCCATATGGTATAGCACTGAGCTGGTTGTTCTTGATCTCCAGAACCTTCAGACTGTGCGGAAGGCCCAGGGGAATGGCATGAAGGGCATTTCCAGACAGGTCCAGAGTTTCCAGTATGCGCAGCTTTCTGAAGGCGTCACGGTGAATCTTGGTGTTGGTCAGTTTGTTGTAGCTGAGATTGAGCTCAGTCAGGGTATACAGCAAGGACAAGTCATTGCGGCCAATTTCAGAAACAAAGTTGTGGAGCAGCATGAGAGTCTTGGCTCGCCGAGGTAAGCCTCTGGGAACTCGTTCCAGCAAGTTATTATACAAATGAAGTGTGTGCAACTTCTTCAAGCCCTAGGAGAAAAATGCAATTTAAATGAATGAAGAGCACTGTTGCTATGCAGTGCGTTTGAGGATATGCACTGCTATTACACATATTTGAGTAGCATCTAATATAAGTATGTCAACTTTTCCTTAAAGTACCTGGAAGGCCATTGGGTGTATAGAGCGGGAGCGCAGCTTGTTATTGTGAAGTAGCAGGTATTCAATGTTCCGCACAGAGATGAGCGCGTCTCCAGGAATGCTGCGGATGGCGTTCTTCTCCAGGTGCAGCAGCACCAGGTTGCGAGGCAAACCCATAGGAACAACACTCAGGTTGTTATTTGACAAGTCAAGATACTCGAGGTTACTCAGCTGGCTGCGGAAATAGAAGAGGAAGGAAATCATGTTTTTGATTCTGCACTCTGTAATTTAACACTTTATGTTCTTTGTGACTCCTAGCTGCTTAACAGCTGCAGAGCAAATTCCAAGGTTTGCATTTAAAGATGCTTGAAATAAGTTTCCTGCACATTAGGAGTTGAAAATAGTAATAAAAAAACATTTTGTCCAAGTAGAATCAAGGGATGATGTATACCAGGAGACTTCAGTTACCTCTCCAGCATTAGCTAGATGTACTGGCAGTTAACTACCAACTACCATTCAGACGACCAAGTGGTGAGTCTGCTTAAGTTGAATACTTCGATTCTATGGTGTTTATGGTGTCAGTGGAAGAAACATTAAGAAACTGCACAGTTTGTTAAATCCTTGTTCTATAGAACGAAGATAAAGTTGACCAAAATATTAAATATCTGCAGCTGGTGGTTATGATTTTACAAGCGGATTAGTTCTTTTTTGATCAGGTAAAGTCTTTTGCCCAGCAGTGATACTCATTTAGGGAGAGCTGAGATCTGGTGATCACGTTAACAAACCATTCACAGTACAGACTCTGTCTTAGAATGCTGTGGACTTGTTAGTTGTGTAAATTTTGAGGTATGATCTATTTGTGTGATGTGAGACACTTTTGTGTTCTTTATTTTAGTTATGAAAATACAGAGTGAAATATTTAAATTGTTTTGTTTTGTGACTAAAATATTAAGCGCACCTGAAAGTCTCGTTGTCCATCCCATCATTGGTGAGGAGGTTGTTCTGGAGATAAAGTTCTCGAAGGTTGCGCAAATCCTCAAAGGCCCCTGCTGGGATTTTCTCCAGCCGGTTACTCTGTAGCAAAAAGGAAATATTTTTTTATGAATAAAATGATATGCTCTCCACAACCTTTTAGCAGAGAGTGGCTGGATTGGGGCAAATGAACTAAAACTCTTTTGGTGTGAAGTCAGTCATGATCCTGCCAGGCTCCAGTACTCGGCAAGTAAAGTTTTTCCAGTTTGCATCACTACTGTGTCTCACCATGACGACCACACCAGATCATGCAGGAACATGCAAGAAGATTTCCCTCCAGACCTTATATCTTTATCATATCCTTTTGTTTTTAGGTAAAATGTCTCAAAGGGTCCAAAGCATTTGAACTTACAACAAATAAAACAGTAATAATAATAAATAAGCGAAATATGAAAGAAAATCATCAGAATTTATAAAATCTATCTCTTTGTATCCCGTTTCAAACATTTCAGGTTCTTTTCTTTTTTTTAAATTATTCCAGGAAACATCTGCTGCATATTTACAGGCATTTTTCCCTAATTCCGTTTAGGGTTGTTGAACAGATGTTTCTAAAACACAGTCAGAGTGAATGATTACTACCTGGTGTTTACATAAAAGCCTAAGCACAGATTAACTCTGGATCTAAGAAGTCTACAGGACCAAGATAAAACTGTCAGATTTTTAGAATGTGAAAAAAACCAGACTAAAATATGTCATCGTACATCTTTAATCTGACATATTAATCTGGTGAAATATTCACTGATGGGAAACACCTGGTGGCTTCATCAGGAAAGGTATTCAAGATTTTAAGAGAAGAGGAAGAAATGTGATCTGTTAACACGCAACACAAGGAAATGAGCAGAAAAGGAACAAGATAAAGAAGAAGAGTTCAAGAAGATGACGAAGAACAATAATGGAAGGAGACGGCGTAGTGGCAGGAAACAAGAAGTGGCTCCAGACATGACTTCAGGATATGGTTAGACTGAGATGGAGTCCTGGGTTTTTACGTGTCTTGTTCTGCATTTTATTTACTGTGTTGGTCATAGAATATCCTTGTCCAGCTACTTTAGAGAAACATGAACCCCAGCTGGCTCACACTAAGAACATACTTCTACATACATTATGTAAATAGACACAAGCAGTTTTCTTACTGTCTGATATTAAATCTGTCTAGAAGCATCAATTAAGATTGCCAAAATTATTTTTATTTGCAAATGTTCTAAATAACGAGAAATATAATTTTCTTAGTTATTTTTATGCTCCTTCGGTTTCCCACCACAAGCTTCTCACAACAATTTTTGAATTTTGACCCATTTCTTCTGGTTTATCTTAATCAGGTTTGTAAGTTTGCTCTCTTTTAGTTCTGCAAACTTCTATGGAACAAATATCAGAGGTTTTTGATGGTCAGTTCAAAACATTAACATTGTTGTCCTTAATGAACTTTGTCCATCTGGAAGACTCGTTTGTGCTCAAGGCTTAACATCCTGGCTCAAGTGTTGTAACGCTGCTTCAGTATTTTTACATAATGTTCTTTTCTCACGGTGATATTTAATGAAGTGCACCAGTCCCTCCTGCAGTAAAACACCAACACAGCATGATGAAACCACTACCGTACTTATCTGTTGAAAAAGTTTTTCCTCTTACTTCAGCATCGCTGAAGAGGAAAACCTTATGGAAGAATAAATAATGTGTGTTACTGTAATCGCTTGTGTCCAAATATCATTGTTGTTGTTGCATGTGTGAGACCTTCAGATGAAGTCGGAGAAGACTGGACGGCAGATTGCTGGGAACGACCCTCAGGAAGTTGCTGGATATGGTGAGGATCTCCAGCGTGTCAGAAGCATTGAACATGTTATTGGGAAGTCCTTCATCTGTCAGCTTGTTGTTATGGAGATACACAGACCTATGGAGTCATGATACACACACAGGATATGTTCTACTAACTGTACCTGAAATAAAAAGAGGTATAATCACACAGAAGACATGTCGGTACCTTAGTTTTGGTTTATGACCAAATGTGTATGGGTAGATCCTGGAGAGCTGATTAGCAGCAAAATCAGCGCTGACCAAAGATGGCGGCAGAACTCTTGGTGCAGAGGAGAGCTACAAGCACATCAGAGAATGAATGAAATACTGTGATTTCTTTTTAGTTTTCTCTATGTGGTTTACATTTACATTCACAACTGGCCATTAGCCGCTTTTTCTGAGGCTGCCTTATTCTGGCTAAGCTGTTGGAGACAAAGAACTGTAAATTGTTTGTTGTTAGATCTTCCTTCCAAATGTACAAGAGGCCTCTACTGGTATTAGTAGAGGGAGTGAAAGAGGTCGTCTCAGTTTAAATGTAGAGAGCGACTTTAGGAATCTAAAAACAGAACTGCAACAAACAAGACTTGAACAGGGAGAAGAAAAATAAGAAAAGAGGTGCATCAAGCATTATTAGCATAATTAAAATATAAGGTTAATCCATAGATTGAGGTGAAAATTCTTCCAGTTCCATCCAGAGTGCATTTACTCTCCAAGAATTCATCCTGAATCAAATTCTGATTGATGATGGCAAGAGACATGCAGTTTCTGAAAACAAGTGTTGCATATTATATAATATAATGACCCTTCCATTGGTCCTTTCACATTTCCAGCATGGATCATAATCTCCTAGTTTCATTCCTGCAATGATATTAAAGCTCCAACTACTTATGCGTTCTCCACCTTCCCTAATGTCTTACGTCTGAAGCCAAAAGTCTCTTTCCACATCTCCTTTTCTATTTTTCTGATCTAAATCACAGCACAGATTACCCAAAAGCCTCTGAGCTCTGAGGCCTCTCATCAAATTATATCAGCAATTGAAATGTTGTTGCCCCTAAGCGATTAATTACTCTGATGATGTATGCCTCAAAGCACGTGATATGTAAAATGGTTTCATATAGGGCCATGCCGTGGTGGCGTAGTGGTTAGTGCGACCCATATTTGGAGGCCTTGAGTCCTCGACGCGGCCGTCGCGGGTTCGACTCCCGGACCCGACGACATTTGCCGCATGTCTTCCCCCCTCTCCTTCCCAGTTTCCTGTCAGCCCACTGTCATATAAGGGACACTAGAGCCCACAAAAAGACCCCCTGGAGGGGTAAAGAAATAAAAATGGTTTCATTTAGCAGATTTTTCAAGAAAAAGAAACTCCAGTTTTGTCTAAATTTTCTCATTTTTTGCTTAGAAAGTTGGATTATTACATACTATCTATAAAACAGAAATGTCAGGTTTCTGAAAAGTTCACATTCTCCTCTCCTGTCCCCAACCAGACAGGCATCCCACCCTCCTCTGACCCACAGCTTTCCTGTAAAATCTGAGATGTTTTATTTTCTACCTCAGTCATTGACTCTTCTACTTCCACAAGTTTGTCTTCAACCAAATCAGGAGCTGCTGCTGCTCCCTTTGCTTCCCCTCCCACTTTTCTGTATATAGAAGTCAGGTGAAGAGGCAGCTGGAGAGACTGATCCGGAGCAAGGCAGCAGGTCTGGATGGTGTGAGCCCCAGAGTCCTGAAGGCCTCTGTGGGATTCTGCAACATCTCCTCATCCTCAGCCTGACCAAACAGAAGGTTCTGTTGTTGTGGAAGACATCCTGCCTGGTTCAGGTACCAAAGAAAACTCAGCAGTCAGCCATTAACAACTACAGACCTGTTGCCATGACATTCCACATAATGAAGGTCCTGGATGAAATTCATCCATTTTTTTCCTTCCACTCAATTTTCTATGAAAATGCTTGGATACAGCACTTTGTGAACAATCAGAATAATTAGTATTAACCTTTTGTGGCTTCCCTTCCTTGCCTTCCTTGTGAAAAGTGTCCATGTTTGTCTTCTGTACATCTGTCCAGTCAACAGTTTAACTCGTGATTGTGGAGCCAACTGACCCAGAGTGAGAGACCATTTAGAGGCTCAGGAAACCTTTGCAGGTGTTTTCCTTCCACTCAATTTTTTTTTATAAATCGCTTGGATACAGTTTCCAATACTTAACTTTTTGGAAGATATTTAAATTTTTTGAGAAGAAAAACTGAATCTTGGTTTAACACTATTTGTAACCTGTAATTATTAAAATTCCAAGAATTAAAGGCTTAAAATATCTCACTGTATGTGCAGTAAATCGATATAACATACAAGTTTTACTTTCTGAGCGTCATCATAGTTAAAAAGAAAAGATGTATCTCTTCAATAATATAAGGCTTTCAAATGCTAAAATCTGTCAATTGAATATAAAAAGCAGAGAAGCATTTTTGAGATTACACATTCATTTAGAGCTTTCTCCTTAATAACACGGTTTATGTATTAAAGTAACACGGGATGTCTTTGAAGCTTAGTGAGCACTTAAAAATCCTCTATTCTTCCTGCATTCTGTTTTTCTGTTTGACCCTTTGGACACACAAATCTGCCCATCCTTTCTCTCTCACTCGCCTTGTCCAATCCGGTCCTCAGTAGCACTCACTGCTACTGAGTGAAAGGTCAGTAGCATTTTTAGCTTTGACCAGCTAAAACACAGCTATTACTGTCTTTCACAACAAAATAGACGAGATGTTTTGAGGGCAAAGAAACAATCGTGCCATTGTGCAGTGTGATAATTCTGTACATTTTAGATTCTTGCGTATGACTCACCTTGTTGTTAGCCAGGTACAAATAAGCCAGCTCTTCAAGCATTTCAAAGCCTTCATCTTCAAGGCCTGAAAAATAGACAAAAATGTGAATTAATATGCCTGCCTGTCATTGCATTGTCCCAAAGGGGCGGTGGTATGTACTTTCCAGGCACCTGGTGCCATTTTATAGCACAATCAAGTAACTGTATCAACTTCAGCTGTTATAAAAATTATATATCCAACATGACTTAAAAAAAATGTGACTTTGTAATTTATCGCTTTGAAATTGGGCCATAGAGAAAAAGACCTGGAGATCAAAGCTGTTTTAATACTTAATCCTGCCTATGAAATCATAATGTCACATGCATGCAAATTTTTCGGTCAAACCTAGATGTTTCAGATCACAAAATTTCAAAATCAGATAAAGCTAAATAGAAAATATAGCATTCAAGATGATTTCATTCATTAGAGGAAAAATCCTATCCAAACCACCCTGACAATACATGAAGATGTAATTTTTAAATAACTGATTAACTGTGATTAACCACATTTGTTTAGTTCTGTTCCCCTTGCCACACCTTCCTGTCAGTGGAATGAACAAATCCCTTAAAAAGAAAGTGCCTAACAACATGAAGTAGGCTAAAAGATCTGAAAAAGCAACACATAAAATCCTATTTAAAATAAAATCGATATCCGATGAGAAACAAAGTCCCTGATGTCTATCTGACCGGAAAGCGTTACAACCCCGTTTGTAGAGCGTTCAGACTCCAGTGAACCACAGTGAGAGCCGTTATCCACAAACAGAGAAAACACAGAACAGTGGTGAACCATCCCTGGATTGTCTGGTAGACCAAACTTACTCCAAGGTCTCAAAAGAACTTTAAAAGCAGAGACGGTGTTAAAATGGCCTCCACAGGAAAGGGTTCCAATGCCAAACCCACTGCTGACCAAAAACAAACACAAAACCACATTTCAAAGATGCCAGAGACTACAGGGAAACCATTCTGTGGAATGGTCAAACGATGCACAATTTTTGCCATGTGTGCACTATGTAACATCTAGATTAAACCTAGCACAACATTATAGAAAAAGGACATTGTACTGAGTGTCAAACATGACAGCTGTAATAAGATGGTCTGTGGCTGCTTTCATTCTTTTTGACCTTTTGATGGGATTCGGATGTTTTCTCTCTATGAGAAAACTCTGAAAGAGAATATTCCTCTCTTGATCAAAGCACACTTGGGGTTTACAGCAGGACAGTTATTCAGAGTGCACCAACAAGTCCAGATCTGAGCTCTTCAAATGTTACCAAATCAGATCATTTGGATTGGAAGTTAAAAGTCTGGACTTAAATCTAATCGAGTTGCTGTGGCATGACCATAAACACACCATCCATGCATCAAACCCTTTATTGCAGCTGAATTTATACAATTATCCAGAGAAGAGTGAGTTGATGTTGACTCAGTGATCTGAAAGACTCAGTTATCGCCAAGGCTTGATGGCAGTTTGTGCTCTCTAGAGTGGCACAGTCAACTATCTGCTGTGGATTGAGAGTTAGAAATTTTATTACATCCTCTCACATTACATTACTAACCTACATTTTGTTATGTCTTAATTCACAAAACTTTCTACAAAAGTTTATTCTTTCATTGAATAAACTTTACCGAGTCATCCCTGAAGGTTATTCTCAAGGGATGTAGTTTTGTAAAGACTGACTGACTCCTCAATGTTTAGGTGAATCTTCTGTCGTTGGCTATAAAACTCATTGACTCTGTCAGAACTTTTTTCTTTGACCTGAACAACAACTCTTGAGCGACGGAGCTCTCATATCTTTTACAAGCAATATTTCATATGGTGTTCTACACTGAGAAAAAACTGTTGCCAGCAAGTCCTATTACATTTTAATATTTTCATTATTCAATCATATCTATTATGAGTGAATAACAGATATGAAAAACTTTCTGTTGTTACTTTTACTTGTATTTTATTTCTACTTTTGATCATTACATGTGTTTCTAATACATGTCAGATCTGCCTTATAAAATTCATAGGTTCTATTAGTTTATTTTATGAATTCTTTTTAGTTCAGCACTTTTGTCACTGTTATTTTTAAGTAAATAAAAATAGAGTTGGCTTGATAAATCCTGGTCAAGGATTCTGTATGGAATTTGAACATTCTCCCCATGAATGCATGAGTTCTTTCCAGGTACTCTTTCACCCACAGTCCAAAAAACAGGTGTATTAAGATCATTAAAGACTATAAATATTCCTTAAGTAAAACTATAATTGTGTGTGCTGTCTCTCACTCTACAAATGTGTGCAAAACTTTGTCTATATTCAGTTAAAACACTTTTGCAATTGTAGTGTCTCCATTAAATAAATGAAAAATAAAATCACAGGCGAATAAGCTTGTTAATGCAATAAGTCATTAAAAATCATGGCTGCACAGATTGTAAACAGCTACATGAGATATATTCATAATTCAGCCACGGTGCTGGCACTCATCCTATATCAGCCAATCAGTGGAGAAATTAGAGTCTTATTCAGGCATTGGAGCAACAAGCCCCGCCTACTTGGGAGCAGCTACGCATGCGGCTTTTTGGGGAAATTGTTGCCGTGGGTTTTACAGAAGAGCTATGGATTCAACATGTTTGAATGACACAGAACTTTTTATGAACAGAGCTTTTTAGGGCTCCCCAGTGAACACAGAGATTCTGCAGTGTTGAGACTTGGTTGCTGTATTTACCCTCTGTGGAGAGCCAGTGTCTTTTTGTTTTTCTGTCCCACACAAAAAAGTCAACAAAAAGAAACTCATCCTCTTGCTGCTTCCTGTCGTCTTCTTTGTCATTTTCACTAGAAGTCGGCTGTTGATCATGTGACTTGTGTTGAGTGAAAAGTGTTTCCATTGCAGTTTTGTGAAATAAATCTATTTTGATATGGCTGAAAAAAACCTCATCCAGTGCAAAAAACTTTTATTGAAAAACGTGAAGTTTTTGGGGGGGGTGTAATTGGCATGTTTCCTTTTAACACATTTATTTTTGGAATTCCAATTTGTGCAATTTTAAGTTAATGGAAAGGCAATTTGCCTCACCATGTAACCAACTGGCAGCTTGTTTATGGCATGCCCAGTCTCATGCTGACTCAGCAGATTGGCACCCTGCCTGCAGCGTTGAAGTAGGTATGGATGAATGAATCCTTCATTTTAATTCCAATAACTAAATTGAAGAAATCTAGGTCAACCCACCCCTAGGTAAGCTTAATGTTGAATATTAATCTTAGCAGCCAATTTTTGGAGTTAAAAATCTTAATGAATGGCTGGGTTAAACCCATGACCAACTTGTTTGTGTTAAATCAGCTGCTTCTGTTTACATCTGATCCAGAACAAGGCATACAAAATAACCCCAACCATGACATTTTTCACACTGCAGTCTTTTGTCTTCTAACTTCCGGCATTGCCGACTACTCAAAACTCCATGGCATTTAAACAACACTTCAGAAACCTTTCTGTCAAAAAATAAAAATGAATTCTTTCGTCTCCATCCATTGCCATCTGTTTCTTGTATGTGACTATTTGCTGGAATTAAACACACGTTGGGACAGACCGCTGAACCAGGCAACAAGTGAAATAGCAGCAATTCCTCTGCTACTGACAGGTGCATATTGAAGATATTTACTTCAATCAGCCAACCTACAAACAAAGCTGCACTGATAAAACTTTCCACTCTGCCTCTAAAATGGCCTTGGAACCATGTCTGCAGTTTCCCTCCCCAGTGAACACAGAGTTCCAGCATAGTGTTGAGACTTGGTTACTGTGTTTACCGTCTGTGGTGAGCCAGTTGTTTTGGAGGTTGAGAGTCTCGAGTTGATGCAGATGGGAAATGTGCTCCACTGTTATTTCCTTGATTTTGTTGTTCTGCCATCAGGGGAAAAAATATGCAACATTTACAAAGGCAGACTAAAGTTCAGCACTTTGTGTTCTGAGCAATAATTTCATATTATGAATAGGTACGTGTACTGCTGAAATTGATGAGAAATGTGTGTGTGTGTGTGTGGGGTGTGTGTGGGTGTGTGTGTGGGGGCGTGCGTGTGGGCGGGTGTGTGTGTGTGTGTGTGTGTGTGGGCGTGGGCATGTGGGGGCATGCGCGTGGGTGTGACTACTTGTTTAGCTGTATTTATGGATCTTTTGAAGACAGATAAGCCTTATGGGGACCAAACATTGTATTAGGACCAAATGCTGGTCCTAATACAAAGGACCCTTTTGTTTACATTTAGCATGAGGGTTTAGAAGTAAGGTGTGAATTAGGTTAAGGTTAGGATTAGAGTCATGGGAAATTGTCTGGATTAGGCATAATATATTTACTAAAATAAATGAAAGTTAATGCAAAGTCCCAATATGGGTAGAAATGCAAATTTGTGCGTGTGAACCAGATTTTTATGTCCTTGTGGGAACATATTTCTGTCTACATTGTGGGGTCGTGGTGACCACTGCTTCTTGTGGGGACAAATCCTGGTCCCCATAAGGGGAAATTGCGTTTATGGGTTAGGGGTTTGATAGATATGATAGGGTTATGGTTAAGAATAGGGTTAGGGGTAGGGAAAGGGTTAGGCTGTAGAAAATGATTGTAAGTCAATGTAAAGTCCCCACAAGGCACAAAAACACAATTGTGTGTGTGTGGGACCTGTAGAGAAAGTCGACGGATCTTATTAGGCAGCTCTTCGGGGAACTCTGTCAGGTCAACTCCTGCACAGTCCACTGTTCCGTCTGTTGTGCAGCTGCATTCTGAAGGGCATTCAGTTGTTACCAGTGTTGCAGTGTCAGCTTCCTTTACTGCCTCTTCCTCTTCTTCTTCCTCAGGTTCCACTGGGGTCTGGCAACGTACCAGCATCCACACCAAGAGCATCACACTGAAGGCCTGCAGGATGGAATGCTTTGGAAAGTCCATGTCTACTGTTGATATGTCCTGTTGCACAAGCAAATACACAGCAACAGTTATCTCCACTGTTCAACGAAAAAGCAGAAATCAGTTTTCTGTTTTTCTGTTTTGTTTCAGCTCATTAAAGAAATTGAAATATCAGACAAAGATAGTATGAGTAAATACAATAGCAGTCCCAAATGTTTTTCTTCTTCAATGGAAAATAGCTATCCAAACCTACCAGACTCTATGTGAGACTACGTGAGACCCCCGAAACCTAATATCTGTTTGTGCCACTCTTGGCAGCAACAACTGCCACCAGGCATTCACAAAAACTGACAATTAGTATTTTTTTTCACTCTGGAGGAAATTTGACACACTCTGCTAACTCAGCAACATTGGAAGGAAGATCAGAATGTTTTTGAGCATTACCTGTTTACTATCATGCCACAGGATATCAAACATTTTTACATCTGAACTTTGACTACATCACTTCAGAACCTTCTTTTTTTCCTTCATTCGTAGTTGGACTCTGTGCTGCATATTTCATGAAGCAAAGCAGTATATGCACATCAGTGGGTTATTGAGCTTAAGGTTACAAACTGGACATTCATCTTCAGAATTTTCTCACAGGATTTTATCATGACGCACACAATCCAAAATGTTTAATTCCTATCTTATTACTCATCAGAATATTTTTTTCCTAATGTCAGAGATCTTCAAGATGATTGGAAAATGTTATTAAGGCTTTTGTGTTTTCTTTTTGATCAGTAGAGTTTTCCTTGGAATTCCCTCAGGAATCATTCAAACAATATTTAGTTCAATAATTCTCCTTTGAGCTGGGGCTTTTAAATGGATGCTCCAGCAAGAAATCCAAATTGTTCATCTTTGGGTTTTTAAGTACAAACTACAGAAATGAAAGTCTTCCAAGCAGTGAAAGGTCTGCATTTCCTAACGATCTGGCAAACTAGCCAATCCGTTCTCGTGTTTGAAATGATGTTATTATTAGTCAAGGAGAAGGCAGCTGTACTTGAGGTGGCAAAAACAAAATAACAAAAATCTTTTTCATTGGGATATTTCATACCTCAAAAGAAACAAGTGAAGAACTTTCAGGAAGTGCTCAAAGGTCCTTGCCACACCCACATGATATTTCTGACTACGCAAATATTTCTGAGACCACGCAAAAAAAGAGCAATCAAAGAATTAGTAAGCTCTTGACTTTGATCCTCAGTACATGACTGTCTGCTTTGAGATCTCCTTCATTCAAAACTGGATGAAGGAGATCATGCAGCCCAAACCAGGGCTGCAGTAATAGAAGAGTGCTGTTTCTTACTTGTAGCCCTGGGAGAGAAAACAAGTGTCTCTGGTCTTGCAGAGCTTGCATAGACCTTAAAGGCTCTGATATGCTTCGTCCAAAGCTTCAAAATGTAGGTGCATGATGAAAATGGCATCTTCCTTCAGGGAGCAGTCTTCCTCTCACTCTCACAGAGCTCAGTGCAATGTTTTCTATGATTGGTCAGAAGTTTGTATTTATGCAGAAATGAACTTGGATGGCAGTGTTGATATTTCGCTTCAACTTGTCTGCTTCCACCATCCGGCTTTTGTATCCACAGTTGATGTTAATACTTTTGAGAAGCATTTATCAAACGTAGTGATAGTAGGTATTTTGTCATCACAAAATACCTACTATAATGACTGTTAAATGGCCAAAAACTCTTGGAAGAAAATTCCAAGGCAGTTGTTCACAGAGGAGCCAGTCTGCAGAATGGTGTGGCTGTTTAGTTAAAGCAAAATGGAGGATGCAGGAACAGAGTGGAGACGCCAGTGTGACGTAGACTGAAGGTCAAATGGTGTTCAAAGGCGATCTGTGCCGTGTGTGAAAGGTGTGTGCGAATACAAACGTCCAGCATCTACATGACCGAGTGTCGACTGATGGCTTCAGGTAAACCTACTTCATGTTATCAGGCAGGTTTCTATTTTAAAAATTCCTTGATTCTATAGCATTAGCGGTGCTGGTCAAACTGAACTCAGTTTCAAAAAGAAATGCAGTTATTCACAGCTGTTTCTTCATTTAGCAGGCATTCTGAATACTTCTCACATAGTGACAGGTTCATTTGGATGGATTTTAAGAGACAAAATCATCATTTGAAAGGGTTTTTTTGTATTTACTCATGTTATCTTTGTCTGAAAGTAAGACCTGATTACCTGAAACACTCGAGTGTGACATCACAGGAAAAACAGAAGAAATTTATAACGAAGCAAATTCTCACAGATACGGCCTGGATATAAACCAGTTTGATTTAAAATATTTCACTTCAGATCTGTCTGGATATCGATCACCAACACATAAAAATAAACATTATGAGCACATTTCCACCAGTAGCAGAAGGTCAACTCCCAAATGTAAAGTCTAATTTAAAGAAACAAAAGCATGACATGTTAGGGCTTTTGCTCTGTTTTTTCTAATTGCACCAGTGATTTTCTGAGATTTGAAGTCTTAAGCAAGGTGCGTGCAAACTTCTACAGCAACATATTGCTGTAATTTATTCTTTCTTGAGCAATTGCAAAAAAAAAAAAAAAACGGCTTCATTACGTTCTCTGATTCTGACAGATACTACTGTTATGCACTCAGAGCAGCTCTCAAGGCAAGCTTCTAAAATCTGTCCATCAAAGAAACCTTTTCAGGCTGTCGCAGGGCAAGAACTAATAGAAACAGCTTAAAAAACATGGGCTAGAGTAGACTCAGCGCAGCGAGCACTTAGTGCACACAGACGACTTCATAAAAACATCATAGCAACCAAGGGTCATAGAGAAGTTTAAAGCCATCTCTAAGAGAACACCAATATCCCACTAAAAGTTGTCATTTATGGGCTTAAAGTACAAAATAGAGATGCTCAGTACTTTTATGGCTTTGGTCTGTTTTCATGCCGTTTCTGAGCAAAGCAAAGGTTATGAAGAGGCTCTGCTCATATTTAGCTGACTGGATTGTCTTAACACACACCAGAAGGCAGAACTGTCATGCATAAATGAATTACCTTGACTCTGGAAACTCAGTGCGAGCTCTGTCCTACATAACAGCCAACCGCAAATCATGCAGCAGAGTTACTACGCTACTTTACCCCCTCTGACCAACATTTGCTGAAAAGAACCGAAGCGTGATATCTGGTCCAAGCTGAGGCTGTCCCATAGCAGGCGAGGAGTCACAGATCTGCAGTAGAACCCCTTCCAGATGTGAAGTGAGAGAGGGAAGGTTAAAGGGAGAGAAGAAGGCAGGAAGATGTGAAAAGGAAGGGAGTTTGGAGGAGGGTCAGCCAAAAACGCAAATTCTTCCTTGTTTTTGCTCTTTTAAAAAGAAAAAAGAAACTGTGGAATTTGGGTTTTAAAAAATATCTTCACCAAAATGTTCTCAGATCTCTTGAAAAAAAAAAAAAAGAAAAGGATACTCAAAAGCAGTCAAGTTTCTCAGGGCCATGAATCATTGTTGTACAAATTGTCTGAAAAATGTGCTTAAATTATGTAAGGAGGAAAGTAAAAAGATTAACCATCCAGACAAAATAGTGAAGTAAAAGAGCAGCAAGTCTTAATGTTACATTTATTTAAGCACATTGAAAAACGGTTTAAAGAAATACTCAACAGAATAAACACAGAAAGGGAAGTAAAATGTAGCAAAACACATTAAAAGAAATAAAAATTAAACTTAGACTCATTAAAACTAAACTCCATACAAAAACTCGGACATTTTTATTTGGATTATCTGCAGAAATCACAATTGAAACAATATCCAAGAAAGACAATAGGTGGATGCGGATGACGCCAAGGGAAGTGGGCGTGGTGCAGGTGGATGCTGGTTCAGGTTCTTTGGGGTTTCCAGACGTTACTGAAGGAGATTTCAGGACGTAACAGACGAGCCGACAGGCAGGGAGTGAGGAGCAAAATCAAGAGCTGCATCATTCTTTTAGTCTTATACAAAAGTATTCATTGCACTTTCACTTTTTCAACAAAACTAAGCTCATAACTGTGGAGAGAAATGAAAAATAAACTAAGCAAAAGTCTTTATCTGAAAGGTGTGGCGTTTATTCATGTTCAGTCTTGTTGAGTCATTAGTTTTGCTGCCGGTCTTCTCCATTTCTACCTCTATTGCCTTTGCGCATCTAGAAACTGAAATGTTTGCCCATTTTCCTTCCAGCATAGCTCAGTCTAACTGAGTAAAAGAGTCTGGGAACCTTAATTTCCATATCTTGTCACAACTTGTCAGTGACTCGGTGCAATCTGCTGCATTTCATAATTTCTCAAACTACTTTGAAAAGAAACTGAACTTAATGCACAGTTTGATAACCGGGGTCAATTGAAGTTTATGCCTGAATTTAAAGGACATACTTGTAAATTACCTCAAGACAAAACTTGTTGCTGACTGAATTGAATTGAATCCGGATTTAGGTCTAAACTTTGACTGGGCCATTTCAAGGAAGGAATATCGTTGGATCCAGACCATTCCATTTCTAACTGGTTTTATGTTTGCAGTAGTTTTCTTGCTGCGAGGCGATCTTTCTCTCCAGCCTCAAATCTTTTGAAGCTTTTTCCAGTTTTTCCTCCAGGATTCACCACGCCGTCCTCTCTGACCTGCCTGCTGCTCTTTGGTCTCCATTAGTTCCCCAATGTCCTCTAACAAACCTGATCCCTTCATAGAACAAATGGATTTATCCTGAAATTGAATTACACACAGGGGGATTCTGTTTCCTGATTAGGTGACTTCTAAGTAACTTTATTAAATTATTATTATATAACTGGGGGTCAAAAGAAACACACATTAAACTTTAGAGATGGTGAAAACTGTAGATCCTTTTCATTCTGGTGCATTATCAGAAAAACCTTTGATTCAGAAATGCCCATTAAAAATACTGAAGTACTCATAACTTGACAATGAGGTTAAAGGAAGTTGAATACTTCAATAAATGAAATTTTTTTTTTAGTTTTCTTCTTGTAAATATAAAAGAACTAAACTACTGGTACGTTGAAGGAAATGTTGTCCTTTGCAGAGTGCTTTTGTAAGCATGTATAAAGCAAACACAAACTGCACTTTGTTCAAATGGGAAAAGACTGAAGGACCAGCCTTCATCAGCTTTTTTTTTTTTTCAGAAACATAAGTCCATTTCAGAACCATAACCATAAAGTTCATTAAATGCAAAGAAATCCCAAAGAAATACCTCCAAAACTCTAAATGTCTATGCTTACCATTTGTGCTTTTAAAGATTACAGACAAAATGTAGAGGCAGTTGCAGGCAGGTGAGAGATTTAAAATCCTGCTATCACAGTGAAGTGCCTGGATCAGGAAGAAGAGAGGAAGGAAGAGGAGGGGGGCAGATTTACCAAGGCTGGAGAGTGGAAAGATGATTGATCCAGATAACACCCTGCTAAGGGACGGAGGGGTCAAAGAGAAAGGTCAAAGGCCTTTTAAACTAATGGTTTAACTCAACTCCCAAGAGTGAAAGAACATCTGAGGAATGCAAAAGTTCAATAAATCATAAAGGAATGGCTGTTGTTTCACATAGTTTATTTATTTAAAATGTTCCAATATGTAATGCTACTGTTCATTATTATTAATCATTATAGAAGTCACTATAGAAACCTAAAAGACCCAATGTTTCATTGTTACCACTGTGGTTCGTTTCTATGTTTTTCTTCACAATAAACAGAATCAAATGTTTGAAAATGAAAAGATATTGGTTGTTTTTTTCTTTTTTGACATGTTGTTGCAAAAACAAACAAATGAATACACTTTAAACCAGAGTTTGATGAGTGAGCCAACATCATATGAAATGCAATGGATTAATCCTGACATGTCCCCCATGTTTATGTGTGACGGCAGATGAGAGAATCGTTTTAGCAACACAGAGTATTTAATCATTAATATACCCAATAAAGTCTTCTGCTTCAGAACAAATATAAACTAAGTGGTCAACATTTTTTCTTATTGTACAGTATATTTGCAATACATTATGAAATTAAAATACTGGATCCACAACCCTTATATTAAGTCACATCCATGAGCATAATTAAAAATAAGAACTGATTATGCTTCTTGATAGAGACTCATATTTCCCAGAAGAATATTTTCACAACTTCTTACATTAAATGCCATGATGGGGAAGAGGAACCTGGGATTCAAACTAAAACAGATAAGCCATAAAATATAGACATCTTAAACTAGGACTAGGACGAGGTGATTGTTGTTTTGTTTTTTTTTGCAGTATCAAAATTGGTTTATTTCCCAAAACTGCAATGGAAAAATCTACATCACACGAGTTGCATGATCAACAACCGGATGTTACCACTGGCACAAACCACAATGAAGAAGACGACAGGAAGTGGTTGGAGGATCGTGTTTCTTAATAACTTATCACTTGAACAAACTTATTCACCTGTGATTATAATTGTTTCTCATTTACTGGAAACACTGCAATTGCAATATTGTGGGATGTTTTTTTTTTTTACATTAGTGGAATAGTGACAAAGTTTTGAGCATATTTGTGATGGGAACACAGCTGGTGGAGATGCAAGAGGTTGCTGTGCAGAAGGTCGATGAGTTTAAACACCAGGGCTTCACCATTCAAAGCAACCAGCAGTGCACAAGAGAGACAAAGAGCGCTGGGGTAACTTGGGGTGGCAGCAAATAAACCAGAGGAGCTGGAGACTGAAGATGATGAAGATGTGTTGTTTTCTCTGGTTTCAAACTTTGGTTTTCACACCATTAGAAATCAGTGTATAGACGCACAATGAGCTGAAATCCAGCAGTGAGAAAGTCATCTCGCTTGTTATTGCTCTGGGAAGTCCACCCTGAGTTAAAACAACAGGCCAGGCCTTCTGCAAATTCTTTTCTGTTTATTTAGGAAATGACTTTCAACACCCCACTCCTCATCACCTCAAGCTGTTACATTATGCCAGTGGAGCAGAATGGAATACCTTGCACCATTTTCTGACACAATGTAAAGACCTGTTTGTCCTCAACGCAACTAAAGAGGCTGTGTAGCGCAACATTTTTCCCCCAAAATATGTCTTAATGACTAAATGACAGATAAAATAATAGTTTTGTTCAAACCATCATACCCAAAACATCCTTGTTCACACAAAGCGCCTCCACCCCTCACCACTCAATACAAGGGTAAACCTTAAGAGCCCCCTGGATAAGACGAACAGGATTTTAAAACATCACAAATTATTGCATGGTAAATATAGCCATGGCCAGTCTCTCAAAGCACTTCATGACTATCAGGGTGAAGGCTACCAGACAGTAGACATTCAGGTTTGTCAATGTGAATGTTTGGGGAATGGGGATGATTGTGGTCTTCAAGTCTGAAGAAGAGAGGTGTTTAAAATGTCAGTCAGCCCCTCAGCACCGGCCCAGAGACGTTGTCAAGGTCAGCAACTTAGTAGGGATTGATCCTCTACAGCAGTGGTCTCAAACTCCAGTCCTCGAGGGCCGCTGTCCTGCAGTTTTTAGATGCTGCCACAGGTACAAAACACTGGAATGAAATGAACTTAATTACCTCCTCCTTGTGTAGATCAGTTCTCCAGAGCCTGCTAATGATCCTAATTATTCTAGTCAGGTGTGGTGCAGCAGAGGCACATCTAAAAGTTGCAGGACTGCGGTCCTCGAGGACTGGAGTTTGAGACCCCTGCTCTACAGGGTCCCGTTCACTTCTGCTGGGGTCACCGTGTCTCTTCTCCTGGTTGAGGAGTAAGTCTGGTGCTGAGGGAGATGTTTGGTTCCTCAAATCAGACATAGAATTTCCTGAAAGCATCTGGCAGGGAGAGCTCTCTGGGGCATTAAGCATCCTTGCTGTTATCCTCTGGGATGGACATTGTACCCCTTCACACTCTGTGGATCGCTGGACTTGACGTGAACCTGGATCCTCTGGATCCTCTGGATCCTCTGGATCCTCTACACGGCCTGTTTTGCCCTCTTCACTCCTTGCAGGCAGCTTTCTCTTAGCCACCTTGACTGCCAGTCTGCCACCGAACCTGAACGCAGCGTCCTTTGACCTTCAGCCGAGACCGGACCCTGTCCTGGTAGTGGTCACATTCTCTAAACACTTCTGGTAATATTTAATTATTATATTGCTTTTCATACTTACTTATCGTAAGCAAGGTTACTTAGATAGTTTCTTGAGTAGTGTTATAGTGAATGACTTGTGAGAGTTTCAGGTAAATTTGACTTGTGACTGTTTCAAAAGTGAGATAGCTTCACAAAGAACAACCAGAATTAAAGTTTTCATCCAGCTGTAGATTGTTCATCAGAAGCTGGTGATGAGGTGCTAATTGCTGCTTGTCGCCCTTTTTAATTTCACTGCAATGTACAAAACATTATTAAGCCAAAACTCGGCCTGGTCGCAAAGGTCATCTGAAAATGGTCTAAAAATTGAACAGTGTGTGCCCAGATTAATCTGTGCAGAGAACGAATGAGAATAATTCTCTTTGCCCATTCACGACGCAGTGCTGGGGGACTATGAAACGGTGAATGTTTTGCCGAAAGCCAAACATAATTGAAACAGATGGAGCATGCTTGAGTCAGAGTGATTACCAGCTGGTTGAAAAGGTTATTGCTTAAAGGTTGAGTACCTTCGTTTGATGAAAAATACTTTTTTTTGTTGTTTTTTTTTTTTTTTAGGTGAAACCATTAGTTAACCATATCTCCTCAGTGGCAATCAGCCTCATACTTTACATGAGCTGTGTCTCTTTTTATTCACTGCAGTGAAACAGACAGCACAATATCAATGCAATAAAAATATCTATTACTTACGTTTTTATGTTTTAAAAATTCTTGGAATTAATTTGGGTTCATAAATCTGTCCTGAGAACGGCAGGCAGGCAGCAAACACAATGCCGTCATTTTGCTGTTTTGCTTGACACTCCAATGCTTTTGTATATGAAATTAGACCGAAGCAGCACATCTGTTCACTGATGTTCACCTGCAGCTCATAGAAGTAAGATGGCGAAATGCTCATCTTTGATTTTGTAAGCTCGGTATCAGATTTCTATTAAGGGGAGCAGTAGTGACAGTAACAGATTTTACAGATAAAGTTGTTTTTGTAATTATTCCAGCGCTCTCAGGCAGGTCCAGGATGAGCTTCACTGATAGACTAAATCCTGCTCCTCTGGAGATAATCACACCTTTCTGAGAAAGATAGTCTTCCTCCTCTCATTTCTCTGAGACTAAGAACCGTAATACAAGTTAATAACCATCTTGTTCTCTGCAGTTTTGCATTAAAGCATTAAAGGAGCACGTTCACAAGTCCATGTTGATTAACAAGACTCTAGAAGACCACGCAAACCGTTTTGTCTTATTTTTTCTAAGCACACCATTAAATAAAAGTTGAGGTCAGCTTTCCTGTAGCATGGTCAAATCACTCTCTGATTTGTTTTTCTAATCAGAACTAATAAAGAGTTTTGTGACTCATCATTCAATACCTGTGATTTTCACCAGTTATCATTCCAACGATCAAAGGCTTGGTGGCTAGTAAGAGAGATAAAATGAAATTTTATTTAGCTAATTTTACAAAAAAAATTACAAAGAAGCCTTAATTAGAATCAAACCTTGAGGCCCGACTAAGAACCGACCCAACGTCAAACCTTGAATTAATATTTTAAAAGGCACAAAAGGATGAAATGGCTTAAAAGAAAAGATCATATCCACCATTTACCTGACATGACATTACATGACTGCATTCAATAACAGTAATTTATGTGTAGATTAGAGACGTGTTATATAAAACTGAGACCCAGTAAACATTCAAATTATTTGATAATCCCAATCAATGAGTCTTTATATTATATAAAGCTGTGGACAAGCAAATAGCAGATTAACAAAGCAAAGTTTTTGTTTTTACATCTTGGTAATACAGCATATCTGGAGTTGAATGTATGAATAGCAGTGACTCACCTCTCACTGTAAAGATGTGTTTCTTATTTGATGCTGATCCACAGATTACCATCAACCGCGTTAAAATGGAGGTTTGGTGGATGCAGAGCGGGACCAGAGTAAAGAAGGAAGAGGTTCAGTCAGACAGAGATATAAAGGGGCAGTATTATGTAAAATCAACTTTATTGAGCTTTACATGATATTAAAATGTTATTCTCTCATCAAAAACAAAGCTGGAGTGTTGCCTTGACTCTTTCACGCATGTTTGAGGAATCCTTTAATCTCCCGTGGCAACCATCCAGCTGTGCAAACGCCTTAGAGGACTGAGTGCCGCCTTCAAGGAGTTTCCAAACTTCTGAGTTTCCGCCTCACAGAGCAGCCTTCCCCAATGACTCCCCCACTCAGTTCCTTCAGACTAGCCAGCAGCATTTAGCGAACACCTGGTGAAACTGTGCATCTGCTGAGCTGATTATAGGAGCTACCTCTCAGAGAAACACTGGTAAAAACGTTGTTCAAGGGTTAATAGAGAATCCGTGATAATTTCCAGAAGGCAGAGCGACAGAAAGAGCAGGAGTTTTTAAAGAGACAGAGGCCCAATTTTAAGGTGTAATATTATGAAGTCAATTTTTATATATGTAGCATTTTTATAACAACTGAAGTTAACATAGTTTCTTGATTGTACTATAAGATCGCACTGTGTGTGGAAAATACATAATACAGACACAGATTTGTCACAATTCTGACCGCTACCAGAGACCCTTCATTCCCAGCATGACCAATCACTATGACTCTTTGAATAAACTTGATTGATAGGAGTAAGGACACTTAATTTCTCTTTTGGATAAATAAAGTGAATGACAGGACAGTGACCGAACATTATGGTCAACAACAGGATGGAGGTATTCCATCACACTCCAAGCGCAGTGTTTCCATGTTCCATGTGCAGCAGTGGACACCACATCTACACCTGAGATACATCCCACCCCAACATCTAAAGGACGTTTAGTAGTAAGACCACCTCTTTGATTGAGCTAATTAAGAACATGCGCTGCTGAGTCACATATATAGATACACCCATAGAAGGTTTTCACTGGCCGTGATAATCCTCTTTGTCTTTTGACATAAACCAAATAAAAGAGTCCAGCACTGAATGAAAGGAAGCAAACCAGCACTCACAGTTCAGCCAGACTCTACTTCCCACGACGCACCTGCTTACTCTGTGGCCGTGACTCTGACCTGAAGAAACAGTTTCCTGCTCAGTAGGAGTAACGCATCCCTGCGGTGATTCAGCTCCTGTGCTGGGACACAATTATCTGCCACAAGATGCTTCTACAGATATATTTCTAAATCTGTTTTTGGAGAGGACAGGTGCGGCGATGGGATTTGGAGACACAGTAATGCTCCGTGGAAACAGTCCCCCTGGCTGTGCAGCAGAGGGGGGAAATAAATCCTGCAAAAGTATGTTGGATAATAACTGTCCTGTTTGGGGTTTATAATGTTTCCTTCACAAACATTCTTGGAGAAGCATAGGAATCCTTGTTTCTGGGGAGGAGCGTCAACATTTACACTACTTTGCTCAGAGGAGCGTGGTTCCCTCAAGTCGGAGATCAAACATAGCAGATGGGGAGAATGCAGATGGGACCTCTGGTGTGTGCAAAGAGAGGAGGAGAAAGCCTGGCTGCAAATGATAAAACTTCACACTGATCAGGTTTGACCGTATGTGTGTGTCTGTGATTTAAAACAGCATGAGCGAGAGAGGACGGTGTGGTTTCATTATGTCCTATAAGAAAGATATCAAGGATGGTGTGCGTCAGTGAGACGCCTGATGCTCTGTGCAGAATGACATCAAGCAGCCTGAGTGGCAGCGACAAGCAATTCACTGGAAGGTCTGTTATTGTGAGGATGCCATCTGTACATCTGGAACAGTGGAAAGTTAGTGAAAACACCAAGCAGCAAACAGAGCCTCTCCAAGGGAAAAAACTGACTGCCAAATACTACGATGACTAATAAAGAGAGCATGGACATGAGTGTGTTTTTCTGCAGCTTTGGAAAGGGAGTCTGGCACAGAAACCCACATCTGACTTCTACTTCTCAGGCTAAAACCAGCTCTTCATCCGTCCGTCCGTCCATGAGGCAGGACAGGGCTGGTGCCTGTCGGCAGCAGTCATTGGAAGAGAGGCAGGACACTTTATATATTTCACTTTACAGATACACAAAGCTGGAAGCTCGATTCAGAAAGACCCAGGATCCTCTGTTGTTAGCCGCAAACGCAGCTAACCACAGTATTTAATATGCCATAATGGCCGACACAGACAAAAACATAATTATAATGTGGAAGTAAATAATGTATAGCTTTAACTTCTTTTTTGTTTGTTTTAATGAAAATCAGAAAAGTTTTGTGTCTGTTTATATTCAGCTCCCTTCAGGCTGATACCCCAAAATAAAATAGTGTTCCTATTCAAAATAAAATGAAATCTTTATTTAATTCAAACAAGTAAAATGTCAGATAAAAATTTAAATAAAATGATTAAGTAGAAAACAAAACAAAATGACAAACATTAAGGAGCAAATTATGTGAACCTATATATTTACTGCTGCTGTTGAACTCAAATTTCCTCATATGAGACAATAAATGCAATTTCTATTCTATTTTATTTTATTCTAATTAAAGCAAAATATTCGATTTCATTAAAAAAATGAAACCAGATATTAAGATATGAATATGGATTCTCTGTGGGGTTTGTGTTGGGTCAGTTTGGTAATTAAAGCATCTATTGGTACTTTTCCTTTTTCTCCTTGGCCGAAGTGTTGTAACAAAACCTCCTTGTTCACACAAAGAATGTTGTAGTGTAGCCCTGAAAATCTTTAGTGCGATTTGCTTTACAATCCATAAGTTGCAGTTATTTTTTCTCCCAGACTTTTTCCTTCCACACAACTTTTTTTTTAATCAAAATGCTTGGATACAGCAATCTGTAAAGCCTGTTTAGCAATAACCGTTTCTGGCTTAGCCTCTTAGTCTAACGGATGTTAGACAACAGTACAATTACTGGTGTACACAATTGTACACCAGAACAAACCTGTTTAATATATGGTGCATAAAAAAAATTCTAACTGAAAAATAAGAATGAAGTCCATATTGCCTCATGCTGCTCTTGATGCCAGAAAATCCTTAGATGCAAAATGTTGCATCAGTTTTTCCTTCACAAAACTCTGTGTTTACAAAAGCAGAGGAAGAGTTTTACATCTTATCTGGGCCACCTTCTCCTCACATGGCTCTGTTTTTATTATTGGCAAATGTTGCACCGGACAGATGTGGCCCATATGTCAGAAGCTGCCTTTGACCTGGGTCACAACAAGTGTTTAAAATGCAAGAGGACACCCAAAGGAGATTTTGGTGCTTTTCTTCTGAAGCAGCATTTAGGCAAGCTGTTCTTGGCCTGACTCTGCAACATCATTCAACAACAAACTTCAGCCATATTTGTGTTGACAGATATGGCTGTCAACCATAACTCAGCAATAACTGAGTTATTTGCTCACTTAGTTAGTGAGCAAATAACTCACTAACTGAATGAGTTATTTGCTCACTCAGTGTGAACTGAAGAGATCAGTTGTCGTTTTTCCAACTGTCTCTATCCAAGAAAGAAACTATTTCCAACATTTGGACAAGATAAAGACCAACTGGAGAAGTTTTGTGCTCAGGACAGACAAATATTAAACTATCTGGTCTTAATGACAAGAATGTGTGTGTTTGGAAGAGCTAAATGTGTTAAATTACCACATGCTGAAAAGCTTTTAAGAACTTTACCATGTTAAAATTGCTGCAAAATTTGACATAATATCACTCAAGTCAACACGACCCAGCTAATCTGGAAAGTACATGCTGGAAGTATTGGGTCACAGCGATTCTGTGCCATTTTCACATAACATCATATAGATAGCTACATCATGAATGTGTAAAGGAGCATTATGGTAGATCCTTCCTCCCAGCAGCTGTCAGACTCTGGAACCATCACTGCTCACAACAAACTGTGTATTTACATCTCTGCTGATATGTGAATCTTTACTCATTCTAAATAACATTTCTGCTGGTATTTGCACATTTCAGTTGTTTTTACAGATTTTGTTTTTCATATATTGTAAATAGTTTGTCTTTGGATGCACAATGCACTTGCATAAAAGAAAAATGGTCCTACCCGGTTGCACATTTGGAGTATGCCATTTCTGAGAATTGCACTATTTATCTTCTTCTTACAGTACATTACCCTTAATGTTGCTCATGTATTTTTAACAATTTTTTTTTTATCTTGGTTTGGACCTACTTACCTCAGTGCTGCTGCTTCACCTCAATTTTCCCAGTATGGGACAATGAGGGACATTTCTATTCTATTCAAGTCACTTTGAAGCATGGCAGTCTGCCTACTGCCTAAAATACATCCACATGTGTGCCTTTACTGAACGCAAACCATGTAAGTTAACAAATTAGCAGCTTACAAAACCATGACATATTCTGGGTATTTGAAAATTGATAAACTTCTTAGCCAGCTACTTAACTAGTTGGATAGCAACTTTACAGATACACAAAGCTGGAAGCTCGATTCAGAAAGACCCAGGATCCTCTCAAGAAAGTATTCTTGCTTTTATCAAGTAGGATCTTTGCTCATCTGGTTTAGATAAACACATTCCGATTTCAGGTCAATTGACAACAAATAAGATATTTTTATGTAATGCATGTCTATGTTTGGGTTTATTTCAAACATACTAATTCTGGGAAAGTAACGTCTGTTAAACTGATTAATTTAATTTAATTTGTTGACAGTATGAACTTTTTCTGGTTTTGCTCTGACTGTTCTGTAATCTTTGTTTCGCTGCTGCCAGTCTTGGCCAGGATTCACTTGCAAAAGATTTTTAATCTCAATGAGATTTTTCTGTTGTAATAAAAGTTAAGCAAAAAGAAAAAAAAAATGAAATGACACTTTTAAAAAATCATCATATCTTCACATGGAAATACTTTGTTTCAAATTAACCCCAATCTGCTTTTTTTTTTTTTTAAATCAAAGAAACATAACTGAAGTTATTCTGAAAATATTGAATCCAGATTGACTGAAAGCAAAACTAGAAACTGATTTTATTGGCCAAGAACTTCACTCTCTCAAACACTCTGCTCTCTTGTTTTCATCTAAAGGAGTAGAGATGCACAACATAAATTTTAATAGTGTAGGGTTCTACTGAAAGATAAAAAGGCATTGCATTGATTAAGTCTTTTTTTTTTTTTTAATATGTCGTAAAACAACCCCATTGTGACAACAGAGTAAGAGCCAGAAAACTCCAAGCCAAAGCTGCAGAGGAATCTGGGTCAGAGCTAGTTAAAAGATTTGTGTGTGAGCCGTGCTCCTCCATGTACAGCGTGTCAGAGTGCAGAATCAGGTCGCTGTAGTGTTGGAAAAAATGCAAGTGAAAATAAAGCCTTGTTCTGTGGACTCTCACGGGAGCCGCTGTGTGCACGAAAAACATGAGGTCACCAGGCAGCAAAGGGTGCAAATTAAGTGCAGCAAATGAGGGGGAAAAAAGGCTAAACTGTTCAGCAAGGACAAGTTTATTTCTAAGAAATCCGACAAAGATCCAGACCGTACAGACAGTACTCCAGAAAATGACGAGGCAGGGAGAGAAAACGTTGGGTAGCCACAGTCCAAACCCGCTCTGCGTTGGTAGCTAACTACAAACACTGATTTGAGATACTGAGGGAGGCACTTAACACAGCTGCATTCATAATTGTGCAACATATTATCGATCAGTTCTTCTCAAAAACACCTGCAGTTACAGTGCACTCAAAGTTAGGTGTCATTATCGGTGAAGGTTAAAAAGTCTGGACAGAAGCGCAATTAGTACCAAAGTACAGAGTGACTGTCTGAACTCCAGGCCGGCGCTAAAAAGACAGAGTGCAGACAGGAACTCAATTAGGAAATTAATTATCTGTCCATCTATCCTATTCCCCAGTTAGACAGGCGGGAGCTTTGACTAATCCACCCCCACCACCACCCTCAGCTCAGTCAGTGAGATCATCCAAGAGGAAAAGTGGTTCAGTCTGTCCACAATGGTTTCTCCTTCCAGACCTCCACCTTCCCTCCACACCTTCAACTCTTCACAGTCGAGCGTTTCAGTGAGGGCTTGATGCAGCGTCTCTTACAGCTTGGCTTTGCCCGGCTGCAGCTGCAGGTTTTGGAGCTTCATGGCCAGGCCCATGTTCCCCGTGATCTTCAGCTTGCCCTGGAAAAATGCCTGGGAATCGGATGGGGAGAGGGAGGCGGGGATGGGTAAAAATAAAAAATAAAAAATTAAATGAAATAAATAAATAAATCAGCGTCAGAACAGCTTGGAATTGGTGTTAGAGTGAACTACGCAGCGGCAGTTTTAAGAGTTACCGTGAGAGATTAACTCAGCCAGGGAGAAAGTGGGGCAACGGCAACAAAAGCTTATGACACGACAGGAAACGGCACGGCAGGCGCGTTCGGAGCGGAGCAGTGAATGTTGGGAAGACTAACTTAATCTGGAAAAATAGAATAGAGCCATCGACTGAAATGCAGGCTCCGCTCTCTGAATCAAAAAAAAAAAAAAGTTGGTCGTAACGAGAAAAATCTAAACCGTTCTTTTTGTATTGAATAATAACTACCTTCTACAAATCGGAGGTGATTTGATCGAGTCATTTTTTAAGCTCAACCTAACACACAATAAATTGGAGTTACAAATTCTTGCAACTGAAAAGATGAATGCAGCAAAAAAATATCAATAAATAATGAAAATGTAAGGATTTCCCAGTATTGCATGAATAAACTAAGCTTGGAACAAATGTTTGACATTTCTTTTTGGCTTTTCAAACCAGACCCCGTCCTGCACACGCTGCCCTGCCCACAACTCCCTGCTTCAACACACACTGGTCAGTTAACTGGGCTATTAATTAAAACCAGAAGCCAGCACAGTAAGGCTGAACTATAAGGTGTTTTTTTATGCTGAAAACAGGCTAATAAACACAAGTAAATGCAGTGATATGACAAAAGGAAAATAAAGACAATTTGTAATGAATATTCACAGAGCTTCATTTTTTATGTTACACCCTTATTCCAAATTGTTTTAAATTAATTAATCTCTTTCATCAAAATCCCACCACACAAATACTCCAGTATGACAATGGGGAATAAAGTTTTGGACTCTTTTGTAAATGTATTAAAAACAGAAAAACCAAGAAATCACATGGAAATGGGCAAACAGGTGGGTTTAAACAGCCTCTATTTAAATATCAAAGGAAGTCAGTGAATCGGAAGTTTTGTAGTTTTCTGGAAGTTTGTTCCAGATTAGTGGAGCATAAAAATAGAATGCTGCTTCTCCATCTGCAGAACCAGAACCAGAACCTGAGAGGTCTGGCAGCTTGATCCAACTGCCAGATCAGATCTTTAATGTGTTGTGGTGCTAAACCGTTCAGTGGTTTATAAACTAGCAGGATTTTAAAGTCTATTCTCTGAGCTGCAGGAGTCAGTGGAAGGACTTTAGAACCTGTGAAGACATTGTTACAGTAAATCAATGAGTAATTAATCATTTATTACTGAGGAATTATTTTTTATAATTTCAAACACAAATTGATGCTACAAGCAAACTCCAAAAGCTGACTTTTGTTCCCCATTTGATCAGTTGTTTTCTTCATTGGAAAAACATGACATACCGCTGGAAAAAATGACTGTATTAAATTACTGTGTTCTGTTTATTGTTTATAATAATTGGTGGTATTTTTGAAGTAGCCTCTTTGATTGAGTTTGACGTGTATGATGCATAAAAATCAAGAAAATTATGGACAATCCTGAACATCCTCTTCATGAGAATGTCTTAGAAAAACCGAGTGTCTTCAGGCTCCTTCAAATTCGCTGCAATACAGACTGGCACAGGGAGCTTTTCTGTCAATAGCCATCACTATCTACAACAACTATTTGAAGAATTTTGAATCAATACGAGTTACAACATTCAATTTTCCTTTGGGATCAATAACGTTTTTTTGTACAGAAATTTTAATGACTGTATGCAGCAGCAGACATGCAGACCAACAGGTTATGAAATAAAATAATTTCCTTAGTGACTTTTATTTTTATTGGAATAAGTACCACATAGTTTTCTATATATAAAGTCTGTATCTTCTGTGGGAAAGTCTTAACCTCATAAAGAACCTACAGCTAATCCTCAGAAAGTGAGTGGACCAAAAACTGTGATAACCTCCAAGCTCTGATAAGACCAGATCGGCTCCCTATCCAACATGTCACAGTGAACTCAGCAAGTCTTACAAAACAAAACTAACACTTTGCACAAACCTGAAGTGTTTTCTTTAAAAAGTCTTTAAATGCCAGTATTATGTTTTTTCCATGCACACAGTGCAATCAAGTAACTATGTTACCTTCAGTTGTTATATCAAACATGACTTAAATGATAAAATCAAATTTCTTTTAATGCCTTGAAATTGGGCCTCTGTCTCTTTAAGAAACTCCTTTTGAGGCTTTGCCTTCATGAAGTCATCACAAAATGGCTCCTCTATCAATGTGTTAAAGTTGTTACTGGCGTTTCACTAAGTAGCTCCTATAATGAGTTCAGCAGATGTAAAGTTCCACCAGGTGTTTGCTAATTGCTGCTGGCTAGTCTGAAGGAGCTGTGAGGAGGGCTGCTCTGTGAGGGGGAGGATCTGCACCTCGAAGGCGGAGTTAGGTCCACCCAGGCCTTTTGCACAACTGAATGGTTGGCATGGAGATGAAAGGATTTCTCAAACATATGAAAGAATCAAAGCAACACTCCAGGTATATTTTAGATGAGGAATTAACCTTATAACATGACGTAAAGCACAAAAAAATGTATTTTACATAATCCTGCCCTTTTAAAACTTAGGAAATAAAATCATGTCCATTAAGCAGGAAGAGGCTTTAGGAGCATCAACTGAGGAGGCAAACAGCGAAGACGAAAACTGGAGAAACTCTATTAGCAGGTAAACGATCTGTAAGTACCTTAAAGAAACTGTTTCATAACGGCGGATTTTTTGGACAACCGGTCAAATGAGTCAAAGCTGTTATGGACGCAGAAGTTGTTAAATAATTTAATGTTCTGTTTGGTCCAGGACACAAAAGCACAATCCATTAGAAGATGAGGTTACCGGAGGTTACTTCTTAAACTAACAGAGCAGTTTTTATCTGCTGCGTTCTCTCTGAATGCTCTGCAACTTGGATTATTCCCATGGAAATACTTTTTTTTTTTTTTTTCAAATAAGTCTTCGATTGAAGGTTTCTTGGTTCTGCTCCGGCAGCTTTCCTCCTCGGTGAACAGCACTCGCTGTTTGACACTGATAAAAGTCGTGTTTACACAGCCTGCGTCCTGGAGGTCATCGTCACGTCGCAGGATGAAAGTACGGACAATATTTTTATTTTTTTTCAAACACACTTTTAGAATTTTCACAGTAATTCTGAGCTCATCCTTGCAGCCGCTGCTTTCATCATTTCCAGAAGCAGCCAAACATATTTCATAACAATGCTGTGATTTAATGAGCTGGAATGCTTGCAGTCTTCAAGTGCCTGCTGTCTTTCTCTACGCTTCCCACATTTCCATCTCTTCAGTAGGGGGAAAAAAGAAAGAAAGAAGGCTTCTCCTCTGATGAGATGTCTTCAAGGATACGATATGGTTTGCATACTCACCGTCTGTGGGTTCATTTTCCCGGTCATCAAGGCCAACAAGTCCGTGTCGGACATGGCGATGGTGCAATCTGCTTTCTTGTCTGCCGAGAGGAGATAAAGAAGTTAAAGATTAGACATATTTGCCGAGTTAAAGGTAATCTACGGAAATAAAGCAGATAAGTGAGCAGACCTTCAGCTTCGACCTGAATCTGTGACTAAAGACAACCTGCAAGTTTTCCCACCTGCGTCGTTGTGAACGCAGCCGCTGCCGTTCTTCACGTCCACGATCCAAGTGGCTTCCTGTCCGTTTGGGCCGTCTTTCACTTTGAAGGCGAAAACTCCTCCGATTTTCTTCACAAACTGCTCCCCTTCCTGGAAACCGTGAACAAACAAATCTTCACAGCCGGCCCTGCCACAGAGCTGGAGATCGCCCTGCCTTCCTAAGGTCAGGCAGAGGTAAGTGCTTCAGGATAGCAGAGTCAATGAGGAAACCATTTGCTGATTGAGTCAGCATAAGCTTGACGTGATGTGTGTGCGGTGAGGCGGTCCCAATGTGCCACCTGGAGCTGGTGCAGCAGGCGCACACGTGAGCACAAACAAATGAATGAACTGATGATTTTTTTTAAATTATTTTATTTACGCAGCAAAAATCTGAAGCATCCCATAAGTGGTGGGTTGGTTACCAGTATCAACGTACGCTGAGGTTTTAAAACTGGTCAGATGTTCTGGCACTCTGTTCCTACAGTTAGAATGGAGTGCCAGAGAAGTCCAGAGCTATTTTCAGCTGTTTAAAGCTTAGAATAACAAAGCGACGCCTTGCTGTGTACTGCAAGTCAGCTGGCTGAAAGCTGGCACTGTCATCTTAGAATATCTGTGTTATCCTTAGGTATTTTCTCTGCTTTACGACAATCATTTGAAACTTCTTAAACATCATTTCCATGACCAACGATGTGTCTTTCCACTAGAGCTGACTCTAGTGGAAAATGATATTAGCATTTCTTATCGGTTGATAGATAATAACTGATTAGTTTTTATTTTAAACATCCAGAATTTTGCCAAACTGATTATGTTACCTTTCAGCTTTTATCCATAATTTCTTCTTGATTTCTTCTTAGATTCTGGATCTAGTCTGAGTGAAATTAACAACATTTGATCAGACATATTTTCTACCAGTACTGATCACGTGTCTTATTGCCTTAGAGATCATTATCATTTTATCGCCCAGCCTAACGTTCCATGTTTGTTTAAATGGACAGTGTGTAAATGTAAAATCCACTTTTTAAGCTTTGCATCATGTCATAATGTTACTCCATCATCAGAAACATTCCTGGAGCGTTGCCTTGATTCTTTCATGTATGTTTGAGAAATCCTTTAATCTCCATGGCAACCATTCAGCTGTAGAAAACGGCTGGGTGGACATAGCCCCGCCTTCAAGACGCAGCTCCTCCTCAGAGCTGCAGTTTCCAAACTTCAGAGTTTCTGCCTCACAGAGCAGCCCTCCCCCACTCAGCTCCTTCAGACTAGCCAGTAGCAATTAGCAAACATCTGGTGGAACTGTGCACCTGCTTATCTTATTATACAAGCTACTTCTCAGTGAAATCCTGGTAAAAATGTTGTTAAAGGTTTAATAGAGGAGCCATGTTGTGATGACTTCCTGAAGGTGGAGTTTCAAAAAGAGCAGACATTTCTGAAAGAAATGGGCCCAATTTCAAATTTCTTTAAAGTCATTTTTGATATATACAGCATTTTTTTTATAACAACTGACAGTAACATAGTTACTTGATTGTTCTATGTGCCTGGAAAAAACATAACAGTGCCTCTTTAAGAATTGAGGAGTTTCTCATTGCATCAGTTGGGGTTAAATAACTTGTTGCCAGCTGGAAGGTAATTGTCCATGCAGTAATTATCCTACAGGATGCTTCTTCCTGTTGCTTATTGAAATCCAGTTGTTGATTTTTCAGTCCATTACCAGCAGTAGAAATAATTGCTGTTTTTCAGTTTTAGATCCAAATGACATGCTTTATTTAAAATGAAGCTGCTGTATCTTCATGCAAGGTTCTACCATGTTAAAAATTCTCTGTGAGTTCATGTTTAAAGTAAGAATAATTGGTTGGTGTGTGTAATGCAGTCACCTCCTGCAGCTTCTTGTTGATCTCCTCAAACACAGCATGGGCCTTGAAGCCCTCCAGTCCGGTACCAGCGCTGGTCCGAACGGCTCGAATCCTTCCCATGAAGACGACGAGCAGAAAGACGAAACACAAAGGACAGAGAGGAACACAGACAACATCATCGTCAGACAACATACAGAAAGCTTGAGCCGCAGCACAAATCTGCCTCTAAAGTACGGCCTTTAAAAGTGGTCAAAACAAAGAATCTGTCGTGATTCTTTCATCTTTGGAGTCACTGTAGGTTCAGGAAAGCTCAGGGCACAGATCTTTGATGGCTTTGTTCATTGCATGTGATTGCCCCTCCAGCCCTCCAGGCCACACACCCCGAGGTGACTCACTCATCACTTCCTCACCTGAATCCTGGGGGCGACTAACCAGAAGGAGGCTCAGCACCTGCTAGCATGGATTTTCTAGTTTGTATTTTGACTTTTTTTTCCTTAAATTTGTTTTTAAAATAATGTATAATTAAACTTTACTTCCTGAAGTGTGTTCTCCTGGATGAGGTGAGCGCCTGAATGAAGTGGACTGCTGTGTGTTAGGAACAGGTGGGAGCAGGACTGATGTTCAGCAGCATCACTTAATCTGTGTGTTTGCTGTTTAACACATGTACAGTTGAAACCAGAAGTGTAAACACGCCCAATAAAATGTAGAAAGAATTTAAACATCATGCCTTATTTGAACTGAACAAATATCTCAGGTGACATCAGCAGGTTACTGACCTTACAGCCTGGAGAACTTTTGTTCGATTAAAGTTGTTGTCACATTTGGTTAATTGAGGCTCCAATCTTCACTTTGTTTATTGATTAGCGGGGTATTTAAACTGTGTAGCATCAGTTTATGGCAATTAAAGTCTTTGCCTAATATGAGCAGCTGTCAATTGAAGCCTAGCTGATAAACCCGACTATCGGCTTTTCCTTGACATTCGTCCCAGTCCAAAGCTAAACGGGATAAACAGGACCAATGATGGTGGACCTGTGAAATGGCTCGATGCTAAATGAAAACGGTATGAATTTAACCCGCCTTACCTGTGAATTTCAGGCATTCTGCTGTAAGGAGTACGGAACGAAAAAAGCGCTTCTGCTAAAACAAACAAGCAGATCTACTGCTGTACTTTCTCCTTTCTCCTGCTGTTAGCTAACTGCAGCACTTCCGGGTTTCTTCCTGTCTTTGCACATAGACATGAATACCCAGACTCGATTTGTCGATGTCAGATAGCAGCGAACGGTCTTAAATTTGGACAGCTTTAAAGCATAAAATATGATTTTAACAGCCGCAGAGCATAACATTCTTATTTAAAATATCAGTTTTCAAAAATAATGATATTATGTTGTTTATTTTTTGTTACTACGTTTGTGTTCAAACATCCTCCTGAGGCATGTAAAGTAGAATATTACGGGATGCCATTTGTAAAGTTAGTCTAAAACGAACAGTAATAATTTGTTATTTAGCCTGTCATGAGAAGGAAGAAACTGGAAGTTCGTTTTTCAAAGTCACGTTTTCACCACATTTGTTATATGTCATATGTTAAAAAAAAAATTGACTTGAAAGCTGATGCTTGCAGACACTTTCCATCCGGTGAACCTCAGCTATTTTGCAAGAAAAGAAGTTGGTCAGATGTGCAAAGCTGACAGACAAACAAACGGTAAAACCTTGGCGGCTTTAACTGAAGCATCCTTTAGAATAAACAGCATATATCTGATCTATTCAGAGTAAAATCACTGACATGCTTTGTTCCTCGTGTTTGGCTGTAGAATTAAAAACTTCTAATATCATCTTAAAGTTTGACTGAAGATCTATTCAGAAGAATGACTGTGCGTTAAGAGTGTGCTGATTTCCACAAGCCATACATTCCAGGAAAGATGCTTTTAAAGCAGAAGAGACTGCAGAAAATACTTCAGCACTTCAATCCATACAAATTGAAACCAAAAGAACTTTAAAAGCATCTTGTCAAGTAATTTATTTTTCTTTAAGTCTTTGACTTCCAGGGTTCGAGTTTCACGCTTTAATGGCAGCAGGAAAAAAAGATTCTGGTAGTTTAGTGGTGGAATCTTTAATCACTGCATTTCAATAGTTTGCAATATTTCTTCAAAACCACTTCAACTTGTAGAAAATTAAATTAATTATCCTGAGTAGATTCCTGAGTGGGTCGAAAAGCGGAGTGTTGAATAGAGCTCTGTCTTTCTAATTCTTTATTTGTCAAATTCACTCACAAAAGTGACTGACAGTAAAATGTCCTCCAAAGGTTTCTTGGCAGACTGTAGATTGTTGCTCTTCCTGGAAGTAGAAAGGCAGTGAGAGGTGTGATGTAATACAGAAAGAAGTTGTCAAAAAGTCTACATGTAGTCCTAATACCCACTGAAACACAGTGAAAAAGTACCCTCCACCCACCCCTAATGTTTTTAAACAGGTTTAATTTTTCATGTCCAAATGAATAAGAAGGATCTTTCAAATGAAGGACTGAGTGGAGGACAAAGTAACTAGAGAGTTTAGGCATACTGAGGAGGGAGTGGAAATAACAAAAAAAAACAGAAGACCTAATTCTAACAAGACGATTCTTCTGGTAAGTGGGGGCAGATGGGGAAGGGAGCAGGCAGGGGCAAGTGAGGAAATAATTAACAGTTGTGAAGGGGAGCAAAATGATAGGCTGAGGTGCGGAAAGAAACAAAGGGAATGAAAGGGGAAAGGAAACCTGAACAGTAAACAGAAACAAATACTAACTTAATGAAACAAATAAAAAAACACAAACAATGAGAACAACTGAACTGACACAAAGGATAAACTAAGACAGCAAGAAATATGGAAATAAATAATAAGGACATGATCAAAATAGAAAATAACTGAAGATAAAAGTCCAAACACCTACGGACCATAACAATCTGACCACTTTGGGGGAGAAATACATAAAAAAACAATGCATCATGCACTGATTTAAACTGATAGTGACCATGATTATGATACGTTGTCATGATTTCAGTTTGAAAATTAAATTACCATTTAAACTGCATTTAATGGAGTTGCTTTTAAAAAATCAAGTCGGGTGTGTGTGTGCTCTTTGGAATGCTTGAGTCTTAAGGCCAGCATATTTCACAAAAGTAGCTTTTTAATTTGAAATCTATTTTAAAATGCTCCTTGCGTTGAGAGAATACACAGAGAATGGTGAATTAAAAAGTAGACATTTTCACAATGAGAAAAGGAGAGTTCTCATTCAGTCGATGCTTGCAGAGCAGAGATGAAAGGAGGTAGAGTGGGCAGACGTCTGCTGGGCTTGGTGAGTGGAAATGACTTGAAGGCCAACAGTTCAAAGCCCTTTAACTCATTTCTACGTTTGAATCAAGACCAAAAGACGCTCATCTGTTATTGGTAAAATCCACTGTTTTATTCCCCCCGCCCCTAAAAAAAAAAGCCCAAACGTCACAGTGAATGAGTAGGGAAATTGCCCCCTCTGCTGGTTAAATGAGCACAAAACATACTTGAAATGAACGCGTGGGACCACCACCACCATCAGTGCTTTAATGTAAAACGGAAATAATATCTTACATGGTTTTCGAATTTTTGGCAAATAAAAATCTGAAAGGTGTGGCATGCAGACAACACAGAAGAGTCCCTAAAAGCTGGGAACATAAACAACACAATTTTTGGCCGCTTTTATCCCATATTCCTGGTGGGGAAACGTATGAATCAGTCTGCAGTGTGTGGGGACAATTGGCACAAAAAATCTGTTAATGTGAGAGGAAGTGAAGACTGGAGTCAATACAGTCACATTGCATAATCACACCTATTCTATGAACTACTGGTATCAGTTTCATATTAATACGTTTATATTTGTGGGAAGTAGACGGGGCATGTACAGTATATATCAGCAAGCTAATAATTAGTTTTGAAAAAAAAAAAAATGCATCATCCTCTTAGCTTGAAGAAATAAAGAGTTAAGAGTGAAGTAACCTTTTCTACATAATCACACTTGTTCTCTAAACTGCTGCTATAAGTTTCATATCAACAGGACAATAGACAGGGGATGCAGATATTGTCAGGCTCAGACATTAAAATGCATCTTCTCCTATATTAATAGACTGGACAGTTAAAGGTGATATCAAATGTCCTACATAATGGACCTCTGTTTTCTCATGCTTTAAGTCAGGGGTGTCAAACTCACTTTAGTTTAAGGGCCGCATACAGTTTAGTCTGATCTCAAGGGGGCCACACAAGTAAACTCATTGCAAGATTAAATGGAACTAAAATAAAAGTGGACTTGTTGATTTTTATATTAAACAAATTTCACTTTTACAAAATATATTATGAATAACCTCAGAGTTTTTTAAGAAAAGTCTGTGCAATTTCAACAATACTTTTACTCAGTTAAACATTTATTTAAGTGCATTATGCATAAGAACTGATCACAGTGATTGCACAATGTTGCAAAAACATTTATTCACAGTTTTTGGAACTTAAAACATTGTCCTGCATGACAGAAAACTGTACATTAAACAGATACAAAATAAGAAACGATTGAAAATCAATTGTCCACATCTGGGAAGCAATTTGAACAAATTATTTGACTTCACACATTTGAAATCTTAAGTGTCAGCTGTTTTAAACAGACATTTGATTAAGTACATTTCTCACCGTTCTTGTTGATGCATAAAATGTATACATATAGAAAAACTTAAATACATAACATATATTGCATGCATGAGAAATATTTTACTCAACAAAACTCTTTGTTGTAAATCTGTTACTGACTAGTACTAACTTTAATAGAATTAATTCAGCAAATATTCAAAGCTGTATTTTTTAATAGCGCAACGTTGACAGTAACATTTTGTAGGATTTAGTTTTACTCAGTTTTGCCCCTGAAACTTGCCATCTTTGAGCCTCCTTCAATTCCACATCACACTGCAAATTAATGATTTCAAGTTGCATACGAACGCGGACATCAGAAGCTCTGACTGTGAGTGGAGAGCGAAAAACTGAGAATTCTGTCTTGAGTTCGCTAAATACTAAAATGCAGCATCACTGTGTTTCACCGCAGCATCACTGGCGTCTCAACTCCGGGTGAAAACAGATTGTTGTTTCCTCAGACTCGTTTTTCAGTTCTCAGTGCAAGTGCTTGTATTTTTCGCCATGCAGAGTTTCATAGTGGCGCCGAATATTGTATTCCTTAAGCACCAAACCTGCTGCAGGCTCACGGGTTTTCCATTCACCTCCGTACATCCTGAACCTGCCAGCGACGTGGTGGTGCAAAAGACCAAAACTAGGGGGAAACAATATCTGCACTCCACACTTTACAGAGCTTACACAGGTCTAACTTTTGGTTTATTTTTTTGTACCTATGTTTCCTTTGTCAAAACTTCTTATGATTATTATGATTTTGTCATTGATGTTTGTAGGACCACTTCCAGATCCCGACATTCTGGCATCAGGAGAAAAACTACACCAGCTGGAGTCCCAACCACTTATCACACTTGTCCTAAATGGTCTTTCAAATTTGCAGCTGGTTCCATCCAAATTTGGGCCTGTGCCACAGGACTCACCAGTGTCTCATCAGTGCCCACTTGACAAGTCCTCTGGTAGCATCATTCTGCACTACATGCTTCCAGACTTCCCTTCTCTTCCTTTGATGCTGCATAGTCTTCCGAGTATGTGTTTTGTGCCCACACTCGGTCAACTTATGAATCTTCAGTCTCTGCAAGTGTCACTGGAAATGTCTTATGAAATAGAGGCCAGAACAAGAGAGCAGTCCAGATGTCCTGCATGGGTACTACTGAAGACAGAATCTTATCCTTAAAAGTGTTTACTTTAGTGAAGTGACACTATAGTAATAAATGTTACTTTAACTCACTTTCTCATTGCAGCTAATTGGTCAAACCAGTAATTAAAGAAGCACTCAGTAACATATTTTAAACATATTTCATTGTCATGTCAGTATAATAACAGGGCCATCATAGATTAAAAAATAAATTCTGCCAAAATCCTGAAATTTTGAGATACAACTCAGAAACACTCATGGAAGTTTTTTTACATTTCTTTGTCTCAAAAGTCAAAATTTTTAATTTTTTTTTCTAGAAAATTTCTGAGATTAATCTTAAAATCTGAGTGGAAATTTACTACTCCATTTTTTATTATTTCAACCTTTATTTTCTGTAATACGCCACTGTAAATATGAGAAATACTCTGAAATAATCCAGCTGCTACACCTACTCCCAGTACAAACTGCAGAAATAGCCAATCAGAGCCAGGAGGCGGGGCTTAACGCTGTCAATCACTCATTCAGGTATGTCCTGCTAAATTTGCTAATAGAGAAATAACTTAGAGTTACAGTGAAACTGTTTATCCACGGCCATTCGTGGCTATGCTAACTAGCCTAGCATTCATGTCAGGCTATGCTAGCTGTAGCTTAAAGAAAGTTTCTTAAGTGAGAGCTTGAAAAGTATACAATTTAAAAATTTCTGAGTTTTTCTAAGTTTCTCATTTTGAGTTTTTTAAATATATTTATTATTTCTCTGAGTTTCTGATTGTGTTTATTTAAATATTAAATCCTAAAGTGACTCAGGGAATATTTTATTTCCCACCGTGAGTCAGAACCGGATGTGTGAAGTTGCTAATAGTCAGTCAGAGGAATGAACGGCATACTTACCTGGCAGGAGTGACTCCATGATCCTGTAGGTGGATCACCCAGGGTGAAGATCAGCCATTGCCCTGCAGCGATCTGACCTCTGTGAATTCTCCACATGGGAGAATCTCAACTGCGCAATTTATGGTAGTGGGGGACTGCGTTTGCGCTCTCCCCTGTTCTATTAATGTCAAATGATAAATTATGTGATAGTGTCTGAACCAATTTATACATGATATTAAAGACTGAAAAAATTGGTTTCGGTGTACTTCTAAATCTGCTCCTTAGTCGCATCTGCCAAAATTAATAGTAAATAATAAAGACTTTGTGGTATTCTGATTTAGTAATATAATTAGATTAGTTGTGCTACCACCCCCACGCCACTAGAGGCAGTAGCAGGGCCAAAAAGATGCGACTAAGGAGCAGATTTACTCTCTGTTTAGAGAAGTTCAAAAACATACTGAGAGTGAAAATCCTTCCTAAAGGTGAAGATATATCACATATTTTAAAAGAAAATAAAAACGGGAGACCCCGAATAATATAGGAAATAGCGTCCCCTTCCCTTCCAGAGTGCAATAGTCCCATTTCCAAATAAGCTATGAGACTGACAGTGGTCCGTCCCCTCCCCTTTCTGTGTGCTGCAGCGAGGTGTACTTGGATACCCCGGAAAGGTCCGCGACCAGAACAAATCACGTGACTTGTTGTACCGGTTAGACTTCCTGTTAATTCAATTCCTGTTTATTTATTTTGTTGTTTCATTAAATGAAAACCGTGTCATTTAATCGTTTTGAAATTATAATAAGTTATTTATGAAGCGCGCATTTTCAAACTTGTGTTCTTCTGAAGCCAAAGAGGCTAAGCTAAGGCAGCTTGCTACTGCTAGCCGCCGGTGTTAGCTGTGGTGTTTACCTGCTGACAGCGGTGACTTGGTAGCATTTTACCTTTGGCCATAGCACTAGACCTCCCTGTGAACGGTTTCTGTACTTTGATTGTTAGCTAACGTCATGGCCACCTTGCTGTCAGCACAATGCGCTGTCTGCCTGAGGAAACCTGGGAGTCAGCTTCATTTAAGAAGAGCCGCAGCGAGGATCTCAGCTCGGTGCTACAGCAGCAGGACGGCTTCTTCTGCGGACTATCTGCACCAAAGCGTCGTTCCATCCATGCATTACCAGAAGAGTTTGCCCAGGTAGGAAAACCAATGAAAAGAAGACTTTTGTTAAAGAGGAGGTCTGTAATTGATTTGTTCTAATGTTAGTCGGTACTACATTGAACCTTTCAGTGGATTTTTAATCAGGTTTTTCGAATAAAAGAAGGTTAAGGACGAATGTAGGTAAAAGGGTACGCTTGATTTCTGCTCGGCGACCACAAGGTGGCGGTAAAGAATACAAAATAACTAATACAAAATTAAATGTTTCACTTTTCAACTAACTCGAGTGATCAGATGTGATGCTGGCCACCTCATTAAGGCAGGGACACGAGGTCAGGGCATTTAATAAATCACATGTCACAAAAATTAAAAACAAACAATATGACAGAGCACATAAACCCTTATGAACTCAATATGTAAACATATAAACATAACAACCCTAGGTTACTTGCTGAACTAATTAAACTGCCATAAATTACATTTACTGTAAACTACTAATTGGAACAAATATTACAACCACATGTTGGAACTTGTATTTAATTCGAAATACTTTTTTTTATTTTAAAGCTAAACGTGTATCGCATGTCATCTTGTTAATTCCAATGTTTTCCATTCATCCATTCAGAGAGAGAGAGACCTAGGATTACAATAGAATAAAGAAACAAGTCTTATTTAATCTGGCATTGTTTGTCATTAGGCATGCTGGTACGAAGGTACACCTAGCAAAACTGTGAAAATTTACCATCACACAATTTAAAGTCATTTTAAGGAGAAACTAGAAATCGTTGTGTTGTATGTAACCAGAGTTTTCTCTGACTGGATGGTGCATAAAGTAATGCTGGACTGCACACTGCCGGTCAGTTTTCTTAATGAACACGACCACTTTGTATTTTTCCCTCTGCTTATAAAGACAGATTTGGCTATTTAGAGATGCAGATTTGGCTGCAAAATACATGGTCACTAAAAGAAACTAAAGGAGCACTAAAAGGTCGCAAATGTCTGGAAATTGTCTACTGTGACGTTTTACTCTGTCATGAAAGACGGTTACATCTGCATGTGCACAGATAACACTAACCACTCCTATGTTACCAATTTAGTAAATGTTGCTATATTTAGCAACTTTTCTGACAAAAAATGGTATCGGCCAAAATCAGAATTGCCATATCAGGCTTATTAAAACTGGTGCACTGATATAAAAATTTGGGGCAATATCAATGTCTTATATTAATATTGCTGTAATGGCCAATAATCGATATTTACCAACGTTATATTTCATTACTCATTTGACCCCTTGGAAAAAAACGACCACACCACTGACTTAACCACTACCTCTCTGCTTCAGTTAAACTCCCCACAATCGTGCGCTGCATCACTGTCTCTGTCACATGACCAATCTCCTCCCTTCCCCCTCGAGAAACAAACAACAACTATATTGATTGCTAATATTGGCCCAGGCCAGTTTTATTGTCGGACAAATTCATGTATGTCACAAAACTGACTAATAATAACCAAAACTGATGGTAGTGCCGATATATTATCAATCTTTACTTTTTAAAGATTGATAATCAGCCAGAAGACTGCAATCATTGTTGCAGTTATCAAACGATGATAGTCCCATAACTGACCAGGCAGTCTTTTAGCTGCACAGGATGTCCACATGAACCATAATGTGAGATACGTTGGATCTACAAGCCTTCTATGGAACCAGTGTATTGTCGTCCCACAGATCAGTAATCAGTATGATTTGATGCTTTCTGGAGGATATAAACGTCATGTGCTCTGATACAAATATAAACAAGACTATTCAGCCTATTCTCACCAGCAGATCCTAAGGTCAGGCTCTGAGAAGGTATTGGGCAAAGCTCATTTCCACATCTATGATCACAACAGCAGAAGTTTTAGAACATCGTGGTAACTTGAAGACTACAACTCCAGTGAAAGCAGACCACATTTCCAAATGTAAAACCTTTGCCATAATGCTTGAAATGTGGTGGAACCTGAAATGCAGGAAAGTCAAACCTTTTGCTATTATTCAACTAACAGGCATAGCATTATCCACTCATTAAGGTTTGTTGGTCCCCTTGCCCTTGTAGACTCCCTGTACCCAAGCTGGAGGACACCATCAGGAGGTATTTAGCTGCCCAGAAACCTTTGCTGGACAATGACCAGTTCGCGTAAGTTACTAATGAGATTATCAATGCATTTTATAATTTGATGCTTGAAACTGAACATGTCGCCATCTTCATCTTTTGTCTTCAGAACAACGGAGAAAATTGCTCAGGATTTCCAGAACGGAGTGGGAAAACAGCTCCACGAGGAACTGGTGGCTCAGGACAAGGCCAATAAGCACACAAGCTACATCTCAGGTGGGCGCGTTACCCTTCAGTGGCTTCACAGATGACAACAGGATCTAATGAGTCTGTTTTATCAGGTCCCTGGTTCGACATGTATCTGTCTGCGCGTGACTCTGTGGTGCTGAACTTCAACCCCTTCATGTCCTTCAATCCTGATCCCAAGGCGGGGTACAACGAGCAGCTGGTGCGGTCAACTAACATGGTGTGCTCGGCCGTGCGCTTTATGAAGACGCTGCGAGCGGGTCTACTGGAGCCGGAGGTTTTCCACCTCAACCCGGCCAAGAGTGACACGGACAGCTTCAAAAACTTCATCCGCTGGGTACCGTCTTCCCTGTCCTGGTACGGAGCCTACATGGTGAACGCCTACCCTCTAGACATGTCTCAGTACTACCGCCTCTTCAACTCAACGCGCATCCCGAAACGCGGTCGGGACGAGCTCCTCACCGATGACAAGGGCAGACATCTGCTAGTCATGCGAAAAGGCAACATGTATGTATTCGACGTTGTGGACAGAGACGGGAATTTGGTGAAGCCGGCAGAGATCCATTCCCACTTGAAGTACATTTTGTCTGACTCGACACCGGCGCCCTCCTTGCCTCTGGGCATCCTGACCAGTGAGAACAGGGATGTTTGGGTGGGGCTAAGGGAGAAGCTGGTAGCTACTGGAAACGCAGAGGCGTTGGGGCTAGTCGACAGCGCCCTCTTCTGTCTCTGCCTGGATGAAGAGAGCATGCGGGACCACATTCACATATCCCACAACATGCTGCACGGCGACGGCTGCAACCGCTGGTATGACAAGTCCTTCAGCATCATCATAGCCAAGGACGGTCAGGCGGCTATTAACTTTGAGCACTCTTGGGGCGACGGAGTAGCCGTTCTCCGCTTTCAGAACGAGGTGTTCAAAGACACGACCGAGAAGCCGCTGGTGCACCCAGACTCTGCCCCGGCAGCCGTGGACTCGGCCTCCGCTGTCCGCAGATTGCAGTTCCACTTGGACAGAGAGCTGGAGAGCGGTATCAAGAAAGCCAAAGAGAACTTTGACTCGGCCGTATCGAAGCTTACCATTGCCGCCATCGAGTTCAAGAAAGGCGGGAAGGAGCAGCTGAAGAAGAGCAAGCTGAGTCCAGACGCCGTAGCCCAGCTGTCTTTTCAGATGGCCTTCCTGAGGCAGTACGGCCAGACGGTGGCCACATACGAGTCCTGCAGCACTGCAGCATTTAAGCACGGCCGCACAGAGACCATCCGACCGGCCACCGTCCACACCAAACGCTGCTCACACGCCTTTGTTCGTGAACCCGGCAAGCACAGCGTGGAGGAGCTGCGGGCGATGCTCAATGAATGCTCCAAATACCACGGCCAGCTCACCAAGGAGGCAGCTATGGGTGTGTAAACCTTTCTATTCCTATATATATATATATACAGCCATATTGTTCTGCACTTTGCACTGTCACATTATCTGTACTTTGCCATAATTGGACCTGCTGCTACTTCTTTGGTGTGGTTGAGTGCCTTTAGTTAATTTAGTTGTATATATTGTTATTATTATTATTGTGTGTTTGCTTATTTATACTGTATATATTTGACCTTTTGCACGGGAGCTGCAATGGAAATTTCGTTGAATTCTGTTCAATGACAATAAATGCTATCTATTCTATTCTATTCTATTCTATTCTATTCTATATATATATATATATAATATATGTTGTTTCATATCGATATCAGTTCAACAAGTAAAACTGGGCCGATATGGTGGTTTGTGTTTGTAGAGAGGGAGGGGGCGGGGCATGTGATGTTAGGATTGGGAGATGTTTAACTGAAGCAGTGTCAGCGGTGTGGTTGGTTTTTTCACCGTAGAGAAAGGGTAGAGAAATATATATGATATTGGTTTCAGCCATAACAGCAAAGATGATATTGGATATCGATATTGGGCAAAGTTTTTATATCAACGTTATCAATAAAACCACAACACTTTATTTCTGAAACACCTTAAAAGCAGCAATCCTGATAAAGAGCAGACCACATAAAACATACAATTAGAAAGACATAAAATGTTCATTTCAAAAGACAACCCACTGATTGAAGCTACTCTATGTCATTATATAATATTACTGAAATAATTAAAACTCTTAACTCAGGTTAACCTGTAAGCCAAATTGATTTCAGATCAATCAACTTGACTAGTGGGTTTGACTTCACATTCTAACCTGGAAATGACTGACTTCATGTCTTTGAGTGTCCTGAAAAGCGCTATGCAAGTCTAATGCATATGTGGAAGTCATGCAATATTTTTCTTCTTCTGTCTGAGCAGGTCAAGGGTTCGACCGCCACCTGTTTGCTCTGCGTTACCTTGCCAACTCTAAGGGTCAATCTCTGCCCAGCCTGTACACCGACCCAGCCTACGGCGCCATAAACCACAACATCCTGTCCACCAGCACGCTCACCAGCCCCGCCGTCAGCCTCGGGGGTTTCGCTCCGGTGGTGCCCGACGGGTTCGGCGTCGGTTACGGTGTCCATGACAACTGGATCGGCTGCAACGTGTCCGCCTATCCTTCTCGCAACGTCCACGAGTTTCTCCAGTGCGTCCACAAGTCTTTGGAGGACATCTTCAGTGTTGTGGAAGGGAAACCTTTGAGTTAAAAGATGACGGTGTGCCTGATCACCACAAATAATCTTTTTGTCTTTCAGTGTAGCTAATTCCATCCGTTAACATTCAAGGAAAAATTTACTTGTATTACCAGGATTTTTAGGAGGCAAATGAAGAAATGAAATTAAAACTGCTGACATGTTGGGAAGAAACTACAGAGCAACAGGCAGCTGCAGAGCCGTCCTCTGGAAGAAGCTGTGCCTTACTGAAATGTGAACAGAAAACAGAACTAATATTTACTGTAATTCACATGATTTAACTGTCTTTGTTTCATAATACAGCTTTATTGTGATTGTCTTTTGGAATAAAATTTAAATATCTTGGATTCCATCTCATTAATTCAAAATTCCACAATTTTCTGGACTTAAATTTCTAGATTTTTTTTTTATTCTGGATATTTGAGTACAAGAGATTAATCTTTAACAGCATGTCTAGTAAATGGTTTCTAAAAACTTTAGTGAAACTAGTGAATTTTACTTTTTTCCCCCTCAGGACTTAAATATTTCACCTGTTTCAATATCTGTCACCTCTTGTAAATAAATACTGAAATTTGGTCTTCCTCTACAAAATGCAGATATAAACTATATTTAAAAAAGGACAGTGTACAGCTTAAACATGTCTCCATTTGAAGCACTGTACCAGATTACAACTTAAGCTAATTCACATCTGCAGTCATTTGACAGATTAGAAACATCAATATACGATAAAATTAAACAGAAAATCCAACTCTACAAGTTACTTTCTAGTAAATGTTCAGTTTGTGAAACATTGGTACATTTACTTTATTGAGGAATAAAACTAGAAAAAATACAAGCTTTAGTTCTAACTTTAGCATTTTATCCAAACTCCTGTCCTAAATTAATTCAATATTTCTCAAATATTTTGTATTAACCATGATTTACTATAATTTAAACCAGTCAAATCACCAGTAGTAGCATTTCTGATAATCAGATGCTCGGTGCACATCTTTGGCATCTGACGAATCAAAAGGACACCATTTCCATTTTCATTGTTTATTCAAAATAAAAACTTCCACCAAAAGCAAATGTACAAAAGCGGTTGTTCAACAAAAACATCAGTTAACGTAACTAAAATCTTCCAATTGGACATTCTAGATGGGCTTGATTTTGAAGTGGAGCCCAATCAGACTGAAGACGAGACATTTCAGATCCTGGACCAGGTAGTAAAACACACGGAGTCCTTCAGGATCCCTGAAATGAAGCAGAACAGTTCAAGTTCAGCTCCTTCTGACAGTAACACATGTGAACAGTAACACATGTGAACAGTAACGCACTGTTTTCAAGTGGAACTCACTTTGACTGGTTGACATCAATCAAAGAGCCAATTTTGGAAGTTGTAAATGAAATGTGCTCGTCTCCAATGACGATCTCCAACTCCTGAAAACAAACACAATCGCAGGTTAAAGACACGTCCAGACATAATAAAAGCAATTTTTCAAACACCTGATCGGTTTTATAAAATAATTATAAAGGAACAATTAAAATAGACTAACCTTAAATTACTTATTTAATTTTAAACAATTATCAAAGAGTAAGAATGAAAATAAGCAAGTAATGGAAAATCCTAACATTTTCAAACATGTTATATGATCTATTCAAAATTAAAAATAAATAAAAAAGACAATCTGAACACCCAAAGCAGTACCTATGAAATTTTGACATTTTATGAAATATTTCATCTAAAACTATAAACACTCAACAGACTCTGAAGAAGCGCATATAAGATCACATTATAACCTGCGCGACTAAGTCAGATCTCGCTCAAATAAGATTTCAGAGTTGTTAAAATATTTATTAAATAAAAAGCTTTTGGTCTGATGTGGATCAAAGTGGGGAGGATCACATCCTTACTAACCTGTCTTCCAACCCTGTCAGGAGGCGGCCACAGTGCATCATCTTCCTTGGTGATTTCGCTGTCATCAATGACGCGTTTCAGCTCCTCCATCACACTTTTGTGTACATATGCCTGGTTGGTGGAGAGGAGAAACACAGTAATGTATCGTAACGGTGTAATTCATTCAAATAGGAAGCTGATCTCACCTCATCTCATACACATTTCATATCTACCTAATCATATCACTTCATGGATGGAAAACAAAAACACTTCATCAATAAAATATATGGCCAATAATTATTCTGTCGTAGATGTTTGTTCCAAAAGGAGCATAACAACATCACAGACCCTATGAGACGTTATTCACGCTGGAGGCAGTTTTACGTCAAAAATAATCAGCAGAAATTGACCGTAACTTACCTCTTTCCTGATCATGACGTCATTCTTGTAGTTGCTGTTGTTTGCGTACCTCAGCTTACCTTTAAGAGAAGATTTCCATTAAAATAACATACAATGAATGAGCTACACATGAGGAGGAGCCACGAAACTAAACGCCACATGGCTTATACGCCCTAAAATCAAAATAGTTTATTACTGATTTCATTTTAAATTTGCACAGAGTCAGTACAGCACCCTAAATGCCGATTAGTAGGGTTTGTGGTCATATGTTGATCTACAGAATCAATCTTGCACTCTCGGCTTGCTGTGGATCCGCTGCGGCCTGCTAAAACCCTGCTGCTAACAATGTTAGCTTCACCGGAGGAAACTATAGCCCTCAGTTTTTACCGCCAAACAACACTCACCGTCAGGTCTAAATTCAAATTCCAGGAACTCATGTCCAAACTTCCCCTTGTGTCCCACATAATACCTCAAATAAAAGTCACTTGTTGACATATTTGTACCCTAAATTATGCTATTTATGGTAAAGATCCAGGAACAAAACGAGCTAGCAAGTGTAGCTCGCACCCGCAAGCTTCGACGACAAAGTACACATGCGCAGTGTAGACATTTCTAAGGTGCATTTGGACTCCGGAGTTTTGCCTTGAAGGGGATTCCCAATGTATAATCTTAGTAAGGTTGTATTTAAATTAACTATATATATAGTCTAAACCAGAAGTACGTATGCTATATAAAAAGACACATACTAGAAGCTTCCAAAGACGTGATATTAAATGTCCCAAATTATTTAAAGACACAGTAATCTTACTGTATTTAAACTTTTGACTTTGACGAAAGTAATAAAAAAAAATTGCCTTAGAAAATCTCTGTTATTATTGTTGGCATTTGGCATTATTTGAAAAAAATAATTGTTAATAATAATTTACCTAAACCGGGATGAGTGAATTCTAATTTCACATCAGAAAGTGTGAAAGAATATATAGATAGATAGATAGATAGATAGATAGATAGATAGATAGATAGATAGATAGATAGATAGATAGATAGATAGATAGATAGATAGATAGATAGATAGATAGATAGATAGATAGATAGATAGATAGATAGATAGATAGATAGATAGATAGATAGATAGATAGATAGATAGATGTTTCTTATTTATTATTATTATTTGGTCTCATCAGAACAAAACACATTCACTCACCCCTTAGGATTTTGGAAACTGAAAAAAAAAAGATCTGATTAATTGGGGCCTTTCTTTACATTTTTTGTGTAACTTTTAGCAGTGATTGGGCAGTGTTTCTAGAATATATTTAGCAGAAAAGTATCATAACTCTAAATTCCTGAGATCTGAATATTTCTAACAGAACACTTTGCTCCCAGACTGCAGGTTTACTGGTGGCTCCTGGAGGTTTCTAAAAGTAGAAAGATCTTATAGTTATCAGGTTCCTCACCAGTCTGCATTTAAGACTAAAACTTTCCTTTTTTGGTAAAATCCTTTACTATCTCTGTAGCTATAGGCTTAGACTGCATATTGACAACTCTGCTATATTCCCCTACTACTCTCCAAATTTGCAGTATTTGCAGTTATTGCAGATTTTAACTGTACGGTCCGTGTCTTCATAGAATTTACATCTGGTTTAGCTGTGGCACCTGGAGTCCTTCTGTCTTTCAGTCCTTAATCCTATATCTCTCCTAGACAACACTGAACTTTTATTATTATTATTATTATTATTATTATTATTATTATTATTATTATTATTATTATTAACTAAATAATGGGGGGAGAGGGCGGAGGCAGCCTCGAACTTGGGTCAAATGTTCCCTGAGAGACAAGTCGCAGGGTTTATTTACACATGCTTCTCGGTTTCGTCGCATGTTACCAACGTCAGACGCACCGTGATCTCATCCGGAGCCGCTCCGCACGTGCAAAAATATAAACTCTCCGTCATGGCGGGCTCGTTTTCCCAGGAGCTCGAGGACTTGTTGAATCCGTTGCCTAAGTTTGCGGATCCAGAGGACGACGCAGACGAAGCAACCAAAGCCCGTGTGGTCGAGAGATTCAGCGAGGACGACGAGGATGATCTTGGGGTCGCGGTCAGTTCTCTTCGGAAACGCAACTCCTCCTTGCTGCTGGACACGGACAGAAGGTATGCGGGGAAGCCAGTGTCCCGTAAAGAGCTGCTCATGGATATTGGAGAATCAGACAAGGAAGAGGATGATGAGAAGGTTGACACGGAGGAAGATGATGAAGAGGGTTCTATAGAGGAAGAGGAGGGTGATGACGATGATGATGATGAAGAGGATCTGGAATACTTGAGTAGATATTCAAAACTAGATGCAAAATTGACACCACAGGTAAAGGACTCTGACATCACTTTTCCTGAAGAAGTGGACTTTTATAAAATGACGGAGGGAATGGATGACCTGGGGATGAGTGAAGATGGTGAAGATGATGGCAGTGGTGAGGAGTCTGAAGGCTCTGAGGACGATGAGATGGAAGACGAGCAGGAAGGGGACGCTGTCCGCACGTTTTCTAAAGACAAACTGGACGAGGAGGTAGAGAAAGGCAGGGCAGTGAAGAGTCAGCTGGCTCTCTGGGACCAGCTGCTTGAGAGCCGGATCAAACTCCAGAAAGCCCTGGTGACTGCCAACCAGCTGCCTCAGCCGCCTGCGTTCCCAGAGTTCAAGAGGAGAGGTGGGCCTGAGTACGCCGGGGCTCTGAAGAACACCCACAAGGCCCTGAAGGCTCTCCAGAGGTCCCTGCTGGAGCTGCATGACCAGCTGCTGTACCAGAGCCCCGACACACGCCCCATCGCCGTGGGGAAGCCTCCAGCTGGGAGCGAGGATGACGAGGAGATAAACAGCGATGGCGATGGAGAGGAGCAGGAGAGGTCATCGGCGGATATTGGAGCGCCCAAAAGGAAGCTGGACATGGCGGAGTACCCCGAATTCATGGCCAAACGTTTTGCAGCTTTCGAGCCCTACCGCAACGCCACGCTGCAGAAGTGGCACGACAAAACCCGCCTGACCACGGGCAAGAGCAGCAAAGGTTTCGGAGCGTTTGACAGGAACATTCTGACCCAGGTGGAGCAGGTGCTGATGGACAAAGAGAGGCTGCTGCGGCGCACCCAGACCAGGCGCTCCGAGTACAGAGTCCTCGGCAAGAGAGAATCCTCTGCCGAGATCCTCGACAACATCCCGGAGGAGGAAGAGGTCGCCGAGCATCAGCCGAAGTTAAACACGCACCTGAAAGACCTGGACGAGGACGTATTCGACGACGACGACTTCTACCACCAGCTCCTGAGGGAGCTCATCGAGCGCAAGACGAGCGCCACGGATCCCAACGACCAGGTGGCCATGGGCAAGCAGTGGTTGGCCATCCAGAAGCTGCGCAGCAAGATCAAGAAGAAGGTGGACACCAAAGCTAGCAAGGGGCGCAAGGTGCGATTCCACATCCACAACAAGCTGGTGAACTTCATGGCTCCTGTGGACCACAGCTCCATGAGTGACGAGGCCCGCAGCGAACTGTACCGCGGCCTCTTCGGTCAGGACACCGCAGTCAGGGGATGAGTCATCAGGAAGGGGAGCGATGACCTGCAGGAACTTTTCAGACCTGGTGGACAGTTCTGGTGCTGTAGTTTGGTAGTGTTAACTGCTCAAAGGACAAGCTAAGTTCTTTATAGCATTTTAACCATTTAGGAAGACCTCAATGCACTCACCAACCAGCTAGAGACCAGAATCTGTTGATTTTCCCTTGGTCGACTAATATCTGAATATTTTGTTGCACCTTTTGTAGTTTATAAAAATCAGGCAAAGTTTACGGACATAAACTCTGATGCATCATCTGGAAATTCCTTCATGTTCTGTAAGAACCTGACTAGTTTTTTTCCCTTTTATATTCTACCGTCTCTAGAAAAAATCACAACATCGTCCTTCAAAGATACAGGCTTAGAAAATACCATATGTGTGCATCTCTAAAATGTCTCCTGAAACGTGGGAACTTATGTAATCTTTTGTTTCATATGATCTGCTAAAGATGTGATCACAGGTGAATTGTTTCAACATATTCAGCTCAAACTACACTTCCACTGTATTGACACAAATAAAAAACATGGCATAATCTATTTTCCAAATTAAAACAGAAAATCAACACACTTGAAATGTTTATTTTGATTATGGTAAAAATAAACACTTGAGTTTATTAAATGAGCAGTCTCTCTTTCTTGTTGTCAATAATATTCTACCTTTTTGCTGTTCTGCTCTTTACCCAGCTGATGTTAGATGGTTTATTTAGTCAGGCTACCTGCTCAGGTAGCTTCTTAAACATGCTGCTCACAGTTTACCAGCTAATGCTATAAAATATTTGGTTTTCCTGCTCCTTTTGATCTATGCTGATGAATAGATACTGCCCATAAAACTGTAAAGGGATTTCCTCTATTATCTGTTTAGTCTCATTAATTCAAACTAGACGTTCTGTTGATTTTTCAGTTAAATCACTGGAAAGCCAAGAAAACTGAAATATCAGAACTGATGCACGTTCTGGATATTTTTGGATACTTCTGTGATCTCATTCTGCACAATCTTTTAGTCTTTTATGGGCTTGTTCTAAAGCATCACGAAGTTAGTGTGAAACGACCATCTTGGAGAGAATTTGCGACTTGTGGTAAATTCTGTAAAAGATGACAGATGAGATGCAGATGTCATTTTTAAAAACCCGCAATTTGAAAGGTAATTGTACTTAAACACGTTCTGTATATCATAAACAGACGCATAAAAGAGAGACAATCTTGTAACTCCTACACACTCAAATAACCTTCAGCATATATTTCACTTTTATGCAAAAGTTAGAGGAAAAATAATGGAGAGGAAGTGTTGGTCTAAATCAGACTTTCCAGTTCAGACCTCAAAGAAGCCAGACATCTATTTCTGCCGGGAATATTTACCCCCATAAAGCATACAGCATTTCCTTTAGTTATTCCAACAAGATTTATAAAATAAAAAGAAAAGAGACTTGGAGTCAACCCATTTTCTGTACACTTCATAGTTTTTCAAGCAGCGTTTAAAGCATTCTCAGTAATGAAAATAACTTAATTTGACAGATTACTGCAACTTAGCCCAAGTGAGTTCGACTTTAATGTTTGTGAAAAAGTGAGAGCTTTAATAACAGGTGACATTTTACTCTCAGTTCAACAGTAAAACAAAATTTACCTGAATAGAAAGAACAGCAGAGTACCTGAGAAGATTAGAAAAAGTTCTATACAAAAAAGTATAAGAAAATGTACAGCAACTTTCCACATACTAAACTTAATGACTGTACCCGTTAGTGTACCTTTTAATAAAAATCAAAAAAATCATCCGTCTGCATCAGAATATGGAAGCAAATGAATTGCTCCAATTGTTTGTGAATGAGTCCAGATCATATTGAACTAAACATCTGCAGCTGGTTCATAAAGTAAAGACAAAAATCATCTGTGTTTCAGACACAATGGTCCTGGTTAAATCAGAGGACCTGAGGGGGAAACTGGTTCCTTTAACTTGTCTCAAAATTCATCTTAACAGACAAAGCAAAACAAATGCAACAATAAAACCAACTTATTTCAACTTTAACTTGCATATATGGACATATTTGTTTCCCAGAAAGGGTCAAGTGAAGAAAGACAACAATGAGAGACAAAAAAAAAACAAGTGTTTGCTCCAAACATCCGAGAAAACGATTTGAAAGAAGGAAATGTTCAGAGGACAATGTGTGGGTGAAAATGCGTTGCTGATATCAGAGAAGAGTAGGCAGACTGGTTGAGCAGATTAATATTTCTGATTTTACAACACATTCAAGTCTGTTTCTGTTGTAAAGGCAAGCAGCTCTGGTCCTGAATCAAACTGAAATTGGATCAAAAGTTCAAACCTAAAGGAGGAAACTGGAATCAGAAAAAAAAAGCTTGAATCAAATTCTCTATATATACAGATGTCTTTAGTCGGAGGAGAATCAGACCGCTGGAAGACGTTTCTAGTTTCTAACTGCTGATCGTCATCACTGAAGAAGAAGAGCACTTAGAGGCTGACTTGATTTCATGTCAGTGGGGCCGGCTGCTGGATTCCACGCCAGGCTGCTGCTTCAGAAACCCGTATCCATTGATCCACCCGTTGGGTCGTTTGGTCAGGCCGCCGTTCAGGATGTCCTGGATGTGCTGGACAATCAGGTTAATGGCAACTGTAGTCAGAGAAAAAGACAAGAGGCGCATGTCACTGAATGTCGCCACTAAAGTTTGCAGTTGAAACATGAGTGATTGAGAACAAGAGTTCAGGGCTATGAAAACTTTAGAAGGTACAGCCTTTCTTCACCAAAACGGTTGTTGTATGTGGAGAATAACAGGTGCACGTTGGTAAAATTCATTCAAACAGAAAGTTAGAAATCCTGTTGTCTTCACCTGTTGAGTTCCAGATGCCCTTTTTCTCAGCCCAGACAATGCTGTTTTGTCCCTAATCTTGATTCTTTAGCTCCCAGAGACAAAAAATGTGAACTCAGAGATAAACAGTAAACACAGCTGCATACCTCAAGATAACCCTGTTGAGTCTAGTGAAGAGTTACCAATCCAAGTTCTTGGTAAAACAGAGTCAAAGTACTCACCGGTGTTATCAACTCCTCTAGGAATTATCACATCAGCGTACTTCTTGGTCTGAACAGCAAGGGGAGAAACAGAGAGGAGAGGAAGGTTGTAGTCCATATCCATGGTCATAGAATGCAAACGGCAGGAGCAGAATACACACTCACTGGCAGGCAGAACTCCTCAAAAGCAGGCTTCACAAAGTTGATGTACTGGGCTAGAATGCTCTCCAGGTCCCTGCCACGTTCACTGATGTCCCTCAGCACTGAGAGACACACAGACAGAAGATTTCCCACAAAGCTACCTTTGGGAATACTTAGCTTGACAAAACATCCGGTGCAAAACACCAAAATGCCAATTTGAGGAATTGAATAAATCATTATAAATCCACACTACCGGTCATGGCTGTGCTTAAATAAACCTCTAGGCCTTGAAATTCTAAAAACAAAGGTAATTCTCCAGCAAAACATTAGCATAAATACAGTCTCTGTGAGTAACTACGTCCATCAACGTAGTTACTCAATACGTAACTACGTAGCAAGAGAAAAAAGATTTCTCTTGCAGACTGATGCAAAGCATTGTTCAATCCAGTGACCACTACCTATGCAACTTTTAAACTCCTAAACAGCTACAACATGACACAATGTGAGAATGTTCAAGGGATATAACTACATCTTGCAGGACACACTCCGGTTTGCATGTTAGAACTGTTACTTCTAATTAAACCTGGATCTGCTTTGTGTCTACAAACTTCAAAAACCAGAAGCACCCAAATATACGTACCAAGTGTTGTGTTTTCTGTTACAAACACTGGTAATGGTTCACAATTCCAGTGCTTCTAACCGTCTGGACAAGAAAGTCTTAGAGCAACACTTTTAATAAGAGACAAAGAAAAGAAACCTGCTTGGTTCTTGGAAGTTTGCTCCAAACTTCCAAGAACCAATTTGAAAGAAGGAAATGCCCAGAGGGCAATTCCTTCACCCACATGAAAACACATTTTCATGTGGGTGAAAACGCGTTACTGATGTCAGAGGAAGATAGGCAGACTGGTGGAGCAGAATACCATTTCTGATAATACAACACATTCAAAAGGTTATGGTAGCATAAGACCTTGCCAGATGCCATGCCAAACAGCTACAAACAGGAAACGGAGACATATTTGCAGCAACTGTATGATACACCTTCTTGAACCTAGACAAGAAGAGCTAAGGAAGTTCTGAAAGCAGACGCTGTTCAAATCAGCCAGGAAGTGTATTTTCTGGGATAAGGCCAGTGTGTCCTCTGCTTTCTAATTGTGGGGCCCCCCAAACATAACATAAACAGCCCAAGCACCTTTAGTTAAGCATCTTTTCACTTTAAGAACATGACAACACCTCTGCGCGACAGACGTGTGTCTGCGTCCGTATCCACAAACAGCTTCATTTGGAAAAGGTCTCGAATCTCCTGAGAGTAGAACATCAAGATGCCTTCAAACAGCACCACATCGGCAGGGTACACCGTGACCGTCTCTTCCTTCCTGATGGACAGACAGCAAACACAAAGCGAGGTAAAAATCAGGTAGATTTTTACCTTTACCCGAGTTCACACAACCTATAATTGTTCTTCAGAGTTGTAGGATTGTAAGGTCAAGAAAAGACTCACCTGGAATGGGAGACAAAGTCATAAACAGGAATATGGACAGTTTTTCCTTCCTTGATGTCCAACAGGGTCTCAATTATAAGATCATTGTCAAATGCATCTAGACCCAAAGAAAGAACAAAACAGTAAAAACATAACTTCTCAAACGCAGTTGAATGAGCCATCTCTTAGGGTAAAAAACGTTCAAATCTTTCCTTTTAATGAAGAGGTGAAGACCACTGCAATACCTGGGTGGTCAAAGTTGAACTGGCCCTTGAGTGCCTTGGCTTTGTGCTCTGGGGTCAGGACCTTGTAGAAGCTGTCCTGACTGAGGATGGCCACTTGGCGCTGGTGGTGGTCGATCTCGTTCTGGCCCAGTAGCTCCATGATTTTGTTGCACACCGATGACTGGCCAAACAAGAACATAAACACCAAGCAGAATTGTCAGAGTCACGGCCTGCATTCTGAGTTTTCGGTCATAGCCCACAGGGCGTAGGTGGTGATGCTGGTAGGAGTTCATCCTGTAACCTGTGGATTGCCGGTTCAAAGCCCTGCACAGTCTGTCTCAGTCGTTGTCTACTTGGTCAAGACACTTCACCTGCTGATGGTGGTCAGAGGCTCCGGTAGTGCTGGTGCTGGCATGGCAACCTCGCTTTTGTCAGACTGCTGTGACTACAATGTGCTTCCTTACCACCATCAGTGTGTGAATGACTGAAGGTAGTGTGATTGCTCTGGAGCCATTTACCAATTAGAGTATCGGTCCATACTATGTTGAAGTATGTCATGGAAACAGTTGACTGTTCTCAAATAATTCATGGTGTACAAAATTACTTCAGAACAGCCAGACTACCCCTTCCTAGGTTAAACTTCTACACACTGTTCCTCCCGTCACATAAAATTCCATCGGAGCTGGTCACAACATTTAAAAAAATATTTACTGATCTACATTTACTGATCTACAACAAGATATGTAGATCAGTAAATGGAGGCTAAGTGCCTTGCCAAAGGGCACATTGGCACAGGAGGACGCTGGAATCCAACCCACAACTTTCAGATTACAATACAACGAAGCTTCCCACTAACACACAATAGCCCTGTCTGTACTACACCCTCTCCTGTAATGATCATATGTTTTTAGTCAAGAATTATGAAACTTTACACATTAGTAGGTTATTAAAAACAACACTTTCTTTGATACCCTTAATGTCAACAAAGCTTTAAAACAATGTCAAATCTGGTAACATTGCAAGATGGGGAACAGGGGGAATAATAAACTTTTTGCCTATGTTTAGTGCATAAAATAGATTAATGTATCTTAACAAGCATTAAATTAATCCATAGTTGACATTGTTTGATATAAAATGGGACTTTAGCCGTCTTTGCAGCTCACAGACAAACACAATAAGAAGAAATACAGTTTAACCCCCATTTGGATAACATGGCTGGGAAAACAGGTGTTTCTGTGAACGGTTACTTTCACACAGTGGGGCATGACATCAGGAAACAGAAACCACCAACAACTGAATGCTCAGCCACAAATAAAGTTCTGCCGATTGAATCGACAACTTCAGCTTTTTGAGTGCATAGATAACAAGGCAATAAAATTAAATAAAATCCACAATATTTTTTTCCACAACATAGCCATGTACCAAAGCAGCTTTTTCTTTTCTATAGAAGAATGGACACTGAAAGACTTGTAAGCTTCAACATTCTGCAGACTTTGGGAATAAAGCTGATCAATGATATGAGGAGGAAGAACAGAAACAGTGCATGTAGATCCATGAAATACAAGAAGGAATACGTGATTCCATAATATACACTGCAACAAAATCCCTCTATTTTATTCTAACGTTACATATTTTACTCCCTGGAGAAATATGTTGTAGTTTATTCTGATTTGACTGAATCTGCAGCCTGTGCACAGCTGCTGCTGATAAACTGAAATCTGTTCATTCTCTCTTTGTTCATTTGTTTTTTTATATACATGCCCTGCAAATTACCCTTCTATGTTACTAATCAAGCAACACTCTTAAGGATGATGCAAAGGATAGAACAAATAATTAAGGGAAACAAGCAAACAAAACATAAGAATCGATCACAACGTCAGACACCTCAGACAGAGGAATTCAACAAAGAACATGTTCGGCTGTTGTGATGGAAATGCCAACCTTGCCGCTGGCCGTGCCGCCGGCCACACCGATCAGGAACGGTTGCCGGTGCCCGTCACGCTGGACCGGGTCACCCGGCTTTGTCTCGCTGTCTCTCGGCATGCTTCATCTGCCGGCCGATGCGGTCTGTGCATGCCGGTGTGTGCGCGCGCGCGCCTCCTATTTCATCACTGTGACTGTGAGGAGGAGGATAGTGACGTCAGAGCACAGGAAATGAGAGGGAGTACAATTCAGTTTATTTATATCGAGACACTTTACAACAACAACAAAACAAAAGTGCCTCGAGACGACTCCTAGTCAGGTCAATACATTCCAACTTGATCCTGTTATCAATAAGTTCAGTTTCATTTTCAAATTGGTTTGTTAAAATGTTTGTAGAAAACCCAGTAGACCGCACAGAGACATTGACTTTGAAGCAAACCCTCATATTGATAATAATGCATGTGGCGGCAGTTGAAAGGAAAACTTCCCTTTAACCGGAAGAAATCTCCAGCAGAACAAGGCTCAGTGTGAGGAGCAAAGATAAAGACTGCATCAAAAATAAGAGGAAACACATAAGCATTGATCAGCACTGATCCAGGAGTACGCTCAATGTCCATAATAATAATAATAAAGTTCAGTGTTGTCTAGGAGCGATATAGGATTAAGGACTGAAAGACAGAAGAACATAAGTTGTTGGTAGCAACAACCCTCCAGGTGCCGCAGCTAAACCAGATGTAAATTCTATGAAGACACGGACCGTACAGTTAAAATCTGCAATAACTGCAAATACTGCAAATTTGGAGAGTAGTAGGGGAATATAGCAGAGTTGTCAATATGCAGTCTAAGCCTATAGCTACAGAGATAGTAAAGGATTTTACCAAAAAAGGAAAGTTTTAGTCTTAAATGCAGACTGGTGAGGAGCCTGATAACTATAAGATCTTTCTACTTTTAGAAACCTCCAGGAGCCACCAGTAAACCTGCAGTCTGGGAGCAAAGTGTTCTGTTAGAAATATTCAGATCTCAGGAATTTAGAGTTATGATACTTTTCTGCTAAATATATTCTAGAAACACTGCCCAATCACTACTAAAAGTTACACAAATTTTTTTTAAAAAAAGACCCCAATTAATCAGTTCTTTTTTTTTTTCAGTTTCCAAAATCCTAAGGGGTGAGTGAATGTGTTTTGTTCTGATGAGACCAAATGTGAATATATATCCATCCATTTTCTGTATACCCTTGTCCCTAGTGGGGTTGGGAGGGGTGCTGGTGCATATTTCCAGCTAACATTCCGGGCAAGAGGCGGGGTACACCCTGGACAGGTTGCCAGTCTCTCGCAGGGCAACACAGAGACAGACAGAAATGACAAACAACCACGCACCCCCCCCCACACACACGCACACACACACGCAGTCACACCTAGGGAGAATTTAGAGCACAGGTGTCAAACTCCAGTCCTCAAGGGCAGGTGTCCTGCAGATTTTAGATGTGTCACAGGTACAAAACACTGGAATAACATGGCTTATTACCTCCTCCTTGTGTAGATCAGTTCTCCAGAGCCTTAATGACCTAATTATTCTATTCAGGTGTGGTGCAGCAGAGGCACATCTAAAAGTTGCAGGACACCGACCCTTGACGACTGGAGTTTGACGCCCCTAATTTAGAGAGACCAATTAACCTAACAGTCATGACCCAACAGTCAGCCGGAGTACCAGGAGAGAACTCAAGCATGCACAGGGAGAACATGCAAACTCCAAGTTTTCTCCTAGAAAGCTGAAGAGGTATTTTATCTTTCATCATCACAAAGGAATAGTTGCATTAATCATCAGACATGATAGGGTCTATCATGACAAAATAAGGTTTTTAAAGAGATTGAATTCAACTAAAATTCTTGACAAGGAGTGAGCAGTAACCCTGACTGAGAAGTCAGTTAGTTTGTCTCAAAACTAACGGACTTATGCCAAAACACAGCAATCAGTAACAACTGAGTGAAAGAAAAATCATTTTTAATCCTTCCTCAAAGTGCAGGGGACTGAAATGCTTGCCTCGCCTTTTAAATCATTATTTGTATATAAAAAATTAAATTTAAGAAATTCCCATTGTCTTTCCATTTCACAAATATGCACTGCTTTGTATTTATCTGTAACATAATATTACTAAAAATAGACAAGTTTTTAGCCGTAAAGGTTTTCTGTTTTGTGTTTGTGCGCGTGTTCGTAAGCGTGAATAAACCGGAAGTGTTTCTCAGCTGTATGACCTCTGTGTAATGCTGACAGAGCTCTATGAAGCTCAGTGGAGAGAAGGAGCCGCTCAGGGTTTAACTTGTGTCTGGCCTTTGTTCTGTGAAGCGGCTCCGTCAGCCGGAAAACCACCATGAGTACCATGTTTGCAGACACCATTCTGATCGTCTTTATTTCTGTCTGTACGGCGCTGTTAGCAGAAGGTGGGTGGAAATCCTCGTTAAGATAGCTGCCGTGTTTAACGGTGTTCAGAAACACGGCCGTGTACAAATATGTATTGTTCCTGTAAGATTCAGGGCGGAGAAAGTATATCAGCCTTGGTAGGACAAGTAATTTCTAATGTTTTCTGGACCTACAGTCAGTAATGAGGCTTGAATTTAAACTAGCCGACAAGGCTAATGGCTAACATCTTGTGGTTCCGGTTAGTATTTCAAAACAAAAGTCTCACAGAGCTTTAGCAAATATAACATTTTTAATGCGTCACCATATATTTGACTGTGTTGATAGTTTGTTAAATATGGCTTCTACTCATTCTTTAATGGTTTACCAATAAGTGCAGGCATGACTCCATTCATCTTTTGTTGAGTCCTTTCAGCTGCTTGACTCGCAAATCGGTTTTTCGTAGGATTTATGTGCACACAGCACACCCTGCTGGTTAAAGACGGATTAACAACCACATATTATAGTTCATATATTATAGATATTAACGACGGAATAGAATTCTTTATTTGCTCGATTGGAAATTATCCGTGCAAAGCTGAAAAGAGTGAGAATTAGAAGTAGGCAGATAGCCACAATAATAGGAGTGAGAGTTCTTGTTGTTTGGTCTTTGTTTGAAAGTAAAATAACAGGAACATGAGTTGAAAGAGATATGCTGAAAAGGACTCGAACCTGTGACGGGCGCGTCAAGGTATGAGCCTCCTTATGTGGGTCATGCGCCAGATACAGGACCAGTAGATGAAATTAAAATCTACAATAAATAAAACTGGAAAAAGTGGACATCAACATAATATGCGATGTTGATAATATGTGTATCAACATCAGAATAAAATGTAAATTATTTTTATATTTTGTGAAATAGCCAGAAATCTGTGCAAGACATCGATTAGTTATACATTGAGATCAGTTCAAAACACTAGACAAAGGCTTAGTGAACTAGAAGAAGCCTTATAAATATGTATGTGATAAAGTAGATATCTGCAGTGATCATTTATTTTAATAAAGAGGATACAGTTTATGACATTTGTACATATTCTGCTCTGTTGGCAGGGATCACCTGGGTCTTAGTATATCGAACTGAAAAGTACAAGAGGCTAAAGGCTGAGGTGGAAAAACAAAGCAAAAAGCGTAAGTGCTCCAGGACTGGTCGCCATTATCTGACGAGATTGGCATCTATAGATGGTTCTTTACTGCTGTTCTTTACTCTTGTTTTTCTGCTTTCAGTTGAAAAGAAAAAAGAAACCATCACAGAGTCTGCGGGACGCCAGCAGAAGAAGAAAATCGGTGAGAAGCCAATGAGTTGTCATGGGAACCACCTCACAAATGGCATTGATTTGCTGTAACTATCACTATGTTCCCATCACTTTCTACATGCAATTAAAGTGCTTTACATGATATAAAAAACTTAAGACACTGTACAACGCTCTGTGTGATTACATTATGTGATGGCGTGTACCAGAGCACTGTGCAGCTCTAAAATAAACTGTGTTCTGTTACAGAAAGACAGGAAGAGAAGCTGAAGAACAACAACAGAGACCTGTCCATGGTGAGGCCTGTGACAGCCAGCCTGTCCTTGTCTTATTGAATAATACTTCAACATGGATCCTGTAGTTTTAGTCGAATATTGTTTTTCATTGGTGTGTTTGTTCCTAGGTGCGCATGAAGTCCATGTTCGCAATTGGCTTCTGCTTCACAGCTTTGATGGGCATGTTCAACTCCATGTAAGCTCCACTTTTGATCAAAATGGAAGTGACTACTTGGAAATGAAACAATATAAAAGTTTTCTAATGAAGTGCAATAAACAAACTAAAACTTCTTGTTGTTTTTCTTGTTGGCAGTTTTGATGGAAGGGTTGTGGCCAAGCTGCCGTTTGTGCCGCTGTCCTACATTCAGGGGCTGTCGCACCGCAACCTACTGGGAGAAGACTACACTGACTGCTCCTTTATCTTCCTCTACATCCTCTGCACCATGTCCATCAGACAGGTAATTATTGTGTTTTAGATAATCCAGAAAAACTTTCTTACCTTTAAAGATATTTTGTTGCTTACTGAGTGGTTGTCATGGCACAAATTGATCCCGTGACTTTATGTCAGTGGACCAGCACGGGTAAAGGTGTGACAAACCAACACGAATCTCTATGGATGCTCCGATGTGAAAATCTGGCCCAATGTCCAATATTTATATTGCTTCAATATTTACAACACCCCACTGTTGCCAACTCTGTCGCTATATTTAGAGAAATTTCAAAAGAATAAAATTGGCATCGGCCAAAATCGTCTTTTTAAAGATTGTTGTTCAGCCAGAAAACTGTGACCAGTGCACCTCTAAATCGTGTTTCAAGACATAAAAGCCAAATATAAAAATGTTGGATCCAGAATGGGATTGGTCTCATTGTTAAAAGCGCTTAGTCATGATGACTGTGGATGAAGTGCAGCTATCAGCAGCAGACTGTCTGAAAACACCTGGATCAGTGACAGTGCTGCATCATCAAGGAGCTGGTGTGAGTTTAACAGAGTTCATCTCTACATCAGCCTCATACGTCCTTTGACCCCCATCGTCAAGTCAATGTTCATTCATTTCAACCTTTGACCCTGAATAAACCAGTGAAGTTATGACAGTGATAAGAAACTCCACTGCTTCTAAGCTTCAGTAACTCTCATCATGTATGTTTATTGTTAGTTTTGGGTCACTTGATGAGAATTTTGTTAACCACAGGAAAAGATTTGGCTTCCATTGGAAACTGCTTCTTAGTTCAAATAACAACTGACTTTTATTTTTGTAAAAGCATATATATAAAGACTAACCCAACGTTGAATGTTTTTGCAGAGTTTCTGAATATCAAATTAAAATAATTTAAAAGTTTGCCGATTTATTTACAGCTTAAAAGTAGTGAGAAATAAAAATGAACAGTTATAAAAAAGTATGCAGTTAGTTTATTTCTTTTGTTATATATTTCAATACATCATCAAACCTGACAGCTGTTCATCAGACATGAGTCCCAGATCAATTTAGTAAGTCAGAGGAATAAACTTATAGCCAAAATATGCAGTACTTACTGCTAAATATTTATTATGATGAATAATGTGAAATTAGACTTTTTTGTGGTTAAGTTAAATACTATAAATTCCACTATCTGGTCAATTAATCTGCCAAAAGTACCTGTGAAGAACCATCACTCTCTACCAGGTTGTGAAAAACTGATTTTTCTGTCTGTCCTCCTTCCAGAATATTCAGAAAATGCTCGGACTTGCCCCCTCCAGAGCCGCCACCAAGCAGGCAGGGGGGTTCCTGGGACCTCCGCCCCAAGCGGCCAAGTTTTCTTAATCGTCAAGTCACCATGGCGACCCCAACAGAGCATTGATGGAACTGTTTGTGCTGGAGCAAATGTCTTGCCTTTTGGAGCTACTATGTTGTTTGATTTCTTGTTGTGTTTTGTAATATTTAACTTAAAAGTAGAGGAGAAAATAGGAAAGTTCAGTTCACACCTTGTTCACCTCACAACACGGACCGGTCTGAGATTTTAATCATTTATTGACACAATGACATCTGAACGCCTTTCAGTATTATTGAATGTCATCATCTCTATTTTGAGTAAATTGCATATTAATAAAAGCTTTACGATTATATGTCATATTTCTCTGCTTTCTTTATGTTGCATTCTGTTTAGATGTGAATGATGAGGTAAATATGTCCAAAAACGTTTTTCAACTTTTATCTCATACTTTGGAATTTTCACAAAGAGTTATATCCAAAGAAAAATAATTCTACATTAGGACCAGTACGCTCCCCCTGAAATGAAATGATTTCTTTAAAACAACCATGGCAGAAAAAAATTTCTTAAATTTTCTTTATCACAGCAACTTGATAAAATGTATCAAGTTTCTTTATCAAGTTGATACAGAAAATCGTATCAGTTGTTGAAAGATAGTGCTGGTGAAGTTAAACACCAGCACTACTTCCATCTGTTCAGTGTTTTCCTTAACAGAACATAAAACACAACACAAACCCCACACACATTAGTTACACAAACATCATTCACCTTCCTACTATAATGTTTGTCCTGATATGCTGTGCTTGGTTATCAACTGTGTGTAATAATGGTTAAACATTTGTACTGTAGTCTCGTCTGTCAAAAGGGAATTGTTCTCAAAGTCATGTGTTTTATTTCATAATGCATCTAATTAGAAGCATATTTTCTGTTTTGCATTCATTTTTAAAAATGACAGTGTCTGAGTGTTTTTGCCTGAGGTTAGATTGAATTAATTAAAAAAAAAACATATGGATCATATCATTTTCGTTGTGTTCTGATTAGCAAACCACTACTAATAAAGAGGGTGTGCTTTTTTTGTATTGTAGCTGTTTGGTTTCATAAAACACAACATTATACTGTACATTATGAATAAAATGATACTTGGAAGATTTCTTAAAAGTTGATGAATCATACTGTGCCTTTATACAGGTTTTATTCTTGGACACAGACCAGCTGGTTTTACAATCTTGTATAACTTGCCAAGTCCTTTATCTCGGGGTCCTTTCTAAATTCTCCTCACCCCTATTAATTTGCATTGTATTGTGTTACACTCAGTTTAGAAAAATATCTTTAAAAATGCTATTTTTTTCATGGTGTCCATAAACTGTGTCATACTAAAGTGAGGTGTCTTTGTGAAACCATATTTCTGTCTACTCGCTTGCATTATGTAACAGAAATGGCACCGACTCGGTATTAACAGGGTTTATTAATCTTTCTCGGAGTTATTTGTGTTTAAAGTCCGCCTGTTTTGGCTCAGCCTCAGCTTTAAAAGCCTGTCAGAAGCGAGAAGCTGTTTCTCTGAGAAGAGGTGTGTCCTGGCTGCTTAAAAGGGGCGTAAAATCCTCCTTCCACTCTTCCCAGACTTCCATCTTGCAGCTCTTCTCTCCGCAGAACCCAAACGGTACAGTTTTCTTCTCCAAAAAGTTACAATAACTTTTCTCAGCAACAATAACAGCGCGTGCACTCTGTCCTCGTGTCACGTTCTTTGAATTAGCTAGCTTATATGCTCTGCTAGCTCTCTGCCTTCGCAGGCTAATATTACGTAATGGAGATATTTTTCTGAAACTTTCAGGTACAATCTGTGTGAAAATGGCCCAGTCAATCCTCGATACGACCTCCGGAGCCTCCACTGGAAGCCTGGTGGTTACCGAGCCTCTGAACTTCTGGGCTGGGAAACGGGTGAAGCCCAGGGAGGAGAAAAACGCCGAGCCCGTTTTCGAGCCTGCAACTGGTAATGCATGTTAAAAGTTTGTTCTGGTGGAAATGCATATTAAAAAATGACACGCAGAACAATAGCATTAGTTTGGTCTGTAAGTAACTCTGCTCTGGAGTTGAATTTGGGAGAGACACGGCGACGCTGAAGTTAGCTTCTGATTTATGACCCTGATGGAATATTTTGCATCTTTTTCTAAATCGTCAGCCTAATAACATAACTGCACTATTAGACTGACGAAATGTAGACTTCTAAGGGCTTCTTTATTTCAGACTTCGAGATACCTGAAATAAAGAGGAACTGCATTGCTTACATCTTTATGCAAAGATAGTCCTTTTCATAATTATCTCAACATTTTCTAAACCTTTTACTATAAACATAGCTTTTTGAGTTTTGTGCTTTTGGCAGTCATTTAAACTATATTTTTTAATACATTTGATTAAAAAATTCAAATCTCATGTCATTCCCTGTTGTTGAAATAGTGTTAAAACATATTTTTTGTGCACTCATTTAAGATGTATTTAATGCATAGTTTGTATATAGGGAGGGGCAGGGGTGCCGCCAGAAATCTTGGGGCCCCTGACAAAAAAATTAGATCATCTCCCCTCCCCCCCCACCACACACACACACACACACACAGCTGCTGTTACAATTTTTTTTCAGTCTTTTTGACCCATAAAAAGCTTCACAATTTCAAAGGCTTGCAACTTGCTTTCTTTGGTTCAATACTGGACTAATATTCTTTCTCCATCTCTCAATTTTATTTTTTATTTTTTTGAAAACCTGATTTTATCATTTTTCTTAGCAGCATAATAACCGCCACAGTCGTTCTTGTCTTCTACTGACTGCTGCTGAACACCATCAAGTCCCCCAAGCAGGAACGAACCATTTCATGAAGATCCAGGGGGGTTCAGGGCAAATATGGATGTGTGTTTTTTAGTCTGGGAGTGGTAACACTAAAATTTTTACTGCTAAAAACAATCTCAGAAAACACAATATGATTAATTTTGTAATTGTCAGGGCCCAAATTTTATTTATTTTTTCAATTTCTATGAACAAAAAATAAATAAATAAATTGTGGAGGGGCACCTGTTGGTCAGGGGGCCTTAGAATTGTCCTAACATTTCCCCTCTATAAGCACCCCTGGGGTGGAGAGAAATATGATGCTGAATTATAGTATTTCTATGACAACTTTTTAAGTACAACAGGTGGAACACAAAGTTAAAGAATGGCCAGATGTTCAAACACTTCTGTTTTCTGTCAGGCAACAGAATTAGACTGTCCCATTTCATTTTTCTCCTATATTCTACCTTGGCTTTAATCAATTTAGATACTCTGAATTTCATTCACTGAATTTATGGGCTAAATCATAACTTTACTTATGAGAAATCCAGTTTATAACCAGTGAATTCTTTATTTTATTTGGCAGAGTAACAAATGAGGGAAATTTTACTGTGGGAGCTTTGCAAACAAAATGAACTTTCACTCATAGGAAATTTATTAAAGGTGCTTTATTTAGTTTAGGACAATCATTTCCAAGGTTGACCAGACTGACCATTTATTTAAGCTTTCCTCGAAGTAAATGGTAAAGAAACCAAAGGGACAAATAGAAATGTGCAGTTTTGTAAATATAAAAATGTATTTTTGTTCAGTGTGGCAATTTTCTTTCCAGGTTTGACTGATCTTTCTTTCATTGAACTAGAGAAAATCAATCTGAAACTCAAAAGTGGTGAAATAGTCCTTTAGAGTCTGACACTACAGATAAGATACTAACTTCAGAGCTGTGGGGTGTGGCTACTTTAGAATTTTCTCCACTGTCTGGGGGAGAAAAAAGGGGGGTAATCTATCAGTACAGTCCAGCTGTCAGTAGCTTATTTGCCTTCCTGTTTGCTCAGGCCGTGTCCTGTGCCAGCTGGTCCCCTGTGGGGCGGAGGAGGTGGAGGAAGCCATCCAGAGTGCCCACTCTGCCTACGTGAAATGGAGCAAGATGTCTGGCATGGAGAGGGCTCGGGTCATGCTTGAGGCCGCCCGCATTATCAGGGTGAGCCGGTCAGGCGGCTTTGAAGCTGTCCAACTTTTACTGTCCTTATTGTGCAACTTAAATTGGAGCTGACTATTGCAAGCTTGCAGCGTGACACTAGTTATTCATTAACAGGAAGCCCTCCCTTCTCTGGATTTGTGCAAAATCCTCCTTTTGTGTCTGGTTGGCCCATTTTAGGTCGCATGAAGGAGTTTGGTTTATTTTCCAGTAATGACTCTACATTTTTGCTCCCAATCAAACAGGAACGGAGGGAGAAAATCGCAAAGCTGGAAGTGATGAACAATGGCAAGTGCATCACCGAAGCCCTGGTGGATGTGGACGTTGCTTGTCAGACCATGGAGTTTTACGCCGGCATGGCCGGGACACTCACTGGTGGGTGCGGCGATGTCTCTTTGTGTTTCGAAGTGTACTTTCTGTTTGTCTGAACGGGTTTGTGCTGTGATTGCAGGTCAGCACATCCAGCTTCCTGGCGGAGCCTTCGCCTACACCAGGAGGGAGGCCCTCGGGGTGTGCGTGGGGATCGGGGCATTCAACTACCCCTTCCAGATCTCTGTCACCAAGTCGGCGCCGGCCCTGGCTTGTGGTCAGTGAACAGCAGCGAGTTTCAACTCTCATTTTGACATGAAGTCACTAATAAAAGAGATGGGAGTAAAACAATGGCTTTTCTAGGTAATGCCATGGTGTTCAAGCCGTCTCCCATGACTCCTTTGACTGCTTTGGTTATGGCTGAGATCTACAAAGAGGCAGGAGTGCCTGACGGCCTGTTCTGTGTGGTCCAAGGTGGAGCAGAGACTGGCACTCTGCTCTGCCACCACCCCAAGGTGGCTAAGGTTTCCTTCACAGGCAGTGTTCCAACTGGCAAGAAGGTACAAATGCTAAAATGTGTCGTCTGCGCACGTTTGGTTCACACAGCAACATTTTTAGCCTGTTTTCAAAACCTGAGAGTCCACACATGACGATAAAACATTGTAGCTATAAAAGGTTTGGTATTGAGCCAAACCTGTTCGGTTAACAGGTGTTTCCGATGTTTGTTTGAAACATCGGAATGTTTCACTCAACAACATTCCGGTGGGAAATCTTGCTAAGCTTGAATGTTGAATATCCCTGATTTTCTATCGGAGCGGACCATGTCACTTTTAATAATCTAGTTTAATTGTATGGCACATTTCAGCAACGAGGCAGTTCAAAGTGATTTACACCACAGAGGAATATTTCTTTAGCTCATTTTTAGAGCCGTCACGATAACTGAGGTGGCCTTAAGATATTTGGAAGGAGGGGAATCTGGACAAAAATTGGCATAAAAGTCTTGTCTTGTGAATGAGGCTCTAGTTGACAAAACATCCAATTCTTTTGAATAGCAGCACCTAGATTTACCAAAATGAGTTAGAATGACTCCATCCCTGCTGCATGTCCTCTCAGGTGATGGAGATGTCTGCCAAGGGGGTGAAGCAGGTGACCCTGGAGCTGGGAGGGAAATCTCCCCTCATCATCTTCAAAGACTGTGATCTGGAGAACGCCATAAGGGGGGCGCTCATGGCCAACTTCCTGACCCAGGGCCAGGTGAGACTGACGGGCATCCCATCCGTATTGGCTCGTGTCACTCAGCCCGTCTGAACTAGGGCGACCTCTGTGAGCTCTTACCAGGTGTGTGTGAAATGTGTAGGTTTGCTGCAATGGAACCAGGGTGTTTGTACAGAGGGAGATCATGCCACAGTTCCTGGAGGAAGTGGTGAAGAGGACCAAGGCCATCTCTGTGGGCGACCCGCTGCTGGACGGCACCCGCATGGGGGCCCTGATCAGCAAGCCCCAGCTGGACAAGGCTCTGGGGTTTGTCACTAAAGCCAAGAAGGAGGTTGGTTCATTATCAAAGTTGGATTGGGAGACTTCAAAATGAGGCTACGTTCACACAGCGGGTAAATGCAACCCAAATCCAACATATTCACCCAAAGAAAATCCAATCTGTGCCACTTCCATATGTGGAACTAAATCGGATGCATACCTGATAGTTTTCAAAGCGCCAACAGTCAGAACGGTCATGTTGCATTTTATCAAACTTTTACATTGTTGACATGCAGCATAATTCTGCACCAGATCAAACAAACAATTCTGAAAAAAAAATCTGAATTATGAAATCTGTCAGTGAAGCGCATCCCATGCAAACGCCAACACTCCTGGTTCTGACCACACATCCAAACAGACTTTTCTAAAGAAATTGCCGTTGATGCTCCACAAAAGGTCATTGCCATTAGTTGTGCTTTCTTTTTTTCAGCTTCCTTCATCTTATGATCTTGTGACAATACTGTCGCCTCCCGATGCTGAATAACTTTTATAATTCATCAAGTATTAGTTCAGTGTACTACTGTATGATGTCTATGCTTTTCTTCTGCACATGTCGGTCGCTTTGGCGTCTTAAGCCATTGTTGTGAAAATTGTCTTTAACAAAGAGTAAGAAAAAACTGTTTCAAAAACCAGAAAAATAATACATATATTCTTAGTATTTATTTGAAGGCTTTCCAGCACACGTGTCAAACTCCAGTCCTGGAGGGCCACTGCCCTGGAACTTTTAGCTGCCTTTGCTGCACCACGGCTGAATAGAATAATTAGATCATTAGCAAGGTTCTGAAGAACTGATCTACACAAGAAGGAGGTAATTAAGCCATTCCATTCCAATGTTTTGTACCTGTAGCACATCTAAAAACTGCAGGACAGCGGCCCTCGAGGACTGGAGTTTGACACTCTGGCTTTACAACATTCGAACACACTGCTCACTGAACACAGTCAGGATTCAAAGCCTCGAGCAGAACACAGCATTCAGTTTTATAAGAAGGGTTTCATTCGATTCACATAATTTGACAATCTATTTGGTTACAAAACAAATTGCAAGCATAAGCAATTTTTTCATAAGGGAAATGAAACATTCAAGGACGTCATGAGGGTGTTTATCACACTAACAAGAAACAATTCAACAACTTTATTGCAATACTGAGTTCAGAGAGACGGCTTCAGAAAACCTTCCAATGAGCATGTGCATTACAGAAGAATCTTGATACTGTTATGCATTAATTTACTCATAATCATGGTAACCTTAAATTTTTCATCACACCATTCACACAGAAGTCTGATTGTGGCTGCATTTAATTAGTAGCATGAACGACCAAAAAAAAATCACATTTCAGCAAAAAAAAATCAGAATTGAGCATTCAGACCTGCTGTGTGAACGTAGCCGTAGATCCTGAGTTTCCAGATCTCATCGTTCTCTTTGTGGTTCTGCCAGGGAGCCAAGGCGCTTTGTGGAGGAGACCCTTTTGTTCCCACCGATCCCAAACTGAAGGGGGGTTATTTTATGTCCCCTTGTGTCCTTGGTATGTTTGACTCCCTCACTCATCGCCATAGCGATTACTGGTTTCTGTCAAATCACGGTTCACACACCTTCTGTTCACAGAAAACTGCAGAGACGACATGACCTGTGTGAAGGAGGAGATCTTTGGTCCGGTCATGTCCGTCCTGTCTTTTGACTCTGAGGACGAGGTGATCCAGAGGGCCAACAACACCACCTATGGACTGGCCTCTGGAGTTTTCACCAGGTGAGCAACAGAGCCAGCAGGATTATCTCTGACCAGCAATGAGTAAAGATCTACCGCCGCTTCCCTTTGAAGAGGAGTTTATTGCTTTCTCTAGGTTGGATTTTATAACAGCCTATTCATGTCGTTCCTTTCACTTCAGTAGATTAATAAAGTTCAAGTCCAGACGCGAGTGGTTTAATCTTTTACCACATGAAATAAGTTCCTCCCTCCACCTGCAGGGATATTTCTCGAGCTCATCGTGTGGCAGAGAGGCTGGAGGCGGGAACCTGCTTCATCAACAACTACAACAACAGTCCTGTAGAAATGCCATTTGGAGGATACAAGATGTCAGGTAGCTTGTTAGGAGGTTTCTACATTCATAAACAATTCTTTCAATTTAACTTTGAGAGAACATGGGATTTGTTGCCGGAATGAACCCAATCTGTTGAATCTCCCCAGGCTTCGGCAGGGAGAACGGCCAGGTGACCATCGAGTACTACTCCCAGCTGAAGACTGTGGTTGTGGAACTGGGAGACGTTGAGAACCACTTCTAAACCCTGAAAGTTTACATGCAACACTAGAACTGTGACTAAAGATTTTGGCTTTCTATAATTATGTGCCACAGAAAAGTTGTAGAATATAAACCTGCGTTCTTACTTTATGAAACCTGAAGCAGTAGGTCAGCAATGCTAATTTCCTGCACCAACCTGAACTTTCTATCCACAAAATGTGACTCCGCCTGAGGATTAAGCTACTATACTAACTGAGATGTTCATGTGACCGCATAAGTATCTAATGTCAAAGAAAGAGGCCTAATAAATGTGCATCAGCATTGGGAGGAAACCTGTGCCAAATGGTGATTATGATGATGTATGCTTACCTGAAAGTCTTTGCCTTGTTTCAAAATAAAATATTTCACTGACAAATATCTCTTATTACTTCAGAAAATAATTCATTGAAATATTTTACACTTCAGTTATTTACCTGCTACTGTAACTTGAGTAATAATCTTTGAGTAAGTAATGTAGAATACCAGTTTTAGTATTTAAAAAATCAGTACACTGCCACCACATGGTCAACTTGAGGTGTTGCATGAGCTTACTGCTTATTGGACTCGATCCTGTTTATTTCAAAAGGAAATGAAATGTAATCAATTGTTTTCAACACACCTGAAGCCAATGGCTGCAGTGATTCAGGTGTTGGAGCAGAAACCCAACTGAAAGTTACAGCACACCCGTAAAGTAGACTCTGTAAGACAGTGTACTTATAGTTTTGAAAAACATCTGATAGTGTAGTATTTGAAAAAACATGCCTAAACACTGGATTATTTGTAGTGCTAAACTAACAGTGGTTGGGTACTGTCTCTACGAGCGGACTAAAACTGGGGGAAGTTGGTTTTTCACTTAAGTATGCCTGTAAGCTTGTCACAAAATAAAATCACCGGAATTATACAGCACATTCATATATAATAGAAGTGCGATGAACGACTCTTCCAGAAGATGGCAGTAATGCAACAAATAGGATGCAAATTGCCATTAAACTCCAGAGAAGAAGAACACGGTTCGTTTCAGTTCTCCTAACCGGCTAGCTTGTAGTTCAACAATGCAGGTAAGTTTGACTCCCATACGCCTCTTGAAGAAATGCACCTTTATCGGAAAGATAAATGTTTTAGTTTATCACAACTTATGGTTTATTGTGCTCATATTAACACACCTCTAAACACTGTATTTAGCCCAGCTGGCTAAGCTCTGTACCTTATAGCTACATGGCTACGTTGCTAACCGATCTCTGTATTTGTGTTGCTTGTTTTCCTCTCAGCAACGCGAGGAGAAGCAGTTAGAAGCCTCTGTGGACTCTCTCATCTCTCTGGTGGCTCTCACTAAAAACGCTCTGCAAAGTTTCATCTACAAGCTGGAGAACGAATACGAGCGACTGACATGGTGACTAAATATTTGACTACAAACTGCAGTAGCTGCTCAGTTCCATCCTGGAGTAACAGAGTCTGCTTCTTCTGTTTCCTCTTAAATCATTTTGCTGTTGGATTACTGGGCCAACATTAACTATGGAAGAGTTGATGGTCAGAAAATGTTTACAATGTATATATTGTAACTTCTATGAAATTAAACCTTACTTTCTCTTCATAGGATGAAGAACAACTTTATCTTTTTCTAGTTTAATTGTAGAACATTTGACCACAGCAGCCGTGTGTGTTGCTCTCTCTCAGGCCCAATGTTCTGGATAACTTCGGTCTCCTGTCTGGTCAGCTGAACACCATCAATAAGATGCTGAAGAACGAGAAGACGCCGTCGTTCCGCAGCCAGGTCATCATCCCTCTGGTGCTGTCCCAGAAGCCAGACGACGACCTAACGGTGAGTGTATTCTCACCGTTGTCCTCCTGTGTTTTTGGATTTCTGCCTCTCATCTCTCTTGTTATTCCCCCCTCAGGTCCTCACAGAGCAGCGTGTCCCGGTGTTCAGCCATGAAATCGTCCCAGACTACCTGCGGACCAAACCCGACCCGGAAGTGGAGGAGCAGGAGAAGCAGCTGAGCACGGATGCGGCGCGCATCGGTCCGGATGTAGCGCAGGTCAGTTACATGTCGTCTCGACTCCTTTATTTTTCATATTTCATATCGAACAGTTGGTGTGTTTTACATTAACTCATCGTTGGATCATCGAACAGAAACAGATCCAGGCGCTGAATAAAATGTGTTCCAACCTGCTGGAGAAGCTGAACAACCCGCGCGATGACAGAGATTCAGAAAGTGCCGGTAGGTCGCACCGCTCCGTCCGTTCGTCTCTTTCTGCATCCTGATTGAAATCAAAACCTCAACATGTCTCCCCGTCAGCGTCCCGACTGAACAAACCGTCATTTAACCCCGGAGACACCAACGCTTTGGTTGCAGCCGTTGCGTTTGGAAAAGGCCTTTCCAAGTGTAGGCCTCCAGGTCCCATGGCTCCTGGACATCCAGGGCAGGGGCCCATGATGAGCGGGGGTCCAACTTTACAGCAGGTCACTATCGGAGGTGGTGGAGGCCAGCAAGCAGGTATGGGGGGACCGGGAGCTCCACAGCAGCAAGGACAGCCGGGTAAGAGGCCTGGTTTGGAGAGCGATCAGAACTCAGCCTGATGCTGTTTTCATCTAACAACCAGATTTGGATATTGTGATCATGTTTACATACGCTTATCATGTTTTAACTGTTACACAGCATCAGCTTAAACATGACATTTAAGATTAGAATATAACATCTATGAGGGCGTATTGGGGCCATTGTAGATGGAATCAAAAAGTGTTAAATATCTGACCTCTCGACTTGAAGCTCAAGTAAAAAAAAAAAAAATTCTAAAAAATTTTGAGTTGATTTTTCTAGCAAATTTTTGACTTTTCAAATTCAGAAATTTTCTAGAAAAATCACTGAAATTTTCAAAGATTCAAAAGTAGAACATTTTCGACTTTAGGAAATTTTCAGACATTTAATATTCAGAAATGTCCTTGTTTTTTTTCCAGAATAATTTCTGAAATCTAAAAAATTTCAGAGTTTTTGGGCAGAAATGTTTTTCTAATACACCGTAGTATGCGTCAGACCAGTAAAAACCAATTTTAAAAACAAAAATGTGAACTTAAAGTATGTTTAATACCTGCTTAAAGGTTATTTCCAAAGGTACTTTTAACCTGACAAACAGAACTCAGCAGATTGTATGATTCAATTTATTGAAAATGACTAACATGACTGGAGGTGGATGTATATATTTGCACCTTTATAGATAAATTATTGGGAAATAACAATAAGATTAATTTAAGTCATTGAACAGTCATCCCACACAGATATTGTTTATGTCCTGGTCTTGGTGAGTGTCTGATTTGTTTGTGAATATTTACAGTTTTTTTTTTTTTTGTCCTCCAGGGAAAATGCCAAGCAGCATCAAGACAAACATAAAATCTGCATCTGCTTCCATGCATCCCTACAACCGATGAGCCTTCTGCTCTCCATTCCTAACAGCTCAGCTCGTCATGGAACTGACCGAGCCGGAGGACCAGGGGCCCGCAGCCTGTGGCTCCGGAGCCACAGTGGCTCTTACTAACTTTGACTTGATGAAGAAACAACTTAGGTTTTAAAAATGCAATAACGAATACAAGTTTTTTCATGTTGATTTCCACAACAGCATAACAAAAGCACTGTTCATTTTTATTTAGAACCGTCTCTCAGGCTGGAAACTGAGAAAATGTAACCGTTATTTTTTTGGAAGTATATTAAAGCCTGAAATCAGGATTCCTGAGGTTGTACTTTAAAAATTACAATAGATTTTCTGCTGTAGCTACTTATCAAATATTATAAGATGCCTTTTTATTTTTTCATTTTATTTTTTCAAAGGATCAGGTCATATTCGTGGCTCTAACCCGGTTTATTTAGCTGGACTGAGGGCAGAAATATCAGTTGCAGATTCCCGATTCAGAACTGGTCAGGTTTGGGAACTAGAGCTTCGGTTTGTAGCCACTAGATGGCACTATATCAACATTAAAATCCCTGAAACAACTTTCTATCTTTAGACAGTTCATGTAATATCTTTCTTTTATTTATTTTTTTCTAAAATAAATAAATACCTACAAACACCTTGTTGTTCAATGACTAGATTAAAACAGAAATAAACAGTCCCGCATGTATTTTGTGGACGAAACAAAAACGCACATCAGATTCTTGCCTTCAATTTCGCTCCGTTTCTTCTTCTCTTTGTTCTTTTTCTTTCTTTTTTTCCGCCGCAGCAAAGGTGAGAGTAATAAGTCCGGACGTCGCTCTGTGTGGCCTGATAATGTCAAAGTGTTTAAGGGGGGGAATAAGGAAGTATTGCTGCTGACGTGTGAGGGGGGTCCTCTCTCTCTGTCTACTCCAATCCCCGTCCCGTCCTGCCGGGCAGACCCAGCGCAGCGGCCGCGCTGCTGTCACAGCGGGCCGGCCCGTGGCTGACCTACATACCCCCGGTGTGAGCAAACAGGCCGCCGTCTCGCTGCGTCAGGCGCTCTGCTGAGACAGCTCAAAGCTGCGCAAGGTCACTCTGGTTCACGGAGGAAGGGAAGGCTGGGTCACAAACAAACAAAGACCTCCAACACAAAACGTCCTGCAGAAACAGCAGCGATCGGTTCTTTTTCCCGCCACAAACTTTTACAAATAAATGGAGATTTCTACAGATTAAATCTGTTAGATTAATTAAAGTCTGTTTTAGGTACTTTATCACTAAATGAAACACTTTATACACACAGATGGATGTTTAAAACCTTAATTTCTGTTAATTAGGAAGATTCTTCGCGTATGGTCATGTAAAACTAGAATATTACATAAGATTAAAAAATAAATAAATTTGGGCTTGAGGTTCAATACCTGCTTAAGGATTATTTTCAGTGAGACTCATTGGATTCCATGTTCTAATGTATTGAATAAAATGTGACTACAACCAGTTTAATGTATGGCCACAAAATATGTCGTTTAGAACCTTCTAAAAATTTCTTAGTCTTTATAAAAATGTTATATCACTTAAATGAAGTGATATTCCTAACAAGAAGCTGGATCATAATAATTTAGATGGTGTAATAATAAATATAACAAGGAGGACTTATAACCCAGAATACTAATTATAGTTCAGTTTCATTTAGTTTTATTAATATAGCACCAATTCACAGCAAATGTCTCGAGACACTTTATTAAAGAAAACATTTCAGTTCAATCATACATACTTTCCAACTGATAATAGTTATCAAACAGTACAATAAAGCTCAATTCATAATTTAAAAAGGTTTTATCTAAGATAAGCCAGCAGAGGGCCTGGAGTTACTGACCAGCAGCTTTAACTCCTCTGGACGCAGCGGCAGCAGAAAATCACCTGGTTTGTGTCTCTGACATTAACAACAATCCCTCATACTGAACATGTTTAATCAAAAACAAGAAAATATATATATATATAAACCAACCGTGTCACTGTAGTAAAAGGATAAATGTGACAGTTACTCCAGCATCATGTCTTTGTTTTCTACTCATTCATGTTTCACAGAGATAACTTTGTTCTTTCCTCCAATAAGAGCTCGCTCTGGCATGACTGGAGAGAATTCCACTTGTCCTGTAACGGAGAACACGATAAGGTCCGCGTCCCACTTGTTTACGGAGGCTTCAGGCCAAAACTCCCACACCCAGCAGTGACTCAGACAGGCTCCAAACTCTCCTCCAAATCCTGAGCACTTCAGGCAGCCTGGGAGGATTTGAAGATGTGGGCCGTCCTGCAAATTTTCCAAACGTCTTCTTCATTGTTCATTTGTTTTATATTAACAGTTGGGATCAGAGGAATATGTTGAATGTCTGTGGGCGGCAGGAGCTGCGTGAACGGAGCCAGGCTGAGCTGGAACACACCCAGTCCTTCCTGCATCCCATTCCTGATTCATTTGCCTTCGCTGCTGCTTGGACATTTTGTACCATTGATCACCTTTTACCAAAGGACAGAACTTCTTCTCCTGTAAGACTGACCAGGTTGGTGGACATGGAGAGGAAATCTGAGTCGAGGTTCTTCATTGATATTCTCTTCCTTTCAGTTCAGTCGACAGGTTTCCTGTAGGATCTCGGTCTGAAGGCTGATGACTAACCCCGGCTCACTTTTACCAGTAGAGTCCAACAGATTTCTATTTAATATGTTCTGGTAGTTAAAAAAAATGGCTGACATGAACAGATCATTTTGGCCCCCAATCTGACTGCCTGATTCTAACCTCTGAGTTCTGATCTGAACTTACCCTCCTGACAGTCCTGGACTGTTTTATGAAAACGCTCTGCAGGGGGGAGAAACCACACGTTTCAAAATGCAACATTTCTAATTTACTTACAGGATTTCCAGCACATATACAGTTAAAACCAGAAGTTTACATACAACACATTTTTTTCTTCACTGTCTGAAGTTAAATCCTTTTTATTTTTGTTGTTTTAGGTCAGAATGACCCAAATTATATCTATTTCCTACGTGCCAGAAAACTTAGAGATGACATTTTTAGAGATTCTTTTGTAACTTTCCTTGAATTCTAAAGTTTACATACATTTGGTCAGAATCAGGGATAACCGTCTCTTAAGCCGTGTGACTTGGGTCGAGCTTCCTTCCAAAATCAACCGACGGGTTAACAAAGACATTTGTCCCTCACTTTTCCAAATGGCGAATCGGTTTATAATCTAGCAGCAAATCACAAACAGTTGTGTCTCACAAGATCCCACACAGAGTCACATGAGAGACACAGTGGATTCACTTTCTAACATCAGAGATTGGTCTGACCACGTGTGGAATGGAAGACGATGAGGGATGAGCAACATTCTCCAATACTCCAGTCAACCACATTTAAATATTTGCTCTCTTGTCACTTTTTAGTCGCTGTGTTTCCTCTTTGCCTTTTGGACGGAGTTAGATCTGGTTCTTGCTGACGGCGTTGAGCTTTCTTTGTTTTTAATGTACCCATAAATTTACGCCCAGAACTCCCGAAACTTGAAACTTTCATTTTGCCAACACTCTGTAGAAATTAAAATGAACAAAACTCTAGTCTCTGTCAGCGTGTCACCTTGAAGTCATTAATGGGGCGTTTCTTTTTAAATTCAATAGAAGCCCCCCTGGAACAGGCCAGTTATTGCAGCTGGCTGGATTTGCATCTTGTTGCCATGTAAAGTGGGTAATGATGGTTAAAGACCTGTGTAGCATTCGTCACGCTACAGCTTGTTTGTTAAAGCGACGAGGAATGAAAGAGAACATCCAGCGATTGTTTCTCTGAAAAGGATTTGCACTTTTTTTCTCACCGCAGCGGCTGAATCAGCCTCACAATGGCTTTTTGCTTTGCAGAAGCTCATGAATAAATTAAAACACGTCCAGCTCTTCCAGCTCCAAACGGCGGCTAGAAAAAGGTGTGTGATGGAAACTGGGAGGCCCATCCATGTAATTACATGTGATCATGTTTGCATATGTCACTCCCACGGCCTCCGATTCCCAGCGCTCCCGGGAACCTCTTCCTAATCCACAATTTGATTTGATGTTTAAACCTCTTCCACTCTGTTTTTTTCTTCTTCTCCTCCTCCTTCCAGAGGAGGGATGAATCGGAGGCTCAGAATCAGACATCCTGTCTGGTTTATCTGGAGGACAGAGATAAGTGCGGATGCCGCCTCTCAAGGGGAATGCACATTAGCTGTGCCTCGGAGGAAGTTCATGGTGTGGGGAAAGGTGGTGGAGGGGGAGGGGCGCCTGTCGGCCAGGAGCTGCACAGCTTTCACTCAGCCTGGGAACTGTGAAAATGTCCCCCATCACACACACACACACCCCAACATACCCTCCTGGGCAGTTGGGCCGGGCTCTGTTGGCGGTGATAAAATGCCTCCGCGTCATGGCGCAGTTGGAAGTCGGATGTGTAAAGTTATCCAGAGGTGTTGGGCTGACAGGCCCACAATGTGTTAACTCGTGTCCTACAGTGACTTCTGACCCTGTTACTAAAGTCTGGAGGAGAAGCGTCGCCGAGGCACACGAGCTTGTGGGAGAAAACCCACAATGCAACAGTCTGTAGGTATTTTGCTGCTTGGCGTGTAGCTTACAGGTCTGACTTGGCTACTCCCGGCGGGTTCCGGTTTCGACCCAGAAAACGGATTTTAGCTCCAGTATGTAACTTTTATTTAAAAAAAAAAAAAAAGTTTATATATTTGTCAAAACAGTTACTATGTCGTAATAGTATAAGGCAGATAATCTGTGGATAAAAAGAGCTCCTCTTTCTCCTCCTCCTCCCAGTGCTAACTACACAAATACACCGCTCAGCCAGAAACAACCAATCAAAGCCAGTAGGAGGGTCTTAGCGCTGTCAATCAAATTCTGTTCATGCTACTCAGACCTGCCCTTGTTCTTTGCTGCACAGCAGCTTCTCCAGGTCAGCCTGTCATGAATGCTAAAGCTAGTTAGCATGGCTAAGACAGATAAACAGAGAGTCGTTTCTCCCCCCGGCCTGTTTGATGTATTATGTTAATGCTCTGACTGGTGATGGCAATGGTGAATAAAGATTTGACATTAGCAGCGCTAAGACCCTCCTCCTGACTCTGATTGGTTATTTTTGACAACCAATCACCAGAGTTGTATTCCTCCAGAGGGCAGTGTAGCTCAGGGTGGAGCAGATCGATCATTTCACAGATTATCTGTAACATCTTATAACATCATCACGAGTCATGACATGGTGATAGGTTAGCAAATATGTAAAAAGCATATATTTCTATAAAAGTTACATACTTAAGTGACCGATGTCTACACCTGCCATAACTTGCCAATATAAATGACAACATACTGAAGTTTCTCACTACATGCTAAGTATGTTTTTCTTCTATGGGATGTTATTTTTTTTTGTTGAAAATGATCTAAAACATGTTGCTGGCACTTCTACTATTCTGTCTGCTGTGGAAATTCACAAAAATGATTCCATAAAATGAGTCTGCTAAAAACAGCATTTGCTGTAACATCTACAGCTTAAAATATGATCTGGTTCTTCATTATTTTTACCCATCTTTTTATTGTGAAAGGTCCAAAAAGCCACTTGCGAGAGGAGGGCGGAGTGTCGGGTGTTTATAACTGTATTTTAAAAAAATGTTGCATTAAAAATGATCTGATTGCTTGTTTACAGATAAACACTGAACACATACTGAACTGCTGTTGCCACTGGAAACTTCCTGTATTAATTAGTACTGTTTGCTTTTCAGTGATGATGTTCTAGCATGTGTTGGTTGTTGCTGTGATTTTTCAGTTCTCTGTTCTGTTTCCCTCTTCCTGCAGGTGTAGAAGAGACCTCTGAGGTGTCTTCTCTTCTTCCTTCTTTCCCTTTTAACTTTCTACCCCAGCTCTATTCCCTCCTTCCTTTTTCTCTTTCTTGTCTCTCCATTGCATTTGAAATAAACCCAAAACAGTTTCACATAAAGTCGTTTATATATGTATATACCGTATATATATATATATATATATATATATATATATATATATATATATATATATATATATATATATATAAATCTGTTGGATCTTCTACGTGGCACTAAAGCAGTTCTGAGTGCCACCCTCCCAGACACGACACATAAGAAATAGGATTAGATAGAACCCAGCAGTTTTTACAGTGTACCAACTGCACAGGAAAAACGACAAAACATCAATGTAAGCAACAACAAAACCCCCCTGATTTATTTGGAGTACGCATTGCCAGTACAAATAAAGAGCAGAACCCCCCCTGGCCCCCCCCACACCTTCCAGCTAATGTTCTCCACAGACAAACAGGTTTGGTTTGTGATTAAAAAGACAATATTTCTCAATTTGATACTTGCATTTTCTATTTTTACATAATCAGAGATCTTAAAAGATAAAACCCGCCAAGAAAAAGGTTCCACGGTTCTACTCTGAAATCCTCGTTAAAAAAAAACAAACGACGGTATAACATCCAAAACACTGCAGTACGTTATTTTATTGAAGAACAAAAAGACATGCAACAAATAAAACATTTCATGTTTTACAAATTGTTCCTTTCTCCTCCCATGTCTTCTTCTTTTTTTTTTTCCTTTCATATCCCAAAACTAAAAAAGCGTCATCACATGAAGCTTCGGTAATATTTGACAGGCAAATGTGAAAAGAAGTGTTGCGCCTTCTTTGGGGATGAAAAAAAAGGAGAAGAAAAAACAATTCTTGTGTTTTCCTTGCATGGCCGGCGCTGTCAGTTCTGTCCGATGCCTTCTGAAGACATGAGTGAGGCAGGTTCTGTCCCCCCGCCCCTCCACCCTGCAGGTGAGAAGGGGAGGGTAGGGGGGCGGGGGGGTCCACCGCTGGACCTGTGAAATACACAATTTCAAACAAGTGTAATAAATACAAACACATCTTTAGAAAATAAGAATAAAAGCAAAACATTTTGTGACTTCTGGGGACCGAATTTAAAAGATCCGTTGGGTTTAAAAACAAAAAAGCAACGATGTCCGTTAAAAAGCGGGTCAGGACGGCAGGCTTCAGTCTGTGGTCTGAATGCATAACAACAGAACAAAACTATCCATTTCCAAGGATGTGGAAGAGGTGCATATCTACATACTGTACACAGAGCGCTGTGGGGCTGATTCACGTACAGACAGACGCAGCTGAGACCAAAACAAACCAAAGAGACGCAGATGATTCATCCAGGAAGCAGAGGCAGAGGAGCGGCGTGCGTTTGGTTCTGGGTTCTCTGTTCACACTGCATCTATTTGGCTTTGAACACAGGACCCTCCCTCACTGGTCCTGCTAAAGCTCATCCGATTGTTTTTGGTATCAAAGTAGTGTTCATGTTTTCATCGGCTAGTAAAAGGTCGCACGTTGGCAAGTGTTGCATCTCTTTACAAACAGAGAAGAGGAAAAAAAAAAAAACTTATCTGTGCCAAATGTTCCTGATTCTTCCCGCTTTTGATTTCTTACTGGGTTGTGGATGATTTTTGCTCAATATTTGGTACAAAATCTGTCCAGTGCTTACTCAGGGTGAAGCTCTGATCATGTGTGGACAGGCAGCAGAACAGATTTGGTTACCAGCAGTTTTTGGCCTGATTTGCTTCCATATCTGAATGTGTAACACCGAGTGTTGACGTCTAGCGTTATATCCTCTCCTATTTCTATCCTCCAATCAGCAGGCGGCGTTGTGCTTCATTTCATATTGACCTGCTGATACCATCCCTGTAGTCTCTGGTCCTTTTTATTTCCTGCGGCTGGACATTTGTCTGAATTTGTGTCATTTCAGTCCGTTAATCGCAGAGACAAAAATACTTCAATACTTTTTATTTTACTACATGACTCAACAAACAGTGCCTTCCAAAATTATTTATACTTTTTCACATTTTGTCATTTTACAACCACAACCCAACACAACATCACAACATGGCTCCTCTACTAATAATAAGCTCAGCAAATACTCAGGTCCACTAAGTGCTAATTGCTGCTGGCTAGTCTGGAGGAGCTGAGTCAGGTAGTTGTGCTTTGTGTGCCAGAAGCTCTATAGCTTGGAAACTGCAGCTCTAAGGAGGAACTGTGTCTTGAAGGCAAAGCGAGGTCCACCCAGGTGTTTTGAACAGCTCAATAGTTGCCATGGAGACTAAAGGATTTCTCAAACAAGCATGAAAGAGTCAAAGCAACACTCCAGGTGTGTTTTTGATGACAATATAACATGATGTGAATCTCAACAGGGGCAGTGTTGATTTTAAACAACGCTGCCCCTTTAAGAATTTTTCTGAAATTTGAAGGTTCTATTCATTTTTTAAAATTAATTTCCATTTGATGCTTTTCAAATAAGCTGCAGTGTTTTTTGCATTCAAAAATAAAACCATAAATAAAGGTATGATAAAAAATGGTCATTTTGTTTTGAAGGGTCGTGTAGCTTCACGTGTCTTAATGTCATAAAGGCTGCTCACCCCCAATCTGCTGAAACATGGGAGGCTGAATAGATTGTAAATTCATGACGCACTACTCGGATTTTTATTTGTACAAAGTTTCTAGAAGTTTTATGTATAACATATATTCACATTTTTCAACCTCTTTCTTATGCATATTTTTTTGTTGTCAATCTCATAAAATCCAATCAAAAGCCGGTGAGGTTTGTGGTTGTAAGCAGAGAACATGTGGAAAAGCTCAGAGGGATGAATCTCTGCAGGATGTTAATAAACGAGATCAAAACTGAACCCAAATTCACCTCCAGGGCTGAACTTTGGCACAACGGATCCATAAAAACAATCAGGCTGCGGGAACGATAATGCTAAACGGGAGCAGTTGAATCGCTTGCTGTGTTGGAGCTGAAACCAGAGGTAGCGTGAGTGTGTTTCATGTGGCCAGACGGCGGGCTGGGAGCGGACAGTAGGAGTTCATGATAGAAAGTGAACTACAAAGAGGCAACTTCGACAACGAGTGGAAAATATAAAAACTGTGAAGCCCAGACGTGAGTTCTCTCTGCAGGCTGGCGAAGCTGCTGAGGAGGTCCAGACAGAAAGAGGAAAAAAAAAAACTACAAAAATGGTGGAAGCATTGTCCCCAGACCCCGACTGCCTCAAGTCACATCCAGTCCTGCAGGATGGGTGGGGGTGGGGGGAGGATCAGTTGGAGGTGTCAGAGTGAACACTTCCTGGTCCTTCTGTGGGGGAAGTCACTGAGGACGGGGTGGGAGCGTCGGGCCAGCCTCCGTTAGCCTGACACACAAACACACACAGAGGACAGAGTCAGTGGAAATATTTACAGGTAGAAATTATTCTGCAACTTTAATAACAACAAATGGGGTCAAAATTGTGCATACTGTCCCATCAATATGTCATTCAGCATCCCTTTCCACCTGATTTTAAAAGGCTGATATTATGTATTTTTTAGCACAATTAGATAATCATGTTACTTTGAGTCGTTATAAAAATGCTTTGAATTTCTATTAGGTGAAATATGACTTAAAAGAAATTTGACTTTGTAATTTAAAACTTTGAAATTGGGCCTCTGTCTCTTTAAGAAACTCTTGCTCTTTCTGAAGATCCGCCTTCAGGAAGTCATAACATCACTCCTGTTAACTCTTTAACAACAGTGTTTATCAGCGTTTCACAGAGAAGTAGCTCCTATGAAGAGCTTGGAAACTGCAGTTCTGTGGAGTAGCTGCACCTTGAAGGCGGGGCTATGTCCAGCCAGGTGTTAATTAAAGCTGAATGGTTGCCATGGAGATTAAAGGATTTCTCAAACTTCCCTGAAAGAATCAAGGCAACAGTCCAGTTATGTTTCTGATGAGTGAAAAACATCATGACATGATGTGAAGCTCAAAAAAATTTCCATTTTACATAACGCCGCCCCTTTAAGAACTATCAACAAACTTCTGCTATAATTCTGACTGGATATCTGAGAGCTCTAGCTGGCAGTAAAGGTGGATGTTGGTTCTCTGTCAGGAGCCAGAAGGTTTCACATCAGCACAGACCGAGAAGGAGCAGAAATGTGGTGCCAGTGCTGCTGCTGCTGCTGCTGCACAGAGCGGATGGAAGGACGAAGATGTAGGACTGATTTTTCAACTTTATCTCAAATCAGCTGCTGGACTTTTGAAACTTGGGCACAAGTGGGCGTTCCAACAGGATGATTATACACATCTAACAGATAGCAGAGAATTCTAACTGAAGCTAACATTGTTCCAGAAAAAGATAGTTTAAACTAGAAAATTCCTGGAGAAATGTAACCGGGGCCTGCCAAAGTGTGCCCGTCGGTTTGGACTCAGCGTTCTGATGCTGGAAAACATGAACTTGCACCATTGAGTATGTTAAGGTAAGTGTATCAGCTGAAATTAACCAAAATGCTAATGCTAGCATGAATGCTGTCAGTAGCATGTGGGGCATCACTACAATGTTGTCTGTACTTTACTTAGTCAATTCAGTATGCTAAACATGGCTAATAAGTAATAAAATAGCTAATAGCTTATTTAAGGTATATTCCTTTATTTAACCAGGTAAACCCCGTTGAGATCTAGATCTCATTTACAAGAGGGACCTGGGCAAAAAGAAAGGCTAATTCTAATGAACAGCCTTGCTGTGCAAGCCTATGGCGGTGCACTAACCTGAGGGGGATCTTGAGGCTTTTATTTTGAAAATTTCAGTAAGCTTCATATTAAATGGCCACACTAATCCAATGTATAACAGTGCTTTGGATAAACCAGTCACATAAAGTCAAAAAGAGCAATTATATGATGTAAAACTTGTCAAAGCTTTTATTTTGAAATTTTCAGTAAGCTTAATTTCAAAGGGCCAAACAAATCCCATGTGTAACAGTGATTGTGTTAAATCACTTATATAATGACATAATTAAGTCATTCTAAAGGCCAGCTCAGTCCTCCTCTGTAGTAACTGACAGTTCCGCCATGTTGTAGTTCTAACCTTCAGTCATTGTAGTTCTAAAGAGCAGCTCAACTGTCATGTCAGTGAGACACACAGGGAGAGACAGAAATCTATCTGTTTGAGGACTGGAATTGAGAAGCACTGACCTAATGTGACACTGGACATATAATGGTGCGTTCACACTAAATGCGTTTTGAGCGTCAGGCGCGTCTGGTTTGCATTCAAAGTCCATGTGGAGGCGTGTCGAGAGCTATTGTGTCGCATTTCGAGCGTCTAGCGCGGCGCAATTTGAATCGTTTGGAGCGTTTGACACATCTAGCGCATCCAACATTTATACATTAATATAGTAATAATTACTATATTACTAAGTATCATATTAACTATATATCATATAATTAATTGTATACTGATTAACATACTAATATATTAATATTCATATTATTGCTATTATTACTAAGAATAATTATTATTATTAGAAACAAGTTGAAATTTTTTTCCCATTTCCCATTTTCCTATTATCTAGTGTGCACAAAACCTATTTGTACCGTGGGAGGAAGCCGGAGCACCCGGAGAGAACCCATTAATGCACATGGAGAACATGCAAACCCCATGCATAAAGAACCAGGCCGGGATTCAAACCCAAGACTTTATTGCTGCAAGGCAACAGTGCTACCAACTGTGCAGGCCTGATGTTTTATTTTTGCTATTTTATTCATGAAATAAATTTTTTATTGACACCTGAGGAGAATTTAGAGACCAGTTGACCAGTCATGACCGGTCATGAATTCAGACTGCGGCCAGGAAGCCGGAGCACCAGAGAGCAAAGGAGATGATGATTTCAGGAGGAACAGGATTAAATCAAACCCAATTTCCATCGTGGGAGAAGTAGTGGTGGTTGTTGAACAATATAAACACCTCGCTGTTCATCTGGACAACAGATTGGACCGAGACGCAGCAGTGAAGCGTCTATAGGACGCTGACAAAGATCTCTGCCATACTAAAAATCAAAATAAGGAACAGCAAGAAGTTTTAGCGTGACGTCTGCACGGTCGTTTGCCAATTTCAGCGAGACGTCTTTGCTCTTCATTGCAGATGTTGATCTGGGTAAGATTGGTCTTTGTACTTTGGGAGATTGGCGAAGATGGGGGACAGATCTTTTTTCACTGGTCCGGTCTTCTAATGGTGCTTTTGTCAGAGCATAAGTTGAGACAGACTGAACTGTTTCCTTCTTGCTGCAAACTTCCCCAGCCGGAGAAGCACTTTTGCACACTTGCCCACCCACAAAAGTGAATAATTCTAGATGAGTAAAACTGAAACTTGAAGTTTTTTGGCAGATCACTGATCTTTAAAAATCCTCACCTGTCGATTCAGAATTTGGCTAATGCTGGTTTGTTTTGTCTGAATAAACAATAAATATGGCAGCAAAACCACCAGGTTATGGATGTACATGAGATCAGCTTAACATATATCAGCCACAATTAAGCAAACCAGGGTCATTTTATGGCTGCACCCTAGATATTAATAGCTTTTTTAAGAAGACACACAACCTTACTTTAACTGCATCCATAAAAACACCAACAATAGCAGGACTGTCAGCACCAGAACCAAACTCAGTTCCAAATCAAACAGAAGTTTGGACAGAAACGGATCAAATCAGAAGATCTGCTCCACTAATATTTCAAGACTATTACACAGTAAGGAAAACGCCAGGCATCTTTTAATTAAAAATAGGTAAACTATAAGTTTCCTTCAGAAACTGAGGCCTGAGAACCATGTAGTGAAGCTGACTGTTTTATTAATCATTCCCTCAATGAGTTCATGCAATCAGTTCCTCATTCAACTTTTCCCAATGATGTGGGAAAAACATTTTTATTCCTTAAAGAACTTAAATAGTTTGATTTTTGTTTCTCCCCATATTGACATTAAGTAAGTCTGAGGCAGTGGTGTAGTAAAAGTAAGAAACACTGGGGCGTGCCGTGGTGGCGTAGGGGTTAGCGCAACCCATATTTGGAGACCTTGAGTCCTCGACGCGGCTGTCGCGGGTTTGACTCTCAGACCCAGCGATGTTTGCTGTATGTCTTCCCCTTTCCTTCTCCCCTTCTTGTCAGCCTACTTTAATATAAGGGACACTAGAGCCCACAAAAGACCCCCTGGAGGGGTACAAAAAAAGTAAGAAATACTGCCACCTTCAGGTGGGAGTTAGCATTGCTTAAACCCAATGTTTTTGACTATTTTTTGCAGAAAATTTGAAATAAACGCACAGTTATGAATTAGTGTGAAAAAACGTGAGGATCTATTGATATTGCATGAAATTGTGAAAACCTGGAGGGACAGAATAATAAGGAGCAAATTATCTAAGGGATAGACTCTGGGTTGATATAGGAACTAAAATATAACAAACCTCGTTTCAAAAAGCCAAAGAAAAATTTGCCTTTCATATTAGAATAAAAAAAGGGTCAAATGAAGTGTTGTAAAGAGGACGCATGTGAGCAGCAGAGCCCCCTCCTCTAACTTTCAAGCCGTGGCAACATAAATCACAGACCAACAGCCTGGCTGACAGATATCCTGCTCCTCCATTATGCATCGCGGGGCTTCTCTACAGGCCGCAGCGCTGCAGAACACAGCGTAGTGTGGCAGTGAGGATGTGGAAGATGTGGTAGAGCAAGCAGGCGTCCAAGGAGAACTGCATGTTAGAGGTCAAAGGACTGGGAGGGAGCGGGCCCTGAATACGTTAGCGGCCTCTCAGGGTTAGCGCAGCCGGCTGCGGCGGCCGCTCCCAGCAGCCGGGGAGCCTATTTGAATAAGCAGCCCTTGTTTTTCTATGCGGGAGACATTTCGTCTGATTATCATATGGCCAGTGAGGCAGGACGGCGACAGCGGAGGAGGCGAGGCGAGGCGCGGCGGTGACCGTCCTCGTCCTCTCGGCTCGCTGTCAGGGCCATTAAAGAGACAGGAACATGATCTGAGCAATGCGCTTGGATTGCTGTCCCAGGCCCACACTCTGCTCTCCTTGTGTCTGTCTTATCGATTTTCCCCTTTACGACACGGCTTGTCGCTGTGAATTTTCCTACTCTTTGCTGCCGCCAGCTAACACCCACCCTCCCCACTTCCACACCCCAAACTCTGCTGCAAAATAAGACAAACAAGACGAGAACACACCCCTGTGGCGAACGAGGAGGCCGCTGCAACAGAGAGAGCTTTTATTTTTACCGGAAGCTTCCGGCTAACAGCGGGTCAGATGGAGGGAGGGAGGTGTCACCTGGATGGGGGTGGAGGGCAGCAGGTGTCTGAATGGGTCTGATGGGACGTGACAGGCTCTGCATGTGTGTGTGTGTGTGTGGCCGGCGCGATATGCAGCCAATCAAATGGGTTACCGTGGAGCTGAGACAAGTCCCACTAAGTGGCATTGTGAGCCCCGTGGCGTCAGAATAATTGGCGTGGAGAGAGAAGAGGGGAAGAGAATGCTTACGTTGATGCCCTGCGGACTATACATCTGGTTGGCTGTGAGTCCTTCACTGTATCCGCCTGTCTGACTGATAACATGGCGAAGGGTATCCACCTGAAACATCCCCAAACAGCAGACAAAGCAAGGTCAGCGTCAGCACGAAAAATCACCAGAGATCAGAGCGAGGGACAGCAACTCTACAGGGTTCTATCCTTGGAGACAAGACAGACCAAACACAACAAAGACAAGTACTCACTTTCTGCTAGCAAAAAATGGATATATTTACATACACAATGAAATATTTACATGATGAAAACATATAATTCTTCGTCTGATAGGTTTGAGGAATCAGTGAATTGGGAATAGTCCTTTATGGGATAGACCAACATAAAGCAGTGCATTATTGTGATGTGGAGGAAAAAGGATTCCTGGTTTTACAAATGAAACTTCTGCAAGTGTTGAGTGCATTTCAATGCAGCCCCTTTACTCTGATACACCTAAATAAAACCCGCAAGGAACTGACAGGCAACACAAGGGAGTTGGCATAGGGGGCTATGGGGGTACTTCCAAAATCAGTTTTTTTTATGACAGACTGGCAAGAAGAAAGTCACTATTTCCATAAGAAAGTCTGAGAATCCGTCACTAGCTGCCTTTCTATTTACCATGAAACTGCGCAAATTAGAAATACAAAAAAAAATTAGCTTTTCGAAAAAACTCACCTTGTTCCGTAAAACGTTTTTGAGCTACAATGAGGTGGGTTTTTTTCGACCATATTGAAGTTAGTGTAGTTCACATAGTTCACAAAACTGCAATACAACACTTTTTTCGCATCACATGATCAACAACCGGAGGTCTCTACTGGAGGAAAAGACAAAGAAGACAACAGGAAGTGGTAGGAGGACGGTGGAGCTGAATGTTTTTTTTAATGATCTCTTGTGAATAAACTTATTCAAGTGTGATTTCGATCGTGTTTCTTATTTAATGGAAACACAGCAATTGCAAAATTGTGTTTTTTCAACATTAGCAAAATAATAAAGTTTTGCTCACATTTGTCATGGAAATGCAGCGACTGTCACCGTTGCTCTGCTATGACAGAGGATTGACTGACAGACCCCCCAACCAGGTCACATATGAGCTTAAAAACCGTCACGCCACTGTTTCCAACTTAGTGACTTTGTTTCTATGTTTAGCGAAATTCAGTCACAAAAAACATATCGATCAGAATTGGAATTGGAAGGTCAGGCTTTTTAAAGATTAGTGATCAGCCAGAAAACTGCAATCGGTGCATCCCCACTAAGTTGTCACAGGTCATATAAGCACGATATCACAAATATACCGTCATCGCAATACCAGCAGGCGTAATATTGATATTGCAGAGGACTGTTTAGAGGGAAGTAACTGTTTTCTACTATATGTGAAGAGCTCTTAGGTTGTATTTTTCATGCTGATGGAATATTACATCAGTTGTTCAGAGTCTCTCAGCAGCAAAAGCTCACAACAGACACGAATGACATTGCCAAAAATGCTAAAAGTCACACAGAGTAAAGACAGGAAAGTAGGAGCATATCGAACCTGATATCGTTATCGTAATATTTACCAATATTATCGCCATTGAAATATTTTCATAAAATCGTGCAGTTCTATAGGCCAGGGACACAGGAAACATGTGGAAGAAGGTTCTCTGGGAAAACGAGGTCAAGATTGAAAGTGAACTAGAACAGAGGAAAACTAACACCACACATGATCCTGAAAACACCGTCCACATGGTGAGACACGGTAGTGGAAGCATTATGTTGTTGGGGATTCCATCAGCAGGTCAAAGTTGATGAGAGGATGGACGGAGCTAAATGCGAAGCAACGCTGGATGTGAAGGCTGCAAAAGACCAGAAACTGGGCTGGAGCGCCACCTAGCAGCAGGACGGAGCATTTACAGCTACACACCAGCAGACTGAGAGAGAGGTGGTTCTACAAGGTTTCAGCTCAGGGGAAGATCAACACAAATGCACTTCACACTTTACAGATTTTTATTTGTAACAATAATTAAACTTAGAATCTTTTTACCTTCCAATAAAATACATTGAAGTTTGTGGTGAAATAGAAAATACTTCCAAAAGGTCCAAGTTAATAATGTGAAAATATTCTGAACATCTAGACCCTTTGGTACGTGATTTAGTTATTATTTCTGTGACAGAAAAAACATGACTTCATAGTATTTTGACAATAGGTTTTCCCGACTACAAGTAGTTTTTGTTAGCTTTTACTTTATTTCTTAATTATATATATAACATTGTACGAATGTTTGTATTTTGTGTTGTATGTTTTATGGGACCACGGATGGAAAGTAGCTTTCTGCTATACCCGGTATAACATTAAACGTTCATTAATATGCACGGTAATATTGAAGTAAAATCAATCAATCAAATAAAGAATATGTAATGACCAACACAATAACTACAGGTCACTATCAAGCCTGATAGTTCTTTGAACATTCTTCAGTTCAAAGAACATTTCAACATGTTTTATTCATCTTCCACCTTAACCCAAAAGCAAACCCTAATAATCTAATCATTTACTCACAGCTTGGGGTGAATATATTTCGTAGATTTAGTGGGGGATAACTGCATTATATGTCATAACTGCAGGCAGAAGACCAGTAAGGTCATGTATGTTCTAATGAAAGCAGTGGAGGAGCCTATCTCCTGTCCAGCACCGGGCCCTACCTGCGACTGCACGTTGGCTCCCACCTGAGCCCCCTGGTACGAGTCCCCATTGAGAGACTGCACGCTCATGAACAAGTCCCCGGAGTTTGACATGTTAAAAGAGCCAGCAGAACCTGGAAGAAGAGAGGGAGCAGTGGAATCACAGAGAGCCAGCAGGAGAAGCAAGACGAGCCGTTCAGGCAGCATGCACAGGTTAGTGAGCAGCAGCAGCAGCAGCAGCAGCAGCAGCAGCAGCTGGCTGAGATCAGAGCAGCTGAGTCAGGAGAAATATCCACAGGGACAGAGTCCAGGCTTTAACATTACACACAGACGGAGCAGGCTGTTTGTTAGGCAAACAGGAAATAGAACAGGAAAATGCTCTCTTCGGCTGTGATTATCACTGACTCACTGACAGAGTCTTCTATCACCACAAACAAACACTTTTTTTTAACATTTGACCCATAGTATATGAGTGAAAGCAGGCTTCTGTCATTTATATAGAAAAGCTCCCTGTTTATGCTAGGCTGAGCTAGAAAGCCACTTTTCATTCGTCATAAAGTACAACAGAAAACATCTTCAGAAAAGCTTTACAAAAATGAAGTCCAGTATTTCTTTTTTCATACCATTTTAAAAATAATCACATTCTGTCATATCCAGAAAAATATTAGCATTGCTATGTTCCAACTTAGCAACGCTAATGCACCAAAGCAAAACCAGGAATAAGTTGCCAGAGCAGAAATGGAGAGTAAACATAAAAACTACTAACTTCTGAGGAAATAGTAATTTTTGTATTTTTTATATAAACTCTGTAGTTGAAGTCATAAAAAAAAACCCTGCCATGCTTTAAATAGCAATTTCGGCAGTTTTAAAATGGCAAATGTTGCTTGAATTTGGCTTATTTCCAGAGTAAATCTGAGCCAGTCTATGGACAGTCTTCTGAAACTTTGACACCTGTTTTCTCACTCATCTCGTTTGATGAGCGCCAACATTCAAATGGCCACATCTTCTTTATATATATGTATTTTTTTATGTGTTTCAACATGATTAGAAAGTCTCTACACTTTCAGAATCTGTAACTCAAAACGCTCCCATTGAAAATTGTTCCTGGTGTTGCCATGGCCAGTCACATTTGTTTTGTCTTGTGTGAACTTCATGGATATATAAAGAAGTGCACAATCATTTTTCACTTGTGTCTACGAGTAGGGAGGAAGGTGAAATGATGTTGATAAGAACCCAATCTGGTGATACTCCATAGGAAACATGGAAGCACCTCTCAGTCCCAGGTTGGGTCATGGTGCCCAAATTTTTATTTTCTTATCTGCTGTATGATTGAGTACAGTCATATACATTTGTATGGTCCCCCATTAAAGACGTGTTAAAAACCTGAAAACAAATTCATCTTTTATTGCAGTAGTATAATTCAGCAATGAAAAGTGTTTAGGTAATTTAGGCAAATTTAAACAGTGGAGGAAAAAAATCCCATGTTGAGAATGCATTGATTTGACCAATATTACTGGTATCATTATTGATACAGTCATTACACTCATACAGTTCCTTTAAAGTAAATGTAACAGAGCCATTCTTAAAATGGATGTTGTAGTTTTTGATGAGGGGATCAGCTTCTCCAACTTCTATTTAGCAAACTATGACTTTTTATTCATAGTATGACTAAATTAGCCATTAGCCACTTACATTAGGTTTTTACATGGGGGCTAATGTATATTCCAGATGGAAAGCAAAGTAAAAAAAAACCTCACTGTTAGAAAACTGCATCTTGTTTTCACCAAATCTCCATAGCAACCATTACGATATTGTCTACACACCGACTAGATGTTTAGTGTTGATGCAAGAAAAAAATATATATATTTCTGTCCTACCATGACAAATACTAACATGTGGCATTTGCTGGGATATAAACTGGGGCCGTGTGTTTTCGATGAGAGTATGATCTGGGTTTTGAGCAACACACACTCCAAGTTCGTTTGGCTGGAGAAAAGGGAAGAATAAATAGCTTGTCCCCACTGTGACGCACGATGGAGAATCTGTTATGCTGTGGGTTAGTCTCTTTCCAAGGTCCTGGGAGCTTTGTATGAGTGCATGCATCATGAACTCTTTGAAATACTCATGGATTTTGACTTTGTTGAAATGCAGCTGTGAGGCACAAAAACTCATTTCAGGGGCCATCTTTGAAAATGGCCCTCGGGGCCACACTTTGGACACCCCAGATCTACTGAAGTTATGCAAAGACATCCAAAGGCCCTGTCCTTTACACTCCAAAATCTTTTAGGAGTAGACCTAGAGTTGTCATTTTGATTTTTGTACGAATGTATTAAACAGCCGAGGTTCCAAGAATTGTGGTAAATGTGATTTTATTAAAGGGACAGTTTTATGTAAAATCAACTGTTTTGAGCTAACATCATACTATTAATTACATTATACCTGGAGTGTTGCCAAGATTCTTTAACGCATGTTTGAGAAATCCTTTAGTCTCCATGGCAACCATTCACCTGTATAAATTGCCTGGTGGAGATGCAGCTCCTCCTCAAAGCTGCAGTTTCTGAAATTCCACCTCAAAGAGCAGCCCTCCCCCAAAACTCTCCACTCAGCTCCTTCAGACTAGCCAGCAAAGGCTCATGCAAACACCTAGTGGAACTACTGAGCTCATTGTAGAAGTTACTTCTCAGTGAAACACCGGTAAAACATTGGTAAAGGGTTAACAGCAATGTTATGATGACTTCCTGAAGGCGGAGCTTCAGAAAGAACAGGAGCTTCTTAAAGAGACAGAAGCCCAATTTTAAGGGGTTAAATTATGAAGTCAGATTTCTTTTAAGTCATATTTAAGCCTTTTTATAACAACTGGAGGTAACATAATTACCTAACACTGTCCTTCTAAAAACAAATATTTCTTAACAGAACGAATGACTGCACTTCAGTATAAGGTGAGTTTGTGCTACTGCAATAAAAGGTAAAATCATTTTTAAGGGTTGCTAAACATTATTACCAGGGGTGCCGACACATTTGTCCACATATCAGAGTTTTTGGTAATTGGTACTAACAGAGATATCTTTTGAATGCCATTAGAAATCATTTAACACAGTGATGAGGGCACACAGGATTAATTGAGAGGAAGTAGAAAGGACAGTAAGGAAATGGAGACTGCATGAGAGCTCAGGTTGATCAAACTCTAACAGCTCTTTTCCACATCGCTCAGAGCCATACTAAGCAGATGTATGCACTAATAATACTTGCTGAGTATAAACATTGAGTCTATTTATGGAAATAACAGTGCATAATTATGTGATGGGCATAATTTATGTAGAATAGTGGCCTATTTAGTCCTTTACAAAGGAGTGTTACAGCATCTGCACTAATAAAAGCCTTAAATGTGTTACACTGATGGACAGAGAGGAAGTATATGTCTAACCCCAGCAGAGCCAGGGACTTCCTGTCTCACCTGCAGAGTTTGGAGTGGAGGGTGAATTTGCTTGGCTTCCATGTGAGGATGCATTAGCCGCATTCACGGCAGTTCTTGCAGCATACATGTTGGCTTCTTCTTGGAACTTACCAATGTTTTTCTTGTATCTGATTCTTTTATTCCCAAACCAGTTGGAAACCTGAGCAGACAGGAACGAGAAAAAAAAAGAAAAGAAAGTTTACTTCTCCAGATATGTAGCCACACAGAGCCTCTTTAAAGAATAGTGTTTAGCTTGAATGGCCTTTAATGGCATGTGGAACACTGCAGAGAGCCACTGTCAGGAGTGCGGGCTGCACAGACTGGTGCTGTGAATCTGCATTAGTGCCAGAATGGAATGATTGCCAATAACAGTCTCATTATGTCACCATGACTGCAGCTATCATCAGAAGTCACGCAAGCACCAATCAGTCAACTTCCGCTAACACCCATTACGGCTAATGGACTCCCAGATGAAGCCAGGGGGGTAATCCCAGCCCTAATGATAAACAACATTAAAATGAAAACCAAATCAATCCTCCAAAGTTTCTAATAGACAGAGTAGGTAAACATTCTCCTTTGTTATAGCCAAGAAACTGAAACTCCACAAATCACCGAGCTACCGAGCAGCTTCCACCGTCGAGCCCAGCTGCATCCTTAGATCATTTGGTAGAAATTAATGAAAGCAACTGAGAAAACAATCCATTTCCACATGATGGATTCACAACACAAACTGCTGTTTACCTTGGCGTTGTCATTGTTTTCCTTATTATCAATTCTCACAGGATTGAAACAAGTGGAGATGCTGAAGTGCAGAGATGAAACAAACAACAACAACACAAAAAAACATGAACAGGATTTTTAAATACTTCACAATTGTGTGATGCCACAAACTTTTCAGATGTCTTTAGTCGTCTGATGAGTTCCTATAACAGTTACAGTAGGTCAACATGGGACTGGATTCATACAAGTATTAAATATTCACTATTTAAGCTCAGGTTTCTGTTTAGATTCATCAGCTTTAGAAAAAGCTAATGCTGCCTTGCATAGCTTGTGGCTATTTATGTGGAATTTTAGTTGGAATTGTGCAGTCATGACTGGATCTGAAGAATGGAGCAGCTACTTTAGCTCCTAATAAAAGACTCATCCTAATCCCATGTGATTCTCTCAACCAGACGTTGGACTGTGGAGCTGTACTGTTTCTAGGATTCCTGCAGGTGATCTTGTAGCTATCACGTCTTCATAATACAAGAAAGAATCAGTTATTGCTTCATTCAAGAAGAAGTTCAGTTACAATGCCTTGTGAAGGTATTCATATGCCTTGAACATTTCCATGTTAATTCATGTTCCAATCAAACAAGCCAACGTATTTTATTTAAGGATGCCCAATATATCAACACAAATAAATATTAGTTGATAGTCATTTTTTAAAACATAATCAAACTGGAGCAATATTAGCAACCAATATTTGTTTCCATCTTGTTGGCGTTTGTTTCAGAAGGGGGACGGGAGACGTTTGGTCATGTGACGAGGATGGTAATGAAGCAAAGGATTGTGGGAGTTTAACTGAAACAGAGAAGCAGTGGTGAAGTCAGTGTGTGTATATACAGTATATATGTATATATATATATACTGTATATATATAAACATATATATATATATATATATATATATATATATATATATATATATATATATATATATATATATACTGTATATATATAAACATATATATATATATATATATATATATATATGTTACTAAACTTGGAAACTAAAACAAGTTTGGTTCCTGTGGTCATAAGTTTATAAATTTAAATTGAGCATAGTTTAACCTTGTTTTTCATATCCCTGTAAATTTTTTTTACCTCATTTTCATGAGAATACAATGTGTTTTTATTTTGTTGTTTTTGTGTTTTTTTTATTATTTTAACGTATTGCACAATGAGTCACTTTTAAACATGTTATATTCATATTTATTGTGTGTTTATGTCAAATTTTCTGTTTGGCAAGAAAGTTGACTTGGTATAAATAAAAGTTTACTGATTTAAGTTTGAAAATATTGTTTTCTTTTATTTGTACATCACAGTTGGGTGAGACAAAACATGATAAAGTGTAGGGATGTGATATTTTAGCAAGGTGTGATTTTGGTTGTAACTCCATTGTTAGCACATCTCTCTAGATCAGGGTGGTTCAGATTCCCAATCTCTGAGTTATAGAGCACTGAGCAATTAATTCCAAGATGTTGTGGTGTGTTTTTTTGATTGTTGTGGTTTAAAATGACTGATTTTCCAGCATCTTTTTCAAAAAGTTGCAGTCAACGCTGCACATTTTTACAATTTACATTTATAAAATGTTGAATTTGCTGCACATTGCCTTCCCAAAAAAACAAACACAGAATTTCAAGATAGTAATATTTAAATAATACCTATTTAATATTTAAAGTGGAAGCAACATTTTCAAGGACCTTCTGGACATTTCAGTTTCAGTTATCAGCTTGAATAGCCTTTAATGCACAGAAAGTGCTAAAGAAGAATTGATCATTCAAGTTAACAAGAACTGTTTACACAGTAAACAGCAAATGCTACAGATTCTATTGAATGGTTTTAATTAAAAAATTACTAATGTTACCTTAATGTTTAGCATCAGACATGTTTTCATCTTGCAGGTTCTGCTTTCAAGAGATGACGTGGCACAGGAAGTTAAATTAGAATGGTACGAAGGGGATTGGTCAAAATTCCTGTGAGTTGCAGTGATTGGTCAGAAAAGAAGGAATTTCAGAAAATATTAAGATGATTGGTCAGGATGCAGGAAAGTAGCAATGACCAGTGAAAATTTTACAAAAAATTTATGAATGAGTGGATTTGTATTAATATTTGCAATCTCAACTTCCTGTAGGGACTGACTAAGGATAAAACTTCAATCTAAAACTCACGAGGGCATTTTGATGTGCAGTTTGCGTTTCTACTATAGCAAGCTTGTCATACCTCAGAATGAGCTTATACAGGTTTTTTAAAAACTGTAAAAATGATGATAAGGCATATTTACACCATATCTGTTTTAATGAATAGAACAGCTAGAAGAACAGAAGAGCCATCTGTATCCATAACAGCCTGTGAACCTTGTATTAGGTCAGTGGTCCGGACGCTGACAGCATCTTCAGTTAAAATGGTCCTTGTCCCACAGCGGGGGGGTGAGGGGTGCCACTGATCTGCTCGTACCTGGGCCACTGTGATGGCACACTTCTTAGCAAGCTCCTCTTTGGCCTCCTCGCTGGGGTAGGGGTTGCTGAGGTGTGAGTAGAAATACTCGTTCAGGATCTCCGTCGCCTGCTTGTTGAAGTTTCGTCTTTTCCGCCTGCAAGGAGAGCAACAGGTCGGTCTCAGCGCGTTGGACAGCACCAGTGTGAAATCTGATCTGACCCACCAGGTTCAGATCCGCAGCATTCCCTCACACTGAGCATGCACGTAGTGACAGTGGAGAGGAAAAACTCTCCTTTAACACGTCTGACTGTTAGTCGCGTTGTTTGGAAACACTCATTTCCGCACAACTATCTCGATGTCCCACCAAACCATTTCAGTCAGTCTGACACTTTAACCTTGATTCTGTTGCCATACTGACGGCTTCACATCAGGAACTTAATTCAATAAGTGAGACAGATTACATAGATTAATTCCACTCAAAATGATGCATACAAGCCTTCACTTTTGGTAATTATGATGATTTTCTGCTTCCAGCTAATGAAAACATGATATTTAAAATTACAGTACTACATCAGACCAATAATAAACATTTTTAATACAGAAATGTGTCTACATATTTAAAGGTTGCCATTTTCAAAAGGAGCCTCATCATACTTTAGCGGTGAAGCGATCGCAGGTTTCTTTGGGCTGATTATCATTCTTTGAAAACTCTGACCTACCAGTTACAATTTTTTTTGTCTGAAAAGTCACTAAATACAGACACTAAATTACTAAGTTACAAACAGTGGGTTGCCTATTGTTTACCATGCATGTGCAGATGTGACCTGGGGAGGGTGGCTGATTTTCAGACCTTTGCAGAGATAAGATCGGTTTCACATGTGTCAGCCAATCACCAATCTCCAAATATAAATTAGACTGGGGCAGACTTATCGGCTGACTGCTTTAGTTTATACAGAAAAGAAGGGATGGGTAATATGGACTTAAAATTTTATCAAGATATTTTGTGGTTTATTTTATAATTTATTGTGTTAGCAAAAAAAGTTTAAAAAAAATTCTAAATATTTACTACAGTCTTTTTAGAAGAAATATATCAAACATTGTTCTAAAAATAAAGCACATGCGTCTCTCTACCCCAGATTTATTGAATAATATATTTATACCAATAAATAAGGCACAATAATTGGATTCAATAATATATATTTAAGCATAAACATTCAGATTGCAACTTGCCTGTTTTAACTGCTACTGTTTTCAGGTTAAAAACAAAACTCTTTCAGAATCAGATCGTCAGATCAGATTTCAGGATTTTGCTGCTACATTTCATAGGTTCTTCTTTAAATAAGATTTTTTATGGAATGCTGAGGTATAATTGATAATAATACCTCAGTAAATGAAACCCAACATGAGCTTTGTTGGAAGCATGTTGGAAGCAGGACTCCAGGAAGTCACGCTGTTTGACAGCAGAGACGCAGGCTGGACTGATCCGACATGAACACTAACATATTTATCTGCCAGCACACCTTTAAGCAGACGGAGCGGAGCGGAGCTTTAGAGCTGGCTGACCCCTCCATCTTCTGCACCTATCAGGTCACGTCTGCCGGCGCCACATCCCACCATGGCTTTACATAAGCTGAAAGGGAACTCTTCAAAACCTCTTTGCATGTGCCGGGTGGCTGAGGAGATTTGTGCTAAAACCTGTGTCCCCCGCTCCAACAGCTCGCAAGAAAAATATGTAAATGTGCACAGCATGGGCTCCAGCAGCCAGTAGATTAATCAGAGGTGCAGAACATGCTAGTGCCTCTCAACCAGTAAAAGCTTTTGCTCTTTTCCCATCCTATTCCCCTCTTTGCTGCTGCTGCGGCGGCGGCACCGTCACGTTCATTTGCAAGAGAATAGATAGGGAAGCTTTATACGGGCGCACACGCCTCATTTAAATGTTATGCCTCCAACCCTGGCTTTGAGTGGGATTTATCCTTGGAGAAATTTATGCAAATCCAAAACACGCATCAAAGAGAACAAGCGATTACATTAAAACTGGGAAACTGTTAGTGTTGCTGAGCACACGGGGAGCACTTATTGGCCGAGTTTGCAGGGTGTTCTAAACGGTAAACGGCATCCAAACATGCAAACCAGCCGCCTTGTGTGGTAGGCAGCAAAGAAAAACTACAGAACACAACACATAGCTTCGTATGTAAGTTCTTCATAGGCGTATTTGTGCTGTTGTTATGTCGACAGGGTTTCTGCAGGTTTCACCAACTCAAATTTAAGACTCTTTAAGACCATTATGGATATAATGTAAGGCCTGTTTCACAACAGAAATGTATAAAGGAAAGTTCCATATTGTATATCATTGTGGTGCTGTGCTTTGTTGCACAGAATGAGTGTAGCATTGTATGGGTTAGCAACAGAAGTGAGTGAGTGGCAAAGATGAATATCGTCCAGCAGTGATAAATTTACACTTATCCATGACAAACGCAAAAAGCTAGTTGGCTAGAACAGTTAGTAGCTAGTTAGCGGTAGCTTCGACAGTCTCGAGCCACTGAACGCAATGAAGATGTCTGTGTGAGACTCAACCTGTTACCCAACAGAAAAGTCTAAATTACACAGAATATTAGATTATACAGAGCCCCCTAGTGGACATGGGGGGATTAGTTTTGCGTTACCTTGCAAGCATATTGCATTCCCTTGCAACAAATTTGCAAATACACTTGGGATTTTATATGCAGTCATAGAAAACTGGTTGAAAATCAATTGTGTTTGTTGTGTGATATATCTTCAGGTGGAGATGGGACTGTTCATGAAAACGACCCTTTATTTACCATTTAGACTAACAGACTAACGGTCAGATGGGAATATTACCCTGAGAAAAAGAAATAGTTTAAATAGCCCAAATAGTTTGAATGTTTTCTTTTTTTCCCTCTTTATTCCTTTAGTTTCTTATCTTTTTTCATATTAAAAATGATAAATTAAAAATTATATTGAAAATTCTGTAATATTTATATTTTAGAGTAGAAATGGAAAGCCCATGTTTGAACAGTTTTGCTCTGGCTTCTTACACACAAGTTTGTGTTTGCTTTATGCAAAAGAAAAATATTTAAAACTTCAGACAACTCACAAACGAGACACTAAAACACAAAGAAAAACCTTATTTTGTAGCAGAAAGATGTTCAATATTCAAGATGTTGCTTGAACTGAATACTACACATAACCTGAATTTCTACTGAATTTAAGACATTTTAAGGTCTTAATTTAAGACACATGAATTTAAGGCCTGTGTAGAGCACAGAGCAACACAAATGTGCACACAGATAGAAAACACACACACCTGGCGTCGAGGAAGCGGGAGCGCAGGATCATGACGGCTTCGCATGTGCTCTGCTTGAGCTGCATCTGGATGGAGCTGAACTTGCGGTGGATGATGCTCACCATGCGCTCGATCTCTTTGGGTGAAATGGGCCGCGTGCGCGACTGCTCCCGCAGCAGGTTCATGACGTGGGTGGTGAACTCGTTACAGGCCTGTGGAGAAGGCAGCAGCGGTCAGTCAGAGAGCAGACAGCCTCCGCCCTCTCACACACAGCTGCAGATGGAGAGAACCTGCATTTATCAACAAGGCTGTGCCACATCTGCTGCGCAGAGAAGTGTCTCCTGTATATATGAGGTGGAGGGTTCTCAAAGTCCCCGGATGGAAGATAAGCACTTATATGTTTCATATTTAACAGAAATTGTGATTGGGAGGAACCGGTGACAGCTGCTCGCTCTCAGACACACACTTTAACGGCGCGGCTAACCCTGGGAGTCAGAGTTTGGTTGGGTCTCCAGTGGGACGCCGGGCGTGAATGTGCTGCGATATTTCACTCTCACTGTCTCCTCTTCTTTCTTTCTGCTTCTCATCCTCATCCCTCCCTGGATTTAGCCGTGTCAGGCTCTGTCTGTGTCTGTCTATCTGCGCCAAAAGCGACGCTGTTGTTGCGGATGCGGCGGATGTAAAGGCGACGGGAGGAATGCACACAGCGACACGACGCGCTGCATATGATGGACTAATCTGGGATGGGAGGCATCAGAAGTGAATTCCTCCCTGACAGCTGATGTACTGTACATTAAAGAAAACACAGTGAGTGTGTGAGGCTTGTCACTTTATTCCACAAAGAATAAACGAATAGAAAAGAGCGATTCAATTCATATCAGCGCTGAACTGATTTAGATTCTTTCTGATGTTTCAGGCTTAGAACCCAAAAATATCCTGCTGACTTCATGATGGTTTGAACCGACTAGATAGATTAGAAAATGGCCTGAAAGATCCATGAACAGTTTGACCTTCTTTCATATTTTCACATATACAGATGTAGTTGGGTTTTTATTGAGATGTCAAATTATTGTAGATTTCTGAAGTTAGTAGAAAATGATAGATGGTTTTCAAAATGTTTTACAAATATGAAGCTGAAAAGTTGGTGCGTACATCTGTTGTAAAGTCCTTTTAATCAGATTCAGAGAATCTGATTATTTTCAGAAGTTTGAACTGAAAGGAAATTTAAAAAATGTGTTTTAAAATCAAAATCTGAAAAGTGTGGCATGTTGTTTCATTCAGCTTCATTTTGATTAAATGAGACATGACAGTTCTGACTGCAGACACTCTGAAAAACAATCGTATTAAATTTTTTACACTTGAGGAAGTGGCACAGATCAGAGGTTTTTAGGGTAAAAAAAAGATCAAAAACATTACAAAAATCTAATGTGGGTGGTATTTTAATGCTGTGTGAAGGTAGCGTCAGTAAGATTCATCCTACCATATCCAACTATGTTGCGGAAAAGAATCCCCAAAGCATGATGTGAATGCTGTGAGGAACACAACCACATTTCAGGATGATGTGCATTTTTAGTTTTCCACCAAGCAGATCTTTTTGCATTTGGCCCCAAAAATTGCATTTAGGTCCCATCTTCCTATAGAACCTTCCTTCACCTGTTCACTGAATCCTCCACATGGTATTTTGACAAACTTTTATATTTTGTTCTTCAATAATAACTTACTTCTTGACATTTTACCAAATCCTCTGTTTTTATCAATAATGCAGTCACTTTGGGTCATTCCTCCTCAACTTTCTTTCAGGAAGTCAGCACAACATGGCTCTTCTATTAACCCTTTAACAACGTTTTTACCAATGTTGCACTGAGATGTAGCTTATATACTGAGCTCAGCTGACGTGCCGTTCCACCAGGTGTTTGCTAATTGCTGATGGCTAGTCTGAAGGGGTTAAGTAGGGGAGTTCTGTGAAGCTCAAAAACTTGTAAACTGCAGCTTCGGCGCTAGGTCCAACTATAAGTTTTGCACAGCTGACAGGTTGCCATGGGAGATTAAAGGATTTCCCAAACATGCATGAATTAGAATGTATTGTTTTTTGTTGTTTTTGATGAGGGAGTAACATTACAACATGATGTAAAGCTAAAAAAACTTTGCTTTTAAACAATACTGCCCTTTAACATCTATAACAAGACGTGCAGCTGGTTCTGCTGGTTCCTCACCTGTTCATACTTCTCCAGCTCTGTGTGGTAGATCTGTCTGATCTGGGTCAGCTTGGCCCTGTAGTCCGAGTGCTCGGCTGAGTTGTCGGCCCCCACCCCTCCCGAGGCGGCGGCGGCCGCTGCCGCCACTGCCGAGCCCCCGCCTTTCTCCGGCCCTGACACGCCCTCCGCCAGCAGCATGTTGTCCAGGCGCATGAGCTGGGGGTCCGGAGGCTCCTCCTCCTGGGCGCCGCGGATGCTGAGCACTGTGGTGACAAGAGGAGGTCAGAGGTCAATCTTAAAAGGTCACACCTGCGGCTGGGGTGATGCAGTTACAAGCTGTCAGTGACATAGAACTGCTGCACGCCTGATACACAAGCATGGGTTTAGCATCCAGGGAAAGGTAATGTCAAGCAGAGGGAGAAAGAAGTAGCTACAGTATAAACTGAGTCCTTCATCACTAGGTAAGTAATAGGCCTGACATAACACCAAATTTTGCTGGATGATAAATTGTCACAGAAGTTATCGCGATCAACAATGTTATTGTTGCTTTGAGACCATTTTTGAATAATATAAAGGAAATAGCATAGGAATGCTAGAACACATTCTCAAAGATCAATAAACTTTAAATTCCAATGAACATAAACACTGGAACTAGAACACATTTTAAATATGCAAAATAAATAAAGAAAACAGCAAAACAAATGAATTATATTAAAAGTGTAAATTCAAAATTGTCATTACAAAAAGGGCTAGTTGAGACCAAAGCACCAGCCTGAAGACTTTTATCATCCAGTTGTTGGTAGAAAGAAAGAAAAGAAAACAACAATAAATCATACAAATGGAAATTATTGAGATTGTTTTAACATATCACGTGATTAACTGACTTATTGGAACGGGTCTAGTAAATAATGGATGGAGAAAACTCTCCAATCTTCCTAACGTTAAGACAATGAAATGATTGGTCAACTATGGAGAGTGAAGAGTGCCAAATTACAATAACTTCTTCCGAGTTTGTTATGACTCTGGGTCAGTATTTTCACTACAAATGTATAAATGACTTTACAAAAATGTACATAATATGAAATATGAATATTTGTTGTCATTTGGCAGTGTTCACTCTCCATATAGGGATTTCTTTGTAATCCTGAACTAAACTTCTGTAGTCTATAAATGTACTAAACTACAAAAAGACAAAATTAAAACAATCATTTCAGTTTGTGTAAACAACACTTTTGGCTACAAATATACTGAGAATTAGGCTTTAGAAAAAGGTGGGGTTTTTTTTACCAAGAGATGAATTAGAAAGATGAGCCGAAGATAAATGGGACAATAACAAAATAATCCAGGATGATTTAGTATTTTGGGACCCATTCTCCATCAACATTCACTTTTAATTGTCTTCTGTGTCATCATGTCAGCTCTGGTAGAAGCTGTTTGTCTAAAGGGATTGTAACGATTCCTGCACATGAGCCGACCCGTTTAGAGTAAAACACGACGTGACAGGGGATCGCTAGCATATTTCATATTAAGCAGCATGATCTGATGTGATGTAGTGAAGCAAGGAGTGTGTGTGTGTTCAGTTTGGGAAGTCAGATGGGTAAATAAATGGCTATCCACTAGAGGTCTCTCTTGCCATGTAGGATGTTTAAATCCCACCTTCCATTTTCTGAGGTGAAATCGATGCCTGGCTCAGACATCCTGAAGCCGTCCATTTCAATAAGAGGCTCCTCTAAAGCGTTCCGCTCGGCAACAGGGCCGCCAGTTCCTAACGCATCCCAGCATCAACCCAGAGTAGGACTTTTTCGTGGGGAACACTTTATTAATTCAGAGAAAATGGGAGCGCTTGGTGTGATTACCGGGTTGGCTACCTGAGAAGGTTTGGGGGATATCTTCGGGATGAGAACGAGGCCTACTGTACTGGGGTGGGGGGCAGAAAAGAACCCCTTTTCACCCCACCCCTTTTCTGCCAGGGCGAGCAGAAGAGGTCAGCGGCTCAGCAGGGGGTAGATTGGGAGAAGGAGGAGAGCTGGAGGAGGAGGATGAAGGACAGAGGTGGGGAGCCGGGGGTCTGTTGGGATATCAGAGTGTAAAAACATACTGTCTCATTATCCAGACTCCGTCACCTCACCAGTAATCTATCCAGGCTCAGAGGGGGAAAAACTCAGGCACCTTCTCAGCCCCGTTGTGACTCGATCAGACCCGCTCCGTCAGAAACTCTAAACCTGCCTGTCTGCTTCGGTTAACATCCGTCAGGGCCGCCCACCCCCCCTGCTCCTGACTGCTCACAAGCACAGGGGCCACCGTCTCCTAAAGTTACCGCCTCATAAACACCCGTGTGAAGTGGCTGTTAAAACCAGGGAACGAAGGAAAACAAGCTGCTGTCAGCCAATCCGTCCAGCAGGAAAACAACAGCGTGGATGTGAAGACCAACAGCTTTTCTACACTGGCCACCAGATCCAGTTTAGCAATACCCAATGCTGGTATATTCATATGTTTGTTGAAACATTACAATGCAAACAGGTTTTTCAATAAAGGTAGGCATTTTGAATCCAACAAAACCTAAAGGAACTCCAAGATTATCTCCATGTTGGTCTCCAGCTGGGTTCCTTCCTACGCTTTCTGAAAATGTCTGGAGAAAAACAGAGCACATGGATTTCTATTTGTTTGATGTGTTTTCATTAAATCAATCGTTTCTTCCTTTTAACATGTTGTCAAGAAAACTGGCATAAGGGTATGAGATCTTTCCGGGTATACGCAGAAAAAGGTACATAATAGCTTGAAAGAAATAAAGTAATCTTGTAAGTTTGATTAAAAGATAATTAAGTTGAATAAGTCTGAATAACATGAATACAAGTAATCACTCAATAACTTTCTGTAAAGATCTGTAATGATTTGTTTCTGCAAAGAATCTCTGATTGATGATTTGTAATGATTTAAATATGTAATGATTATGTTAATGATTAACAACAAGGAAAAGATGTGATTTATTGTCAATGAATATGAAGTTATAATCGTCTGAAATCAATTTAACAACAAGTTGAATGTGTTTACTGAGCAGTACAGCCCTGAAAACAGGAAATGTCGCAAGCAGTTCTGAACAGATGGCCAAGAAGCACAGGGAGAATGGAGAAGTACGGGAAATCCCACTGTGGTCAGCAAGCAGGTTGAGAAATGTGGGGACTTTTTCATGAGACACAGCAGCCGTGAAGAAAGTCACGTAGGCCAAACCTCCCCATACACATACATGGTGGAGAAATGTATAAATACGGGCTGCAAAGAGGAACCAGTCGTTCCCAGTCCGGCGGCGCAGAAGGAGAAACAACTCACAGAGGAGCAGATTAAGCTACGGACCGCACTTCAGAACCACGGGGAAGCTCGGACTTCACACCGCTAAGAAAGGACTGGGTCCCATCGCCCCGTCTCTGGTTCTATATTCGACCGCAGGTCTCGTCTCAACCCAGCATTTTCAAACTCTGCAACAAGACTTGGAGGAAGGACAAAGGTCCCTCTGGGATAAAGAACTGGGTTTTGCAAAAGGATTCAGACCCTTTCTGCTTTGCTTCCTTTCTGAGGAGGGTTTTTCCACACCAGGCAAAGACCTCAACCAAGGACGCAAGAAATTCCTGTTGCCAAAAGATCCACCATCTTCTGGGTATGAGTTGAATCTGCTCATTGAAATTCCATTTCAGAACGTGCGACTTAAAAGTTAGGGAGAGGAGATAGAGTAATGTGATTGTACATGTAAATCTTATTACACTGTTTTTGAACTATTTACAATTGATTATTGATCTGTATGTCGCATATCCCTGCTTAAGCTTGCTTAATAAATTTATACTATAAAATTCTAATGAGGTTGGTGGACATTGGAATTAATAGAGTCATTTAATCTTTGTCCAGTTCTTTTAATCAAGGTAAAACTAATGTACATGATTCCAGTAAATAGGAGGCTTCATAATTTCCTTTGGTGAGAGTAAATAATGACCCTGGGACTTACATCTAAGTCACTAAATATAATCTAGCCGGTTCCAAGTGCAAGTTATGATTTAGAAAGTGGGCTACCGTTAACAGAAGTGGTTATTGGAATTATGCAGCTGCGAGGGCTACTCAGCTGATTGTTTCTTAACTGTAAAGGGTCATAACTTCTGGATTGGAGGTAGTTAGAGCTAGACGAATCACTTTCGCCACCAGTTTAAATAGATTATCTCTTATAGAGTACTTTCAGGGTAATACCCAGGTCTCAGAGATTTTCCGGACCTGTTAGACGGAGAACTGGTCAGTAGACAGCCCTGTGAAGTTGTGAGGAGAGGGCGGGGCTGACTATTGCAGGATAACCTTCAATGTTCACTTTTAGTATTTTTAGTTTTTAATTACTAACCGACTGAATGAACACGTCAAAAATGGACCACTACACAACCGCTTTAAATTTACACTAGGTTGAACCACACCAGCGGTGAACCAATTAGAGTTTTCTGGCCGATTTCTGATCTTTAAAAAGACTGATGAGGTGGTTAACCTGTGCAGACGTGACCTGGTGTGTGGTCTGTCAGTCAGCTCTCTCTAACGCCAAAGCAACATGGGACAATAGCTGATTTTCAGACCTTTGCAGAGGTACATAAGATCAGTTTCTCATGTAAGAATCAGTCAATTGCCAATCATCCAAAATCAAGAAAATTGGGGCAGGTAAATTGGGCTATCCCTATTTAATCCTCCCACAGTCTTAAGAGACAGGTCATTTGGAGCCCAGGAGCTTTTAACTCTTTGCATGGCGCAACATTTAGAAAAATGTTTTGTGTGTGGTTTTGTGAACTGAAGGTCTGACAGGACATCCTTCACGCTGGTGCTGTGTGAGCATCATTTGCCACACTCCTCCTGAGTGTTGTCGCATTAAGATCACGGGGATATAAAAATGACTACATTCAAGATTTTTAACTGTTCAAAGTTCCCAAACTTTGTTTTGGACAATTTGCACTCAGTCAAAGATACTCCATTATTTATTGAAGCAGTCAGAAAAGTTTCAGCATTATGCGGCCTTGTTGTTTGCGGAATCCACAGATCATAAGACCGGACTTCTCTTCAAGCAGTTTCAGGCTTTGTAATCAAATGCCCAGAATGCTAAAAAAAAGTGTACAAATATATTAATCTAGAAAAGTATGGAATGTTATAATAAAATAAGTGTAGAAACCTTGATCTAAGCAAACCTACCTAACCGTTTCATCTGATTTAAAAATAAAAATAATCTTTTTTTTGTTAATATTAGATCTCATCAATGGGAAATGAACCTGATTCTGTCTGTGGACAACTAGTGGGTGAATCTTTACTTAGAAAATCATGTAAAATACTTGCCATGGTATTATAAAGGCAGTAGGGTTGCTAATACAAAGATTATCTTTAAATAAAGACTAACCTCAGGGTATGAAACGCAGGAAGAACATTTAAAGACTAATATAGTTGAAAATTCAAGGCTTGACTTTTCTTTCCAACACACTCATAAACTATTTAGGCTGTGGAATGAAAAGCGAATGCAAAAATCCTAAGTGTCCACAAAAGCAATTCTCTTCATGCCTGCCAAGTTTCCTGCTTAACATTCGCCGAGTGTTTATTTGACTTGGCTTGAAGCTCCTCCAGCATCAGTCTTCCAGGAGCGCCTGTTGCAGAGAAGGTCATTTCTTAGGAGACGTCTTGGAAGGGAGACAGAGAGAAACTATCCAGCACTGTTTTTTTCCCCCTCCCTGGCTAAATAAGAAAAGGTCATGGAAAAAACGGGAAACAAACGACTGGATCCAGCAGCGCCGCTTACTCCATCTGGTGCATTATGCTCGAATTAAGCACATGATGAGCTCTTAAATTGACAATGAGCGCAAACTCTGATGCCATCCCCAGACTTGGCTTGTTGACATGTGTATCTTAGCCTTGCTAATCAGCCTCACATCAGACGCAGGCAGGCCCAGATCCCGGCGCCGCTCTAGCTGCTGATCCAGCTGTCTTGGAGAGCATCTGTCAGGAGGGACCCAGGAAGGAACAATGCATTACGCCATGTTGGCTGTGTACTGTCATCCCTCATTGACAGCACATTGTCACACTTACACAGCGTCCTCGGAGCCGGGAACAAGCTAAGTAGCTGCCTGCCTAGAACATCAGCTCTTCCCACCAGCTCTCTCTCAGAGAGGGCTGACTTTAGATTTATGAGTTCATTTCTAATTGAACAGAGAAAAAAAGTGGCTTTGTTTTTTTTTCTTCCAAACCACAGGCTGAACAGTGCTCAGAACTGATGGGAGCAAATGATTTATTTATTCTGCGTGGAAACCAAAGCACATAATTACAACAATGCAAGGATTGCCCTCAAACAAATGAATAGAAGAAGGAGAAAAAAGGGGATAATGTGCCTGCTTAAACTTGGCTTTGCTGTGGGTCGTAATTACACAACTCAGTGAGGGCCACTTTATTGGCTAATGGCAACCTAATTGATTCATCCTAATGTTTCCGAGCCTTGGGTCTGGGTCGGCGAAGACTGCTGCTCAACTTACTTAGCCACCCGCAGACAAAACAGCAAAGCTTCTCCCAGGGATAAACAATTATCTCAGTGTGGCGGTTTGAGCCCGAACCCCCCACCTCTCCACCTCCTCCTCGGTCAACGAATGCCACTTCCTGAATGGCTTGTAGTCAGCCGATCTACTCCATCCTCCTGTTGTTGACAGGTAATCCTCACAGGGACGCACCACTTTGCTTTATTTCATACGTTTATACAAAACGCAAACCGCAGGAGTTCGGCGGCGGTTGTGGTCATTGACGAATTGACCAATAACGTGGCAAAAAACGCACAATTGTGGTGGGACGCGGCAAAGGAGGAGGCCGGGTGCTTTCAGTGCTCTGGGTACAGACGAAATGTCAGCAACGGAGAAGGCAGGAAAATGTAAACCGGAATGGGAGAACGTGACATTTGCTTAGCCTCGCAACATCTGGCCTTTTCCCCAAATCAAATCGATCTTTAATAAAAGCTCGGGGCAATTGGCTTTTGGAGAGGTGGATATTTAACCATCTCAACCACCATCGTTTATCTGGGAATATTTATTTCATTTCCACACAGCTGAAGGATGGGTGGGTAAGGATGTGGGAGGGGGGCTTTTGCTCTGCTAGGGTAAGCTTGGAATATCACGCTTGTGGATGATTTACATCCCTATTTGGGTGGAGAGAAGGCTGCTTAAATCCCACCACCTTCATTGCTTGTTTTCAGTGAGCTCACATGTAAGATTCTTTGCTCCCTATATATTAGTCATTCCAGAAGATTGGCTTGTGGCTTCATATGAAGATGGGTGTGGGTATTAAAATATTAATCCGAGCAAATACACATCAGTTGAAGCAGGACCGTTTTTGCAGATTTTACCAACTCAAACTTAAGACATTTTTAAGATCATGAATAGAATTTAAGATCTATATCTCAAAGAAATGTACAAACTTCATCTAGCCAACTGGCGGTAAAATTGCGTGAAAAACTCTAGCTAGATAGCTAGCTAACAAGGGTATGTTAGAAGTGAGTTATCGTCTTGAGTTACAGAATGCGACAAAGATGTTTGTGTGTGACTCAAACTTCTGCCTGACAGAAAAGTCATGCGAAAAACAAAAGATGCATGGAAAATCCCAGATTAAATAGTTCTGTCAAGGCAAAATTTAGGATCTGTGATTAACATGTTAAAGGTCAACTTACTTTTAGGAATTTAAGACATTTTTAGCCCTTAATTTTAGGTACATGAATGTTCCAACAGTATGATGGGAATAATTGACACCAATAATTTCCATTAGTGAGAAAAATAGAGCAGACAGATGGCATCCAAAACAGGTTTAGTGGCCCACTAAAAATGTGAGAAAAAGAAAACAGAGGAAAAAAAACAATCAAATGATCAACCTGATGCATTTGTTGGTGACATGGGCTTGATAAGAGAAGATGGAGCATCTTTTCTGTTGTTAGCAGGTTTATTTTGTCCTGCTAGCTAGTCAATTTAATTATCCAAATTGACAGCTTGGTAATTGTTATTTAGAGACAATCTAGAATCTTGAATCTGTTCATCATGAACTCAATTTTAGTACTGAATCAACATTGTGCTGTGATATGAAGGAATGACTGACTCCATATCAGTTTAATCATATTATAGAGCAGAGTTTTTATAGCAACTTAAAATCTGTAATTTTTTTTGACGTGTTGATTTGCTGTTTTCTTCGTATGTTAGATTTTGTTATCAGTTTCATTCACCTCAAAGTGTAAATGCAATAGATTGTGGCATTTTTGTGGACCAGCTAGAAACGGCCCCCATTCAAAGCTCCTTCACTAAGCAGGAATCTGGGCCCCTTGATTTTTTTAAATTTTTGACAAAAAAAAAAATCAACTCTTGGAGAAAATTCCATGGCAAAAGAAAAGAGGGGTTAGAGAATTGGGTGTTCTTCAGGAAGGACACAAATCCATTACAGATTGTCACATCATGCCACCACACACATCAGCAGTTGATAAATATGAAAAAACATTCAAATTGACAGCAAATGGAAGCAAGATCCAGGTCTAAAAATACATTTCTTAGTCAGTGACAATATTTGGGGTTTGTATCAAAAGCTTGACAGGAGGATTAAGATTCCTTCCAGGACACAGCTCACATCTTCAGAAATGTTTTCTTTATTTTTTTATGGCATAACAATATCAGACTGGCACAGTTACGGCCCACCATGCTCCACAGTCCAGATAGCTTCCCCTATCAGATTAACAGAGGCAAATGGCAGCTTGTCAAAAACCATTACCATATGTAATCCCCTTCTAGATTTGCAAGGCATGTTGACAAGGAGCGTTGGCATGGAAGCCTGTCACAATGATGGGCTGATTGGGAGAAAACCTGATGTTTAATTAATGACGTTAGGGCTACTCTGTCACAGTTTGAGAGATGGACTATAATACATTAAGACCTCGGACTCAGAAAGGAGCAGACCCATCAGTTCTGCACCCGCATACTGGAATGTAATACTTTATGAGTAGCAGAACAGGAACAATCGGACACTTGAAGGCAGTTAGGAGACATCAAATTTAGACTGGTCAGCAAGTCCTTGACTGGACATTTCCAGAACTTGTGGACTACACCACCTCCACTCCCCAAAGTCAGCGAGAGAGCGTTGCGTGTGGGGGGCTTCTGCTCAGGCATGCTACAGATTAAAGGTGCCTAATCAGGATATTAACACCATCGTCAAAAAGACATTAACATTATTTGGCAATAAAATGTTTGCCAAAAGTTGTTTATTTCCATCAAATCAACATTAAAAAAAATAATTTAAATAGCATCTGGCACGTTACCATTTTTAAACCTGATTAGACACCATTAGCTTCTAATAGCATTAGTGTAGATTTTCGGCAGTCAGCCTTTTATATGGGAAAAAACATTTCAGCAGCATGGCTTTCATCTTCCTCTCATGCAGGATAACTGAGCCTGTGATATGTTGTCAATAGTGGAATATTTTAGGCTTTTACCTTTAATAGCAGCCTTTACGTTGCCTTTTGTATCAGTGAAATTCAGAACTATAAAATTAGGAATCCACCAATGTGAAAACTGATATCTGACAATAACATTGCTGTTTTGGCCGATTACCAATATTTGCCAATATTTTCTGATATTCCAAACTTTTGACAACATAAAGCAAACAACTTCACTGCCGACATTCCTTCTCTGCTCTCTGTTAAACAGCCAACAGTTCTGAACTGCATCACTATCACCGTCACATGACCAAACAAATACCACATGGCCGACCCCTCCCCTCCTGAAACATCAACAGCAACAAGATGGAAATAAACACTAAACCCATGCAATGTGTGAAATAACATCGGCCGATCCTGAAGTTAATGGCAATATGTTGTGCATTCTTAAAGAAAATGAAGCATGGCATCAGGGAGGTGTTTGGAAATGAAGGAAATTATAAGAATACATTTTACACAGAGGCATGTTGACCTTCATTCAGGCTGCAGCTTGTTAGATGTCAGCAGATAACAGAAAGCTTAAGATATTACAGCAAAGTCACTCTGCTTTGTCCTTTTGAACATGAAATATTAGGAAATGTTGGCAATCTTGTTTTAAATCCACAAGGAGATATAAGAAGCTTCAGAGTTAAAATGTAAACTCTCTAATATTGTCTTTGCTATGTAATTAAACAGAAATGCCATTTAAAGGGACAGTATTTTGTATTTTCCAAGCATACAGTGCCATTTTATAGAATAATCAAGTAACTTGGTATGTTACCTTTAGTTGTTGTAAAAATGTTTACATATCATGAATAACTTGGAAGAAATTTGACATCATAATTTCACACCTTGAAATTGGTGTTTGTCTCTTTAAGACTGGCTGCAGGAGATCCAAGGATTCCAATCAAAGCAACACAGCAGGTATGTTTTTGATGAGGGAATACATAATGTATAACTCAAAAAAGTCAATTTTACATAATACCTCCATTTAACTGCAGAACTGTGTAACAACAGCTGCCCTCTCTCACGTACAGTGTGACATCACCTTTGCTAGCATCACTAAATGACTGAACAACTCAACAGAAATTGGATTTATTTCTGTACAATATTAATGTGGACATAGTTATTTATTTTGAACAAAAATAATTAACTGATAGATATTATAAAACTGAAATATGTAATTAATTTTGTTTTTATTTGAATTCCAGTGATTGAGCTTTCTTATATATATATATATATATATATATATATACAGTACAGACCAAAGGTTTGGACACACCTTTTAATTCAATGAGTTTCCTTTATTTTCATGACTATTGACATTGTAGATTCACACTGAAGGCATCAAAACTATGAATAACACATGTGGAAATATGCACTAAACAAAAAAGTGTAAAACAACTGAAAATACCCCTTATATTCTAGTTTCTTCAAAGTAGCAACATTTTGCTGTGATTACTGCTTTGCACACACTCTGCATTTTCTTGATGAGCTTCAAGAGGTCGTCACCTGAAATGGTTTTCACTTCATAGGTGTGCCCTGTCAGGTTAATAAGTGGGATTTCTTGCCTTATAAATAGTCTTGAAAATAAAGAAAACCCATTGAATTAGAAAGGTGTGTCCAAACTTTTGGTCTGTACTATATATATATATATATATATATATATATATATATATATATATATATATATATATAAATAATATTTCAATGTTGGTGTGTATAATTCTTAAAGAGAAACTGGAATTGGCTAAAAGGGGTATTGGCAAGTCAGAGCTCAGAAACTGACCACAACTAAGTCCTTAAATTCAACTTATTAATAATAAAAATCAAAGTATGGTCTATCATATTTTAGAATTAAAATTGGAGTAGTTTTTGCTTGTACTTCTGACAGTGCAATGACAATAAAGTTGAATTCTATTCTATTCTATTCTATTCTATTCTATTCTATTTTTGCCTTAAGTGGTTCATCATTAAAACCACACGCTTGTTTGGCGAGAGCCAAGTGCTTTTGCATAATTAACCCTTTCTGGTCGGGCAGTGGTCGGCCTGTCGGCTTGAATTTACAGTGACAGCGTAGTGACAGCCGCGGCCCTATTTGTTTGCACCGGTGCTTTAGTGGGCACACTTCATTGTGGCTTCAGCGGTTAATAAATCACAGAGGAAGCCCTCTCTCTCCACGCGGGCCTGTGCTACGGTGGTCCTGTCACGAGGCGAGCACCCGAGTTGAAGCGACAGCTACATGCTAATTCAACATCGGCATAATTCATTATACAGTCGCAAGTGTAGCGGGATGGAAAGAGAACCAACATACACCAGGAGGAAGATGACAGGCATCAAACTATTAAATCCTGCTTTCCTTAAGTCCCCTCTGTTTATCTTTGTAAAGATTCGACTTTTTCAGCTCCTGTCAGCAGCCGGAACATTATATCATACATTCACTCCTTTATAATTAGATAGGCACAACTTCTAAAACAAAGGCAGCCATGTGCCGTGTTCTAATACTAATGAAAAATAGCAGAGATCAACAGAAGGGGTTTTAAGTGCAAACTGAGCTTCTTCAACATTGTTAAAAATAAATCTGCTTTTTTTATGTAACATCCTGATCTATACAGCCACTTACTGTCAGTCATCCAAAAGCTAATGGAAAATGACATATCAAATGGTAGATGGCAGCTACTGCACTAAAGGGGAAATTAGCAAAAAGTTAAGGAGTCAATTAAAGCGATAAGGCTTTGTGCTCTTCAGAAGGTGAAAACCAAGGAGAGGTGGTTCTGACAGCCTTCACATTAAGGAGCTATGTTACTCCCTCATCCTGTGTGTGACCACTCTGCTTTGTCACCAGCACTTCATCAGAGGAAGAGGGGACCGTCTCATCTCACACACGTACCTAATTCCCTGATACCACCAATGGATGTCATCAGAACTGGGCCCTTTAAAATACTATGCACAGTAGTCAGACCAGACTTTAGCAGACTTTTCCCTGGGCTTCTGACAGGGCAGGCACTCAGAAAATTTTCATATCTTTTTATTCCAAGTACCAGACTCACGTCATCATTGAGACTTTGAAAAATCATAACACAGCATTATTTCCATTTGGGACAATCCAGCGTTCACCGTTTGGGCACACATTAGGGATGGGTAGCAGTTGAAGAACACCCAAGCAAGTGTCCTGTGTGTCCCACATGAGCGTCCAGCAGCATGCACCAGACTGAGGCCGTCCACAGCCTCAGGCGCTGTGTTGACTGGGCCTGCCATGTCATTAACAGTCGCCTTGTTCTGCTCTATCTTATTAAAGCCATTCCTTCAGGAGGGCAGACGAGCATGTCACAGTGTGAAACCAGGCCAAGGAGGGAAGGTGACCATGCTGCCACCCTGGGTTCTAGCGGGAGGGGCAGGAGGCTGTGTTGTCAGCCTCCTCCCGGACCCCCTGATGGTCCCCGTGATTCCCTTGTCAGTCTGTGTTAATGGAAGTCACGGTGGTTGTGCTCCTTCGTATCCTTATCTCGTGTAGCAGCGGAGTCGAGCAACCCAGCAGTATCTGATCAGCCTAACCAGCTGCCACCGCTGCGCTGAATGTTGTTGATGTCTCTTGGGTTAGCGAGGAAAACCGCTGAACACGACTGGATCTAGAACCGGAGAGTCTGGACCGAGCTCCACACGATCCACTCAGCATTCGGCCTGGTTGTGGGCAGCTATTAGAGATTAAACGCCTCTGACTGGTGAGCTCCAGGGAGAGAAACTGCTGGGGAACGGGCCCAGAGAAACTGGAAAGCCTGACAGCTTTTAGCTTTCGTCCTACTGCGACTAACTGACTGAATGACTGGTGTGTGTGGCATTTTTTTCCCTCTGATCACCGCTCTGCTGCTGCCAACCAGTTTATGTAAAAGTGATTAGCAGTAATTAATCCTTAATCACTATGATTAGCCAAGTCGCAGTAAATTAAGCCACATCTGGAGCAGCTGAGGGCTCCTGAATAGCAGCAGGCGGGCTCACGGTGAGTGGAGCTGCTTATGGAGACTACCTGGAACACCTGAGAGCAAAACCACTGGCAGCGCCTCAGCTGCCTGGTCGGGGTTTCACCTTCGACACGAGCCAACCAGGAAGCTGTAGCTTCATACCAGCCAGCAGGAGACCCGCTAACTGTGTTTAGCTCAGGCACTGCAAGATGGAAACGATGGAGGACCAAAAATTGACATAATAAAAAATAAAAGCAGAAACAGATTCCCCAAATAAATAAATCAATACACTTAAAATGCACCAAATAATTTAAAAAAGTAAACTACACATTATTTTGTTCATTTTGTATAAATAGAATGCAAATTAAGGCAGAAGAAACACTTTTCCAAATACATTCTCTTTAATATAAAGCTTAATAAACATACACTGTAAGTAATGTATATGTATGTTAGATCAGGGTAAAGCACTTCCTGTGACAATGTATAGTACTCTGTATGTTTCTTACCTTCACATCTCAGCAGATAGAAACTACGATCAGATCAACAAAGCTGGTGTTCAAACAAGAGGTCTCACTTCAACATAAACTGCAGCTGTGTCTGTATCAGGTTCATTCTTGGTTACAATATATTTGTTCTTGATTTACTAAAGTTACTCCCAGTGGCTAGAATATTCAGAAATTTTACTCAAGTAAGAGTAGAGATGCTTCACAGTAACAATACTCATGTAAAAGAAAAAAATACAGTGTAGTAAAGTTACTCCTAGAATCAATTTTTCCCCAAAACGTTAAAGTAAATATAACAGAGTAAATGTAATTAGTTACTACCCAGCTTTGCATGTAACTGACTTTGAATCTTCCAAAATAAATGAATTGACAACATTTTTCTGTATGTAAACGTACTTATTTTTAGAGCGCTGCAAGTCCTGAGCTGAATAAAGATACACTGACACAGCAGGAAAATGCAACCAAAATCCTCTTTGTTTTGACTAAACATAATGTATATCTGACTTTTTCACAGCAGTCTGAAGGGTCTTTTCAACCAAAAAAAATCAGATTTTTATGTGGAACTAAATCAGATACATATCTGATGTGAACAACGGCTGAAACTTGTAAGTATGAAAATTATAAAAGAAGTCTGTGTCAGTAAAGCGCATCACATCAGAATCCCACCACTCCCGCTTCTGACTTCACATCCAAACAGACTTCTGTACAGAAGTTGCTGTTGATGCTCTATAAAAAGCCATTGCTGTGGGAAAAAAAATGGGAATTAAGCATCAAGACCTGCTATGTGAACGTATCCAAAATGAGCTCACCTGACTTGAACTGAACTATTCTCTCTTTCAAAGTTAGTGGATATGAATCATCCCTTAATCTGTGTTTCATTTGGTACTAACTGCCTACTACACACTCCCAAGTTTAGAAGTTTCCAGTGATTGTGAGGATATGAAAAAAAACATGTCAAACTCCCAATACGAGAAGTGAAACATGAATGAATGTCTGCCTGCCCTCCATGTTCCTTCTTTCATGGGGACAAACTTTCAGATTTCATCACTAATTAACACTATTCCTCTCAGTATCGCATCTCTCCACTACTTCCCTGGCTGTAGTGAGACCCTGCGTTGCACCCCCGCTGAACTGGCAGAAGATCTCACGGGGGTTGGGGGTTATGATGGAGCAGCATTGGTGGGGTCTATATGTGGCTTTTTCACTGCAGATAAATGATGCAAGAAGACTGGTAGTGTGCTGTGAAACTGCTTCCATCACAGCGGGTGTGCTGTCTCTTAGCCCAATGTTTCTCTTTTTACCCCCCCACCTCCCTCCTTCACCAAGTGCCCCAGTCTCTTCCTGTTACACAGCTCTAGATTAATTACACACTTTAATGAGCTGAATTATTAATGGGGCTCTCACTTGGCAGTTTAAGGAAATGCACAGGAGAAGATGCAGCCGAGTGTCAGGAATTGGCGCTCTCATTAAAACATCCGCCCCACCCCCCCCCACCCCTTTCCCATCCCAGACGCCTTTGGGACTGGCGTTATTTAGCCACAGAAATAATAGGATTTGGTATTTTACACATCGGGAGCAGCGGAGCCTGCTTGAGCATGAATCCTTCAGCGATAAAGCCGGGAGCCTGCAGAGGCTTGTGCTCGACATTATGTCATTACGACCGCAGGCCCCGGGAAAATGAAAGGCCATCTAATGCAGCCACTCAAAAGGGTTCCCTTTCTGATTGTTCAGCACAGATGGGAGCAATAATATCCGAAATGAGACGGACTAAAGCGTAAGCGAAATGAACAAAATTCCAGGGCAATTTCCAGGTGAATGTCTCATTTCCCTCCGCTCCGAAACGGATGTTTTTTTTTGTCTGTGATGTTTAAAGGAGTGAGGGTGTTCATCAACCTCAGAAATGTGGTGGAATTGTCATTATGAAAGCAGGGGGAAAAAAGTTAAAAAAAAAAAAAAAAGCTGTGGGAAAATGAGATTATTCATACAATATCACACCTGCTGATAAAAGAAATCCCTCAGCAAAGAGACAGGAAATGAAACCAGGAAACAAGTTTTAGAGATGTTCCTGCAGGTTTAGGTTTCTGTGGAGTGGAATTCAATCTCCTCTTTGTTTCTGTGTATCTGGGATGTCTGTATGTTCAATAAGATTAGGGATGCACCGATCCAGTTTTCTCACTTCTGATATTGATATCAATACCGATACAAAAAAAATAGCTGAATTGACTTCAAACTTTTCTTTTTTTAAACAAAAAACCAAATCACAGACATAAATGTACTGAATTACAAATGTATTTGATAATTCTGCTTCAGTACAGTACACTCAAATACTTGGCTATAAATAAATAAATAATAAATGGCTTCAGAATCTTGGTCAAACATGATAAAACAACCAAACATTAATCTATTCAATCAGTGCAATTAGGAGTAGAACAACCAGTGCAAAAAAAACAAAAAACAATAAAGAAACAGAAACTGATAAAAACTACAAGTAGACTACCATGGTCAAACATGTAAACACTAAACTGCAACAAACCTTCTTTCAAATGGTTCAGAAAGTGCAATTAGGAAATATAAATATAATGTAAAATAAATAATAAAGCATGTATGGGCACAAAGCATAGAATTAGACTGAAAAGATCTGCCCTTATAGATCAGGTGCATTGTCACAGATACCCGATCCAGAATTTTTTTCAATACTGGGAACCGATACAAATATTAATATCAGATCATTGCAGCTCTAAATAAGATGACATTGGTTAAAACTCAATTGGATGATGAGTTGCAGGGGATTTGTTCTCTTACATACTTGCGTACGCAGTATGTTCATGTATCATCAAATGTTAGGTGTGTAATGGGTATTGCTGTTGCTTTGATAGCTGCTGCACCTACATGAGCATCTACACTTTCAGACACTTCACTAAGAACAAACTCGTGGATCTACAGTGGGATCCCTGGGGATCTCTCTGTGTTTGAGAACAGAGTTGACTGCTCCTGGTGGCATTACAACTAAACATTGTGTGGTTCAATATCAAGAGGGATCTGGCTTTATCTCCATATTTAAGAAGAACTGATGACAAGGCCATGATGAATAAGCTTCATTCCCCACTCCGCCTCAGTGATGCTGCACATTAGCACAAGATTAGTAATTACCGTGGAGAGTAATCAGATGACCTAGAATGGCCTGAGTGGCATTGCAGGCAGAGACTTTGTGCTTCCCTGCAGCTCCAGACACAAAGCCCAAGGGATGCTACTACCAGAGCGCAGCTCAACACCACCACCACCTCCACCCCCCAGCCAAGATAAACACCACACAAGTTCAGCGCTGATGAGTGAGCTGCTGATTATGTGGGTTCTTTTCGGGTCAGGGAGCAGATGTAAATGTAGGTCAAGAGGGAACCCGTCCTGCCAATCAAGTGGAGTAATGGAGGAGGATAGAGTCGGTGTCTCTGTAGAGACGGAGATAACCAGGTCGACCCTACAGAGGAGGGGCAATTCTAGCTTTAGTTGGGAATGTTAGGGTGGATTCACTCCTGTGACATTTGGTCCTCTTTAAACGAACCAGAGTTTGTTTCCTCCATTGGTCCTCAGGTGTGAATACACTCAAACAAACCCTGTAGCAAACCAAACAACCGGGCCGAGGCCCACTGTCTGATGTGTTCTCAATCTGCTTCCAAATGAACTCTGTTGTGGCTCAATTCTGGCATGAATACAGACCAGCCGAACCAACTACAGGAAATACAGATCTGTTCGGGAATCTGCGCTGGTTCGAGAATCACTGAAGGAAACAACATAAAAACCTCTGAAGAAGAAACTGAGTGCAACTTTCTTCTTCATGAAATGTAAGCAAATATGGAGTAGCATCAGATGTAAGTGGTTGTAGGATTTCTCATTTGACTTTAGTAAAAAATCATGAGTCCTTTCTCTCACTATTGCTAGACTTTAGCATTTGTTTTGGTTGTATTTACCCAGAATTCCCTGATCTATATTTCACTTTCTGCTTTTTGAGCAGTCTCTGTTCTGCTTGACATTCACATATGCATTCAAACTCCACCAGAGTTCACTTCTACCGAACCGAGACCTAGGTTGTTAGGTTGACCAGAGTTTGCTTTTTGGTCCGCAATGCATTCATACCTCACCAAATGAACTGGCAACAAACTACAGCTGGATTAAAGTGAATTAAACAGACTCCTCCAGCTTCCTCCCATCGTGGTCTGGTCTTTCTAAATTACCCTTAGGTGTGAGTGTGTGGGCTTGTGCTTGTGTGTTTTGTGATGGACTTGCAACCTGTCAGGATGTACCCAGCCGCCTTGCCCAATGACCGCTGGAGATAGGCACCAGTGCCCAGAATAGACAATGGATGAACGGCCCACATCCTGAACGGTCTGCAGTAGCGGTTGATCAATCAATTGTACAAAGATCAGACTCTGACACTTTTCTAATCACTGATTACTAGGTCAAATACATTAAAATCTAATTTGTTTTCCCTGTTATTTAAATGCATCACACGAACTCGCACTATTTGTGGTCTATAAAACTATAAACCAGGGTACACTGGAATAGGGAAGCATTTTAAAGTTGCTAGGTTGTGCCTCTTGAGGACTGGAGAACTCTGGCATTGACCAACAATCTCTACTCTGTGACCGGACGCTGAGGTCACTATGAACTATGTACTGTGCCACAGTTACAAGTCTCCCTGGTCGCGCTAAAACAAGATCCTGGAAACATTAACTCAGATAACCTCCCAACCACCCTCTCTGAACCAATTCCAATTCCCAAGAAAATCTCAGCACTACGAGTCATGCAGCACTCCATTTCACCTCACATACAGCTTAAATGCAGCAGCAACAACCTAGAGGTTGACGCTTGTCTGAATAATGTTATGCTAATACTCCAGTCCACCTGTATTTACCCTTAAGTGCAGCAAGCAATCTGTTGATTGCGAGAAAGCAATTTTCCTGAAAGAAGGGGAGAGGCGAGCGGCGAGAAAGACTGAATGAGGGGGTAACAAGAGATCTTCTTTAAGCTGCCGAAGAAGCAATTTACGGCGGACGGCAATTTTCTCTGGCTGTGAAAGGAGTGCGGCTCTAATTGTGCCTACACAGAGAGCCATCATGATGGGGATACAGAAAATAGCAGAGCCAACTCACACGTGGGAGAGGTGAAAGCAGGAAGAAAAGCTGCAAAGACTTCCGTTTATTCCATTTATTTGCTTAAAATAAACCCAAATGTCTATAAAACCACACATTATAAATGGCTTATAGAAACATTACGTTCTAGTTTTTAATCCAGACTAATTGTGTTGAGTTTTAATATTATTAACATCCAGCTGACATGATGACACGTACAGAGTGTCTTCAACTCCAAATGCTATAATAATGAATAGTGACGTTGCCCTTTTAATTTGTTTGTTGGGCCTTGTACTGCAACATTGAGAAAAGGAGGGAGGGGGGGTGAATCGATCTAAAAATAAAGCAGCAGAACCGCGCGTGTGTGGTGCCAGATTGGACTGGGCTTGGCGCGGCGCTCGGCTCGCTCTGCCTCGACTTCTATCTGCCCGTGTGATAAACCTGCTAACAGGCCTTTATCAGGGAGCAAGGGGGAAATATGCTTCTGCCAGATTAGGCCCCAGACTCTGCCAAGGTTATAAACAGCCTGTTATCTGCGTCCCAAACAGAGTAATCCGCGCTCTATCAGCACCCAAACATATGGGCCACACAGAGCAGAGATAGCCTCTGATGGACACTTGGTTTTAATTGCGGTGTGAGCCAACGGAGAAGGGAGAAAAAAGGACATAAAGAAGGTCTGTTGTTGTGGACGTCTCTTGGGCCCCCGGTGGAGCTGGCCAACATTCACAAAGACCAACCTCGACCTTTCTGTGATGCTGCACCTGCTCCCTCCTGAGTCCTGAGGCCATATCATGAATGAGCAGAGCAACGTCAACGCTACGCTCCCACAAATCTATTACAGCCCTCTGTATATTTGTTCCCCTCTCGAATGAATATTTCCCCTTTTCATCCCATGTCATTTGTTGTCTTTGTGCATTTCTCCGCCATGCCAAATTAGATTTTGGCAGTGGCGAGTGTGCATTAATTTGATTAAGCACTGATGGGCCATTTTCAGTCCTCCACACAACACCGGCTATTCTTCAGCTAACGCTTCGCAAAAAAAAAGAGAGAGAAAAAAACCCATCAGTTCTCAGACGCACTCTGGCTCTCAAATCAATAAGAGTCTGAAACCTCTCTGGACGCAGCCTTAGTAAACAAGAGCCACTCAGATGCTCTGTCTGTTAGCAGAAACACGAGTTCAGACATGCTCAGTGAAATCTGAGAGAAGGAAGCTTACCCAGCCAGAGATGATGGAGTGTGAACAGAGTCCTTCAGCCTACTGCTGCACCGTAAATTAAAAACAAATGTTTGATTTGTACATATCAGCAAAACAAGTCAACTGGCTTGTTTTTACAAGTGGCTGCCACAACAATGACAAGTTTATTCTTTTGAAAGAAAAAGGAAAAATAATAATAATAACCCACATCCTCTTGAACCTTTCTTCATTTTGTCTTGTCACAATCAATTTCAATGTTTTTCATCAGAATTTTAGGATTTGCTCCACACAAAGTAGTGAAAGATAAAAAAAAAAAGTTTAGCATGCTTTTTAATTCAGGCTGCACTGATACAAATCACAACTGATTTCCTTAAATTTGGGAGATCAATGGAAGATATTTACTCAAATACCTCAAAACAGAATACAATACAACAAATCGCCTTCAAAAGTCACCTGATCAGTAGAGTAGAGTTGACCTGTGAGCAGAGCTGCACAATATAGTGAATCACTGTGTTTATTATTGCAAAGAGCTCCTTCGATGCACTATTTGGCAGGGATTCATAAATTGCCACTAACTTCAGTATTGGCTAATAATCAGTTCTTAACATATGGCGTCAGTCTGCTAAATAACACTGTGCTGATATTAACAACCGATATTTATTTCCATCTGTTTCTGGAGGGGCAGAGCAGAAGGTCAGTCATGTGGTTTTTACTTGGTCATGTGATAGAGATAGTGATGCAGCAAAGAATTGTGGGGAGTTTAACTGAAGTAGAGAAGCAGTGGTGAAGTCAGTGTGGTTGTTTTGTTTTTTTTAAAGGTGTTGAAAGGATAACGACCTGACAGAAATATTAATAACTGTTATTGATATTGGCACAAATTTGCATGTGGGTGCACCTCTAATATTTGGTAGGATGTTATAGTCCAAGTGCAACACTTTCACACTCTGTATGCCAAGAATATATTTGGATGTAATTCAGCAATGAAGAGTGATCAAGAATTTCAGTCTGCACATGTAGAGATGTGAGCCAACAGACAGCCAAAGGCTGGAATCCAAATCAAAGAGACAAACGTCTTTGCATACAATTATGAAAACCGTGTGTCATTTTTAGAACTGGGACTTTAATGCATTAATGTCGATTAATTAATTACAGAGATTTTAGTTTTACATACAGAACTCCTGAGCTGGAACCTTAGTATTCAAGCGATTCTGGTACCATTCTTATGCAAGGCACAGTAAATCCATACCTGTAGAATCGGGATAAAGTTTTTAAATTAAATTAATCTTTTAAACCCTAACCAAAGAAAACTAAACATCATAAAAGAATTCATGCAGTGTTAGATAGAAAATGAGCACTAGTTCAGACTCCTCTTGAGGAGAGTTATAGTAGCAGATCTACAGTACTAGCTAGAAGACTGGCTTTTCTATCCTTAATGTGTCGTGGTAGTAGTGATAAACGTCTGAAGTACTGACACCCACAAAGCTGTACCTGTCACCTCTGCTATGACTACAAAGAGAAAGAGTGGTGTGCATCCAGTTGCAGAACCAAGATCGTCTCTATGTGAGTCATTTGCAATGGAAAAACCTGAGAATAGTGCATTTATCTCCAACCTCTCCAGCACCATCAGGAAGGTATGTGAACACAGTGATTTGGAATATCTCTCCTGGTACGGCTGATGCAATCAACCACAAGGTGTGAGATGGGTGGATGTACTGCATACAGCTCAGACATATGCCTTACTTATGGATATGAATGAGATCATAGACGTCTGTGGGTTTCTTGAGAGCAAAAGACACAAAACTCAAAATAAATCAAAATGAAAATAGGTCAAGCATGAACTACTAGAGATGCATCGATTCGATATTAGCATTTGTATTGGTATCAATATTGAAAATGCAGCTACTGCAACCAATTCATGAGGGTCGATCTATGCAGTCTAATTCTACGCTTGGTGCTCTTACTGTGGTTTATTATATGTTTTAAATTATATTTAGAATTCCTAATTGCACTTTCTGAACCATTTGAAAGAAGGTTTGTTCTTTCAAACAACAAACCTTCAAATATGTTGTTTTTTCTTTTACATATTTGATCAATTGTTTTATATATTGTTTTAGTCAGTTTCATTTTATTTATTATTTATGTTATTATTGGCTGTTAAACCCCTAACTACACTGACTTAATAAATTAAAGTTGTGTTGTTTTTACATGTTTAATCAAGCTTGTGAAGACAGATGTATTTACTTGTGCTTTAGTGGTGCAGATTATCCAATACATTTGTAATTCAGTACAAATGTGTGTTTAAAAAATAAAAAAGAAAGAAAAATTCTAAGTCCATTCAGCTGTTTTTCTGTATCGGCTCGGTGCCAATACAGAACCAGATACTGGACCTCAGATATCAGTATTGGTATCGGCAGTGAAAAAAGTGAATCGGTGCATCCCCACGCAGGGAACCATGTTACATACTGTAGTAAAACTGCAACACATTTTGACATGCTGTATTCTCCCCAGCGCTGCTGGTGTAACGGCATCAGAAAGCATCCATACGCCAAGGTGTGAGCTGTAATGAGCAGCAACTCCAGCGTTAATGAGGACCGAGGTAAATCTGGGGGAGATTTTAGACCCTCGACTACTCTGTCTCCTCCTATAAGCAGCCGCCTGCTCCTGCTGTCAGCAGAGCTGTGATCTGAATACCTCTTCCTTCATAAAAGATTCAGGCCTTATTGACTCGCTGCTTTGGTTTCCCCGCAGAGCCCATCCTCTCAGCTCCCCTTTAAATTCTGCTCTCGTGGCTGGGGTTGCACACCTGCCTGGAGGGGGGTAGTCTCAGGCATAGCGTGGGGTTTTTATAGCTCTATCTGATGCACATCTACTAAATATCAAACACAGTGGAGGAAATATACATTTGAGCTGAGTGGGTCGTTAGAAGATGAAGCTGAAAATTGTCTCCATTCGATCAGCTTTGAGCCGGAGTTTTGCTCCCCTGGTCTAATCACTCCGCTGGAGGGTCACTAGAGGATTATTGGCATTATAAAATGCCACATCACATCTGTTATGCTAAATATTGATATATCATGTTCCTTTTATTTCCCGCATCTGCTACCTGCTCTTTACAGCACATCATTACTGAGTGAGAGCGACATTAAAACCCTCACAGGCCGGGCTCTGCCTTCTCAGTGGACAATATTTCAAACCCGAGCTGCAAAAGGGCACAAGGTCTAATAAATTCCTCATTTTATATACTGCCCCCAGATCTCTAAGTCCTGTCCAATAAAGTTTTAAATGTCATAAAATTCCTATAATATAGGTTGTATAAAGTCGAGCCAGGAAAAAAAAAAAAAAAACCCATACAGCTCTCGTATCTTTTTATCCGGTAAAGTTTAATCTCTTTAACTCAACTATAAAATGGTTTTTAAACAGCCAACAAGGGGGTGACTGGCTGGTTTTATTGTTGTTGTGATTTGTCCCAATAGGCTCGTTGCTCCTTACTGACAGATAATGAGAGAACAGTGGATACCCTTTTAGGAAGACAACAGGCTCTACTAAGTGATACATGTTTAATTTCAGAGGTTTTCTTGTAAAAGTTTCAAATAATGTGTGGAAAACTAGCAATGCTTTAAAGGTGGAGGTATTATGAATTTTCCGGGCATGTAGTGCCATTTTACAGCACAATGGAGTTATCGTATTAACCTACAGTTGTGATGAAAAAAATTGCATTTGTCAAAAAAATAACTTCAAAGATATTTGGCTTTGCATCTTCTGACGCCTTGAAATTGATGTGGCATTTTTTTACGTCACGTTAGGTAGGCCCCAATAATTTTCCAAATCAGGTTTTATTTTTTCTCCAAAGTCCACTTTTTCTGTTTTTATTTTTCTGACTTTTTCCCAATTAACCAAATGTGCTAATACAAAAACTATCAAATAAATTATGGTGTTAAAAAAAACAACATTTCAATCGCTGAAGGTGTAGTTCAACAGAATATTGGTCTTATAATATGTTACCACGTGTTTACAACTCTTTTTTTTAAATGAACAGCTGGATATATACAGAGATCACACACACCTCAACTCTATTTAGTAATCTGGTGACCTCTGAGGGCAATATTATGGTGATGGATTTTAGACTAATTAGACTAAATAGGTTTCACTGTACTTTCAGACTTCATATTTTTTTAAAAAGGAACAAGAAAAAAAATCATGACTATGTACCATTCTGTGTTGGTCTTTTCACATTAAAGTTTGTGGTTGTTACATCACCACAAACTCTCCGTTTGGCAACAGCTGTTGCTAGGGTTAAGCTGTGAAACAGTTTTCCAGAAGATCTTAAACTAAGCAATAATATAACAGTTTAAAACAGAATTAGAACACAGAGTGAGATAATTGGACTTGAAAATTTGAAATCTGATGGAAAACTTCATGATGGCAAATTAGTTACTTTTTACTCTGTGATTTTTGATGATTTTTTTCTTGCTTGGGTTTAATAGTTGATTCTGTTTTCTGTTAATGTTTCCAATACTAAAGCTACGAAGAGTAGAACTGGTTTATTTATAACGGACACATAAGAGTAGCCACATATAAGCTGATTATCGTCAGCCTGCACCTTTTTGTTTTATACTGCACTTATTGTTATCTGACAATGCTTTGAATTTCTTTGATTTGAAGCTGCAATGTTGATTGACTAACTATTATTATTATTGTGTGTGTGTGTATGTGTGTGTGATTTAGACAGAATAGGCTATAAAAAATAAACGAACAAATAAAATATCGCATTAAAAGGCGTGTAAACTTCCGGCCAGGACTCTGAGCCGCGGCAAGCTGGTTGAACAGGCAAAAGCAGAGCAGCATCTCTGAGGCAGAGCCTTTCACACTCGGATAGAGGCAGAGGACAGGCCTTTAATGACACACACACCCTGCCCTCCACCCCCTCTACCCCAGTCACCTAGAATGAACACGCTGCGCTGGAAATAGACCGGAAACTCTGCCTGTGTGCCGGCCAGAAACCTGGTGATACATGCGCTGCCGGCCTGCCAAACAAAACCCACCAACACACACCGGGGCTCTACGACGTCTCAATCGCACAGAGCAGGTTACACATTGAAGGTTTCTCACATTATTGTTGTCTTGATTAGGGCAAGCAGGACTTTAAAGTGTTGTTTAGATGCGTAGGGAAACAGCAGACCAATCAACAGAAGGTTAAAATGTTCATATTCTTTATGAAAGCGTGTGTATTGGGTTGAGTCCTGTGGTTCACTGGAAAACAGAGGCTTCCAGAGTGTAAACAAGGAGCTGGTGTGTGTAAGTGGAGCAGCAGGCCTGTTCAGTCTCAGGGCTGCTGTCAGCGCCAGGTTGCTACAGTTTCTGACTGCTTTCTGCCGAACTTGTCACACAAGATTCACCGATAAATCGGCCAAGACTTACTTAATTTTAGGCGGAAAAATAAATAAATAAATTGATAACGGCAGAATCAGCTGGTCAGGATTTTTAAAGATCTGTCACTGGTCAGAAAACTTCTACCATAAACTGGATGATAAGTCTTCAGTCTGGTGCTTGGGGTCTCAACCAGGCATTTTTATGAAAGATAATTTAGTTTACAGAGACATAAATCATTTCATTTGTTGTTTCTGTCTGGTTTATTTCTTTTGGATATTTAACATGTCTTCCAGTTCCAGTGTTAAAGGTTCATTAGAATTTAAAGTTTAATAATCTTTGAGAGCAACAATATTATCGTTTATCGCAATAACTTCTGGTACAATTTATCATTCAGCAGCAGTTGCTGCTGAACTGCTGTGTGAAGCTGTGAAAACAGTACAGACGCCAATCTTTAAAAAGATTCTGACTTTTGTGGATTCAGATGTATTTTGTCTGAAATGTTGCTAAATTTAGTGACAAAGTTGCTAAGTCCAGGGACTATCGTTTGGTGCAGAGGTGACCTGGACGGGTCTGTGTGTCTCCTAGCAGAGCAGAAGGAGACACTAACTGATTTTCTGACCTTTGTGGATAAAATCGGTTTCACATGTGAGTATCGGCCGAGCATCCATCTCCCACAATGAAGAAAATGTGGGCCAATTTGTTAGTTCACCCCCAGAAAACAGCCCATGTTCTCCTCATTTTAATGCAAATAAGTACTTTCAAAGACTCCATTAGTTTAAGATTAGCTATATTGATTGAACTAATATGCCAGCATGCTTTTGGACAGACTGGAAGTGAACTACATACTTCTCTGCAGCATTCGATGATCATTCGTATTTGCACATAGTCAACCTTTGATTAAAAGATCAAACTTTTCTAAATTTCTCATTTAGAGTTTATGCTCCTGTAGCAAAAGCCCGGTCATTTAATTCACACATCTACACCAGAGGTGGGGTAATTCTGGAGAGCGCTGCTGTCCCTGTGTCCTGTGGTTGCTTAAGAAGCTTCACTGTGTTCGAGTAAAGATCCGATATGATCTGCAGACTGCACTGTGTTATAAATGGATGGAATTCAACAAAGCAGAAATGGATTCCAGCCTAAATCTGACTGTACTGGATATGGATTTTGTTCAAATGAAACCGGATTAAACCAGATTATCTTTAACTAGATAAATCCAAATTATAAGATGAGTTTTTCCTGGAATAATTTATTTAATTCCTGCTGAATGGTAATTTGAGCACCTTGTTCAAAACAACAAAACCAAACAACAACAAAAAAAAAACAATCTTTCGGTATTAAACATATTTCGGTGCACATTATTTTTTAGAAATGCAAATGAGTCTCCACCGACTCAGACATTTCTATACGTTTAACATGACATACACTTCACTTATGTCCTATTAATACTGAGAGCTTTCTTATTGATCGTTCGTCTTTGCTTGTTTGTAGCTTGGATTCAGGCCAGTTCATACATTATAGCTCTGCATGCTGGTTCCCAGCATTTTATCCCACCTCCCAAAATGTCCCCCCAGCCCTCCCACCTCCTCCTCCAGCACTGAACACCAGGCTTCTTCCAGTGTGTTATGACAAAGAGGGGTTAGCCTCAACTCTTCTAATGAGCTTCTGTGTTCCAGTATGTTGCATAAAGCCATTACCCTCCCAGCACATTACCTCATCCATTTCTTATATGTGGATGGCTTCCGTCTCCCAAGAGCACAGCATTTCTGTGGTATACACACCCCCACCCCCACACATACACTTTGGTCATCTCGCAGTCTAAAGTGTTTCTCTTTCACACAGATGCTGATTTGACCCCGAGATATCAGGAAATCACAGAGAAAGAGGGAGAGAGAGAGAGAGAGAGAGAGAGAGGGGCAAAAACAGGAAGGAAAAAACCCCACAAACTCCACTAGCAGGAGATCAATTGCTGAGACACAAGACGAAGGAAGAAAAACAGAGAGAGCGATTGAGTGGCGCTATCTCAGTATGTGGCAACTATTGCAGTGTGGGATGAAAGACGCAGGTGGTGGCGAGCTCCGGCTCGTTTGTGGAGGCAATCCAGGATGATGGCGTCTGCAGATTCCCCTCGCAATTTCTCTGTTGGTTCAGTGAAGTCAATTGTCAGGAAAACAAAACAAATAAATAATGAAATAAATATCCTCTCCTTAGCAAATACAGTCGGTTTACTGTGTCGGGGTTCCGGCAGTTTTCACCAACCCAAAGTTAAGACTTCTTAAGACCAGCAATTTAAGAGCAGCATTATGACAAAAAAGTACAGATTTTTTTAGATTAACTATAGATATTCTTACTCCTGTTGAATTAATTACAGTTTCTTTCTTTATATCATCGTAGCTGCACCTGTGGTTCTGTCCTCGTTTGGTTCCTTTGCTTTTTCTCAGCTGTACTTCCCTCTATTGCAACAAATAAGATTCTTCACTGGGTAAGAGTGGTGCTTGACCAACATGTTTAAAATCCACTAAACCTCCGACTTCAGAGTTTGTGTCGCAGGAAATGCTGCAGCTAGATCAGTGCTAGCAGCAGCCGTGGTCGACCGTTTTCAGGGCAGCTTTAGGCACGCCAGAGGAGCAACACTCTTGACATTTCTGCGGTTTGTTTATGGCTCTTGGGAGCAGCTTTGTGATTTGCACAAAAACCCCCCTTAACCTCCACAGTGACAAGCTTTTTCACACTGACTGAATGTAGCATCATATGGGTTGGCAGCAGAAGTGAGCCAGCGGCAAAGACTGAACCCATGAGAAATGCAAAAAGCTAGCTTCCTGCACAGGCTACCTTACTCTATCTTATTTATTAGCAGAACGTTACCAGTCAAACTGGACTCAAACTTTTGCACGACAAAAAGTCCAACTTATTTAAAACCAACTTACATTATATTTAAGGAATTTGAGCTATTTTAAGGCCTTAATTTTAGATAAATACATTTTTGACTTTTTAAGACTTTGAAGGTGCAGAAGGCAACTTTCATAAAGAATGTTTTTCATGTATAAAACTGTCGCCCTGTTGTGACAGTTTGTTATGAGACAGATAATCTGTGAAAAGATGGATCTCCTCCATGAGCTACTGTTGATATCTGAAGAAATGCTCTGACCAAAAAGAACCAATCAGAGTCAGGAGGAGGGGCTTATTGCTGTCACTCATCTTCATTTACTCACTGCTAAATGTGCTAATGGCGGCAAAACAACTCACTGTCACAGAAAAACCATTTCTCTTCCAGCATTCACAATAGGCTCTGCTGATGGAGAAAACCTGGCAGTTTTTGTTATTGCTTATCACGCGACAATTTATCATTTACCAAAATTTGTTATGGTGACACGACTACACATGACTTGCTTTCAAGCACCACAGTCATCATAAGGTATTCAGCATCAACCATTGACTGTTGATTCCCCAACCACTGACACTGATGCTCCTGAAGGACCACGTTATCTGAGAGCAACAGATGTCGGACATGCAAGCTTTCTCACAGATGCATTTTTCAGATTCTCTCACACCTCAGCTTGAAATCAGCTCAATGTCACAACTCTTCCCTCTTCTTCTTCTTTTTCTCTGCTGACAGAGACTGTGACTCTGAATAAAGTAGTCGGTACAGCACAAGGCTTTACAGAGATATCAATATTTAATCAGAGTTAAAGGCAGTTGGAATTCACGGAGACAATAGATGGAGTTTATAAAAAGTGCCGTTGAAATCAGCCCGGCTGTACGGGGTGTTGGAGTACTTACACACACAAAAAAAGTAATGAGCCAATCGGGGCCTAGGAAGCATCTAAATCTTCCTATATTACATGTGAAGAAGAGCCTCCATGAGACCCTGCCTTGTGTTCGAGTCGATTCATCTCATCTCCAGCACAGTGGACGCCGAGGCGTCTGTTGTTGATGTTATTGTTCGTCAGGCTGAGTCAATAAGTAACGTTTCAATCCGGGGGCCATTTGGACTTCGTTAGAGTCGCGATTGCGGGCCCCGCACTGCATCAATCTCAGCCGAGCGCTGTGAACAAACGGGGTCCTGGCTTCTAATTGGATACAGACCCGTTTCCTTTCCCGCGGTGACAGCGAGAGCGGCTCTGCAAAAAAAAAAAAAAACCCTGCGGTGAATCATTCTGTTTGAAGCAGAAATGTCTGCGATACGAGATCCGCATGAATGTTTCAGAACCTCCTCCAAAGTCTCCATTAGGAACAGAGAACCTTCTAATAAACTGCGATTGAAAAACCGCCGCCATCTTGAAAGGGACTTGAAGTGAAGCCCGTCTTTCTTCTCCTCCTCCGAGTTTAAGCAGCGGAGCGTCAGAACCCGGCTTTAATAATTGAGGCAGAGACTGCAGGGTACTCTGCTCGGGCCTCCTTGATGTGAGGAGTCCTTAAAAGATGCATGGATGCCTCCCCAGAGGGAGATGGAGAGGCTCCGGAGCCGAGGCGCTCTCTACATTTAAAGATTATGTGTGCATCCGCCGGAGCAAGATGACCAGAAAAATGCTCAGAGGACCATTATTCCTCCTCGCCGGGCTGCCGGGCACGGGCACCGGCCTGATAAGATGCTATCAATATTCATGCCTCTAAATCAATTATATCCACATGTATTTCAAATGCAAATTGTTTGGCAGACGGAGGACTCTGGGAGGGATTCTGCAGACTGCAATAATCACACGCAGGGTATAGAAAGCAAGGTAAACAAGCACTTAGACGCAGCAGAGAGCAATAAGGATTCCAGTAAACATAAATGTGTCAGCTGCTTACAGCAAACACATTTAGAGGGGCTTCTACTTAACTCTGACTGCAGCTCAGGCTGAGCCCACTCACATGGATCACCCTCCCTCACCCTCCCCACACACACACACACACCCACCCACACACACACACATCATCAGGAGCCGGGGTCTAAATTATTGATCCGCTGGATTCATCAGCATAGCGGTCACGTCTGAGAGCGAGCGGAGGTGGGGATCTAACTGTGGATGTGTCCCCACGCTGCAGCCGCTGACATCATTAGGAGGAGCTCTCATTAAGGCGGAGGATGAGCGGAACAGAGAGCTGCCTGAGGGGGGCGCTGTGGGTGTTTAATGCTTTCCCCTGGGCTTCCAGATCGCTCTGATCGGATCAAGAGGTGAAACACACACAACCGTGTCCGTGGACGCAATAACAAATGTTCCAAATTGTTCCAGAAATTATTGCGATAAACAATAATATCGTCCTTTTGAGACCATCGTTAACCAAAAGCATAAAGATTAGGGATAAACTTTTTTTGCTTCTGATACCAATACCGATATCTCAGGTTTAGTATCAGCTCATAGTGGTCCAATACAGAAAAACTGCCAAATTGACTTCTTTTTTAAACACTGACCTCAACGTACTGAATTACACATTTATCTAGCCACTCTGCCTCAGTACAGCACATTTAAATACACCAACAGCTTCACAATATTTGACAAACGTGTAAAAACAACACAACTTTCATTTGTCCAGTCAGCACAATTAGGAGTAGAAAAGATCGCATGATTATGATGTTTGTTGTATTGTTTTGTTTATTTGCTACTGTTTTACAACAAATGCGACATATTGACTCAACACTCCATTTATTTTCTACAGAACTTGTGCTGTAATCTTTTACAGTCGTCCAGGCAAAGGACCGGTGAAATTTGTACATGTGCAATTTCAAGCTTTTGCACACGCAGGCTAGCCATATGCAGACTAGCCATATGCAGACTAGCCTCAGGCACGCTAGCCATATGCAGACTAGCCATATGCAGACTAGCCTCAGGCAGGCTAGCCATATGCAGACTAGCCATATGCAGGCTAGCAACACATGGACTAGCAACGCAATACAAAAAAGTTAAAAAATTTTCAACTTTTGTCACTGTTATTGCTATTGGGTCCTGTGTGCTGTGTTCACCTCCAATAGAGCCCGTTACTAAGGAAACGAGAAGGAGTGGTGTCGGTCGATGAACCAGAGTGAAGCATTTTGTCATCCAATGTCTTTGGTAGAAAGAGACAGAAATCGTGATGAAACTAAAAAAGCATGAAACTGGAACTTATCGAGCTCAGGTTTATCTGTCAGGCGATTAACTAACTTTTTCTCTTTTTTTATCGTGACAGACATCGAGGTGGAAAACACCTCAGATTAACAACAACTTGTTAGGATTTAGGTCAGCGGTGTCAGTGTGTAACCTAGGTTTAATAAATTAGGGAAAAACGAGCGATCAAACACGCGAGCACGAAGGAGCAATCTCTGCTCTGCTTGTTTTATTTCTGCTGCCAAGGGAACCCACCGGGCTCCGGTGCCCCCAGGTGGTTCCCCCGCCTCGCTCTCAGTGAATCACACAAAAATCTACATGTGAGTGTGTGCTGCACATAAAATGCAAAATGACTCTCAAGAGAAAGGTTGAAAGTACAGAAGAAAAAACCTGAATAAACTGACAATGGCAGCATAATGAATATTTGATTTGTTCCTATTTATGGAAGACATTTTAGAAAAGAGCTGCCAGAAATAACAATACTATATATGAGCCAGCACTTCACAGGAAAAACAACAAGAAAAAAAAGACACTGGATGTTACTGAGTCCAAGCTAGGTGGCTAAATGTGAGCAGGATGGAGATTTCCTCATTCATTTTTCAGGATCCGAGTGCATTAGGAGGGGAACGGAGTCTTGTCGCGTCTCCCTGAAGGAGGAGACGCTGAGCAGAGCGCACACAGGAAGCTGGAAGATGTGCATGCTACGCTTCCATTTGTGCCAAAATGGCTTTCACAGCCACCAGTGAAGTCCATGAATCTTTTCTGTCACGTCGCGTTCTCGGTGTCGGCTCGCCTCACGCTGCGACTCCGGAGCTTTCCTAAGTGGCTCGGCGCCGCGCCACTAGGCCACGCCCCTCGTTAGCGGGGAGGGTTCATTATGCAAATCGTCCTGCTGGAGCCATATCAACGAGGCGCACGCTCCGTTATCATTCCCCGCCGCCGGGGCTCTTCTTCTCCCCGATCGCTCATACGGAATCATGGCCTAATAGCATCCCATTAACATAATTGCCAGCACAACTAGTGTTCCGTGTCTCCGAGCCACTCTGCTGCTCTGCCAGCTGAAAACGGAGGAGAGGATTGGTGAGGGGAGGGGAGGAGGGTGATGGGGGGAGGAAAGAAATTTAATTAAGCCAACACGTCGGCCACTCCCTCCAGAAGCGAATGTCTGCTTTTAGTGTGTGTGTGTGTGTGTGTTCTTCAAAAACTGGAGAAACAAACTCCAGGATGCAGAGAAACAGCTGAGCTGTTCGGTCCGTCCCGACGAGCCGCCTGCCGTTCTCAATAGCATCCTCATTATTTTTTTAATTGATCTTTAATTGAAATATATCGCAGCACGGATACCACAAATCTCCCCTAAAGTGGAGATGAGGCCTTTTCAGGCCTATTAACGCATCTTTAATTAAGGCGGCGCCTTCCTCCAGACTAACAAGCCGTGGACTTCCAGTGCGGATCCCACAGGATTCATCCGAAGGATTCCTTTGTGATCTGGGGGGATGATAGGTGTGCAGTTTCTCACTCCTCTAAGCGTTCTGCAGCAGCAGCTGTAGTTACAAACAGGGAACGATAATTGTGCACTGCACTCCTCCATGCTGCTTTTAACCACCCTCCTGCCCTCCCCCCTACAGATGCCACCCGTGCTGCTCTGATGAATTGATTGACAATCTTCCATCCAGCAGTGCCATTACTGAAGCAGAGGGAGCCACACAGGAGGGCCGGCGTCTCTGACCGTGTTCTGGCCACTTCCATTGGGAAAGAACAGTGGCAGCCCCACTTATAGCTAAAGCACACGGCACATGTTTGGACTTGTCATCAAACCCAGGCTGTTATGCACTACCTGAGAAACAATGTCCATTTGAGATTAGCTCGTATTGTTCAACTGGGGCTGAGACTTTAATGCATTAATTGTGATCAGTTAATTATGTAGGTTTTAACACATTAAAGTTTTAATGCAATTAATTTTTTTATGTTACATTCAGAGGTTCCGCCCGGAACCTTTGTATTCACAAGTTTCTGGTACGGCCATAAATCTGCAAGCGACATCAGCAAACAGCAGAAGCTGCCTCTCTTGGCTCACTAGAGGTTAATTTTAGCTTCAGAAATTTATCTGATCGGACGCTGGAAAAGACTATTGTTGTGTTCAAGATGTGCTAAAAGGAGTTAGCCTATCAGCAAAGCTATCCAAGGCTAAACTAGCACCTCAATGCTAATCTTGTGGCAGCAGCAGCATGCTAATGTCTGAGTCCACAGTCCTCATTTCTGAAGGAGTTCCATGAATGATCAGGAGTTCCTGAAACTCAGTAAGATGAAGGGATAGAATAGAGATTTGCACCAATCTTATTGTTGAATAACCTGAATAACAAATTAAAAACAATATAAATTTGCTGTTCAGGTCACATGTCAATAATTTAGCAGCAAACAGGGTTTTTGAATAGAATATGGTGCTCATTTTGTCAATACAAGGCAATTAACTCAGTCAAATGCATTTTTTGGAGTTCTACCACTAGATTTTACCCTTCTTCTGATTCTCATAAATCAGAAAACAACATGAATCAAAGCACATGGTGTTGGTGGATGCATCAATAGGCTGAAAATACACCAATTTCAGAAATGTTATGCATTTAATGAAGGATTTAACCTGCTGTTTGTTGATAAGAGCCAATCAAGGGACAAAATGACTGATTCCTGCTGCATCTCTGGCCGGCTGATTGGTGCATCTCTGATTTACAGTGTGTGAGGTGAAAAGGCTCATCAGAATGCTGGATCAGAGCAGGGTGAACGTAGGGAGAGCTTCTCCCTCCTCCGCAGCTCCACGGCTCCATAACACGTCGGGGCTCGTTACGCTGCTCACCATGACAGCTAAATAAAGCGCAATTAGCAGCCAACCAGGCATGCTCACTGCTGACTTCATCCCCCAAATTATCCTGGAGAGCCAAAAATGAGAGCAGCAACAACTTATGAGCGGAAAGCAATCCCATCAATTGCGACACACAAAAAAAAAACCGAGGTGAAAGGGGGCGTGTCCACTGGCTCGTTTCTTAATTGGATGATTAAAAGTTGGTTTGCCCCCAATGGTCAGGAAATCAGCACCGTGGTGGTTGGTGGGAAGCGCTTAAAACAAACAAGCGCTCACCCAGACCGCTTCCTGACTCTTTTCTCAGCCGGTTTTAATTTGACACCTTGAGCTGGGTGTAACTGGGAGGGGAGAGCGCGGAGCCGCAGAGGAATTCATTAGGCGCGGTGCTGCAGGGTCCTGGCTTGGAGCGTTAATGACATTGGAGGATAAGGAAACGAGACAGGCCAGACGCAAAATGAAATAAACATGAGGAGCGTCAGCGCTGACAGCGGCGGGGAGAGGGACACACTCGCTCGGGCCAGAGACCTTCAGCCCCATTCCACCCCCCACCACAGACAAAAAGATCAGAACAGAAACAATATCGCAATCGCCCTCGAATTCCCGCTGACAGACGCAACGTGATGGCGCGCCAGGGCGTTGATCTCCGTATCATTAAAAATATCCATCACTTGGAGCTCCTGCAGCATTCAGATCGGCGGCTGCAATTAAATTATTAATGTCACAGCAGACAGCAACCTCTTCACCCCCCACCCTCAAACCCCACTCCCCTCCCAGCCACCATACAAACTGCACACTTACTGCGGCTGCTGAAAGACATTAAAAATACAGCAATCTCTGTCTGCCTTCACACCGGATCAATTCAGATGACTGCAAAAACAACACAGAGGGAGAAAACCGAAGCGCTACAATAACACAGCCATGACACGTGCCTTCCAGGGCCTGAGCTGAATTAAAATCTACCTGCTATATGAATGAATATTCCACAAAAAGAAAAACGACTTCTACTAGATTCTCCCTCTTCTTTACCTGTCTGCTCTTAGAAAAACATCCAGAAAGTCAGTTTTGACAGATTGTGTTCTGTGTGCAGCCGTGTGTGTGAGCTCTGCTCGTACCGACCAGAGGAACGGTCCCAAACAGGAACGCCTGCTTTGTTGCTCCTGCTGGAAAGTAGCTGTTGCACCTTCTTACCTTGGAGAAAACTATTCAGCACTCCAGTGGCACAAATGGATCCAGCAGTTATCCGGTGTAACACATGTTCTAATCTGATCTGGTGGTTCTGGTTCTCTGCAAATACCTATTTATTTCCAAAGGATAGTAGTGGAATGCAGGAGTAAGAAGTCTTAATTACATTTTTAATCTGTTTTTAAAAAAGTGCATGTTTTTGGTTGATGCATTAAAAGACCAAAAGTGGATGTAGCTCTTAGCTTTGATCCATTTAAATAACAACTAAATATTTGCCAAGCATTAGACCGTCTGTCTGAAAGCCCTGGGAGTCTAAATAAAACCTTCTAATTGCTACAAATTGCCACAAAGATATTGATTCACATTTTCCAGACACTTTTAGTTCTTTACCATTACATAAAGTCCTTTCTACTTTCTGTGGATTTTAGCATCTCAGTCAATGAAATACACATCAGGGCGGTTAGAGTCTATCCAACTAGCCAAATATACTACAGATATGGCAGAGTGAGAATGAACGACACTTGAAATATGAAATCCAACCCAATGTTGTGTCCAATCAGTCCTCAACCAATGCAATTTTGTAGAAAATGACCACATGGTTCTCCTTTAGCAACATGTTTTTTTTTCCACAAGAGAAAGTAAATTAAAAACTGTGTTCTAAAGAACACTTAATAGCTATAGATTAATCCAGTCTAGCCATTATACCCTGACTCAATTTAATGCTACAGAAGTTTTTGTGCTTTCACAGAGATTGTGTCATGTTTCATAAATCTTGATTTGTGTTTGTAAGGTACAGTAAAAAATTGTATAGTTATTTCAATTCTAGACTTGATCAAATGCAGTCCAGACATACTGAGTTAGCCATTTAGTTTAACTCCTAAGCCGATGTATTTGTTAGTAGCAAACAGTTAACAACCTGCAGTACTCAAGGTGCCTGACAAATCAAATCTATGAATTACCTAAAAGGCTGCCAGATGAAACCTTTACGTGTTGGCAGCCTCTGCAGTGCTTATAGAAGTGAGAGTTTCTCGTAGGCTAGCAAAAAGTCGACTGTCGAAACAACACGGCAACTCGAGAACTACTTCCTCTTTTATTTCAGAATAAGAGTCCCAAACAGCAACGGAAAGGTGCTTTGTCAGATGATTTTACTTTCAACGTGAAAACTTATTCATCTTTTATTTCAAAAAAGGATTCTCAACAGCAAACTAGCTGCATTTCCATTGACCATACAATTGCATAAATTGGAATAGATTCGCTGAAATTCGGTTAACATTGGGTAAAATGTTTTCACTCTAGGGTGAGGTGCTTTTTTGGCATTTGACAACACTGCAATGGAATTGCTTTTTGCGTCACACTCATGATGTGATCAATTAATCTGATGTTGCTACAGGTGAAAAAAACAAAGATGACAGGAAGTGGTAGGAGGATGTTGGCGCGGCATGTGTTTCTAATAATTTATCACAAGAACAAACTTAATCATGAGTGATTTTAATTGTGTTTTTTTATGGAAACACTGCAATTGCATAATAATGTTTGTTTTTTTATATTAGTGGGATATCAACAAAGTTTTGCACGTGTTAGTGTTTCATCAGATAGTCTAACTTTAAACTCAATAATTACTTTCTCTTTTATTTCAAAATAAGATTCTCAAACAGCGACAGAACAGTGCTTGGTCAGATAATTTAACTTACAGAGGAAATATTGTGGCGCTGCGATGGTGGAAGTATCCCAGTGCAACAAGCTGTACTGGTACTAATATAGTAGTTTGAATAATAGGTGATTATTCATCTAATTCTTACTGCCTAAATCTTGCAGGTGCTCCTTTGACAACTCACACCTCTGCTTACCCCGTCATCCATATCTTTCAAAAAGGAAATCCTGTTAACTCCACAAACAGAGAATTTCTTCATAAGCTCCTTTGTAGAAGAAGCACATTGTTAGCTGAAGCAGAGCCTCTGTGCAAAGCAGGAACAATTCAAACAAAGGAACCAGTGATTCTCTCTGAGGATGGATGAGTGTGGTCTGTTTGGAAGGCGTTTTCATGAATCTCTTTCATTTGTGTTTCTCAAAGAACATAATAAATCTGTCAGTCATTGTGTCAGCCAGTCAGGACGCTGCCCCGCTCTGCAATGCATTGAGATCCAACCATGCGCTACACCAGTTCTGCTTTTGTAAGGTGACAGACAACCAATCACAAGGCTGGAATATACCACAAGGAGGACCAAACTTTCACTGGAAGAGACATGTTCAGAGACATAGGGTGTTTTCACACCTGATGGTCCGGTAGACTCGGTTCAATTGGGGACCAAAATTTGTTACATTTTCAGCTGCTGCGGTTCTCTTTCACACTGCACTGTGTCAAACGATCCAAACCCTTTGAAAAACTTGTTTATACCTGTGGTGGCGCTACACCAAGAACCACTGAAGGAAACGGCACAAAAACCTCAGAAAAAGACACTTCCTTCTTCAGAAAATGTAAGCAAAAATTAAATTGTGTCAGATTTTAGTGGTTGTAGTATTTCAGCTTTATCGTCGGTAAAAGACCAACGAGTCAATTTCTCACGCGAGTCCTTGACTCATACGTTTGTTTGGTTGTATTTACCCAGAATGCCTTACGCTATTGTCCGCTTCCTACTTTTGGAGCAGTCTTCAAATTGGCAATTGTATATTCATTTGAACCAAACCACAATTCACTTCAACCAAACCGAGAGCTAGGTTTGTAGACGGACCAGAGTTAGCTCTTTTGATCCACATCAGAGTTTGATCATGCATTCACACCTCCCCAAATGAACTGGACTTTCTAAGAAAACAAACTACAGCTGGATTAAAGTGGACTAAGCAGGTTTGGTATGAATGCATCCATAATGACATGGCACCAAGCTGGTTCTCTGGCACTACAGGACTGGATCCAGCTTTTGGAGGAAAAGCCTTCCTGGATGCTCATGCTTCCATCTCTCTAAGCTGCTGGGCTTCAAACCGGTCATTGCTCTGGGAATGGGAGGGAGCACATGTTGCTGACACCTGTCTTTCCCAGGACGGGAGGGCCTTTATGACGTAGAACCAGCAGGAGACAGATCTGACAGGGTTGCTGACAAGGACTGGGCTGCACGCTGGGAGCAACACCACGGGCCAACACAAACAAGACTTTCTCTCCTCTCTGGGCGTGCAGCGATGGCTACAGCTGGCAGCTGAGAAGTCTCAGTGAGTGTACACTTCACAAACACGCAAAATCAAAAGCACCTTCAACTGTGGTTCTCTGAGTCTTCAAACTCAGCACACAAAGGATCTCTCTCTTTCTCTCTTCTAGAGCTGTTAATTAAGTCTGCCTCGCTCAGCACGCTTCCATTTTCTGAGACCCGGTCCAAAGCAGACGCCTCCTAATTGTTATCGAGTCGGCATGGAGAAAGTCTGAGCAGCAACAAGCTCAAAGAATAAAGCTTCCTCTGAGGCGATGGGAATTGGGCGAGGAGCAGCAGAACCAGAAGAGTTGCAGAGGTGAGACCCAGGGTTATAATAATTTTGGGTTTGTCTTTCTAGTTTAGTTTTATTTTGTTGTAACTTTTTGTCTAATTCAGTTTGTTTTTAGAGTGTGTTTTCTAGTTTTTATTAGTTAAATGTTGTTTAGTTTTTATTAGTCATTGTGGTAGTTTTAGTTTTTTTCATACTTTGATCAATTTTCAGGTGCAAAATTCAAATTATTACATTGTGATTTTGTATACATTGATTGGATAATGAATACCCAACAGAAGAAGACACCATTTTCAAAAAATTTACTCAATTATTGTTTAACAACCAACTGACTCTGGTGTTTTCTCCCAACTTTTACTGTTACTATTTTGCAAACTAGCGTTAGAGCCGCCACGATAATTACGGAATGCTGTAATATGCCGACAGCTGATGTAAACTACTTATGTGGGGGGGAATTCATTTCCTACCAGTTCAAAAGGCCAAAAAATAGATTCATAAAAACAAAATCCTAGAATATTATATCTATAATCTGAGTATGTCTTAGTTAGTTTTATAAACACATAATGTAGTCCCAGTCAATTATGGCTTTTCCCCATTTCAGTTTTTGTTAGTTTTAGTTAACTGTAGTAACCTTGGTGTGGCTCCAGCTGGGTCGGCCCGGCAGTTTGCCCTGCTCTCTGACCGCAGTCACAACAATATGACAAACTGGCCTCATTTTGCTTTTAATTAATCATGCCGTGCTGACAGCTACCTGAGCCACACGTCGTCATCAGTCAGAAGGAGAGGAAGCCCCAGCCACACGTAATAAGAGAGGAGGATGCACCTCATTACCTGACTTCCTATGCGGCAGAGAGAAGAGACGGAGACATTTTCCTTCTGATTTCCCTCTGAGTCCCAGGAGTTAGCAGCAAACTAAGTGTATATAGACCCCATTAGACGCAACACATTTGTCCTGCAGTCTAAAAGATGTTTCACAGCTTTCTCTAGCTGTTCTGTTGCACAGCAGATTTCATTTGTGAAACAGTATATTAAGGTGCCGAGGGCAACGCTGCAAATAATGAGCTGGACTGCTCTATGGCAACGGGACAAAATGCTTTCAGAGTCCTTCAAGTCAAACTTGGAGGATTTGTTTTCTGTTAAAGTGTCCTCTGATTATTTTTACATTCTCAATTACAACACTAAGAACATTTATTTTAGTTTGTTTCCAAAAGTTAGCTCAGAAAATTACATTTACATTGGGGAACATAAATATTTTATACTTGTATTTGATTTTTCAGGTATCCCTAAAGATACCTGAACAGGTCTAATATTTTATTTCAAACTAGTCTGCCTCCACTGTCCAGGTTTTGTATATGCAGGTGACATGAATACTTTTAAGGAGCGTTTATCTGACTTGTTGAGGAATTATGCACATTTTAATGACTTTTCACTAAATAACTACAAAGACTGTCAAGTGGCTAAAACTTCTGTAATGTTGTACAATTGTAATGGACATTGCAACATTTTCGTCCATGGAGGAGGTTGTCTGTAGAAAGGTGTGGCGGTCTCTCTGTGACCATTTCAGAAAAACAAAATGGAGGCTGCAGGGAGGAAGTGATTCCATCTAAACATGGATTAATGTTTAAAACTTAATGAATATGAAAAAGACTCCATTTGACATTCTTCTTTGCACAACAGACTGGTGTAGATTATGCTTTGTACACCTATGTATTACAGTGATTTACGATCCACTTTGTAAAATTCCGATACTGATGTCAGTATTTAAGGTGTAGTATTAGCTGATATCGATCCGATACAGATATTGACATCGGATTGGTGCATCTCTAATAAATTGAAGGAGAAATCACTATGAATACTCATTTCTAATCAAAAATCAGTTTTGAATCAAATCATGGTCCCAAAAATTTGAATCTAATGTCATCTCCATTACAGAATCTTCTGTATCTCTTCATTCATTCTGGCTAATCAGCTCCTGCAGCTCCTAAATTGGCTGATTTGCAAAAGCTAGCCAATAGCATGTCAAGCAGCACTGGGCCTTGTTATTTTAGTTCCCAAAGCTGCATTTTCTTTCTAATATTTTAGATATAATGTTACTGCCAAATTGGTAATCAGAAATTGGATGTAAAGTCTCTGACCGGTGGATTTGCTCAGTTCAATGATCTGGACATTGTCTGCGTCCTTCCTTCCAAATTCACAGGGTGTTTTTCATTAAAAGCCAGAGCTGTGTCCACAGGACGCTGCGTGACAACAGAAAGTCATTGTTCCAGTCCTTCACAGAGGAGCCATGCTGCCTCTCAGGATTCAGCCAATCTGCAGATGATTGACAGCTCCATCTTTACAGAGGCCATCCACGAACAACAAAAAAAAAAAGGACCAGGAACACAGGGGCCATCCCCGCCCACCCAGCCAAACGTGAGAATGCAGGTGATAAAGAAAAAGAAACCAAGCAGCTCTCTACTACGTCAGATTTATTATTCATATCCGCCTGCCTTACCTTCCAACTCACAAACACACCACTACAAGGTTTATATGGCAATGAGCGCCTTGCTATAATAAAATCTTGCATCTGGAGATCATGTAGCATTGGTAGGCACAAATTGTCACTTTCATTTGGGAGGCAAATATGGTTGGAGTGAAACAGAGCTTGATAGATATCATCTACAGCCTGGAGGTGTGGCTGGGGGTGTGTTAGGGTAATAGTCTCCCTGAACTCACACAAATAAATGTTTCACAGTCTGTGCTGACATAGTTAAAAATGAAGAGGAATGTAGCGATGTAAAACTCTCTACAAGCTGTTAATATTTCATGACTAGCCGCTCTGACACTGTCAGTGTCTGCCTAATTTGTATGGCGCACAAGGAGGGAAGCTGGAGAGTGCTGGGTGTAGAAGGAGACGTAAGATAAAGGTGACAAAAAATGCCGCCAAAAAAGACTTGAGTTTGTGCCGAGCTGACGTTTTTTTTTTTTCCCTGCCTTTTTAGGGGGTAAAGTCAGCGTGCTACAAAGAACATTTGAAATGGCCCATTTAACAGCACTGTACTGCGCTCCCAGCCCAGGGTGCCATTTGCATACCTCCGATCGGATGAAGATGGATGGAGAAAATCAGTGTCAGTGAGATGAGCATTTTATCAAGGTTACGCTATCCTCCAAACTCTTAAAACCTCTTTATCTCATCTCTGTTGTCAGAATATTAACTTATCAACACCAGCCTTTTGTTGAAGTGAAAGAACGGAGCGACGGGGTTTATCTGCTGGAGGACAGGCAACACGCCGGCCAGCCGGCTTCCAGAGGAGCAACGACATTTATTTCAAGATGATTTCATCATGAAATGTAAGACAAGGGCTAATGGTGTCCATCAGAATTTCCTCAAACTGATGTTCATTTTTCATTGTTTTATCTTATAGTAAGTGTGTAAACATACCAGTGTTGTATAGTAACGAAGTAAAAATACTTCACTACTTTACTTAAGTACATTTTGGAGTACTTCATACTTTCCTGGAGTATGAAAATGTTTGATGACTTTCACTTTTACTTCACTATATTTCCGAACTCAATTGCGTACTTTTACTCCGATACATTTTCAATGTGTGGTTTAGTTACTCGTTACAAAAAAGCGAGAGAGAGAAACGAAGTGTTTTGACCCCACCTACTGATTAGCAAGCAGGCTACCGAACAAAGTCGTAGCCTGCTTGCCTGGCTTGTTCATCACCTCCAATAGGATACACCTGTTTCGCTTCTCCCATTGTTGGGGAAATCAGAAATCGGAACACCTTGCATCGGGTGGGAGGGGGGGTCGAACAGAGAAGAGTGCTGCCCGCACTGACGCGGCTCAGGGATTACGTGACACGCAGCGCCGTGCCCTATAATCCACTGTAAGCTATGTAATGTGTTTTGAGGCAATTGACCAAAATCCCGGACAATTTTTAAATTCCCCCCGGACATCTTTTTAGGTCTGAAAAGTAGGACATGTCCGGGAAAAAGAGGACGTCTGGTCACCCTAGTTCAATGGGGGACAGAAGCCATAGCGATAGCAATTTAGACTAAATTTAACGAATATAGGAAAGGCATGCAAGTTCAAAACCACAAACCATTAACATGTGCTACTCTTTAAAACTGGAACAATTTATTAGCAGGTTTCATTTTGCCTGCACTTGGTTGGGTACATTATTTTAAGTTTATTTGACAAGTTTACCAAGATATAAGAAATGTCATTCAAACTTGCCTTGTTTTACTTTTTACTTGTACTTTTCATTACATTACTTGAGTACATCCATTTTTACAGTAATTTCCATACTTAAGTACAAGAAGTTTCAGATACTTTAAGACTTTTACTCAAGTAACATTTCAGTCAGTGACTTCGACTTTTACCAAAGTCGTATTTTGGAGAGGTACTTGTACTTTTACTTGACTCTGAGATTCCAGTACTTTATACAACACTGAAACATACACAGATGAATTCAACATAAAGTTATATTAACTGTTTTCTGATTAGCCTGCAGGTTCTGTTGCTAAACAGCAAGCCAAAATCACTACATGTTCGCCAAACAGGGTGCTGTTCATTATGGCCAAACTACGGTGGCCCCAACAGGCAAACTGTTTCAGCAAATCAAATTTAAAAACACAACAACATATTCTAAAACCAAGCACAACTACAAATTACAAAACATAATAACATTAACAAAACGGAAGTGACAGGCATCACTGATTGGACAACAACACTTTAAACATTAGAAGCAGAAGTTATTCTGGCATTGGTACAGGCAGGCAGTCACAGCATTACGAATTGCCCAAACTGTGAAAAAGAACAAAGCTGAACAAAGGTCCATAGAATGTCCCGACTGAAAACATTCTTGGAAAGTGGTAGATATGTTTCCATCACCAGTAGCATTCATACTTTCACCAAAATAGCTGAAGCCAGAAGAACTTCTGGTTCTTAAGTCAAAATTGCTGTCATCCAATCAGAAATGTCTTAGGCTTCCCTCTAAGACCTACCTCTTCCGTTTTGTTAATGTTGTTTTTAAATTTGTAGTTGTGTTTAGTGATTTGTTGATGTGGTTTGTACTTCAGGGCCACCGAACCAAACATCCCTCAACTCACCCTCTCTCATCCTACACATGGAACGTTGTTCCAGAAAACATGTGATTCTTTCAGATGCAATTTTTTAACCAGAGATCAAACTGCACCTGCAGACATGCTGAATCAGATGCAATATCTAATCCTGGTAAGAAGGACAGCTTCTTCTGATTAACTGTCGTTTGATGGACTTTAGATTGTTTAGAACCTGTACTCGTTCCCAGATTGACGAGTGGCAACAGATGCTTCTCTATACTCTCTGTTGATGTCTTCCCCCGTTTGCATTGTGTTACCATACTCCTGTTCCAAGGTTGAAAAACTCCAGCTTTTCTAGCTGCTACTTTCCCCTTTAAAGCTCTTCACACACAGCTTTTGTATTCTGACTTCCTTGTTGTTTAATAAACAGAAGAGTGAAGTCTTGTTTTTTATTTTTACCCTTGATGTTAAATAATTTTTTTGATTCCAGTAAACACTAGATATGTTTCAGTTTGTCCCAAGACGCAAAGGCCTCAAATTTAAATATTGTGCACGTACTTTTAGCACTTCTTGAGCTGTTTGATTGTTTTATTTGGTTTTTCTGAGTTACTTGAAAAAAAAGCATTTTTCTGGTCACAGAATCCAGGAGAGTCTCCAGCTTCTCATTGCTCAGGCAGCTACACAATATCCCTTCAACTATATGCTTTTCAAAATTAAATCAATATTTTTTAAATGCAGCACATGTAATAAAACAATCAATTAAATACATATTAAATAAATTATTTGTGTATTTATTTCCAAATGTATTTAATGAATGTAATAATAACATATTTAAATTACTGTTTAATGTTTTCTATTTACTGTAATTTGGTCCTTTTCTCCCTCCATATTTGGCCTGAAACCTGTTTAGAGCAAAAGTTATCAAGGCCCCAGTAGAAGCTTAGTGAAACATCACTGCACCTCTTCCTGTCCGCCTGCAGGAGCCTTCTGTTTCTCTGTTCTTCAACACTGAAGAATTTAAATGTTTTGTGCTTTAACTTCACTTTCAACAACTGGTCCCATAAATGTTCCAGGAAGTTAATGAACATACGGGGCTCTAACAGCTAAACGCTACCACATATGTTCACCGTTTCCAGCCTCCGGACATCTGAACGGCGCTCCAACTGAGCGCACATCCTCCTTTTATGACAGACGTTTATAAAACAGGATGAGGAGCTCAAAACAGTAAGCTTGAGCTATTTCTGGGAGAGGATGTCTGCAGATAACAAAGATCTGTCAGAATCCAACAGGTCCGTAGTTTAACTGAGTCCACATAAAAGGCGTTATCCACTCAGAGAAAACGTGTTGTGACCCCCTGCTGATGCTGCAAACTACCCCGCTCCCCGCTATAGGTTCCCGACCACATTGTTGGTGACGGGGCTGGGAAGTAGTCCAAAGCCACAAGACATTTCTGCTGCGGAACATTTGTTTCCTTTCAGGAAGGGTAGGGAGGCCACAGGGGCCCCAACACACTCCTATTACATCTCTCTGTCCTGCCATGCTGCATGACAGTTTATTTTAGGAAGCGCACGTTGGCACCTGAGACACAGAGCTGACAAAGCACTGCGTGTCACTTCAATGAGGCCAGTTGGTGCCGTGACAACGCCTCTGGCCATGAAGTGGGACAAGATGGACAACACGGCGCTAAACATCTCTACAAAGCAGGAAGAGAGGCTTCAGCTGCTCAAGCACTGTTCAGCTTCAGAGGGGAGCGGGGCAACGGAACGGCAGAGGATGTTGAATAAATCTGAGCTGCAGTGAGAAGCGGCTGGCCTGGAGTCTGCTTCTGTGGCGATCACACAGTACTGACAAGATAATCAATCTCAAAAACATTTAATATAAACTTTCCATGATAATTTGTTGACTCTACATCTACAATGGCATTTTGCACCAATCGCTGGCCAATGGTTTGATGAACGCTGTATGAGTAACCAGAATCAGATTCAGTTAAGTTAAAATTTATTCTAATTAAATAAACCATGTAAACATGTAAAACTGTCTGACTACTGCAAACCAGTGGACAGCTTGTGTATCACAAGTCACCAGTTTGCATGCAGCACACATTTTGTCAATGGCCTGATTGGACAACGCTCACCTGGCTCCACCATAGGTCTCAAACAATAAACAAAAAATCATTTGAAGTCAATTCAGCTTTTTCTCTATCGGATCAGTATTGGCCAATACTAAATCTCAGATATTGTTATTGGTATCAGAAGCGAAAAAAGTGGATCAATGCATCTGTGCGGAAGATAAAAAGAGAAAACTGTAATATAAATACATATCTATATATAAGCGATTGTTTGAAGTTAACAGGAATTTAACACTCAGTATACCTCCCACCTCTGCTTCCTACTACTTTTTCTCAACAACAAAGCCTCCTGCGTTATGAGCCTTCATGGGGTTCTTATGGTAGCTGTGTAATGCGTGCGGGGAGCTGGATCAGTGGATGCCACCGCTGCCAGTCAGAGAAATTTATCGCCCACAATCATGCTGTGCTTTTCCAGAAAGCTCTCCGGTAACTCAGGAAACACTCGTGTGGAGGCCTCAGTGTTATTGCGGGATCTTGAAGCTCGGCTTCCTGCTAGTGGGGAAATCTGAAATAATACCTGCCTGGAGAACCAAGCGCGGTATAAATACACTGCCAGCTCCCGCATGCAGTTAATGCATCTCCTGTTCCTCATAATGCAGTGTAAACTGAGTGCAGATACAGTTACAAACACAGATACTAAAAAAAAAAGAAAAAGGCTCAGGCTGTAAGGTGACAGAGCAACTGCTCTACTGCGTTAAATATAAGATGCAAATGGAAAGAGAAAATCTATCATGACTGTAATGTGGCCTGATACAGGTCGGTGGGGGGAGGCTCTCCTCTGAGGAGCTGAGCGCTGTGAGGAGGATGATGTATGGAGGAGTTGGATGAGAGGTGAAGAGCGTGGCGAGACGGGGCGCGGAAGGGCTGGATGGCTAGGTGGGAAGGGGGCTAACAGGGTGGGAGGGGGCGGGGGTTTGACTCCGGAGAGCCCAGGGGCAAAAGTGGAATAAATGTTGATTAGTGTTGATTTTGTCCAACGAGCACCCGGCAACTGACAGAGGGACTAAGCTGGAGCGAAAGGGAACCATTAATCTTGGTCTGGTTTAAGCGGCATATATTAATTTGTGTCATTTCCACTACGAGGAGAGAAACCTCTCCTTCTCTCTCTCTCTGCCTCCCAGTGTTTGAGAGCCGCCTCAGTGGGGTGCGGGTGGGGGCTGGGGTGGATTACAGCGTAAGCCTGGAGGTGGCGTCTGCAGCTAGCAGCAGCAGGGGGGTCGGGGGGGAGGAGAGGAGAGGAGGAAATGAGATTCCAAACACTGCATTATAGAAAATGAACTCCTGGGGGGGTTGGTATGGCAACCACCTTCCCCATGTGCCATTGCATGTTCAATTTAACGTGCATAACAAATTTGCAGACTTGATTAAATTCGTAACATATTAAGCAGGGCGGCGTGTGATGCTAGCGGAGGAAAGCTGCAGGGAGCGAGGCTGCACCGCCGGCAGTGGACAGCAGGGGGCGACGTCGGGACGTGCGCTCTTTTACCAGTCTAAGTGGATGCTACCTTCACTGAATGATCCACAGTGGAAGTTCTTCTCGCACACTTGTACTCCAGTGGTTCTCGGGAGAGGAGAAGGAATCCTGCAGGCCAGGAAGTAGAATGTTTACTTCCTTTTCAGTCAGACGAGAAGAAAAAAAAAACACATTCCTTTTCCTTGATGTCAGTGTTAATTACCAACTCATATTCCGCTAATTAAGCTCTTTAATATGATTAACACGTATCAATTAGGGGACTGACAATTTGCATAATGTATAATGTAAGCACATTGTTCCGTACTGTAATGGTGTTAGTTCAACGTTTATGGCGTCGGCACTGACTCTGGTGGTTCTGTGGTTGTGACTCTGAAGGAAAACTAAACTCTGTTAGCTTCCTAAAACGCTTTCCCAACTCGTGTCCATCCGGGCAGGAGACCTCACTCTTCCTCTCTCACTCTTCCTCTCCCTGAGAGCCTGTCCTTCCTGGGGGGTCGTACTCATTTTTAGCTTCAGTTCCATCGTTGAGACTTATTCACTGAATCCTTTTATGAAACACTTGGCTTTAAAGTGAGAACTTCATCAATTTAAAGATATAGGACACAGAATTTCTGAGATTAAAAAATCCCCAATAAGTGGATGCGTCTCTTCTTTTTTTGCTACTTCTCTTGATTTTTGATATGCAACATGATTCAGTATAGAAGGATTATTTGTTTGTAAACTCAGCCGCTGCACACGCGACTTGACTGCAGAAGGAGACGGCCGAGCTTCAAACTCCGACTGGTTGCCATGGTTACCCACACTTTTCTTGCTCTTTTAACATCAGTAAGAAAACGTACCACATCTTGCTGTCAGCGTACTACATCTGTTGATCACAACATCATAAAATAAGTTATGCTACCAAACTGACATTTGTGACCCATTAATGACCCATACGCTTCACATGCAGGTTAGTGGATAAAATGGCCCAAACTTCAGTGGCTAGCAATACCAAATATTCAAGTTTCAATACTTGCAGATTTTTTTCGTAGAGCATACATAAATAGTCAAAAGAAAATGCAGCTTGGGAAGCGGAAGTACCAAAGCTCAATACTACATCACACGTTATTGGCTAGCGTTTGCCAGGCAGCCAATCGCGGAGCCCTATTTACTTTAGTTGGTGCTGATTGGCTGTACCGATAAGAGCAGAGATAAGTAAGACTGTAGGTGTTAGCTCCAGTGGTAGTACGGATATATGCATTAATGCATATAAAGGTTTTTTTTGTGTGTGTGAACTATAAAAATAGGCAGTTGTAAGTGTTTTGAGAGGAAGTTTATGGGTTTTCGCTGTTCGCAGATGGCTCTGGTCCCTGACCCCAGCAAGTACCAGGGGTCCTCTGTTAGCTAAAATTGACATAAGGGCATCTGTAGGTTTCAGCAAGTCAAATGTAAGATTGTTTTAAGAAGCTTTCTTAACAAGTTGTTGTTGAAAATGAGAGTTTGCTCTCAATCAACTTACCTGGTTAAATAAGAGTTAAATAAATAAAACATAAGACCTTATAATGCCACCTTGAATTAAATTTAAGAGCAAAAAGATATAAATATAGAGGATGTTTGGGGCATCTTGCTGGACTACAATCAAGGCAAAAACTGCAACATTTCTGGGGTCTGTTTGTGGCAGTTGGCAGCAGTTTTGTGCTTCTCACACTGCAATAGGCTGTAGAGCGCAGTAATCCCCATGGTAACCAGCTGAAACTTTTCTTTGGCAATAGAACAGAGCCAGAGGCGAAAACAGACATTGTCCAGCCAATTGGCTCTAAATTCATACTTAACCCACGATAGACCCAAAATAGCTAGCTAGCTAGCTTGCAAGGGTATATCAACGGCTAGTTAGCATTAGCCTCAATCGCCTCCAATACCAGAATGTAATGAAGATGTCTGCATGAACCAAACTTTTGCCTGACAGAAAAGTCCCATGAAAAAATAAAAAACTACATGAGACCAAATAGTGCTGCCATGACAAAAATTTAAGACCATTGATGAATGTATTTCAGGCCAACTTGTATTTCTTTAATGAATTTAAGATATTTTAAGGCTTTAATTTTAGATACATGAAGTTCAAATTAGAAAATACTTTACTGATCTCAAAGTGAAATTAAATGATGTTACAACTCAAATTAATTCACATTCTCCAGAGTTATTGTAGTTAGTGATGGTTAAGACTTTTTAGAGATGCATAAACATCTTGAATTTGGTCAGGCTAATGATCTTGAAAATAAACCACTAGGTTCAAATCTGTGTATTTTTAGCTAAAATAAAAAATTGGAAAACAAATAATGAATTAAAGCTTTTGCCATTTATTCATTGTTTGAATCAACGGCTACAGCATTGATTCAAACAAAAACCACAATTTCAACCATGCACTAAAGCTTTTTACGTAAATACTCCTTCCCTAATGCTGCTAACAACAACTCCTTCTCCATCAATCACTCTGCTAATAAAGTCACCAGCCTGATGTAGCTTCACATCCGATGGCCGTGTGGGCAACTCGTTACTGACCTGAGATCAGCGGCTGTAACACAAGCAAGCAGATGCCAGCCATGCCTGGCAAGACTTTAGCGGTTCAGGGCTTCCATGCCCCTTCCACAATCAGACCTCTGGCTCCTTTAATCCTGTCAAACATTATCCTCTACCGCCTTGTAAAACACCCCATTTTCACCCTTCCAAAAAATAACATTACATCACTCGGCCGGTCGCGCTCCTAACTGGAGGATCCCCTAGGCTTGAAACCGTGCGCTACACAAACATGCACGGCACGAAGGAAAGGCGGCCTTTTGTTGAGGTTGAGAGGAAAGAAACTAAACAGAGAGTCAAAGCAGAGTGAGCTCGGTAAAGGAGTGGGTTTGTTTGACACGGCTCAAGATTTATGATGTTGACGAAGTGTTTACAGAGGTCAAAGCGGCTCATTTTCCAAATCAGTTTGTCAGCCGTTTGCTTATCTAAAGGGCCCTTTTCATCAATCATGAAAAAGGTGATGGGGCGGGACGGGGGGAGGACCTAGACAAAACATAACTTGGAAATATGTGATGGAGGGATTGTTTGATTCCTTCATGGCTGTCAGCTTGGCAGAGCAGTGAGGAAGCAGCTTAATGTTGTTGCAAGGTGTCTGATAGAATCAGAGCAAAGGGATTTTCTACTATAAACTGCTGGGTTCAGCTTCACGTTTTGATTCTGAAGCCGCACGGCGAACGTAAAACGACATCCATGAAGCCGTTGGAGACGAACCGTAACTGCTGTCTGCCGAAAAGAAACGCACTCACACAGGGATGGCCGTGGTTAAACAATGTGTTCCTTCCTTCGTCTTTCCTCCCCTATTGTGCTTGTTTGCACTGCCCTGCGGTTCTGTCGGCCGTTCCTCGCTTCATCCCAGCAAAAAAAAAAAAAAGTACACAGCACAGGTCAGAAGTTCAAGCTCTAGGTCAGCGCTGGCACTGTGTGATGCAAGGATGGAAGATCCACCCAGGCAGAGAGCGGGGCGAGCGGTCCAGAACACGGCAAGCCACTGCCTCCGCTCCGTTTACACGTCACGTACGTCTGCAGAGCGATGGTCCAGTCTGAGGTCACCTTTAGTAAAAACACCATGCTTCACAACATTGTAATTCAAATAGGAGTGCACCGATTGGGTGATCGCCAATTACCGATGTTTAAAATGCCTGATTCCAATTTTGGCCGAAACCATTTTTTTTTTTTCTGAAAAAAGCAAGAAAGTTGCTGAGTTGGCAACGAGTTGGGCTACTATTATTAACTGCAAACATGCAGACATGACCTGGTGAGACAGTTTGTCAGTCAAATCTCTCTCATGGCAGAGCAGAAGAGGACAGTGACTGATATTTAGACATCTGTTGAGTTAGATAAGATGGGGGGATAAGATCAGCTTCACATGTTAAGTACCAGCTGATCACTGATCTCCCAAAATTAAGAAAATTGACCCCAATTAATCAGCTGGCCAAGAAATCGGTGCACCCCTGCATTCAAATTCAAAATGTTGTCATAACTTAGATCATCCCAGGTATATTCAATCAAGCAGTCACTTCTGAAGAGGCCTCTGTCCGCTGTTATGTGTCTCATATGACGTGACATGCTAACAGCTCAGTATCCGGACAGCAGAGATAAGATTCCTCAGTAGCATGCAGGTTTCCCCCACAAATCCGGCTGAGCCTGGTGAGAGGGGTGATGTAGTCCAGCAGCAGCTACCCCACTGTGTTTTTGTATTAAGAAATGTTAAAAATAGTTAGGAACTTTTGGAAATAAAAAAAAAACATCTACAAAGAAAATACAGCAGTGAATTAAATAAAATTTGTTTTTCTGTAAGTTGTGTATGATCGAGTGCCATTATCATTCTATCTGCAAAAGATTAGTGATAAGACGACGAAGACGAACACCTGACAGGCATTTAAAGATGATTTTTGAGCATTTTGAATCGATTCAGGATCCCCAGGACTACGAACTGTGATTCTCTATAGAGTCATGTTTTTTTCTCTGCACCAGTATTTATTAGGGGTGCTCATTTGTTGTATGGTTTATCTTGAAAAAATTATCATCATGATTAGAATTTTGATTTATCGCTGTCATGACAAATTTGAGCTATTTACAGTAAATAAAAAAATAAAACTGACAGTATGATCAGAAATGTTATTTTTTACTATTTTCACCACTGTTTATTCTACAAGACCATCAATAAATATCAGTAAATTCAAAAACATGATTAAATGCAGTTACTTAGTGCAGCTCAGGGAAATAAATCACGTTTTTAAGTAAGTGGCGTTCTGATGAAGACTGTTTCAAATGGAAATGTTTATTAAGAACAATCAATATGTTTGTGGTGATATGAATGATGTGCCATGCACTCAGCCATACAGTTACCTAAAAAAAAAAAAAAAAAAAAAGAAGCAATACATTTTTATTTATCATAACCTTTTTCATTATCACAAGAGTTCCACAAAATATTACAATAAAATTCTAAGTCCATATCACCCACCAAAATATCAAATAACAATGTTATGGAATATGGAATTTGTTTTTCTTGTAAGGAAAGCCTTCTTTCAGCGAGCTGACAGGCAGAGCACAGCAACAGGTGGGAGAGGGGGAGACTATCCAGTCCCTTTGGCACCTGACGTTTAAGCATTAACACCAACGTACAAAAGTGCATCAATGTTATCGTTGGAATTGACAGCAAAGCGCCACACCGATCTGATTAAATGAGCAATAGCTCCGCTTATCTACTGCTAATAACTCTATGGCAGGAAATAACAGAAGCAGCAAAGATACACCTGTTAAATTATATGAATAAATACACTAAAAATATTCATGTGAATAAATTTGAAAATGAACCGAACTAGTAGCAACAAGTCGCCTGCATCCATAAAAATCTATTTTAAATACCTCACACAGGTAAGCAGCGGTCATATGCATTTTTATTTTCAGCATTTAGTCGTGAAAATAAATACCACATTTGTTTGTTGACTTATTTTCCAAGCTTTTCTAAATTTGTCTTTAAAAGAAGAATTTGCTATTTTTTTTTAAACACAGAAATTTATAATCAACAAATTGGACTTTAGATCTAAAATACTGAGACCATTTCCCCTACTGCATCAGGCCAAAAAATTTAAATAAAATAGTGAGATGACACACAAGCAGATCCAGAAACAGAGTAAACCTGAGTCGAGGAACCGGCGTAAAACTGCAGGAATGTTTTCTACTTCCGCCTAGAACTCAGCTCCAACGTGACGACAAGCAAGCCCCGGATCTCCAATTAGCCGCACCTTGTGTTAATAGGTTACCAGCTGAACGGGAAGGCAGGAAGACGTCCAGGTTACTTTGCACTCGCGGCTCAGCCGAACTTTGGGTGAACCCCGGAGAGCTGCAGGGAGTGAAACATCACGCATATCTGTGTCACTCCCCCCTCCAAAAAACATACCAAGACAACAGAAAGAAGAGAGAAGCAGCGGACTTCAAAAGACACACACACACACACCCACACACACACACACACAAAGACACACCCACACACACACACCTCCTCCCCCTGTTGCTCTCTCTTTCTCTCTCTCATGAGGCTGCGGCCAAGTCAAGATAAACTGCCAGGCTAGGTGGGAAGAGGAAGGGGAGGAGAGTTTAGTTAGGCAGTAAAATAAGCTCTGATGAAAACATCCGTGACAGCACCAGGTGACGGAGGGATCACCAACATAAACAGCCTCCAACGTCCCAAAAGGTCAAGTATGTGCAGCGTCCCAGACAATGAGACCCTCCCTCTCGGCCTCCACCCATTCAGTTTGATTTCACGCGCCGATGAGTGTGAAACACACCGAGAGCAAGCCGGCACACTTAAGCAACTTCCATCTCGTCGGTGGAAGTTTCTACCGGCGTCGCAGACGCGATCACACTAAAGTGCGACAATTTCACTGAAAAAGAATCAAAAATGTCACGAGGTGAGGAGAAGTTGGAGACAGCTCTGGAAACATGACTTTACGTCTTTCATGTTATTTCTCTCAAAGCAATTATTCTGCTGACACGCTGCCTCACAACTGCTTTAATAGAGAGACACAAAACATAATAGAGACAGACGTATTCAGCAGATTTGACAGTTAACTCACAAGGGGGAGACAGCAGCGTGCGTGTCACAATCCAGCTCTCTGCTTTTCGCTGTTCTGCCATAGAAACTTCCTCCATGTTACGGCGTGGGATTTATTAAGGTTTCTGGTGCTGAACAGCTGCAGGAGGGAACGCACGCCGCGTAGCTGTACCTGCTGCACGGCTCTCGGCCGTGCAAAGTGTGATGTGGCGACGTGGAAGCTGATCGGACCTACCTGTTTTTTCTTTGATTTCGCACAGAACGTTGAAAAGGGCCGGCTTCATTCTGTGACAGTTGAGAGCGTGTTTCCTGAAACAGAGAGGTGGCTTGGTGAGCAAAAAACCAAGGACAGGAAAAACGTTAAGAGACAGACCTCAAGCCTGGAGAATGGAGTAGAGCTCAGTGTTCATTCTGATTCACAAAGTGCTGCAGTGCAAATTGTGGTTAAAAAAAATTTAATTATGCTCTAGGAACACAACAAGTGTTCCATTTATACGATCAACTTAAGTGCCGGGCTTCATTTCAGATCTTGCTTGAAGAAAATTTGCAAACAGTTTCAACTTCTAATCCCTGAGATATACAGCGAAGAGTTTCAACGACCTGAAAATGCTTTTCTTTTTCTCTGCGCTACTTATTATTTTACTGATGTTGAACACAATGTTTTAGCTGCTGATGCTGTAATACCTTTAAAAAAAACAGCACGTTTAACAAATGGAAATATCCTAAATTACATGTTAGCTAAGTTCTACTAAAATTGTAACTCACTGAAAAACTGTACAAAGATTTGAGTGGATAATAATCTTTTATTTTTCAACTGAACCCACGACTTCTTAATGTAAAAAATATGCAAGAATAAAATAGAGATTGGTAGTTGTGTAAGTGAGTATGTATAGAATTGACTGGAAAATGAAACTAGGTTTCAGTGATAATTCTGAGAGTTTTGGTTTAATATACAATACAAGTATTACCCTATAAACTTATTACGGGTTGGAAGCAATGTAAGTACAATTATTAATTAACACTTTCTCAATGCATGATAAACAGTTAAATGGAAGATGAACAGGTGGGTGAATGTACAAGCTTGAACAATGAAGATATGTAATATTTTATTATATTTGTCTGAAGTAAATTAACTAGTAGGGGCTGCAACCAGCTCTCAATGTGTCACAATCTAACTCTGCTTCTGGAATAAATTGCCACATTCAAAAATAGCAAATTTTAAACATATTTAGGTTGTACATATACATGTATATATGTACACTGCTCAAAAAAATAAAGGGAACACTTAAACAGGTGTTTAACACTTAAAGTGTTCCCTTTATTTTTTTGAGCAGTATATATTCATGCCTTTCTTAATTTCTTTCCTTCTCCTACTTAGCACAAAATAAATACTGTTAGGTTGTGTACATGTTATCCATTCGTTTGTGTGTTTTTATGAAACTGCGCAACAACTTAAAGTGATTCCTCAAGCTTCACTCACTTTTATAAGGAACAAACAACATGGATGATATTTTAAAAACTCAATCTTGTGTCATCTATAGCAAAGTATCCTGCCGATTAGGGTACATTGTTTCTCGGTGGATATGTTTCATGGCTAAAAAGTGAGCCGTCTTCACTAAATGCAGCTCGGGAAAAAAAGAGTAATTTTTTAAAGTTGGCGACACGTTGCCAATAAATGCCATTCTTTAAAAAAAAAAAAAAAAATTAATTGTGGATTTGAGCTCGACCTTTAGCTTTAATATTATATTTTACAGTTATATTTTGTGCTTTCTTTATTAATATCGCACAGATATGATAAATGTACTATTGTTGCTTTCTTTAAAAATGAGCTCCAGTTTGCCGCCGCCTCCCTCTGACACCAAACCGAGAAGTCTCTTACCTGGCCTGGGCTTCGTCCAGACTTTGGTCCGTGATGGTCATAATTTGCTGTAAAATGTCTCCAATGTCCTGCTTCCTCCCGTCGCCGTCGGCTCCTCCGGTGCCTTCCAAGTGCTGCGGCAGGCCGGGGTGCCCCGCCATGCCTACCCCCGTGTGAGAGTGCATCAACCTCGGCTGCTCGTCCATGTCTTCGGCCGCCCTTTATTTTTTAAATCTAATTCTATTTGTCGCCCACGCTGATAATTTCCTGTAAAAAATAAATACAGTAAAAAAAAAAAAAAGAAAAAGAAAAAGAAAAAAGAAGAGGAGAAGAAGGGAGGACGGAGAAGAGGGGGAAATAAATCCTGGTACTTCTTCCTATGAGCGTTTTAGAGACGCTCCGCCAACAGGGGAGAAAAAAAAAGAAAAAGAAAAAAGGTGGCGTTGGAGAGGGAGAGAGCGGAGCAACGAGCCCTCTCTGGTTGCTGCTCTCAGCTGAGCTGGTCGAAGCTGAATGTGAAATCTGATCTGAACTGCTGTGGGCTGCGCCTCTAAACCAGACAGACAGCTGCTCTCAACTACTAATGCTTTTCCTGTATCCAAACCCCGCTCCGTCTTCCAAAAACAAGCAAGAAAAAGTGGCTGTGAGGAATGAAACAGCAGGGATTTACTTCCCTCGCTCCATCCTCTCGCTTTTTGTCATGTTCAGCACAGGCTGGGCAGGCGGCGGCACAGCGAAGAGAGCGCGAGAGACAGGCTCCGCCCCACGCGACGTGATTGGAAAGGCGCTGGATTTAGCCCCGCCTCGAGGAGCATCGAGATCATCGGAATGTTGGATGCAGAGGAGACGCTCCAGTGTGGCCGCATAGTGTTGCGATCGGGGGAGGGAAAAAAAGGCTTGTTGATGGATAGAGCGTGAACTCGGTGTAAATAACAGCGACCCGGACCCTCCTTATGACCTCAGCAGAACCCGCACTCCCTCCACACGAGGCCATTTAATTTCCACGCTGTGCCAAGATGAGGTGCACCAATCAGAGCTGTTGGCCACCCTCCAAATTTGTTATGAATATTAGCTAGATGAAGATTTATGGCTTAGAAAATAATTCGACTAATGAGACACATAACAGATGAGAAACACATTTTTGATATCAGTAATGTAAACATTGCAGACAAATCCTACAGTCAACTTGCTTTGTTGGAGTTTTGTCCATTCATTTCCAGGTATGTCGCAGGGCTCCGCTTGGATGACTTTGGCAGGGTCCTCCTAATGTAAGGCGGTGACCCATGTTGCGCAGCCAAGCAGCAAGACCCGAGTGTGTCTGGCCAGGCTGAAAAGTGCCCTTCAGGCCCAGCGCTGCCTCACAACCGCTGCGCCGCTCCACCAAGAGCCATTCAGAGGGAAGAGAGAAGTGAAGGAGGAGGAGGAAAAAGAAGAGGGTTGGATGGAAAAAGAAGCTCCAGTGTAGAACTAAAGTCTGAACACTGTTCTGTAAATCACTGGGCTGGATGATTTGCAACAGTGCTTTTCATGTGTGCAGGGCTAAAAGTAGGGATTTTATCAGGTTTTTTTTTTTTTTTTTTTATCAATTAATTTTTACAAATGATTTTAAACAGAGCAAATGTATATATTGTTAAAAAAAAGGGTTGGAAAAAGAAACATTTCCTCAACCCCCACCTGGGTCCACTCCTTGACCCCAGGGAACAGGGTCAGTCCAAGGCACAAGCAAACAAATCAGCTGCTTAGGGGACCCAGGCCAGCAGAGGGCCCCCAAGAGCACTTGACCTCTCAAACCAAATGTGGATCTCGAAATATTAAGTTTGTTGCTGCATTTAAACACACACCCACACACGCCCACGCCTGCACACCCCCTCTCCCCCCACACAAAATATTTGTCAACTTTTAAGTATACTTAAAATTCAAATGCTTATACAATTTGATAGCTGTGTGAACGGTCATACTTAGCTGCTGGTTAAATCATACTGCTGCTTGAGTCCCATTTCATGGACAATGTAAATACAAAGTAATCGCTAAATAAATGAATTTTTTTTGCTGACTGACTTTTGCACTGAAGCTCAACTGCATTAATGAGTGAGTCAGTCAGAAACATAACATTGCCTCCTCAACATATTCATTTATTTTTATTTATTTATGAAATTATCTGACTGAGATTGAAATCAAATCTGTGTAGCTCCAATCTCAGATGACCCTCTAAAGCAGGATTGACCTTGACTTCACCACAGGTGACCAAAGGACCATCTGCAGGCCATTTCTAGTCTTCTGACCAATGTTGCGCATCCTACTTTACAATTCAAGAATAATATGAATTTAGTCGTTCACCTATTTTAACCTTTGTGAAAAAATATTTGTATTTTAATAACCTTGTTATATGATTAAGAAAACCACTTAATTAATTTTTTTAAAAACTATTTTGTTTATCTGCCGTATATATTTTCTTCATCATATAGTAGTTGCAAGTCAAACTTTGGCTAAATTGTTCAGGAAATTCTGGTTTCCATATATTGTTTTCTTTTTATATCATCATTTGAAAACTGAAGTTTAGATTTAGTCAAATTATCTTCAAAAAAATATTAGTTTTATGAGCCGAAAATTGTAAGTACGCCAAAATCAGAAGAAATCTAAAATGGGGGTGAACACTTTTTTGTGACACATTGCTACATACAGGAGCTCACAAATGTTTTTTGTCCTGTTGCTATCCCAACAATCCTATCACAGCTCTATGTAGGCACTATATTATGTCTCCATATTTTCGTCACAATCTGCAGCATTTCTCCATATTTATGAAAGCTTTCTGCAGGAAGAAAGACCATCACTATTTTTATCATCTTATCAGCACGATGAGAGGATGTAGGTGAAGCGGGTTGCCCTGAGTGTTGTGCACCGCTGAGCGTTCCATCATGCGCAATAATTTAACCCAGCACAGCGTTATGTGAGGATACTTTGGCAGGTGCAGTCAGAAAGAATCATTCACACCAAATCCAAATCCTGTGCATTTTACGCAGAACAGAGCCAGCCATTCAAACAGCCTGAAATTATTATTTGAGTCATTATTAAAACATATAAATAATAAACCCTTTAAGCTGTTGATCATTTTTCTTAATCATCTTTCTCCTTACTTATCACAAGACTAGGAGGTTTTATTTTGCAATTAAGCCAAAGTCTGTCACCCAGCAATCAGTCTGTGCGCAATTTGGAGTAGTGTGCACATCTCCCCAACCGGAAAGCCCTGCATCAGCCAATCAGGTACCAGTTGATGTAAGGGGGCTTTGCATGTGATTTATTGAAGAGTTTGTTGTGAGTCTATTTCTAACCTCCAAATATTACATGATTCTAACTTTGGCTGTTACTCCCCTCTTTGTAAAAGCACCACCAAAGAAAGTAAATTTACTATATGACTGTCTGCAAGGTTCCAAACAGTTAAAGGACGGATCTGGACTTTGAACCATAACGTCACAACAGATCGAAATCAGCAGTGCGGAAACATAATCATGTTCAGCTTGAACTCTGCCTCAAGCTGCTTATTTAGAACATTTGATTTAGATGGTGCTGATAACACATTGGTAAACTAAAGTATTTTAAATCACTGCATTTCAACTTAGATGATCAGTCTAATGTTGGGGTGCTCATAAGTCAGACAAGGTACTGTGAGCTCAAATGACCAAGTGCTGTTTGTTCCTTTGTTTTAAATCTGACAGAACAATTTTCCAAGTCATAGTGTTGGTCAATACAGACTGTGAAACCAAAACTCACGGTCATTATCCTGGATGAATCTCTGACCACACCTCTCATCATCAAAAGGGAGAGCTCATTAAAATTTGTTGGATGACAGATTAGGGTTTTAGGCCAAGTTCAGACATTTTTCGTTGGGTTGTTTTGTGGGCCATGCAAGAGTTATCAATTCCAAAATCAATTTTGGGTCATGTCTGGGGTCTGTTCTGTAAGAAACACCCAATTGAGGCCAAGTTTCAACCCTCTGAGCCAGACTGCCCCCTTCAGATTAGAAAAAAAATCATTTGGGATGTTCAAGAACAATCCTGTGACGAAACAGGCACAATGAACACAAGGGTCACTGTCTCCAGGCTCCCTGCTCTGAAATCTACACATTCAAAATGAACTCACATTTGCATCTGCCCACATGTACAGTTAGCAGGATGGTTAGCTATACACGGACATGTCTTCTTGAGAAAAGTTCAATCACATAAAGAATACTGCATGGTAGTTGCATCATGCTGAGGGCCTGTTTCACTGCCAGAGGAATTATTAAGACAGAAGATGTCCTCCAAATTCTACAGCGTCCCCTCAAATCAACAACCACCCCTCCAGAACTTGTTTTAGATGTTCCCCTTAAACCTCTGAAAATGACGTACTGATGAGGTAATGCCACCATTAATTTATTGTGGTTGGACCAGGAACACACCTAAAACATGCAGGACACCGATGGAGGACTGGAGTTGGTCACCCGTGAGCTAGATGGTTGAACCATGGATAAAGATAATTGCATTAACAAAAAAAAACAAAAAAAAAATCATCCCCAAACAAATTTCTTAAACTTGATTTTAGAATACAATAACTTTAAGTTTCTGGAATGAGCCCTGGATTTCATTGAGCAAAATCTGGACCTCTACAGGAAAACCTGCCAGTTTAAATACACCTTACCTGCGCTACTAAGAGGAGTTATCAAACATGCATACAGAATTATGCAAGAAGCCTGATTATGTCCACAAGAAGTGTGTGGTTTCTTTATCAGATTAAAAGTAACTGGGGAAAAAAAACTTAAGCTGGTATTAAAGATACTTTTTCAGTTTTTAAAACATAAAGTCTGATATCTGTCTAATATTATGTCATATTTCATTAGCTGTTTACAGAAAACCATCACAATTACTCGAAATAAAGGTTTTATAACATCAGTCTTTGTCCAATTAATCTATATAATGGGTTCATTTTGTGATGGAGTTACTGAAATAAATTGATTTTTTATTAAATGTGCCTGTATGACAGTAACATGGGCCTGTCACGCAGCAGCAGTCTTCAGTCAGAGGCCTCTTCAGATTCATCGCAAAACTGACTGCTACCAGAGATCCTTCCCGTTCACCACAACTCTTTGACCATACTTGGATGATATGAGTTACTATGACATGTAATCTCCGTTTAGGATAAATAAAGTTCTTTGGAATTGGATTGAATGAAATTATCACAACGATGATTGTATATAAACTTTTTATGTTTATCTATTTTGGGTTTTTTAAATGGGGAGTAAAATTATCTAATTGCAAAGCTGAATAATAAGTAATAGTAATCAGGAAGTGTCTTAAGACATTGTTTTTTGTGTAAACATACATCACAGTACTGTGGTGAAACAAATCATGGATTGTAAAAAAAGACAAAAATCAAAAAGCTGCTGATTTTCCTCCAGAACATACAGCTGGAATGCACCCATTGGAATTCCTCTGTACAGCCATTAGCATATTTGAGTTTGAGGTGCAGCGGCAGTGACATCTCAGACTGTCTCCCCAGGCCTCAGGTGGAGCCGCAGTGCTAACTTGGAGCTAGTGACTCTCCCTCCAGGAGCTCCTGCAAAGCTCCAGCTATGTAAATTGGGTGCAGAATATGTATGATGGATAATAGTGAGTGTGGTAAGTTTCCCTGCCATCTGCTCAGCAGTAGAATAATGAGAATACCTGAGGGGGTCTCTGTTACACCAACATCCATATGACTGCCCAACATCTGCTAAGTTATGTTAGCGGGGCGTTTAGAAATCTAAATATACGCCGCTATTTCAGGGCTACGCAGGAAGCCAAACAAATCACAGGACCGGCGGTGATCTTCATCAGCTCGCTGCCGGCTTGATGTATGATCAGCCACTCACCGGCGATAAAACAGGAAATTCTAATCGATTTCCTATAAACCTGTAATTTGTCTTGGAAATATAAGCGATATGATGCGGGGGAGGAGGGGCAGAGCTGAATACATGAATTTTCCATAGCATGATGCCACCTACCCAAGTGGGATTCTGTGAAACGGTCACAACTAATAAAAGTAACTACAGCGAGCTGTAACCGTGGTGACAAATGTAACACCCAGGTGTGGGACACAGCAGCAGCGATGACTCTAACTGCTCTGCCCTGTGGAAGGACACAAGCTGCAGATAAAACCCACCATGAACATAACAAAACCATTTGAAGCCGTTCTGTGACCTTAATGAACTAATAAAAGATAATAAGGTGTTTGACAGGATCTTACAGTACTGGTCTCACCTCTTCAGCTACTTTTAAAGCTAAAGGTCAAATCAGATACACAATTACAACAAGGGAAAAGAAAACAAAAACACCCAATATCCCAGTAAATACTGTCACCTCCAAGGTACACAACAAAAAATGAATACTGACTCAATTAAAAGAAAGTCTGAACATTTTAAACATGAAAAGTAAGTGAAAATTCTTTAGAACAGTCTGATGAAAAGTCATACATATCAAGCTGAATTTACATTGTGGTTTGTGACGATTTACTATCCTGGTAAAAACCAGCTGCTTGTTCTACGCTTCGCTTCATCCAGAGGGTCTGGACCCTCAGCTGCTGAGAAACGATCGTCTGCTTGTGACTTAGATGAAACCAGTTTCAGTCATGTTAAACCATGACCGATGCTGGTTATTGTCGGACACCTAAAACCTCTTCAGTGTGGATGCAGTTACTGAGCGAACAAGTCTACAAGCTATCTATTTACAGTTTCTGCGATGTTAATGAAAACAAAGAAGAAAGCAAGACATAAGAAGATGTGGAAGCTAAACGTTATTTTCCACGGGGTGCAGGCCTCTGGCAGAGAAACAGGCCCATATCACAGGTCAGAGGTCAAAGGTCATTCGCTGTTTCATGTTTTCTTGTGCATAATGGCTTTAAAAACCCTTTTCAGACTGACTTTATCCCTGCGCTGTTCTTATATTTCTTCATTGCAGCAGAATGACCTTGATGACCTTTGGCAGGTTCAGTTTACATCCTGATTGGTCTGACAGTGATCAGGCCAAGTTGTGGCTTGGGATATGAACCAAAAATTGGATTATTATTATTGCTTTTTGTATTTAAACAAATTTGGGATTTGAGTTCCAAATTTGTTTGATGAACTTTATTGTGAAATTACAAAAAGAACAAGCACTTCTTTCCCTGTCACTGTACCTTGTCATTTTCTGACGTATTTAAAGAACAATCAAAGCAGGCACGAACAAATTCTCATTTATAATATAATAAAGTGTACAAGACAGGAATGAACGCAGACATTGAACAGAACTGATAAGCCTCCTCTGGAACTGAGCAGAGGACGAGTGGAGGACAAAGGGACAAGCAGAGACTGAGGTGGGCTGGTTTCCATGGTACCTGAGAGAGAGAGGGACCTTTCTGCTCCAGGCCCTGGGTCACATCATGTGATGAGTGTGTGCAGATAAATCCCCCCTTTCATCCTGAGCGCCTTTTATCCTGTCTGAAGGAAAGTCCTAATGGAACAAATTCGTACAGTCCCTTTGATTGTAATAAATTAGGACTTAAAGCCAGTTCATGAGAGCTCCTCTGTTTTCACACATTCAACACGACACTCAGAGGTCTGCGTGATATCCAGGCCATAAATGACGCGTTCAGTTTGGGGTTTTCAATGGTGCATTTGAACAAGGTTTGATTTCCAGTGTGGAAAACACTGAGAACTGGGTGAAGCTTGAATTTATTATACATATTTCAAGTTCCTAGCATAATTCTGGCTGGATATCTGAGCACTGTTATCAGAAATGATGAAGCTCATTTAAACTGGCTGGCTTCCATCCTGACATGGATCGATCCAAGTACAGTCACAGATTCTTAGCAGCATTGATATATATATATATATATATATATATATATATATATATATATATATATATATATATATATATATATATACTGTATATATATACAACAGAACCAGGTCATACAACCAGGGTGGAGTAAAGTGTTGGAAAGGAAACCAACTAATACAAATGAACCCTAAATCTAGTAAATATCCAGCCAGATACAAGCCACAAACCTATTAATGGCTACAAAACGCATGTGGTTTCTTTTCAGCTTGCAAAGAGATGTGCTTTCCCCCCTCCCCCCCCAAGTATTATTTTGAGGAAAAGATTGGTGGAGAATGCACATTGTTGGGCTGACGTGTAGTTCAGGGCATGTGTGCCAAGATATTAAAATTTTTTATCTGCAACGTTGAACATTTTCACTCTTTAAAGCACGGGTAATGAGTGGGCATTGCTTAAAGTGAAAGGATGCTGGCATTACCAAGCAGAACTCTGCTGATGCCTGGAGGCTCTGAGAGCAGCGGCCTCCTGACAAACCTTCACTTCTACAAGCACATTGTGTATTCTCATGGAAGACTTTGAGGAGCCAGTAACTTAATCTTCCTGCAGTATCAAAAGGTATGGATGAAAAAGTTGGATGGATTTTCTCTTGAAAGAAACACAAAGTCGTTGTTGCTCAAGAAGAAGAAGAAGAACGCAGAGAGAAGTTTAAAGTCTGTGGTCGCGGTCTTGTTTTTTTTTTTTTTTTCCCTTGTATCTGGCTGCCACATGAGAGCGAGCATTAGAGGAAGATCCATGGCACAAGCTTAGCTGAGCAGAGCGAGTGCCAGCGGAGTACATTCGGGAGGAGGTCTGAATGGATCGATACATCACAGAACAAAGGGGGGACTGTGCTTCGGCAGGGGCCCCAGAACAAGACAGGCCCATTGCTCAACTTCTGTCACAGCAGAGTATCACAGGCATCTCACACGCACCTTTTTAGAGCCGGGGCCCGGCATTACAGAGCAGGGATAGAGACAGATGTGAGGACGGGAGGATAAACTGGGGAAACTTGGGAAACAACCAGCAGATAGACACATAATCCTCTGCAGACACAGAGAGCCACCACTAAAGCTTTCCTTTCTGCTGCTGACGTGTTTACTAAAGTCTAAAAACTAAAAGAGAGAATCTTGGAGATTTACAGTCGGCTGTGCATTTTGACATCTTAAAGGTGTTAAATGAATGTCTTTTAAAAAGACTTATTAACTGGCAACCACAAACTTTACTGTGATTTCATGCTTTTTAAAATGTTCTCCTCCCCAAATTTCAAAAGATTTGGCATACATTTGTATTCAACCCCTTTTCTTTAAATAAAACCCAGTTTAATGTCTTGATATAAGAAGTTAACTAATTATTAAACATGCTGTGTGTCATATAGCCTCATGTGAATCCAGATGTTATGGAAAAGTGGTAAGGAGGAAGATTTTAAAAGTCCTACTTAAAGTTCAACTCATTCTAAGGAAACATAAATAAAGTTCAAACTGAAATTTCTGGGCTGCCTTGTGTTTGTCACCAGACTCCTGCACTTTATCACCTACTGCCTAAAAAAGTTTCCCCCCCTTGGATGTTTGACCCTTTTTTATGCTTTTATGTCAACATGGCCATCATGGCCAACAAAATGTAGATATTTTGTCAAATAAATTAGCCAAAAGAAATTAAACTCAAAGCAAAACCAAATTTCTACAAAATAATCCATTTTCAGTTTGATATCGAAGGGGTATTTTTGTAATTTGTCAAAAAAAAAGCCACATTTTGATGATCAGGATTGATTTATAGACGTAATAAAAGGGTAAAACATCCAGGGGGGTGAATACTTTTTACAGGCAGCGTGGAGCATTGTGAAGGAGGAGGCATCATGCTGCGGGGAAGCTGATCAGAGTGGAAAGGAAAATAATCCAGTAATGAGACAATACTTTGACTAGGCCATAGTGACTCGTACAACGTTCTGTTGTAAGTTCAGGATTGTTTTTGAAAGATGACAACAGGTCTGTATCTATCCAGTTTCATCTTCCTACAAACCTTTTTTTTTTTAAACTATATTTTGCATGTAGTCCAAAAGTTCAGTTTTGGTCTCATTAGACGAGAGCATCTGTCAAACTTTAAATAAAATCTCTTATGGTTTTCTTTCTACATGAACTGTATTCTTGCCAATCTACCAAAATAGAAATATTTTCTTCATTTATTCACTTTATTTATTTATTGTATTTTTTCTCCAATCTTCCCTAGCAGAACTAAACACAGAATGACATGAACAATAAAAGGAGTGGAGGTGTACACATATCACATGTAATAAAACTAGTGACGAAGGTCATTTTACTACTATGAATTTTTTTCCATTTAACTCAGAACTTTTCATATTTTCATATTTTACAAATCTACAAGTAGGTATATTTTGAAATACAGTACAGACCAAAAGTTTGGACACACCTTCTCATTGAATTCAATGAGAAAGTGTGTCCAAACCTTTGGTCTGTATTGAGTACGGACCAAACGTTTGGACACACAGTTGTGTCCAAACGTTTGGTCTGTACTGTATATGTAGCTAAAAATAAACAGATTTAAACTTTTAAGTTAGTGCAAAGTGCAAACAGTACATATGGTGTGTGTCTATACTGTATATGTTTATATATATATATATATATAGGCTCAGATTTAGTTAAATCTCCTCAGTGTGTCCCAGTTCCTGCTCTGTATCTCCAGTGTGTGGCTTTCTAAGCTCAGTGCAATTAATCACACAAATTGGGAGTGCGCACTGTGTGGCTTTGCTAAAACAATTCCTGACGCATTTGATTGTAAGCAGGGGGAGAAATGAGCAGCAACAGAGAGATTTGTTGGTCAGTCTACTGTCTTTGGACACTTTAAGTAACAAATGAGTTCAAATCATTAAACTGTCCCAAATAAATGAATCATGTTCTCAAAGAAAGTCCCTACTGACTCAACATGAAATATCTAAGGTTATAGAAATTTAGCGGTCTGCCCTCCTCCTTTCTGCCTGATTACTCCTCTCTATAGAAAGGTTACTGACCGACTTGTTCCTCTTCACACACCAGCAGCTGCATCCCCTTTGACTTTTTACTTTAAAGGGATTGCGGTCCTCACATCAGTCCCGTTTCTACAGCAGCTAACACCACAGAGTCACCAGTCAAAAAAAACCAAACAAAACAAAACAAAAAAAATGACTGCCTAGTTAAATCCGAGGCTCTCCGGTTCAGTTTGCATCCAGCGTGTTTAGCGTCTGCTCTGGCGGGCTGCAGGCAACAGAAATGAAGCTTTAATGAAGGCCAGGATGAATTAAGAGGCAAATGTTGACTCAGCGTTTTCCCCACCAGGAGATCCATTGACCCCGAGGGCCAGCAACGGGGAAAATTGAGAAATGCTCTTTTTAATGCCTATCCAATATATACAGCATCTACCTCGAGATGGGGCTGGGCAATCAACCACTAATCCATTAGACACAGACGTTTTCTTTCTTTCTTTTTTTTCCTTTTAGTTGGAGACTGACGCGTCATTGTGCTGCTGTCTCCGCTGGCTCACGTTCAAGGTTAACCTTTTAGGGACGCCTGATTGTTGCTAGAAGGTTAAACAACACATTAACATGCATTAAAATATTAAATTATGGCTCCATTTACTATATGAGAGAAAAACAACAACATAAAAAAGGCTTTTAAAATTATGAAGGCAGTTGATGAAGTGGGTGGCTAGAGGGAGCTTGGGGGGGTTGGAGGAGTCTGATGGCTTTCAGATAACTGGGTGCGGCAACTTTTAGCGCCGTGTTAATGAACTGATGGTGAGGTCAAATAGAGAGGCGTTTAAAATAATCTGGCCAATACACTGGATAATGATGTCCTATTCCAAGTACCCTGATCAAGAGATTTGTAGTATCAGGAGTCCCTGATAGGGTCACTATCTTGTTACCGTTCTGTCTGTGATTTTACGTCCGACGAGCCGTTCAATTTGTGCTGCCATTAAAAAAATAAAAAAAATAAAGAAAACAAAACGAAAACACTCCTTTCAGAACAGGCTGAGTGCATTTTTCAGTTAATCAGCTAAACCTGGGCTTTCCCTTAGTGTGTGTTTTTCCACCCTTCAGAAAGACATTCTCTTCCTGTGTGTGTGTGTCATGTGACCTGCTGTCCTCAGACGTCCACAAGCAGCTCGTGGTGTAGCAAAGAGGAACGCACAGAGAGCAGCTCAAAACGCTAGTTGGTAAATATTACACCGCTGACAGGTCTGAGTTTTTTCCCCCCCTGGAAGTAGAACTAACAGGCATTTTTTTCAGTAATGTAATATTACTGAAAAATCAAATATTATTAGAATCAGGAGTGTTGGGGCTGTAAGACGTCTCACACTAAACTGCCAGAAAACCAAACTGACAAAAGCAGTGGACACAACTCCAAGTTATTCATAATATTTGCCTATGTGCGGGTCTTTTTATAGAGCATATTTAAAATATTCTGAAAGAAAATGCAGCTGGGGAAGCTAAAATTAAACATGCTATGTGACACTCTATTGACTGATATTTGCTAAGACGCCAATCCAGGAGGGCCATTTATTTTCTCTGTTGTCTGTACCCAAAGTGTAGAGACAAGGTACATGATAGCTTCTATGATAGCGCTGAGATGGCTTCCACTGCAATGCATATTAAGGTGTGTTTAGTATTTTCACCATTAAAATAAACAGTTATAAGCACTTTTAAAGGCCTATTTGTGAATATTAGCGATTTTTTCCATGAGCTCCACAAACACCACAGAACCACTGCAGTCCAAACAACTCCATCAATCTGATGAAGAAGAACAAGTTGCTACTACACAATATCTACATCAGATTTATTGAACTTTCAAGCATTAATTTAACACATTTTCCAACTGGGATTCCATAGATGTTCTTTTCGATACTGGGCACATCCAGACAAGGTCTGGGTGATATGGATTTGGAATTTGATCACAATATTTTTGGTGCTGTCGTGACAATAATGAAGATTATGACACAAAACATCTATTACTTGTTTTTTAGGTGACTGTATGGCTGTGACTGCATGGCGCTTCATTCATGTCGCCACAAACATAAATACTGTTCTTAGGCCTCTTCAGGATGCCACTTACTTCAAAATGTGTGATTTATATCACTACATAAATCATATGTTGTAATTTACTGATATTTATAGATGCTTTCGTAGAACAAAGAGTGGAGAAAATGACGAAAATATCAATTCAGAGCATTTATTTACCATCAATAACCGATATTCATCGTAACAATCGATCGAGATTCTTACCACGATAAAACATTTTTCACAATGAATGATAAACGATACAATAAATTCCCGCCCCTCATCCAGTCACTGGAGATCTTATAAATATTCATGAATTTTAAGCATCTTTCTCTTTGCTTGGTGTGATTTAGCAGCGTGGGTTTCCCTGTGGAGGCTCTTATAAATAGCTACAGCGTGTGCCGGCCGTCCAGAGTCTTCATCTGTCTTCCAGGAAGCAAAAAGCCACAGGGCTGCAGGCCAGAGACGAGCCCTCCAGGGTTACAGCGTATCGACGACGAGATGACTTAGAATAAGTGATGCCTCCTGTCTGCTTGAGTGAAATACAGCCTCCACCTTGTTCCCGAGGATAACCAATTAACTAATCTGAGCATTACAGTAAAGCTACAGTGGCAGCACACGCTCCCACCCCATCTCGTCCATTTAAGTAATTGAAGGATCGGCATGCCTGTCCCGACTTTAAACGTTATAAGGAGGCAATCCCATCATGCTCGTCTTCACCCTCTGGTCCCCCATCTTGAGCTGTCTCCCCCGTCAAATGTCTCTGACTGACATGGCCCTCCCCCCCCCCCTTTTTCTAAAGGGTCTCCAGCTCACCAGCCTCAATTTACTCTGCCGCTGCGCCAGTAACGGCCCGGGTTAGGAGGCGCGAGCCTGGAGCCGAGACGAGGTTCAGGGGAGAGAGAGACGAGAGCGGAGAGGGGGATGGAGGTCTGGCACAAGAGGAAAGCAGAGAATGATGAAGAAGATGAAGATATGGCGGTGGTGATGGTGGGAGGGGATCTGAGCAGAAAGAAGAGCGAGAGAAAGAGAGGACCCTGTCACTTTGAATCACCATTACAGAGCAGGTGAAGAGAGATAAATGTCAAAGAACTCTCAGCGAAACAAAACAACAACTCGCCTGCACTCATCAAGGCAAACACAAGTCAGCCACAGGTCGGCAGTCCTCTGACCTCTGGTCCAAGTTACAGAGAGAAAATAAGGAGGTTTAACTACAGCGAAAGCGGTGGTATGTAACTTTTACATAAAAAATACATGCTATTTCTTTACATATTTGTTAAAATTTTCTATGTCTATGCCATCAAAAGATGGCGTTCCTCCACCTCTTCCCTGAGAAATGCAACCACTTAGGGACTTAGTGCTGTCAGTCATCCTTGTGAACATGCTACTAAATGTGCTAATATCAAAGAAACAACTTACTGTTACATAAAAGGTTAATCTGCCATCATCGGTGGCCATGTTAGCTAGCCTTAGCATTCAGGACAGACTCTGCAGGGAGAAGTCATAGCATAGCAGAAAACAGAGGGGTCGGGGCAGTGAGCAGCGCACACACAGGCACTATTGACAGCGCTAAGACTCGCCTCCTGACTCTGATTGGTTGTTTCTCATTAGCACTTGGAAAAGGCAGAGGAGCTCACTGTTTTCACAGATTATCTGTCTCATACCACAGTCTCACGACATAGTGGCAGTTATAACAAATATTTCTTTACATATTTGTTGAAAAACGTACATTTTGAATTTTTAGCAACAATGAATAGTTGAGGGCAGCGATGCCTAAAGTTCAAACTGTAACCCAGTCCACTTCGTCATTTTAGGAAAATGCTGAACTGAGACTCAACCTATAGAACGCTGGATTTTTGAGTCACAAAGCAGGAGAACTCCTTCTACAACTTTTGCCCACATGACGTAAACTGAGAAAACACATCATCAATGAATAATATCACAACCGAGAGGTGGAAAGGTAGTGCTAGCCAAACAACCTGACGCTGTGGTGCACAAAGTCGGTCCTGAAGGGCCGGCAGCGGCCATGTTTTAGTTCTCTCCCTGGTTTAACACACCTGGATCCAATGATGGCTCATTAGAAGGCCTAAGAAGAACATTGACATGTTGAAAAGGTTGCTACTACCATCAGGGAGAGAACTGAAACCTGCAGGATGCCGGCCCTCGAGGACTGACTTTGGTTATCACTGACCTGATGCCTTATCCTCAGTGACTTATTCTCAACAAGCCATATGTGGAAAAAGATCCCTCAAATAAAATTTGTGCTGCTGCTACCTGTTTAGCATTGAGATGTGAATATTAGCTAGTTAGCCTATTTAATGATAGACTAACTAGTTTTAGCACAATCTGAACACAACAGTCTTCTCCAGCTGTTTTTTGAAGCAACATTAAACCCCCAATGGGTCCAGAAAGGTGTCTTCGTCGTCCTTTGCTGCTGTTTGTGGATGTTGCTTAGGCGTCAGATTTACGGCGTACCAGAAACGGTCAACAATGAAGGTTCCAGCCAGGATCTGTCAAGCTAAATGTTTCACTAGAGGCAGGAAAAGCGCGCCTCTGAAGAAAGTGAGTTATTGTATTGTCAATGAATAAACAAAAGCTAATTGACAACATTTTGTGAACAAATAAAATAAATATTGTAAGACTTTGAGCTTTCTAACATACAACAACATCATTATGTATTCTAATGGTCTCCAATCTGTAGCCATTGCATCAGTAATTTGATATTATTTTGTCATTTTGAGTTTATTCATTCTGTAAATCAATCAAAATAAATTGAAATTTCTTCCTTTGGCCAAAATGATTTTGTCATCACTTGGTTTTCTGGACCTTTGACCTTTCCGTTTCCTGAAAATAAAATTCGGAGCATCAAGTGTGGTTCAGAATGTGGCGCTGCATGTCTGGTTTCCATAAGGAGGAAGGCATTGTTATGATATGAGTGCTGATTCGTGGAAAGGCCTCAGGATGCTGCAGGAACGGGAGGAATATGTGGTGTAGGTCCCATGTGTGGAGAGCGTCACAGCTGCAGTGTGACAGGTCCTCATGCAGGTCTGGCTCTCACAAACACACCGAGCCTGCTTTTAATAACACCCCACCTTCTCCTCCTCCAAACAGGGAAAAAAATATCTTAAAAAAAAGAGAGCGAGAGAGAGGAAGAGAGACGAGAAAGAAACACAGAGAATGGAGCCAGGACTCTGGAGCCAAGTAGCTGTTACTGGAATTTTTCTGGCCTAATTTGCATTAATAAAGAGGCTGTTCCTTGTCGGAATGTGTTTTATCCAGCTCAAAAAATCCCTGGGCGATCCCTCTCCGCAGAGCACTGGGAGAATCCGACTGTCAGAGCCGACAAGACAAATGAATCCTGGTGTCAGCGCAGAGTGGCTCCGCGTTGACAGATTGAGAAGAACTGTCCCTCTGTCGACAGGCATGCTTCATTTTCAAATTAATAAATCTGAATAAAATATTTTACCCTTCATTATGAGAGCTGCTGCTGTGACAGCTTTGCTGAACAGGGCTGGGACGAAGGGGGGGAGGCGGGGGGGGGGGGCTGCCAGTGAAAACAGCTTGCACCAACTCCACCTGGGTTTGAGCTGTGTATTTATAATGTTTGCATGTGTGTGTGGATTTGTGATGTGTGCTTCTGTTCTGCACTCTTTTTTATTTCTTGTATATGCCCCCCCTCCCCCCCGTTCAGCCCCCTCTCTCCTCACATTGATCCTCTACATGCGCGTTTACTGCTCGACGTGCTCCCTGAGCCCCCGATGTTCTAACGAAGAGGACGGGACAAACAAAATTAGCTGGAGCCGGCGCGATGCAGCAGTGATAGATTCCTCACACGCTCTCCCCTCACACCTGTACAGCCATATGGAGACGCGTCAGAGAGGCAAAAAATAACTTTTCAATGGGACTGCTGGGCGTGACGCACACACCGGTGTGTTTCTTAATATTTTTGCTTGTTGTGAGTCAAAAGCTGCCAAACTGGTTTTAGTCGTTAACTCTCCACACTCGTTTTATCGTCCATGTCAACCACAGCATCTAAACTCACATAGTCTAATTCTCTAGCTGATTAGTGACAATGGCTCAGTCAAAGTTTGGATGTATGTCAGTGGCAGGATTTGAAAAAATAATGGCTCCAGTCTAATAAAAAAATAAAGATTTTGCAAAAAATCTATGCCAAAAGAAATTTAAATGTTGCCATACTTGCTCCCAGCTGTAAAAATAATACTTTATTTCCATGGTTACACATCATGGCACCTGTTTGAAAGTAGTAACGTAAGAGAAAAAATCTTAGTGTCCGAAACCAGAGGGAGTAATCGTCCAAACATGCAACGTCTCAACCAAAAGGTTACGAGCAAAAGTCTAGAAAAAGAGCAAATCAGAGAAAACATAACAGAGTTGCTCCAACATGCTGCCACCATTAGCAGAGCAATTCTAGAAATTATGAACTGAGCTTTCTAGAAAAAACTGTCTGCACGCAGATCTATTCATGAACAATGTTTGCTACAATTACATTACTTTTGTGTTGGGCTAGTCACACCAAAAAACCCCAAAGAAAAACACACTGTGATGTGACAAAATCTGGAAATAAATACATGTACAAGGCACTGTAGGTATTAAGTGACAGATTGATGGGGAGAAAGAGCTAATTACTCAGGATAAAAAGGAAGAGAAACAAGGCCGATATGTAAAAATAACACACAGGACTCATAATTCCTGTAACATTACCCCTCCAGGGTAGGTGTGGAAAGCACAAAGAAACATGGTGGGCTGTTTCCACTCACTCATTTTAGCATGTGAAATTAATATGCAGCAGCAAACACTAATATGGCCTTTGAGGAGGCCTGGCATATTGTGTGAGACTGGAAGCGCGTGAACCTGCCTGAGGCTAAGTTCCTGTGAATAACAGAAAGCACAATATTATGCTCTGCAAATTGTGTTTTTTGGGGGGGGGGGTTTTTTTTATGCTGCTACGCATCCTGTCAGCAGCGTTTAATCCCGTCTCGATGCCAATATCTGCAACGGATACTGCACATTTCATAAATTGATGGTATAATGCAACACCTCCAGTGATCATGACATGCTAAATGATTGTGTTAAACACGCACAGCGATGGGCTTCCTACTGTGTGAAATTCTGTGACCCTTAAAGCTTTAATGGAGTGACATTAACACACCAGATCACCATGCATAACAATGCAGCACACACACACACGCACACACCCACGCACACGCACCCCTCCACACACAGAAGAGGAGCAACCACTGCATTCTGGAATGAAAAGCAGCACAGGAGTCCTGTTTTTATGTCTTTTTTTAAAGGTTTCTAGCTTCTCTTTAATCAGTGAGCAGAAAGAAAGTGCTATCCAGCCAGTTAATTTGCACCAGATGACATGTGTGTAATAGTGACAGACAGCACAAAGGTTCCCCCTGTTCCTCCGCGTGTCGGCCTTCAATATTTAAAGAAGAGTGCACGTTTTTTGGCAAGGCTACGGCGACGCGTGTCAGTTAAACTTCTTAGGCGTCAGCCTCGCCTGTGAACATCACATCATCAAAGATGACATTTCATCAACTCACTCAATAAATAATTGAGCGCCATGTCTGCCATTTGAACCTGTAGTGACAGCATCTGAGGAAACAGTCACAGTGTAATTTGTTTTCTTATGTCTGCTGCCATCTTTGATTAGAGTTATCACCTGTATTTCAAGAGTCCTACCGGAAAGAACTGCGTTACGCACAGGCGTTTTCATCCAGGTATAGGAGTGAGAGTGCGATGGAAAAGCATTTTCCCCTCGCAGACATCGTCTGATTTTGCTTGTCAACTGTTCTGAGAGTAAATTCAAAAAGCAGGCTATTGGTGATTTCATTTATTAAGGGAGGAAAGGCTCTTACATAAAGTTACATTAACTGTAAGTCACCAACTTTTCAGATCATACATGAGATCTAAAAATCACTTTAACAAACCACTTGAATTGTAGCATTTGAACTGCTCTCTTCCAGGACCTGGAATAAATTTGCTGACTTCTTTACAGAGGAAATTTAAAATAATGTGAGGGTTAATCTGCACATCAAACGTCAAATTCAGTCCAAGTGCAAAGTTCAGTCAAAGCAAATGTCGACTAAATGACTAAATTTCACCAATTCAACCTTAAAAACAAAGAAATTATGCATTAATTAAGCTCCTCCTGCTGCCTTGTTATCATGCCCACAACTTTCCTTCAGAAGGTTCTGCCTGTCGCTGCACCTGAACCCATTCAAACAGTAAACTCGTCCCTCTCATCAGTTATCACACCACTGATAAAAAAGGAACAATCTGGACAATCACTGCTGCAGGGTTACAGGCCGCTCTCCAAGCTTCCCTCCATCAGCAGAATTATTTAAAAAGCTGTTTCACCAGTTAAATGGCTTCCTAATGACGACCAACTGCCTTCAGTCCGGTTCCCATGGTTACCACAGACTGCCCTCATCAACAGCATCCACATAAACACAGATTGTGGAGGAACCACGGCTCTGGTTCTGTTGGACCTCAGGGCAGAAATGACACCATTGACCCTGACATCTTACTGGAACGACTGGAGAGCCGGGTTGGACTCTTACAGAAAGACTGAATCTTACATAAAGAACATAAAGTCTCTGAGTCAACAGCTAACCTCACATTAGCGTGGAGAAAAAACCCATCATGTTCGGTGTACCGCAAGGTTCCATCTTGGGGTCCCTCTCATTTAATATCTACCTGCTCCTGCTAGCTCAGATTACAACATGTGATTGGTTTCCATAACTATGCATTATAATGTCACCAGGTGACCACAGACCCATCCAATCACTGAACAAATACTTACAATAAAACAATGAAATTCCGTAACGTAGCTTTCTCCAGCCGAACAGAAACACTGAGTCCACTTGGATCCAGTTGCCTTTGTGGAGCATCATTAGTTTTAATCTGGATTGTAACTTCACACCACTTCTCTTTGCTTCGCCACTGTAATGTAATGTTTTGTGTTTCGCTTACGTTTTCATCGTGTCATTTCTACAGCACATGAAGTAATAATTCTGTGTGTTTACTCAGGTTCTCTGTCTCTGATATCAACATTTGATGATCTGAGACATTTAGGTGTGACAAAAAACAAAAAAAGGAAAACAGAAGAAATCTGCGAGGGGGGCACATACTTTTTTCACTGCGCTGTAATTAGATCAGAGCTGCTCAGATCAGAGAGGAAACAAATATACTAAAAACCGTAGCGATATCTGAAAGACATCAACACAGGCTGAGCTGATTGTAAATTCTTGCTTTGACCATAGATGGATAGAAATCCAGTAAGCAGAGCGGACAGGGAGTGACAGCGCTGTATTTGTGATCTTTTTCCAGCACATGGGGGCTGCTGGGATGGGGAGCAGCAGAAAGGCGCCGGCCCTAATGCCTTATGGCAAGGCGGACCTCACTGATAGCACAATATTTCATGTGAGGTCAGCGCCAATAAAGAGGCTTTTCAACACCACAGAGATGAACGGGGCCTGACTGACATGATCAAAACACAAACCACACACACGCACACACACACCAGAAACATGCACACATACTAAAATCTCTGGGAAACAACAGGAGCTGTGTTGTTTAATTTTAATGTTAAACAGATGCTTTTAATACAGAAAAGAAAAAAGAAAGTACACCCTCTCTCCATTCTAGCTGGCTGATGATGAAAATTTTATCTTGAGTCTCCAGAAACATGAGTGACAGCGCTGCATCACAAGGACAGCCAGATTGAAAGAGGTGTGTGTGGAAAGTCAAAGCACAGAGATGTCTGCTCCAAGACCGCTGCAGCTGAGCAGAAGCATTTGATCAGTAGATCACAGGTGGATGGGACCAGCTCTGCTATATATTAGTGCTCTGGAGTGGTACTCGTGCCACCCTGGGCGGTTGCCCATGTTGCCCATATCAGTAACCGCCACTTATTATGATGAGACACGAGCAACAACTGAAGCAAATCAGTCACTGAGTTTATAAAATGGGTCACAAGACCCACCATTCACTTTGGTAGTCCACTTCCGGCTATCGGCAAGTGAATTTGCATATTAGCTAAACATTTAGCTTGAGGCTAAAATTTTATTTAATTGAAATTTAATTTCATTTTGGGATCAATAAAGTATTCTAATACTTGAATTTGAATTGACCTTGAATATTTAATTTGAGGCTAAACATTTTTTAGCATGAAGCTAAATTCTTACCTTCATGCTAAATATTTAGTTTGAAACTGTGTCAGTTATAAATTATTGTGACTTTCTTTGGTCTAGCTAAATAACCCAAATCGTTGCTGTTATATTTTTTTGACTGTGCTACTTTTAAAATATCGTCCCATAGTATAAGAAGGCTACTTTTTATAAACAGATGTTTACATTTTCCTCACTGCTCTCCCACAACCTGGATTACCCAACACCAGTTTACAGACCTTTCAGTGGTCTGGGATCTGTTAAAGAATTTTAGCGTGCACACGCTGTAATCTGTGTACCTCACACTGATATTTGACTGGTCAAAATAATCCATTTATTATTTAGAATACATGTCATTTTTACCTACTAACTCCACATAAACAGATGCTGCTAACATTGGACATAAATAAAGATTGAGGAGACATAAGATTACTGTAGTTGGTGATGCCAGCACCAGTAAACAGCTCACTGCAGTAAAGAGTTGTGCTTTGATGCAGGCCAGTATGTATTATCGTTATTATAATAACTGTGTGGCCTAACGATGAGCTGACCAAGAAGCCGAGAAAGGGCTAAACCAGTAAAGAGATGTCCATGCCTCAGCGTTGACCCCCTGCTCTCCAAGGTATCTCCCCTGCGCAGGATTCTTATTCAACTTCAAACTGACAGTGTTTTTAATCTTTTCTTTGCTTCTCTCCTGGAGATTGGGGAAACAAAAATCAATACCCTGTGGCAGGTGATCTAGAAGCCGGTGAATTACAAGGACTCGACCCAACTATCCGCGCTGCTTGGCAGCCCTGAGCAGGGAACCATGGGAGTATCATCAGAGACCAAGGGGAGGTCAAAGGTTCAGGTCAGGAGCGCTGACAAAAAGGTATTTACTGTCTGGACAAGAAAATGAGAAATAAGCTCCACCCAAAACGTTGGGTTTAAATCCATTTTTAGGCTTTTTTTTTTTTCCAAAGAATAGTTTTGGTCTCTGCTGTTCTCCTCCACCACCACCGTTCTCTGCTGCCCTCCCCGCCCCCCTCTTTGGATGATATACTGAGCCAGAGTCCGTGATAATGCCCACACTACAAATCTGAGTGTGGAACATATCGACACATGGGTCTGTCATTATCGGTTAATCATGCTGCTGACGTATGTTTCAATCCAGGATTCTTGGCAGTTCTCCAAGCCGGTGAAATGACCTCAGATAAATCCACAGCACTGCAGAGCACTTCCATCTGAGGCTCATGATCCAGGCAGAGATGACCAGAGATACTGGAGGCTCAGGCACAAACTGGAGTGTGACACTTATTTCCACACTTTACCCCATCGCTTCAGCACAGTGCGAGGAAACCGGGTTGCTACCGGAGATGCTGATTAAAGGGACAGTATTATGTGTTTTCCAGCCATATGCTGCAATTATGTAGCACAATCAAGAGACTGTGTTATCTTCAAATGTTATAAAAATATTTTACATGTAAAATATGGCTTAAGAGAATTTTGACTACATGATTTACAGTCTTAAAATTGGGCCTCTGCCTCCTGCCTCCTGCTCTTTCTGAAGCTCCGCCTTCAGGAAGTCATCACAACATGGCTCCTCTGTTAACATTTTAACCAGTGTTTTACTGAGAAGTAGTTCCTATAATGAGCTCAGCAGATGAGCAGTTTAACCAGGTGTTTGCCAATTGCTGCTGGCTAGTCTGAAGGAGTCAGGTCCACCTGGGTGATTTTCACAGCTGAATGGTTCCATTGCTGCTGTGTTTCCTCTCTGGCTTTGTGTTAACACTCATATCCATGGTTTGGACTAGCAAGCTGGTGGATTTGTAGCTTTTACAGAGCTGGCCACACCTTGTTGACGATCAGATTCTGGTGCTATAACACAAAAGCCTCTTTTGTCCTTCAAACTCCACAAAACACAAACAGTTCAACAGTTTGGAAACTTCTCTGCAGCAACAAAAACCGCTAGACTAATTCCTGCCTGGGATCCCAACCTTATGCACTTTGATCAATACATGTGCAGCTACTTGCCAATACTGGACTCTCTGAGTAATTAGCCAATGTGCTTGGCGGACCTATCGGGGGTAATGGAGTCACGCAGGCCAAGCTGCTGCCAGGAAGAAAATCGGCCTTGTCCAAATGAAGACGCTTTCTCTCCAAAAAAGCTCTGAATGCATGCACAAATAAATTAAAACGCCATACATTGCCTCAGCCTCAAAACAACACAAATCATCTCGGTGCCCACAAATGTTGACAGAAGTAGTGAGCCCATTCATTTGCTCAAAGATGAATCCCATCCAAGAATTAGTGCTATAAATATCTGTGGCCGCCTGATTGCTCCGGGAGGATCAAACGGCGACAAACAATGTTCTTTCAAAACAGTTTGTTCCGAGAGGATTCTGACAGAAATAAGTGACAGCTCTTGATGAACAGGAACATCCAAAGATCAGACAAGTTTTTATTGGATCAGAAATTAATTCTAAAAATGATACATCACTCAATGGGTGTATTAAAAGAGTGCGGCTGCCGCTGGAGGAAATTTTTGATTTCCCTGACAACAGAGTCTAATTAGACCAAACGCGTCTCTGTTTGTCTGACTGAAATAACTCAATTATAGAAACTCCAAACATCTGGCTGCGCACTTGCGGGATTGATTAAACTTTTTTTTTTTCTCCTGAATTGATTAAATGAGACAATCATTCTTTTAGAGCCAGATCCCAGTTTTTAGAAGTGAGTTGAAACAAACATTGAACGTGATCCACAATAATAACTCCTGTATTTACACTGCCCCACCTGCGCTAAACCGAGATGATTCATTTATGAAACTTTTGTGTTTTTACTTCCAGTTGTGATAAATAACAAAAGTTTACATTTCCCCTGCAAAATTATTCCCACCCATCGTAGTTGGAAGTAGGAAAGGAGGTTTTGACCTCCGTAATTAAGGCTTGGAAACACCCTGAAAGAGATAAAAAATAGTATGTATTTTATGGTTTATAGGGGGTATAAAACATTTTTATGTTCCATGATTTATGTGTTTACATTAGATATATTCAACATAAGTGTGGAGGAACTACATCCACCAACCCTGCCGACCCCCACCCTCAGCTGACTGTAACTGCCATCACATTAACCTCCCACCGCTGTAAGGAAAATGTGTTGAAAAATGAAGCCTGTCATTATGTTAGTTCAGTTTTCTCGTTAGGGTAAATACTAACCTTTAAAACACTTTTACAATCACAGTTTAGTTAAATAACATTAGCAAGCTGTAGCTGAAGTCAGTATACAATTTGTTACTCCTGATTGAGCAGCTGTAGTGTTTCTTTGACTGATCTGCCAAGCTCTGCGTCAAACGCTAACTTCAGTGTCATATTTTCTACCTAAAAGAGCTGTGAGTTCATTGTAGGAAGGAATTCTAGACTTTTTCAGCTTCAAAGTGTATCCCCCTTTTGGTCTGATACCCCACAATAAAAGCTAGTGCAGCCAGTTACCTTCAGAAAACGCCTCTTCAGTAAATCAAACCCATGTGGGTCTGGCTTAATCCAGTATGAATCCAGGTGCAGTGTGAAGGCATCGGTCATTTGTTAGAGAATAGTAGTGAACTGCATTATGAAGATCAAGATGTAGAAAATTTTGAATTCAGTTAGATTATTAAACAATATCAAAACCTTCTCATAAAGTTCTGTTCAATCCATCCTCTGGAAATGGACAGATTAATGGCAAAACTGCAGACTAAAGACATGCACAAAGGTTTTGTTCTGAAATGTGCTGTTGGTTTCAAAAATACAGAACCATTTTCAGAAACATTTTCATAGATCAAAACATATTCATTCATTTGAATGGCCCAGTCAAAGTTCTGACCTAAACAAAATTGAGAATTTGCCTCAAGACCCAAACATTGGTATTCACTATCTGTCAAGGTGAGGTGGAGATGTTTTGTAAAGAAAATTAGCAGAAATTTCAGTCTCTAAATAACTGAAATACAGACAAAAATGGTATTTTTTCTGATTTTCATATAATCCTTCTACTGCCCAATCTGTCAGCTTGCTGGTCTATTACATAAAATCCCAACAGAACACATTGCTGTTTGTCTGTGTAGGATGTGTAAACCCTGAGTGCTGATGACAGTTTTGGACCCTGCAGTGTTAAAAGGCTGCAGCCTCGGGGTTTGTTACCTCATCCTGTTCCTGCTCTGCCACGCCGCCTATTACCCGCAAAATAACAGAGCAGAGCAGGACAGAGCACAACCCACTGTAGCCTTTAATTTCAGCTGGAGCAAGAAGAAGAAAAAAACTAATTGAAACTTTCTCTCAGTGATTGGCCACTTGATTTGACATGGACTTTTCCATTGTCACAAAATCAATAGCAGCCGGACAGGCAGGGCCTAACTGGAAAAGGCTTTTGGCTTTTCAAGCCGAGTGAAGGCGGGTAAGAGCGTCAGGGTTAAGTGATGTGTTTCTGACGCTGAGTGGGTCTGGGACACCCCGTTTGCTCTGCAGCCCTGCAGAACTTGTGGCCATAATAGCAGGGAACTCAACATGGGGGGCAGGGGCTAACTCTGTGATGTGTGTGTGTGCTTCTCTAGTGTGCGTTTGTGTGATGGGAACAGATCCTGCAGGGTAAAAGACTATTCGTAGAACCAGGCAACACAGCGACTTCGCTTTTCTCCCCAAACCAGGATTAAATAGTCAAATACCAACATAAATTTAAATATAATTATTACAGGATTGTAACAGGAAGGGGAGGAGGGCAAGAAGATGAAAACCAACCCACGTGATTTTCTTCACATAACTGCAACAATAAGCATCTTATGGCACGTTGTCCCGACCATGCAGGGCCCCATAAGGGGACCAAAGAGTTACAGTTAGGATTAACCATGCACTTAATGTGGCAGACCCCATATTTAAGATAAAGGGCAAGAATTAGAGGTAAGGTGGAAGTTTCCTTTAGGTTTTAGTAAACTGGTACTGGTTACGGGTTAAGTAGGGTTAGCTATAAATGTTTCAAATATGAATGGAAATCAGTACAAAGTCCTAATATTGGCATAATTACAAACCTTAGTGTGTGTGTACCGTGTGTGTGGGTGTGTGTGTGTGTGTGTTTGGTTGTCTTTCCTTTTCTCTGTGTTAATGTGAAGTATATCTAATGAATAAATATAGATACAGATGAAATGTCACTGCTGTCAGAAGAAAATCTCCAAAGTGTCACCCTGGCAGGTTGTGTGTTTGTGAAGCTGAGTTATAATCCCTCAGATTGATGCTCCATTTAAGTTCATATAAAATATATGGATATTCTGTTTACTAATAAAGTTAATCAGTAAATGTAATGACACAAAGGGTTTAATGAACCTGAAGGTGCATCACATCCCAGATTGTAAGGACACTGGGTGGGGACCCGGAAATTCAACCACACACAGGAGTTGCAAAGGAAAAAAAGTTTAATTAAATTTCAGATACTGGTGCGGCTCCGGATGTGGTCATCCAACACAGCACTGAGAAGAGAGGGGAGAAGGCTGGTGATGCACTGATAGAGGGGTAACTTAGAAATGTTCAGCTTAACTTGACCTGTAGTGCAATGGACGGGTGGAGCAGAGAACCCAGGAAGAGACTAAGACGATAATCCGGCAGAGGTCATACACAGGAGAGCAGAGAGAGCAAACTTAGCTTGAGGGTAGTGATGTTACTTGATGTGCCGAGGCTTTGAGGCGTGTGTCGAGTAATGGAGGGGGCGTTTCCGTAAAGCGCGTATCGAAGCTTGCTTCATTTAGGGGAGGAGCCGAAAACGATGACGTCCGAAGCCTCGCTGCCCGGCTGTACCACGTGACTGCGTCTGGAAGTGGCTCAGAGTTTGGCGCGGGGTTTGACAGCTTTAGAAACCCCACAGGCTCCATTCAAAATGTGGGTTGTTGTAGGCGAGTTGCAGTCAGTTGAGAGAGTGGATAGAGTTTTGATAGTTTGGATAGCAGAGTTTGGATAGTGGTTATTTAGTTTGAGACAGTTAGTTTGGTGTTTGGAGAGTTTAGGAGAGAGATAGATAGATAGGAGATTTAGGAGCGCGAGGACAGGATAGGAGTAGGATGGAGCCGGTGAGAAAGAGGAGGATTTCCCCTATGTGGGAACATTTCGATTTGATAAGCCCTAACAAGGTAAGGTGAACTGAACATTTGCAGATGCATTAGGTTTGCTTATGAGGAACTGTATTTTTCACTGTTTCTTATTTTCTGTAAAGGTGAGGTGTTTATTGTGCTCCAAGGAGTTGGGGTACAATAATAACACCTCATCCATGTAGTGTCAAAAAAGAGAAATCATTTGAAACCAAAAACTGTGGAGAAATTGTTGTTTCTTAATAAAAATGCATGAAATCATCCAAGTTACACAAGCATTAGCCTATTCACTGCCCCCTCCCTAGTTCCACAAGCACTTTCACTGTCCTCTGCCTGATTAAGCCCAGGCCATTTTTCTAGAGTCACAGAAAAACATTATTACACAACATGCCATATCACATGACACTACTATTTTGGGAATAATTACACACAGAGAATACATTCAAACAATATTTTATTATACACATATGTGTATACATAATTTATGTAGACAAATGATTTCGTCCTACACCTTTTGTGAAGTCATTCCCAAGAGCCATAATAGACAAAAATTCAATGCATCACACGTGTTAAGATACAGCTGGCTGTGATTATACACCTGGCCAGTAGGTGGTTTCGTGTGCACATGAAGCTTCAAGAAATGAACCCTTTCTCGAACCAGTTGGCTCAAGTGGTTCAATGCCTCATGAGGCTTCATCTCACCATCACTACTTGAGGGGCAGGCAATAGTCGATGGTCGTGAGGCAAAGCTTGGGTCAGGGTCCAGAAATCCAGAACAGTTGGGATCCGTGAAGGGCTTGGCAGGGGGGGTCAATCCGTGGACAGAAAAGGGTCGAAGAAACACTGAAGGCTTTTAAGGAAACGCTGGATCTCTACTGGCTCGTGGCTGTCGATAATCTGGCAAGGAGGCAGAGGCTGAGAGGAGTTTAAGTAGGGCAGGGACCAGGTGGAACAGGTAAGCAATCAGCAGGCGTGGCAGGTGAACTGAATGAGTGTTAACGCACAGCATGGGCAGGACAGAACATGGATCATGACACCAGATGCTAATATTCCATCACATCTCAGTTATTATGTCAAATATGACATAAATGTGTCTCAGTTTAGATCAGAACTTTGGTTTAAAAGAACCTGTGGTTCCTTAAGCCACATGAGAACCGCCACGCTGCTGTCATTAGCTGAAGAAAGTTCATTTGACCTCAACAGTCACTAAAGTTCTTCAAATGAAAACATTCTTAACTAGTTTTAATTAATGTAAACTTAACATGCCTGTTTTTATTAGAAGCTCTTGTAAAGTCTGCCATTATTTGGACAAACTCTAACCAAATATTATTGTGCAGTTATAAAAAAATTTTGTATGTATTTTTGTAATTCTATGTGGTGGTTTATATATTTGCTGGAGTTACTTTATGGTTTGAAGAGTTCTTTCTCTTCAGTAAAAATAAATTGTATTTTGCATATACTCAGCATATCTTCATCTGATATAAATATTTATTTGATGATCTAAGTCATGTAAGTGTAACAAAAACAGAAAAATCCATAAGGGGACATAAGTTTTTATTATTATTATTATTATTATTATTATTATTATTATTTTCACTTTGGCTCAAGTTAAATAAGGAAACACATTCCACATAGAGCACATCATTCCAGTTCTAAAGTCCCACTGGCTCCCTGTAGCTCAGAGAATAGACTTTAAAATCTTGTTGTTATAGCAACCTTCCAGACCTCTCCGGTCTTCTGGTTCTGGTTCTGCTCTGCATCCAGAACCAGAAACAAACATGGAGAAGCAGCATTCAGCTCCACAAATCTGGAACAAACTTCTAGAAAACTGCAGAACAGCCGAAACACGGAGTTCCTTTAAGACTAAACGCCCAGATGTTGAGATCTGCTTTTGATTAGTAGAAAGAGAATCACTGATCAACTTTGATTTTGATGATGGGATATGACAAAATGTAACATTTATTGCTTTTTGTTGTTGTTTTTTTTACAACTGGTCACCAGTAGGACACTTTCATGATTCACAGCACATTGAACTGCCTTGTTACTGACATGTTCTTTACAAATGAATAAAACTTTAACTTTATACAAATTTCTCTAGAGTTCACCAAAAAAAAGTAGCGAAAAAGGTTAAAACAGGTGCATGAATTCCCTAGGAGCTGGAGTAAATGCTCTTAGGCAAATGGGGAAGGCCACAGCCATTTGGATAAGTAGGGAGCAATTACATGTGTGGATGATTTAGGGAGATGCTGTCAGTGCGCTGAGGAGCCAGGACCTCTGCAGATGAAATGAAAATGGCCTGTATAATGGTCGAAGTGACAACGCAGCCACTTTGGATGGGCCGACTATTACGGCACGTCAGCACCGGCAAGAAAAAGAGCAAAACTATGAGGACGGCAATTAGAGAACATGAAAGAAAAAGGATGAGTGTGGCCTCGGCGCGGAGGAGACCGGCGCGGCGGGGATCGTGGAGCAGGAGTTAATGCGCTGATTTATAGAATTTGTCATCGCAGACATGTATGTTATAAATTTCCCGGCTGCAGTAATAGCCATAATGAGGTCGCCGACTATACGGTGTCATATCAGCACTTTGGGGTTCAGAAGCATTGTTGAGAGAGGCTATCTGACCTGCAATCTGAGTCATTAGAGGCCAGGCTTCAAGCCACCAAACATTACCTTAATGCAAATGTCACTTTGACTTTGACTAAGCCTCAATTCTGCTGTACGGGAATCGTCTCCGAGTCGCTCGAATTAGAGGCAGAGCATCAAAGGCATCACTTATGGCTGGTCATCACTCAAAATCTGCAGCCCTGATATAAACACTTATGATCATCATTATCCATGCAGCCATCACCATCATCATCATAATCATTATGTAAATATGCTCTCAATGTTCTGCAGTTTGGATCCTGGAAAGCACAGCAGGCCTGCTTTTCTTTTTTTTCCGCCTTTTTCTTACATCGGCATGTGCATATTTCGGTGTTTTCCTGAGAACACACCACAGCAATTAACACAGGATTAATTGGCGTCTTTATCTCGTTAGGGCCAGTCTGATCAGAGTATGATGAGCTTTCGACACATTCCCATTTGTTTAAGCGGATTGTGGTAATTGCTGTCATTATTATGGGCTCTTTAGAGTCGTCCGTGGGCCTCCTCTTCCCCCTGCCTGGACTCCATAAAGCCCAGCCATGTGTCGCGGCTCAGTTTAGCTCAACCCTTGGAACGAGCCCAAAGGCGAGCGGTTAACAGCCGAGCGGCAATTAGCTCACTCACATCCACCAATTAACGCGTCGCAACGCTTCTACGAAGCCTTTGTGTTTGCTCCTAATTACCGTCCTGCCCTCCCAAATAAAACCTTTACAGGACCCATGAGGACCGGAGGATTGTCTGCTTAACCAACGCCGGCTTTGCCACGTTACATTTTTACAAAGCTCTAGAGCAGGGTACTTCAACTCCAGTCCGGCAGGGTCGGGGTCCTGCAACATTTAGATGTGTCTCTGCTTCAACACACCCGAGTCAAAAATGAAGGTCATTTGCAGGACTCTTAACTGAACACTCGGAAGGTCAGTCAGCTGATTGGTTGATTGTGTCGGATGAGGAACACAGATAAAAGATGCAGGACGGTTTCTCGTGGACTAGAGCTGAAGACTGCCTGCTCTAGGGCTTTATTTGGAGCAATGATTTTACCATGGTACCATGGGCCTACACTCCATTAGCCAAAAAAGAGAGAAAAAACTGAAATTAAGCAAATCAATTTGCTTAATGGAAACACCACAAGTTTGAAAAAAAAAAAACTCATCTGTCTCATTAAGTTTTGTGACTAGGATGATGTTACTACTGTTGAAAACAGTGAAGAAGACAACAGGAAGTATTAGGAGGATGGTATTTGCTTTTGTTTTTGTTTTGTTTTTTCAGACAGTGTGCAGTGGCTCCACTAGAGCTCTCACTGCATCACAGTTCATAAAACGTTGTGAGTTATTCCAACATGTTGAATCCACATCACCAAAATGCTGCTTCCATAACTGCTCCCAAGTATTCAGGGCTTGTTGGTGCACTGATTGGATAAGATGTCGACATCTGATTGTCTGACAGACGATGAGAGCTAGCACCATGGATGATTAATGAATATATCTCATGAAACAGTTTACATCCATCATTGCCATGGCTTTTAACGACATATTGCTTGAACAAGCTTACTCACATGTGATTTTAATTTAATTTCTTATTTAATGGAAACACCACAATAGCAAAATTCTGTTTTGTTGACATTAGCAAAATACTGAGGAAGATTTGCACACCTTTGTAATAAAAACGCAGCTACTCAGGAAGCCATTCAGCCATTTGATTGAGGAGTGTAGGAGCAGGAACACATGTAAAAGATGCAGGACAGTTAATGGAGTTGAAGACCCCAGCTCTGGATCTTTATTTGGAGCAATACCGTTACCATGGTTCCAATGGACACACCACGACAAATTATTGCTGCTTCCTTACAGAAAATGTCAGGAAATCATCGCCGCTCCACAGTGTTCGCATGTTTTACATGCTCTCAAAATGTAGGTTTTAAAGCATCACCTCCACAATAAATCCACAGCAGACGTAGAACATCCAGCATCAAAAGACAATATTTCTGTGAGACAAGCTATAACTCCAACATGACCTCTGATCTACAAGCCACCAGAGAGGGCTAACAGACGGATATTGAGATATAGTGCACAATAGAAAAAGGGAGCCATTGATCCAGCAGAGTGCAAACTTTGCTCTTGCTGCTAACTTCACTAAAGGGAGCAATTAAATTTTATATGCTCGTAACAGTTTCAACCCTCTCTAAATGTTAACAACCTTGCACTCCAACTATATAGCCTGTCCTCTTTGTTGATCCACTGCAGTGATGAGCCCCTCATCCATGGATTTGCAGTATAATTAAAATCAGCATGGGTACGGCGCATTGTGTTGGGGTTGTTTCACCCTGACACGCAGTGTCTGTGTAAATTCATATGGGCCAACAAATTGGTATCACAAGTCAATCCGCTCCTTTGGGTGCTCTAAAAACACATGGGAGAAAATCAATCCTTGACACCAAGCAGTTTCACAAGTGGGACAGCCAGAGGCCTCGGATGTACCTTCTGCTATTGTAACTGCATTCTGGAAAGGAACACAGTCTGTTTAGCCACAAAGAAACAGGAGTTTTGTTGTTTATAAGTGTTGGATGCTGCTGGGTTTTTTTTTAAGATTCCTTAGTTTTCTTGAAGAAAATCCTGACAAATGTAACATTAGCTCTTTGCAGCAGACAAGAGCGCCGTATAGGGAGGACAAGTTATGACAATTCCAAGTAATTATACTGTGTTTTCTAAAAACAATGTACTGCTAAATTGTTTTTAGCAGTAAAAAAAATAAATGTTACCCTTCCAAAACCGAAAAGCACACATTTGCCCTGAACACCCCCGTGGATGAAATTGTTCGTTCCTGCTCGGAGTGCTTGATGGTGAAGGTGTTCAGCAGCAGTCAGCAGAAGAGAAGAACGACTGTGGCAGTTATTATGCTGATAAGAAAAATAATAAAGTTAGGTTTTCAAAAAATAGAGAGACAGAGAGAGAAAAAGGTAAAAGTGTCAATTTGTAACCCAGTTTTTCTCTTCTTTTCACTAACATTTACTGAATTAAGGAAAGAAATCACCATCATGTATTGAACTTGTCCCTGTACTTTTTACCACACCTAACAACAGATGAGTCAGCAACAGCAGCTCTAACTCACGTCCCTCCTGACCCGTCCTCTCCTAAGTGAAATTAAAGCTGCAGTATGTAACTTTTATAAAAAAAATTTTTAACATATTTGTTAAAACTGTCATTATGTTGTGACAGTACGGCATGAGAGCTAATCTGTGAAAAATCTATTTCCTCTGCTTTCTCCCAGTTCTCTCTAGAAACAACTAATCAGAGACAGGAGAGTTTTAGTGCTGTCAATCACAATCTCATGTGGCTGCTCATCCCTATGTTGTAGCTAGCGCAGCCTGTTGTGAATGCTCAGTCTAGTTAGCATAGCTACCAATGACAGCAGATAAAAAAAATTTCTGTAATGATAAGTTGTTTCTCTACCATTTGCACTATTAGCAGTGAATCAATGAGGTTGATTGACAGCACTAAGACCCTCCTCCTGGTTCTGATTGGTTGTTTTTGGTCGGAACGTTGCATTACTTTAGAAAGTAACAGTAATTTAGGGAGGAGGTGGAGGAGATTGATTGTTTTCACAGATTGTCTGTCTCATATCAAACTGTCACGACATGTTGACAGCTTTAACAAATATGGAGAAAACATACTTCTTTATTAAAGTTATATACTGCAGCTTTAATAAAATGCTAGCATTTTTTTGAAAACTCTGGATTGCTTCATGTATATTTTGCATGTTGCTTTTGACTGTTGCTCCTGGGGAGAGACATTTCAGTAATCTAAAACTAATAGAAAAAATTGAAGCAACCTACTTGCATATTGGATGCAGACGGTTGGATGTTAAATTGATTAGCAGTAAATATTGTCCTAGTATCAGTATTGAACCAAAAAAAGCAAGTTGCGAGCCTTTAAAATTGTGACGCTTTTTATGGGACAAATAGACTCAAGAAATTGTAACAGCAGCTGTGTGTGGGGGGGGGAGCAATTTCATTTTTTGTCACGGGGCCCAAGATTCCTGGCAGCGCCTCTGGCTGCATAATAAGTAGATATTTTCTACTTGTGTATCCAAACTTCACTTATTGCACTCATTGAGTGCAATAAGTGTATGTGTGCAAATTTGTCACCTGCAGGTGCAAAGTTGTTAAAATGGTAGGAACTTTGCAACAAAGTGTAAAACCACCCAATAAAGAAGACATGGCCTCCACAGGCCCTCCAATGAGGGCCTGGGCAGACATGAGCTCACCATAGCAACCAGAAAGATGAACAAAGAGAGGAAGTTGACAAAGCAGCCCTGCTTGGTGAGGGAGGCCAAGAGGAAGGTTTCTCCAGCAGAACCCAGTCTGCTCCACCGTCCTTCACCAGCCAGGAGCCCACCATGCTGCACTATGACCAACACCACCACATAAACACCTCACTAGTTGTGATTTCAGTGCTTATTTGCAAATAGTGTTACTGAGACACTGGTATTTTTTTGTCCCTGTTGGACCTTGGGCATCTTTAACTGGCCTATGCCTACATTACACTTACCAACACATAGGAAAAGGTTTTGGGGGCTTAGAGCTTTGGGGGACTTTTGAGAGTTTAAAGTCAATTTAATTGACTATAAAGTTGGCAAATTTTATAGTCAATTTGTACTATAAAATACTAATTGAAAGACAGAAACATTGCAATAAAATGCTTAGATAATAAAGAAGTAACTTAACTAGGAATTCCATAGCCAGTTATTTCAACGTAGAAACCCTCTAAATAGCAAGTTGCCAAATGTTGCTCTCTGCACAAGGTTTCTTTCCACATGTAGCCAGTGTTTGTCATGATACAGCCACTAACATTTAGAATTTTTTTCTCTTAAGGAACAAGGTATAAAAAATTATATATATAAAAAGACACACCAAGCTTTGAGGCAAGAAGAAACAAATAGTTCTTGGGTGTGTCGCAAAAGAGAGATATTGAAATTAGACAACCAGGAGCTCCATCAGAATCCTGACAGCCTATCTGTGTGTGACAGCAGCCGTCACTTTTACCCACTCACCTATGCCTCTAAGCACAAACAAAGGCTTTGATTCCCAAAAAAAAAAAAAAAAAAATCCCTAAAACTAACCTCCCCGGCATCACCACCATGTGTAGAAAGATGACAATGACAACACACTCTTCCCTGCCGCCCCTCATCTCCCTTAACACAATCTGAGAAGGCACATAGCCATCTGTACCTCCAGGGAAGCTGCTTCTTCTTCAAAGAGCAACATGATCAGCATTATGGCATCTGAAAGACTCCCTCCATGACTGGAGAGAGTAAATCAGTCACACAGTGTAAGACTCATGCAGTCAGAAAAAAAAGGCATGCTGACACCCACAGCAAGACTGGAGGCCCAGAAGAAATTTCAAGGCACTCAGTCCTGTTACTGTCACCTATTCAGACTATTCTTGTTTGCCTGTTCCGACACATCACTGTAAAAAAAACAAAAAAAAACATGTTTAGTTAAGATTCAGCACAGCAAACAAAATATCCAGAGCAGAGCAGCCTACACTGCTCAATCTGAATCCCGTTTTACAGCGTCTTAATTTGGAGATTTATGTTGCCATTTTTTGGTTTTGGACCAAAGCCAGACGGAAGAAAAGAAAAAGTACAATCAAAGTGAAAACTTTATTATGACACAACTGCCTAAAGTTTTGTGAGAAGCAGATGAAGGGCTGATCGGTACAGGATTGTACCTTTTGCAGATGACGCATCGTTTTACATCGTGGCCCTCGACGAACTTAGCGCCAAGCTTCCGGGATGATGCGCTCAATTACAGCCAAGGCACAGTGAGGCAGTGACAGCAAACGTCTCTGATGCAGCAGAAATATTCATGTCAGCGGTGCCCTACAGAATCCAGCAGACCCGCCTGCCTTTGAGAAGAGACAGATGAATAATCCGAAAGGGGGAAGGGGGATCCAATGGAAGAGGAGCTTCGGTAAAAAAAAAAAGAGGGAAAAAAAAAAGCAAGGCAGCCTTTGCTCTTGTGGGTCTTTGAAGTCCTTCCTCCAGCAGACATTGGTATACACATACACAAAGGCACACAGGCTGTCTCTCTCTTCCTCTATTTTCTCTCTGCCTTCTTCCTCTTTCATCTCTTCCACATCCCTTTATCTTTACCCTTGGTTAGCTCCAGGGATCCCCGTGTCCCCCAGTACTTACCACTCGCGCTCTGTCCAGGCTTTGATATCTGTTCGCGGGGAGATCAACGGCAAACTTTGGATCCATTTCTCCAGCTACCACAGCTTTAATAACGGCAACAAAGCCACGGCTTTTTAGCAGCACTGACTCACATCTATTTGTTATTCATAGCCACTATCATTTCCCCAAAGCGCTGAAACATATGAAAAAAGGGAGCATACACTGTGTGGGTTTTCTCAAAGTAGTAAGTACCTCTCTGAAAAGAAGTTCTGTAAAGAAAAAGTTCACTATGAAGTGTGCGTGCTGAGCTCCTAGAGTCAACTCATGCCAGAGTGAAGCTGTGAATTGGACTACATGATATCAGACGTCACCGAGATTAAAACAAATCCCGCAAAATGAGTCGAAATCCAAGGTTTCATCATAGCTGTGTTTGCCGGGCCGCTCCGTGTGTGATTGTGTTTGTTTACCATGTAGCCCAGTGCAGCCTGGTTCTGTCTCAGTAAAGGTTCTGCAACGCTCCGGGCTAACCATCACACCACGCATGAATCACGGAAATGTCAAGTACAAAGTCTAGCTCAGAACACAGCGAAGAGTTTCTGCACCGAGACGCACCAAGTACAACACAACCCGGCCGAGTCCAGGAACACCGCATGCATTACAGACGGAATTCTGTTTCTAGTTTTATTGAATGCTTTTTGACACGCTACAACTACAAACCACCATGTCTCTTAAAGAGATTTTATTTTATTTTATTTTTTTGTGAATAGAACATTTTGGGAGAGCACAACTGCAAAATTACCAAGGTGGTTGTGAACCTAAACGGATGGGGTGGGTAAGGAGAGCATCTACAGACCAGCAGCCAAGATGTTGTTCTAACACACGGTGGGGGCAGCATCATGCTGTGGGAATTACTTTCTTCAGCTGGGACAGGAAAACTGATCAGTCTATGGAAATAAGGACAGCACTAAATGCAGGGCAGTGATGGAGGAAAACTTGCTGCAGTCGACAAAAAAACACGAAATTTGCATGAAGGTCATTTGTCAAAAGGGCTCAGTCAAAGCCCAGATCTGTGCAAAACTCTTAAACCAAACTGAGTGAGCTTGATCTGAGTGGGAAGAGGAAAAGGCAACGTTCCCAGTCTGTATGAGCAAAGCTGGTAGAGGAACAATTTCCAGCTGTAACTGAAACAAAATGTGGTTTTACAAAGTATCAGCCTCTTTTACAAAACATATCCATCATAAACCCGAAAACATGAGCAGCTTCTAAACTACTACTGGCCATTCATAAATCACAAGTTTAGCCTGCGATATCTCACACAGCTGTAAGTTTTTAAAAACACAATGCTGGAGGAGCGATCGCTGTCTGCAGAAAATCTCCTTAAATTCTTTTCAAAACAATAACAGTGGATGAACCCAGAGCAGCAACACCGTTAAGTTAGATAATGACAACTTTACAGATTTTGTTGTTTAAAAGTTTTTGAATAAAAATCATTTGCCGCTTTCCATCCTCTTCGATACGATGCACTACTTTGTGATAATGCGTCACATTAAATCCCCAGAAAAATACACTTAGCCTGTGGTTTCAACAAACACAGATGTGAACTGGTTAGTTTCTCTTCCCGGGAGAGAAACTTCTATGCAGTGCTAAGTATTTCAAAAATACTTGGAAAAAAAACGTGAATGTCTGAAAATACTACATAAGTCATTTGTTTAGAACATGTTGCCAGAGCTCATCGGCTTTCACATTAGCTGCGTTTCCATTGACAATGTAATATTGCAATTTCATATTTCGAAAATAATTTTGATTAATGGAAACATGCTCATTTTGAAAAAAAAAACAAAACTATTTTTTATAAAAGGTTTTGGTGTAAAGATGAAATGTTTTTTTTTGTTTTTCTCGACGTTTCAAAATTGGTTTATTTTGCAAAACTGCAAAAGGAAACACTCTTTCCCATCATGGTTGTTGATTCTATGTTGCATTGTGTTCCTGTGTTTGATATGATGTAAAGCACTTTGAAATGCCTTGCTGCTGAAATGTGCTATACAAATAAAATTTGATTGATTGATTGATTGATCATGAGTCACTTGACCAACAACAGGATGAAGACGAGGAAGACAGGAAGTAGTTGGAGGATAATGTTTTTTAATGACTTATCGCATAAACAAACTAATTCACCTGTGACTTTAATTGCGTTTCTTATTTAAAGGAAATGCTGCAATTGCGAAATCGTGTTTTTTCGACATTGGTGGAATATCGTCAAAGTTCTCAACACATTTACAATTGAAATGCAGATAGTGTCTTACATGTAGAGGCTTACCATTACCTGTTCACAATACATAGCTGAAATTCACATGAACTATTATTATAATACCATGCTTAAAGGTTCCTTCGGTTCCTGCACCAGTTTGTTGCGACTAAGAGGGAAACATTTTATCACCATGAATAAAACCTTATTTACTGTCAGTTTTATGACTTACTGTGAGGTCATGTTGGTACTGATGTGTGTTAGGGCATATTTTGACTTCCCTTGTCAGTTTCAACCACGACATGAAAGGAGGTGAGACGATAACGCAGGGAACTGTTTCCCCTTCCTTTGACTACGAACACACAGACAAACCTGTGCTCCATCTCACCTTCAGAAAATGGGCCAGATGATTAGGTCTGCTATTTTTACACTTCTGTCTGCATTAAAATCTCCTCCTGCGCCAGCCATTGTTGCCTCTTCTTCTTTAGACTTAATTGTTTTAATTTATTAATAAAGAGGCTTTCACCTTCAGTGAAAGGTACATAACTAGCAGACTGAGATGAAGGCCGTGAGAGTCAAACGTTTCGCTTTTACTGTGACAACAAATTTATGAACCATCAAATTTTGATCCACGACAGATTGCCAGCAACTGCAGCAGGTACACTTTGCCATATATGAATGCTCTTCCAACAGATGGATCAAATATGTGCAGCGCACAGCAAATCTGGAACTCTTAATAATTCAGCAACTTCTTGTGTGACATTGACTGCAGTTTAGCTCACTCTGAGAGTGGGCACAGATGGAAAGGCAGACAGCAAACACTACACTAACAGGAGAAGTCCCCAAAGAGAGCAGAGAAGAAGTGAAATAGGTAAGGACAGACAGACTGCAGCGGGAGCCCCCAGAGACCCGGAGCGACTGCTCCTCAGCTGCGCCTGTTCGCCTGATAACAGCTTGAGCTGCTGGGCCACATGCTGCCAGAGACACTTCCTCCTGTTCCCTTGCACGCCGCGTTCATTTGTGCTGAAATTAAGAGTGCAGCCAAAACCTACCAGGTTCAGAATGTTCAATCAAACAAAACAACAGACGGCCACACCGCCTGGCTTCAAAAAGCAAACAAGCAAAAAAAATATACAAAAACTTCACGTGGAGTTTTAAAAGCTAATGTAGGACATGCTGATGGATGGAACATTTGAGAAATCCATACAAACAAGCCGGAGGAAATAGACCGCTTTCTCAGATGTGCCGTCAATAAAAAAGACGAGGTGGCGGCGATGAGCCAAAATGTCCGACTTCCTGTTGGGTTTGGACCATGGCTCCAAGAGACTGTCCTGACAATATACACATGTGTACCAAGTTTCATAATTCTGGGATTTCCCCCTGATAAAGGGGAGTTTTTCCTCTCCACTGTCACAATATGCATGCCCTGTCTGGAGGATTGCTGTAAAGTCAACAACAACTAAAGAGATTTTCTGCTGTCGCTACATGCTGGTCCGGGAGGAGAGAATGCTGCAAGGCAATGATTCAATCTGCTAGGTTTCCTTAGATAGAAAACCTTTTAATCAATTTGAATAACAAACTGAACTTGATGCACTGTTCAATCAACTGGAATGTATATAACAGGAGGACTGAATTGTGTTTTTCTGCATTGTATCTTGAGATGATGTGTGTTGAATTGGTGAAACGGAATTGAAGTTGTGTAAACTTTTTGAGAGCTTTTTTATGTAAAAAATTTAATATTTTTCTACGGTGTATGAGTTAAGCCTATTTAATTATTGGAACAAGTGCTACACTTGTAGCATAACATTTCATTTTTGTTATTGTCCTTTAAAAAGGAGAGATTCGTGGCCTCTATTTGGAACCTCTGTCATGCAGATGCAGTTTCTCCTGAATGCTGAACACTCTCCAAAATCATGGATATAATCTGTTATTTACATCATGTTGCTGAAAAACGACAGCAATATGTTGAATTTTCGCATAAAACACACACAGCTTATGCACAGCACACTTTGTATGCACAGCTGATGTCCAATAAATGGGCATTAAATTCAGTTTGACTGATAGTCTGACTTCCTGTCTCTGCATTTACTATTAATGCAGCTTTACTTCCAGGTACACTCATAACATACAGTCCTTCTTTCAGTCGTTGCTAATGGCCTTTGCATGCCAAGTCGACATTTTCCCTTCTTTCTTTTTTCATCCTTCAAAGATCTTCATGTACCAAGAGCTTATAATCTAATTAATCAACCTGTTGTGTTGACTTTCTGCATAGAGTAATAACAAAATGCAGATATATTTTTCCCATGTCATGTTCTGCATTTGCTTTTGGACATCAGCTTGGGGAAGGAGTCAAGGAAGTTCTGGAAAACAATTTGGTGACTCAGACAGGGGAAACAAGACCATCCCAAGATGTTTGGGCTGTGGAAGGAGGAACTTAGAGGATCCCTTCAATCCAGTCACCAAGTCCACCATGCAGGAGGCAGAGACTGAAGATCTGGTGGAGGCCATTCCATCCCTGTGGCCAAAGTTGTTTAAAAGCCCCGAGAGGGACCCCGGGGGTGAATGTTGAGGACTAGAACCTCAAACATTCGGTCTGAGGTTCTAGTCGTGGTGGTGTCACCATTCATATGCCACTTCAGGACAAAACCAGCAATGTGGCAGATTAGGGTGGTTGTCCCAAAAAATATTCCATTTTTTCTGACAACCAAACCCTTGGGACAACCCTTGTAGGGAGTTATTCCAACAAGGGATCAAGATATCACAATCCTTAACATGCCTAGAAAGTCTTACTACAGACCATAAGACTGCAGGAAAGAACGCTTTGACTGATAGCGGATGCCTCAAATTTAGGGGGAGCAACATGGCTTTCAAACTGGATGTATAACGGCTGACCAGATCTTCACCATCTCAAACTTGTTGAAGGAGTCTTGGAAGTTTGGTTGTCCTGTCTCAAGTCAAAGCTTACAACTTATGTCCTTTGAAGTGCTTTGTGGCCGTCGCTGTGGGAGTTTCAAGCAAGGTCGAATATCTGATCAGCCAGAAAGTCAAACATGTTCCCATCCAGTGCAGGTTGGACTCATGGAAGGATCCGCCCTGTCTGAGTCTAGTTGTCTTGTTCATGAGTGACTTAAACCTGGAGATGAATATACATATTGGTTCCTAGTCCTTACTAATTGGGCTCTGTTCCTGTTTGTTGTGGTACAGCCAAAGACCGAAGTTCTCGATTACAGATCTGTACATTCTGACATGGAAGGAACAAAGAAACTGATGCAACAGGACTTCCTATGTAGGGTTGGATGGACTCAGCCTTACAGGTGGGGTACTGTGCTTCTGATGGCCAAACCGATCTGAGCAAACCCTGTAGAACAGCCAGAACTTTCTGGAGGGAATGTACATCCATTTTGGACTGGGCTCAACTTTGGATTCCCCAGAATGAGCTGAACAACAGATTGACGGACAGATGTTGAAGGAATGTAACAGCTAGATTTAGTGGATTTTGTTCATATTAAAATATTAATAAAAGGTTTCATGGATAAAGATATACAACAAAGAGTAAAAAAAACAGCAGACTTTAACACAGGGTGTAGAGCTTCTATAACAGCCTCCAACTGTCACTGTGCACAGACAGGAAGAGCTCATCCTCAACAGTAAGACAACAAACTTCTGAAGAGTGAAGGTTATTGTTCCACAGTTCAGCATGTGTTGATCAGCAGTTATGCTCAGGTCAGGCTGGAAGCCCACAGCCTGACCTCATAAGCCCCTCTGGATCTATTCAACTGTAAACCCATGTGACGGATCGGTCACACCACTGGAAGTATAAAAAGAGATTGTGACTCAATGCATCTTTTTCTGAGATAAGACAAACATTAAGTAAATATGTATTGAGGCTGTGTCCATATGAACAACAGTGTCAGTAAAAGCATCAGTTCTTCTGAAGCCTAGGTTAACATACTGTATGTTGTTGGTAAAGCAGAAGCACTTTGCAGAGATCCAGCCTGCCTTCTCATAGCAGCACGTTTTATCTGCAGTGTGCTCAGTCTACCGTGCAGCTTTGTTTCTTTCTTTTTTTTTTTTTTTGCAGATAAAGTGAACTTAGTGATTATGTGCAGCCACAGATTAATCATTAAGAAAGATTCTATGGTGATTTCAGTGAGTGTGAGCAGCCTTGACTGCTCTGCGCCTGTTGGCAACAAGAGAAACTTCCACACAACTTGGCACAGCTCCTCGCAGACCTCTGAAAACCTCTGGCAGTGCATGAGTCACAAGTATACACACTTCATGAGGATTAACTTCCACTTCAGCTGGTTAGGTGGACTGCCTGGTCTCTCTTTCTCTCACACTAGATTTTTTTTTTCTTCCCCCCCAATTTCACTCTTGCTTTTTCTCACTCCCTAACTCACGGACAGCCCTGGGGCACCAGCAGTTGTTAGTGTCGCGCTGTAGAGGTGGCGGTGGGGGACGGAGAGCTCCATAGTCTCATTACCTCCACACGCTCACCCCGCAGCCCACAGTGGGGGCCTGAGACGGGGAGGGCCAGGGGAGGGGAGGGGAGGGGGGTTAGGGTGGCGGGACAGAGCCTGATTCGTTTTGATGTTGCGCACATAACGAGGCTCCCCAGTGTTAACTCCTTGTCCCAGAGCGCAGCCCCGAGGAGCCCAACGTGCAGCCAACATCACGGCTGCATGAATGCCTCTCCACCGCATCCCAAGCAAACCTCACAAAGGTCAGGGAGTAAAGTCTGCTGAGTTTCTGTGTCCTCGGGGCTTTCCTCATTAGCAGCAGCGAGTGGGCGGATCTCCGGCGTCAATCAAGAAACACCAAGAATCTCTCAGCGGGAGACGAAAGGGAGTAAAAAACCATGCTGGAACATTTTTCTAACAAAGCACACTTATTACAGCTGGGACTCTTCTTCTGCAAGCAAAACTCGACAAGTTCCACCGAAGCCTCTCTGTCACTTTCTCACTCCGGCTCGCAACCTAATTCTCATCCAGATGGATCGCAATGTCGCACATAGCCCACACTTAATCTGCACGGTCTGGCCTCCAGCCTGACAGCTGAGCATGATAAGGTATCTGCTTTTCCATTATTGTGTCTGGTTTGGAGGATGAGAGTATCTACACATGCACGGCTGACGCTGCGCTGCATCTGCCTCACTGATGCTTCTAACTGCCAGAGACTAATACCACCTGATTGCCAGTGCTCAGAGAGGCTTTACTAACAGGCTGCCACCCTCTGCACTGCCTCCTCTCCCAGCCATGTTGTTTGGTCTGTGGAATAATCTAATAGGCACATCACGCCTGAGATGATTCCGCCTAATATTTCCTCTCAGAGCAGCGAGATGCGGCTGCCAGCGAACGAAGGATGACTGCGAGTTCCACTATCTCGCTACAACAGCAGCTGCTTGGTGTGGGTAAAGTTACACAGTCAAAACTACTTAACCTGTCATAAGAGAGAAAGAAAAAAAAATGGGGGGTCATTTTTTCATTTTTTTAAAAGTCCTATTTTCCCCATTCCGTTTATTCATTTATAAATGTCACAGTTCCAAATTAAATACTTAATTAGCAAGCTGAATATTTAGCTCCAAATGAAATATTTAGCTGGCAGCTAAATGTTTGGTTCCAAACTAGCTAGTTAGCAAGCTAAACATACAGCTACCAAGCTAAATATGTAGCCTCTGCCTAAATAAGTTAACAAGCAAATGTTTAGCTCAAATTTAAATATTTAGTTAGCAGCTAAATATTTAGTACCAATCTAAGTATTTAGTTGGTAAACTAAATATTCAGCCTAATAAATAAATGTTTAGCTTCAAAGTGACTGCGTTGGCTGTCACTTAATTACCTTTCTTATTTAATGGAAATATTGCAATTGCTAAATTGTGTTTTTCAAACATTGAAAAAAGAATGTCCATACATTTGCAATGGAACTGCAGCTGCTTCCGCACACCGCTTGCACACATAAAACTGTTACCGGGAGGTGAGTTGTGCATTGCACTGCGGTGAAGTACTCTTTGTTCAAATCTAGGCTGTTTTGTCCATGTTAATGGAGTTTGGATGCTCTCCATTTGCAGAAGTATCCAAAAATCATGTTGATAACTTGGATTTTCAGTTCACATTAGGACAAAACATTAGTTTGTGTTTTTTCGGCGCCCCGTTCTGCAGATCATGCCCGTTGACCGCTGTAGGTTCATCTAAACTTGTTCCTGCCTGATCTCTCCATAAGATATGTGCCTCCAAAACACTAACCTCAGCAGAACCTCGATTGGCTTCCTGGTGCCTGTCCTGTCAGATAGGCGTTTGAAAACAAGCGATCTCATTCAGCCCTCTATTCATCCGTTTTGTCCCGCTTCGCTCTCTCCTGCCCTGGCAGGCCAGCAGAATGAGAAAGCTGCAGCGGGGCCCACGGACAGCAGGCAGTCAGGTGCCGACTGAATTAAGTACGTTGAGGAGATTCTAGCTGATCTCTATCTGACACGCAGGCAGAGAGAAGCAATCAGCCCAGCAACCAATACTTACTTTTCTCCTGCAACAGCGTTTTATCACAGCACATTTAATCTGGAGCTGATTCTAAGATACCAAAATACCTGAAGATGTGGGGAGAGCAGCAAAAAAAAAAAAAAAAGGGAGAAGTCTGACCAAATCAGATGCTACCTGAATGTTCTGTATAAAAGATGGAAGCTTTTTAAGAGAACCTCTCACCACCAATTGTTCTGTCAGAAATAAGTTTATTACTTCTGTCCATTTGGATGCATTCTACACTAGGAGACATTCACGAGACACTCGCTTAAAGGGGCAGCATCATGAAAAATCCACTTTTTCAAAGATTTATTCATGTTTATAATGTTATTCCATCATCAAAAACATACCTAAAGCGTTGCCTTGATTCTTTCACGCGTGTTTGAGAAATCCTTTAATCTCCCATGGCAACCATTCAGCTGTGCAAAACACCTGAGAAGACCTAGGCCTGCCTTTGAGACGCGGCTCCTCCACTGAGCTTCCAAACATTCTCCTCTCAGAGCAGTTGACTCCTCCACTCAGCTCCTTCAGACTAGCAAGCAGCAATTAGCAAACACCTGGTGGAACTGCACATCTGCTGAGCACATTATAAGAGCTTCTTCTCAGTGCTGGTAAAAACTTTGTTAAAAGATTAATAGAGGAGCCATGTTGTGATGACTTCCTGAAAGCAGAGGAAGTCTTTAAGAGCAGGTTTCTTAAAGACACAGAGGGACAATTTCAAGCTGTTTTTAATCTGATTATGCTATTTTAATTACTGTACTGTATTATTATTTTACTTATGTTATTATGCCTTTCCTGCCCAGTCTCTTTCTTTGTTTGTTTTTTTTGTGAATGCTTTCATTGACCTTTGACCTGCTGCCAGTACACTTGAATTTCATCACTGTGGGACAATAAAGAACATTTCTAATCTGTCCAAGCGGGGGAGGAAACGGTACGAAATGGGAGAGTGAGACTTTGCAACAATTAGCAAGTTCCACTTGTTTTCCCAAATTGCAACTAGAATGTGTTCAATTTGTAATGTTAAAAGCAGAATCAGCCAGAACCCAAAACGCAGCCACAAGAGGATGTTTCACCAAAGGTTTTATTACAAAAGTAATTGGTGTGGAAGGGTGTGGCCTCACTGGTGGAGTCAGGGATGGAGGATCCACAGAGGTCAGGAGTCTAGCCAGGGGCAGGTAGGGTAAATGGACAAGGGGAGATCGGAGGGGGGGGGGGGCTCAGGGGACACGCAGACGATAGGGACAAAATCCACCAACCAGAAGCTGAGTCTTGAAACGGTCCGGGGTCATGCACGGGAGGGTCTCAGGCAACGAAAATCCGGAATCCAGGAGGCAGGGTCAGAGACAGGCAGGGTTCAGCAACAGGACTTTCAACAGCAGAAGGATTAGGCAAAACTCTGTGGTCAAAAACAGGAAGGATCAGAAACCAGAAAACTCTTTGAAACATGGGACAACAAGGCTTAAAAGCTGTGACAGTGGCAACAGACGATCTCGCACTGAGCTGGTGATGAGCAGCTGTTTAAATAGGAACCAGCTCAGTGCAGGTGAGGGCAATGAGCAATCAGCACAGCCAAGGCAGAGCTGAAGGGCTGGAATCATGACACAATTCTCAAATAACATTTCCAGATCCGAGCTCCGAGTGGTTTCGGCCACGTGGAATTTTGCAAAGGCAAAGCAAAATCGCATAAATCAAATTTTACATGTCAATCAAGCTTGTAGCATGAAGGGACAGAAGGCAGTTCCAACATTCAGCAGCCTCACTTGTCATGACAGTCAGTGATGAGCTATGATCTTAATGAAGCCTCAGGAGGTGTCACAGTTCTATCATTTTAACCATAAAATGTTATAAAAACATTAACCTCGTATTAGCCAAAGTAACTGAATTCACATAAAAACATTATGGAATATGTTCTAATAAGAAAGAAAATAGGAAAAAATCTAAATGTAGATGCGCTTGCCTGACTGTGGCCTGCAATGCGTTCTGGGAATGCTGGTCTGTTTTCTCTTACTCCTGAGCAGGAGATGGGGATCAGAGGGTGAAAAGTCAGAGGGAGGACAACTTGAAAGATAGAGTCGGGGTGGTGGAAGGGTCAGCGCCGGGAGGGCCATTTCCTCGCTGATTTTTATCTTTCTGTTAACACAATGCGCCACCTGGCAGCCATGACCGCGCGTGAATAACTCCACACCCCATGAATGTTCTGCGTAGAACATGAAAGGAAAAACAACAGAGTAGAGTAATAAACATGAAATAAAATCATAAAATGGTTCAACTTTCAAGAAAAAAAAACCCTCTTGGAGAAGAATCCCTGTGAGTGAAGGAGTCCACATCAGTCACGTAAACCGACCACAACCTTTCCAAGCTGCTCTTTGTTCCAAACAATCATCTCTTTGGTCGGGCTTTCCTTTTATTCTTCACTTGAAACAGAGGCTCTTTTCAGTAGAGAATGAACACCTGAACACACACAATACTTTGGACCTCATTCAGAACAGCTCTTTGTTGCTCTAGGTGTCAGGATCTTTAACAGGATCGACTGATTCATACGTTCCCTCCATCCCTCTGTTTCTGCATGGGAGTGAACACATTCAGGTGGGCAGCTGATTCATTTGGGCTTATTTCCCAACTACGTCACCTAATCATGTTGAGACACCATGACGGATGTTGACGGTGTTTTTGCCAGTATGGCCATGGCTCCTACTTGTTCAAATGGAGTTAATTTTTCTGTGGAAGTAGCCTGGTAAAAGCCAGCGCCATGTTCTATGCTTTGCTTCGTCCAGTGGGGCTGGACTCCTAGCTGGTGAGAAATGATGGCTTCCTGGAGGCGTGGCCTGTGTTGAGGTTTTAAACTTTACCCAATCACTGAAGTATGTAGCACGGTAGTTTGACTCAGTGAAGATTTCCAGAAATTGCCTGCACTGTGAACAAACATCCTTCACTGCAAAGAGAGAAGTGCTGAGTCGAACACCACCAACAGCCGAAGGAGACGGCTGCTGGTGTTAATTCAGTATTTGGAAGCGTGGCCAACGCAGACTGAACGGCTTCATTCATTTCCTCTGCTGCCATTGCTAAAACTACAGGTAGACTACCATTGTAAAACAGTAGAAAACCAACGTCATCGCTCACAAATTCTCATTTTGTTCGTTAAATGGAGTGGTAAAACATCTACCAGAGGAATTTGTGTGTACTGGAGATAACCTACACTGTGCTGTAAGGGATATTTGAGTCGAGTGGAATAGCGCAGGAAGGTAATGGCCAGGCTACGGGGGAAGTAGCAAACCTAGTTGGAGCTCATAGTTGGCTGCATTTACGGAAGTAGCTAGCTTAGAAACCGACTCTTACCTTCCCCCTCCTGCCATGTTTGTTGGTTTAAACAAATCACCAACTTTGCCTGAATTCACAACATATGATTTATGTCAAAAACAAAGTTTCCCCTTATACTGGAGCAGACTTTAAACCACACAAAAGTCTAGATTCTTACCTGTTGTTTTCATACATGCTAGGCTACATCATGGTGGGGCATTTTCTCCATGGGCACTAGCAGAAGAGTACCTTAGCCATTATGTAACATTTGATTGCATCTCACTAATTTTATCTACTTATAAAGTATATGAACGTTAATCTTCTTGCCTTGTTAAAAGCGTTTGCTGCTAAACTCTGAATATATCTAAGGCTGCTAGTTCTCACAGTTGACGGTTGCTATCCGTCTCCGTCTTCTTTCCTCACCAGTAGATTAAAGTAGGTAAAATGGCAAGTTTGGTTTGCACGCTTGTCTGCTTGTGCTGCCGATCACCCAGCACCCTATGATACTTTTTACAGAGAAATCAATTAAATAAAAGCGATTTTAGATCACCAACCTTCTCTTTTCATGATAATCTTTACAGGAGTTAGGTTGTAGGGTGTAACGATGCCTAACACTCATGAGACGAGACAAGGTTTCAATATTACTTTAAAGAAAACTTCAAAGAGCAATTTATGCTTCAAAATGGCCTTTATAGATTTTGTCACAAATTCAACAAACTGATTTTTCATTGTATCATTTATTTTCATCTCCTCAGACCTTCGAACAGTTCTTTCACAATACATAGTTTGCTGTACAACATTTCCGAGTTGCTATTGATAGAATGGGCTGTGATTGTTGTGTAGCTTAACACCCTTGTACCTCCATCCAGTTGTTGCTATAGCAATGCAATCTGCCTCTCTTTGCACCTAAACAACTTTTTTTTTGTGTCTCCTCTCTTGTCATGGCAGAGTGGGTCGCTTTCTGAAGAGCCTGGCGTAAATACAAGGCTTGTATCTTCTCTGTTTATTTCCACAGTTATCATTCTAACAAGGTAAGTGGTTTCCAAAGATCAGGTCAGGTCAGGATGCAAATGAGGATGAGGATTCAGGGTGAGAAGTGTTCACTTTTGCACATAATTTCAGTTGACGTAAAACCTGAAGCAGCAGATGCTTACTCCTGTCACGTGGTTCGTAGCTATGCACAGCTAACTGATGTAGGCGGTTTAGCTAAATGTTCTTAAAGAGCTGTAGCATGTTGTCAAAGGTCAAGAGAGGCACGGAATAATCAGCAGCACTTTAACTACAGCTCTGGGAATAAGCTGTCCTCTCCAGACTTTACCAATTTCAGATTCAGCAGTCCAGCCAAAGCCAAGTGCAGTATATACATCATGTCTGGGTCTGAAGCAGAAAGCATCTATGGACGACTTCTGCACAGATCACTTCATAAATCTCCTAAAGCGCACTTAATGAAGGTCCACAATCCAGGCTGCAAAGATTTACATACAAGTTATGACACTGAAAAAGGCTGTGAGTCGATGCTGTTATCTACTTTCATTTGGTTTGAGCTGGCACAGAGGGCACTTACTATCCAAGCCTCCACGTCCCAAGTATATCAATTTCATATTACTCCCAGGAAGACCGCGCCATAAAAACCACTGCACAGATATTTACCTTCATTATAAAGAGTTTTATCTTACCTGCACTCTTTTACAGTCTGGCCACTGTACAGTCAGCTTCAAAAAGTATAACTTCTAAAATTAAATTACAGATTTTGTTTTCTAACTGAAAACAAAAGTACATTGTAAACAACCTGAGAGTACCAACACGCTAGAAAAGCCAGTTTTACTAAAACTTTTCAATGTGAAATATTCTGCACTGCTTTGTAAAATAGAAAATATTAAAGAGGAGAGAGAATAGAAAAATCGCAGCATGGAAGCATTAAGCTAATATTCTTACAGAGAAGGAGCTGACATGACCAGAGCAGAGAGCACTGCCCCTCTCCCACTTATTACTGCACACTGCTAGCTAGATGGCTGAACATTTCCCTTACATAACAGGTTCGATTCAGTTCGGTTTATTTTAGTGCCGTCAATCAATTAAAACATTAAATCATATTAATCACACTCTGATGCTGTAATTAATCCCTACGGCTAACCTTTGGAACTTGGAATGTAAAAATAACCCCACTGCAGACGAAGCCCCAGTCCTTCTGTCCACATCCTGCTCCTGCTGCCGTCCTCCAACTCCCCCCTATCTGGCTTTCATAATCAATATTATTTTAGAAGTAATATTAATAATCGTTGCTTTCCTGGTTAAAATAAAGTCATTTAGATCATGTTGTATCTCGGTGTGAAACCATTAGAAGTGTGTGATACTTTATATTTTGCTATCCAAGTAAATACAGAGCCAGTATCGCCAGTTCTGATACCAATTCTGAAGCTGATACTTTTTATTATTTATGCTCGATATATCATCAAACTTCTGACCTTCATGGTGTTTTTGTTGTTTCTCTGTTGAATTATTTTCAACAGTACAGGGTTTGGCAAAAGTTCAAATCTACAAAAATACCTTCATAACAAATGAACAGGATAAACAGAAACAACTGAAAAACTGATTTTTCTTAAATAAATAAAGTAAAGTAAAATTATCATTTGAGAGCAAATCAAAATTAAATCTTATTTTAGGTGGAATTGAGAAACTGCAAAGCAAAAATAAAGTCAATTTCAAGAGACTAAAGAGAGACTAGAGAAACTGAGACTAAAGTATCGATGCTACTACGCTAGTATTGATCCAGTACTGATAAAATTGATACTTGGTATCGATACATTGATATTTTGGATTGATCCGACCTCTTCTACAAAGAATAATGTTTTATACAAGGTTTTTATACTATTGTCATCATGGACAGCCTGCTGAAAGGTAGAAAAAAACATCAAATAAATAAAGGATTTTTTTTTAGTTGACAACCAGAAAGTAGGGGAGAATATTCAAAGGTAAATCCAGATGGTTAAAACATTTTGACTGGAACAGAATGTTCTTCTCAAGAGGGAAAATCAAACTGCACTCTGGACAATAAAATGTTTCTGACAAAGTTACGTTGTAAGTTTCACGTATAAATCACCAATCTACGAAGGAAAAATAAACGTCAAAAGCGACATTCGAAGGACATAAATTACAGATTGTGGGAGATCCAGATGACTTATGGATGTTTGTCTGCTCAAAAATACAACTTCTCTGCAGGAAAAGATTCCTGAAACAAAGTCCACCTGCTAAACGACTGAATGTCGTAAATTTAAAAGTAAAGCGCTGAAATAAAAACAAATAAAACATCACTGGAAATAGGGATGGCTTTAATGTATGACATTTTGTTTTGTCTTTTGAAAGTTGTGTTCCAGTTAAGTTTTCTGTTGTTACTTTGGGTCAGGATTCCTCCAGCACAGTTTGATAAATATGTAAAAACAGGAGCATGCAGGATCTGATTCATGCTGTTTCATCAGGAATGCTTTCATTAAAAAAAAAAAAAAGACTCAAAGTTCAAAAAAATTTAAATATGTTTTGAAAGGTAACTTTTTGAAACAACCTTTAAGCAGGTTATTAAACATGCACACATTTCTGTTTTAAAATGTTTTTTTTATTGGTCTGATGTAATAAACTAATATTAAATGTTTTTATTAGCTGTAAGTGGGAAATTATTATATTTAATAAAGGCTTCCAAACACCCTGTTATTAATCTATATTGGGTTTCACTAAGTGATAAAGTTCCTTAAAAAAAAAAAAGGACTTTTCAACAATTTACTAATTTTTTGTCTGGTGTAGACTGCTCTCACCGGGGCGGCTAGACATAGACTGGGTTATGTCTTCAGCAGAGTGTTTTTCTCTCTGAATAGAGAAAGTGCAGAGCTTGGCGGAGTCTTCTGTGTGTGTTTGCACGCCGGCTGTCTGTTAACCTCCGCCGCCGCAGCCGCTGCAACGGGAGGGAGGAATCCGTGATCTCCTATCAGGCACTCAGGAGAGCGGAGACGCGCAAGATTGATGACACCCTCCGGAAGAAACAAAAGATCCTCCGCCTGCGAGAACCGGCTTATGAGACCTGATAGACTCGTCTCTTAATAAACATCACTGATATGTCAGCCTTGGCGTGTTTCACCCGCAGCTGCATGGCGGAGGGCGCGGTGAGCCCTCTCTGTCACTGCACTCGCAGCAAAAACGGCAATATGGGTTGCATAAAAACGAGCCTCCGACGGAGCTGCAGCTGTTTCCGCTGGGGAATCCTCTGAGGTCGGGTCGCGTCCTGATGCGTCTGTGGGGAAGTGACGCAGTCAGCAGGGTCAACCGCTTCAATGCCACACATCCGATTAAAGCTCCGGACCCTCAGCTGAAGCCCAGATTTAGGACAATAACTGCGTTTCCATTGACCGTAGAATTACACAATCTGGCATTTCACACACGGCTGAATTTGCTTTATGGAAATGCCGATTTTAAATCTTTATTTTTATTTTTTAAAATTCCTGTTTTTGATTAAAAATAAATACATTTTGGTGCTAGGCCTGGATGTTGTTTAATTTGGCCGTATAGAAATTGGTGAATTTCGCAAAGACTTTTTCTCATTACATTATCAACAACAGGATGTTGCCACTGGCACAAATCACGAAGAAGAGTACGACAGGAAGTAGACGGATGCTGGTGGCGCTGCATGTTTTTTAATGAACAAACTAATTCACGTGTGATTTTTAGTTGCATTTCTTATTTGATGGAAACACTGCAATTGCAAAATTGCGGGGCTTTTTTTACATTAGCGGATCATTAGCTGTGTTTCCATTAACTGTAAAATTGTGTGAATTGGAATTACAGCAATAATTTTGCTCAATGGAAACAGCAATTTTGAAAAAAACTTTTTTTGCTTAACAGTTTTTGCTCTATGATGAGGTGGTTTTTCATGTTGTATAAAAAAAAAAATCAAAATAATGCAACGGAAACACTTTTTTCACCTCATACAAGTCAAATGATTAACAGCCGAATGTTGCTGCTGGTGGAAACGACAAAGAAGACGACGACAGGAAGTAGTAGGAGGATGATGTTTTATTGTTATGTTTTTTATGGACAATGTGCATCTGTCTCCACCAGATCTCACACAGCATCACACTTTTCATAAAAAGCTGCTTGTCATTCCAACGTGTTGAAGCCAAAACTCTTCTGTGAATCAGCGACTACAATTTCTAAAAAAAAACGCTGCATATGTATGTGTTTTATTTTTTTTACATCAGCAGAATATTGATCAAATATTTACATTACATTTGTAAAGAAAACACAGCCATTGTGACCTAAACATGACATTGTCTATATTCCTGCCCACTAGAATAAACAAGTTTTTCTAGGAACATGTTGTAGCTAAACGAGGCATAAATAATGCTCAGCGATCATTAATCTCTTAATCATAACGTTCAAATAAATAAAGCCTAAATAATTGCTGTCACCATAACTCACACTCCCTAAATGAAAAGAGTTTTGACAGCAAACATAATTTTCCGTGAGGACGGGGGGATGAGGGCAGGGGGGCTGAATGACATCCATACACAGGCGAGCGGCTTTCCTCTTCAAACTCTGCCCCGTTCATACACCCTTCTGTTTACAACATTCCGGGTTTCCGCCGTGAAAAATGTTGTATCTGTCACAATTCTATCTCCCAGGCCTTCCCTCAGAGCTGTATAATGCCTTGTTAAAGTCAGCCGTGTGTGAAATGGCGTTTTAAAATAAATGAAACCGAGCAGGAAAGTGAGGAGAAGGGGTAATATTGCGATGTCAAGCTGACAGACAGCCGGTGAAAATGTAACAAGAGCTATCATCTTAAAGGAAACCGGATTAAATAAGAACCCCGGACCGTCGCTGCAGCTCCAGCCCTCATATTGACATGTCGCCGGCTTGGACCATTTTTCATTGTCTCATCAAGACAAAGCATTATGGGAGATCAATCTGCCCCCTCTTGCCTCAGATAGGCGCATCCTGTTTAAAGTGCTAGTGTTGCTTTTATTATTCTGCGTAATCCACTGGACATTTTGGACACTTTTGGGCCGAGCAGCGCCGTCACACTCAGGAGTACCAGAGGGGTTGGTGGGATTGTAATCAATAAAACTGCTCCGATCACTTTGCATTTATTTAGTCATCACACTGACCTCTCACTTGTGAAGAACTGAGTCTATTTAGATGATAACAATGAGGATCAAAGCCGCTCATCGATATCCATCTGCAGTATTTAGCAGTAAATTAAAGATTTGACATTTCTGATCAGTTAGACTTGATGAAGAGAGAAAAAGTGATGATTGCATAAACTGTAAACTCCATATGCGGAGCTCATACGTTTCATGCAGTCAACCTGAAGTGTCACAATGTTCTGCTGAAGACGAGAAATTTGGACGACCTGCTGGGTCTTTGGTAACAGCAGGTTCACTAAAGTTACACTGAAGTTTCTGGCATCACGTCACCCTTGAAACGGGAACTGCTCAGACAGACATTATGTTTCCGGTTGTCGGGTGAATTTTGAGAAAACTTTAAAAGAAAAAAAGAAAAGGAAAATATAAATCAGGTTTGTTTCCATCAAACAGAAAACACAAAGTGTGATTTCTCCCGAAGTTGGTGCCACTCCTGGCTGTAATGACCAAGACGTAGCAGTTTCAAACTATGAAACCGGATCATTGGACCCACTGTGCTTCTTCAGAACTTATTCAACAAACGTCTCCCCTTTAGTGCATTAGCTCTTTTGCGGAAAAGCTACAAACTACCTCAAGTGAGCGTAAAAACTTTTTCGTGAAATGGAGAAAGTTATATAGGATTTTGCAATTTCCGTCAAGCATTTCTCAATGCGATGTACTTCAATATGTGTGTGAGAAACGTTGATGGAAACACGGCTAGTGAAGAAAAAAGCCAAAGTGTCATTTCATAAGTTTTGTCCTTTCAGCACATCCCTCCATGATTTTACCACAGAACACCAGCTGGCCCCCCTCCACTCCACAGCTTCATGCACACAGACCTGGAGGAGCTTCTGTGTCATCTTTTAAACTGTAAAACAAAATATATAATGTGATTGAATGTCACTGTCAAATTTGCTGGATCTAAAAATCTGTATCAAATTTTAGGCACTTGTCATTCAGCATTTATGCACCACAAATCTGGAACAAACTCCCGGAAAACTGCAAAACAGCCGAAACACTGAGCTCCTTTAAATCAAGGCTAGAGACCGACCCGTTTAGAGTTGCACCATTTGACATTTTGAAAATACATTTGTTGAATGGAATAATTCAAATTTTTGAAAAACTCTTGTTTTTTGATTCCAAGTTTTGCCACTAGGAAGAGATTTTGTGTTTGTTTTTTTAGGTTCATCTCATGAAACTGCAATGGGAAACATTTTTTTTCACATCATGCGAATCACATGATCAACAACTGAATGTTACTGTTGCTAACCATGAAGAAGAAGACAGGAAGTAGTCAGAAGATCTTTGCGTGGCGTTTTGTTGTGATGTTTTTTAATGACTTATCATGGAAATAAAGTTATTCACATGTGATTTTAATTTCTTTTGTTATTTAATGGAAACACTGCTACTGTGAAATTTTGTTTTTTTTTTCAACATCAGCGGAAAACCAACAAAAATTTGAACATGTTTGTAGTGGAAACGCAGCTACTGTGACTCTCCAGCTCTTAGCTGAAAGAAGACTTGGCGACGGCTGCATTGTGTTTCATAATTACACCAAAAGTGAGTTCCTATTCCACACAGTCAGCGGTCCGGTGAAGTCACAAGGAAGCAGCACATGTATATATAATCAGAGAGCCCGATATGTCGTATCCTAGCAGCACACATTTTAATAAAGTCAGATTTGTTGTTTTATGGAGAGAGAGCCGGAAGATTTCTGCAATTGTTTGGTGTTTTTCATGACAAGCCGTGCGGTGGCTGTTAATAACTAAAAACATCTGTTTGCTCATTGTTTGTAGCAATAATTAAATTATTTCCCGCTATGAGCCTCAAGCAATCAAGTGTATGATTACAATATTTGAGCTGTGGCTTTTTGGAAGAATAATACAGAGTACGACTGAAAGGAAAACAAAATCTGGGCTTGTTTTACACCACAGTGAGGTGTAGCTTTACCTCCAGGGCCTCCAGCGAGGGGGGGGGGGGGGGGACGACAGGAGAAAACCTGGCTCTGCCTGCTGATTGCACTTTGACTGATCATTTCCTTGAAATGCTCCAGAATGTCACACAGAAAAACCTTTCTTCATCCGTGAACCCGGTGTCGACTGCGATCAAAGAGACAGGACCATCAGTCCTGACTGTTTAGACTCCTCTGTCTGCTGCTATATTTCGCTGCGTTGAAGCAAAACTCGCCAGGACTCTTAAAAACCAGGCTTCACTGTGAGGAGAGACGGACTCGGGTGTGCTTCATGTTTGAACTGAATGGTGGGCGATGTGAGGAGCTCTGCAGCGGACAGCAGGTAGAGAGAGTCGTGAGTCGGCAGCGACGTTTGTGCCGATGAAGATGTTTGACGACTGCAGCCCTGTGACAGAGGAGAGCATCCTGTCCACAAATAAACATCGGCCTCAGCAGGGGCCTTGGCGGGGCTCTCAGCAGGGCCCTCAGCGGGGCCCCGTGCTCCGGCCCCTGCACGGTCAGCAACAGGAGCGCATCAATCACAGCTGGAGTAGGGGCTCCCCAAGGCGGGCGCGCAGAAAAAAGCCCTCGACCAGCTGCTGCCCCGACCCTTCACTCACACAGTCACACTTATTATACACAAACACCCTGTATAAATATATATATACAGTATATACACACAACACGCACGCCAGCGCACACACAGTCTTCACCGCCTACAGAATCAAACTCTGACAGCCCCCCCTCCACCTCCTCTACTGGGATGAAACCCACATGATTCAGGGGATAAACAAAGGAAACACACCAACATAGAGCGGGAAAAACAATAAAATGTGATGTCAAATATCATAACATCAGCTATAAGCTTGTTTACTTGTTGGTGTTTTAACTAATTTATTTTATTAGCCATTTATTTATTAATGCAAACCTAGCATTCTATTGTATAGATTACATTTGAAACAAAATGTATTTATATTTTGTCATAAAATGGACGGAATAATTTTTTCATGCTGGTAAAAAAGAAAAATCTCATAAATACTACTACTGACATTAATTAACAATAGATTAAACGCAACAACAACAATGATATATTATTAATAATATTAATAATAATAACAAACATGTTAGTTCTTTAAAAGCTATTTTAATGCTTAAAGAATTTCCACTGGACTGTATCTGCTTAAGATGGAGCTTTTATTTATTTACATAGTGCAGTCATTTTATTCAAGACCCTTGATTTTTATATATATATATATATATATATATTCTATTCTATTTGAAATTATATTTACATTTTTTTAAATCTTTTGCATAAATTGCACACATATGTGATTTTTATATTAAAAACTTAATCAGACGAGCAAAAATGATAGATAGATAGATAGATAGATAGATAGATAGATAGATAGATAGATAGATAGATAGATAGATAGATAGATAGATAGATAGATAGATAGATAGATAGATAGATAGATAGATAGATAGATAGATAGATAGATAGATAGATAGATAGATAGATAGATAGATAGATAGATAGATAGATAGATAGATAGATAGATAGATAGATGCTCTGGGCCTGTATCGTCTCCTCTATCTGCAGCTTATTATCTTCTTCACTACTCCTTTGTGAAGCGACACTTTCACAACACTTACTGAGGTGAAGAGACATTATGCAGCGACAACAATCCACTCATCCTGTGTAAGGGGAGAATTCATGCAGTTTGTGGTGTAAAACAGTGTGATTGTGTCAAACAGCAGGATTTCATGTTAGAGGATGTGCCACCAAACGTGCAACATTGTTCATCTGCTGTGAGAATTGGATGTTTTTACTTAAATGTTGATAACTTTGACATTCTAGCAGCAGGTGGACATCTTCAGTGGCTGGGAAGTTTGGAAAGTGAACAGGTGGCTGCAGAATTTTGAATCTGGGAAATATGACATGTTCATGGTCATATCGAAAAGAAATAATAGATCACATTGCTCCTCTAGTGGGGTTACAGGCATAAAGAATGTGGTTTTACATCGCTGCTTTATTTTTCTGTGACTTCCTTGGAGTAAAAGCGTCTGCCTGTTCTTGCTGCCTGGGTAATACTGCCCCCTGCTGGACAGGATCTGCTGCTGGCATCTTTCGGCTCTCAAGTTTATTCCTTGAGTTTCCAGCTGAAAACAAATCAACTACTGACTTTAATCAGTCTAATGTTACACATCAGAGATGTTATATTTAACATGTACAAATGAAGAGCTGATTGGTGTCATAGAGAAAAACATTATAAAGTTACAAGTTCTTATGTAAATATCCATGATTACAATTTGTGTTTTTTTTAGTATTTACATTTTTAATGTTTATTTTAGGGCTGGCAGTCAATTAAAAATATTTAATTGCAATTATTTGCATGAGACTAGAAAGTAAATCATGATTAACTGATTTTTTTTATTAATGGATTCTTGTTTTCTGAGTAGCGTTGGGGGAGACAAATATACTTCTTTTATAAAAATATTTGTTTCTCATAACTGCAAAAATATCAAACATGACAAATAATAACAAGACTATTCTACTGAAAACTATAAAGTTCTTATGCTTAGAAATTGGCTAGAAGTATTTCTATGCATATACATGATAACTGTTTTACCTTCATGGTGGAAAATGAACAGATGTGAATCTGGATTACAAGGAAACAAAGAAAATAGAGTAAATGAAATGGAACAGTGTGAAGCGTAAAACAGAACAAGGACTCACTGTATAAAAATCAACTACATATAATTAGTTACATTACTCTTATATAAAGATAGTTACACTACTGTTACTTATTAAATGGCTTTACTTGTCATGGTAACCAGTGATATTTTCTATCAACTGTTTCTTTTACAATCCTATTCAATAAATTCGAGCGTCCCACTGAGTCCCACTTGTCAGATTTAGAAAATAACCATTAAGCAGGTAATAAACATAGTTTTTATTAAACCCAAATTAATGTTTTGAATTTTTTTTGTCTGATGTAATATAATTTGTAAATGTGATGCCTTCATTATCTGTAAGTGAAAAATCATCAAAATTAACCAAACATCCATCTGTATGTAATTAATCTATACAGTGTGTTTCACTTTGTGATAAAGTTCCTGAAATAAATAGATATTGTAATAATGTTCTAAATGATTAATGGGTTTGTTTAATTTCTTAAAATGAAGTTTGTATTTTGAGAGGAAAAGAAGTAAAAACTTGTCCTTAAAAATGACAAAAGATTGTCAAATGACAAGAAAAAACAAATGATTAAATATTATTACTCACCATGGCCTTAAATACTATATATTACTATATAACAAGGCGGAAATAATATAATATGGATTTCTGGCTGTAACATTTAGACAGATATACAATGGTTAAAGTGTTTTAGTAAAAACAGTTGAAAATAAATATTGAGCATAAAGAAATCATCAAGGCTGAAATATTCAGTCTTGTCAGGAAGTAAATCTGTGCAGTCCTGGTAAAATGACTCCTTAACTTGAGTTTTTATTCAGTTTTATCAGAATATGCTTAATGATCTGGTCTCAACCAGGTTCTAAACTTCATTTAAGCCTAACTTCAAGTGTAGAAACACGTAAAACAGATTCCACACTTCCCCAGGTCAGGTTTCATCAGACCAGAACTGAATCTCCCACAAGGTTTTACTGGGAGCTCCATCCCTGCCTGGATGTTTTCTTTGGAGAAAAAGCTTTTATTATGCAACTGTACTCCTTACTGGAGCCATGTGGAGGAAAGAGGAGATTTTTGAAGGATATAAAACACAACCAATGTCAGAACTATTATCAGTTTTTTTTTGTGTGTATTATACTTGGCCTTCCTCACCAGATTCTTTTTTTTCTTCCTTTTTTTCCTCAATAATTTTAGGAGAAACACGCAGTTTTGATTATTGTCTACAATACATTAATATATAATGTTTAGAATAATGCTAGCAGTGTTAATAGTCTGATGGTTTTCAAAGATGTAAAATGTTTCTCAGACTGGTGTGACCAGTTTTGCCTCTGCTAAAACACACAGGAGCCAAGTCAAAGATTGACTCTAGGATTTCCTCATTCAGTTTCTGCTCACCGTTACCCTGCTCTCTATTAAAGTACCCAAGCTGAAAACATAAATACAAATATTAGTGACAGACTTAAATAAATGTGCAAAGTAAGCATTTCAGTATTTTTTGTCATTGTTGTAGTGACAAGAAAATAGTCAGAAATAGTTAGAAAACAAATGTTTGCATGCGCTCTATGAAAATACACATTAACGTTTGTCACTTTGTCTGACATTATCAGAGGCTGTTGTAGCTCAATTACCCAAATTATTTCTCTTTGCTAAATATCAGAATACTGAGAGAAATAACTTAATTTAATTCTCTATTCAAAGTCAAATTGACTTATATGAAAATAACGCTCAACGCAACTACAGCTAAACCTTTATAGTTGCACATTTAGAGGGTGCGCTACCCAAGAAAGTAGAGTAGCTGTAATACCCAACCTAACAGTGCTCCTCTATTAAGCCCTTAACAGCGTTTTTACCTCAGCTCAGCAGATGAGTAGCTCCAACATGTGTTAGCTAATTGCTGCTGGCTAGTCTGAAGGAGCTGAGCGGGGGAATATTGTGAGGTGGAAGCTCAGAAGCTTGGAAACTGGAGTACCAAGGAGGAGCTGTGCATCGAAGGCGGAGCTAGGTCCAACCTCTCGTTTTGTGCAGCTGCAGTTGCCATGGAGATTAAAAGGATTTCTCAAACATGCATGAAAGAATCAAAGCAACACTCCAGATATGATTTTGATGAGGGAATAACATAATGACATGATGTCAATCTCAAAAAGTTGATTTTTCATAATACTGCCCCTGCAAACAGTGGAAAAATGTACATATTAAATGATAACTAATAATTTAAAAGAGAAGGAAAATGTTAAGTAAACATGACTGAAAACCACACACTATATCTAATCTCTAATTTCAACTTTATTTAGTAAATTTCAGAGAATTGTCTGATAAATTTTAGTCTCTTTTTTTTTCTAACACATTTCTGTAATACCAGAATATATCCTAGCTTAATAATGTAAAGTTATACTTTTGATCAGGGAAAATTGTAATGTGTTTTTTTGTTGTTTTTTTTTTTCCAAATTTACAACTTTTCTACATCAAAGAACATCTCAGTACTTCCTTGTAAACATGTGAACTTACTACATGTTGGTGCAGGAACAGACTGGCTGCCAGTCTTGGTTGTGGAGTCGTTGCAGTTTGCTCTTGACGTATTTTGTGCTGAACTTTGTGCTTTAGTGGTGTCAGAGAACAGCCTGGTGCGCGGCGCTGGGAGAGACCCAGAAAGACTTCCCAGGAGTTCTGCACGAGTTCCTATGAAGTATGAAATGCCAAGGCTAGATGGAACTTTGTTCTTCCACGCCGAGTGAGAGAGAACAAATTTCTCTGTCCTTGCAGAGTAGACAGAGTAGACCTTTATCCTCTCTGCTTGCATCACATCAAGTCCTGAAAATAATCAGAGCTGCTGAGAAGCAGCGGTGCACGCTGCCCAAGATGGAAATCCCCTGGAAAAGCATCTCTGAATGTCTGTGTTCTTGCCCTCAGCACACGTATTGCTCTAATAAATATGCTGAGGAAAATAAAAAAGCAACATTGCCAGCAAATTAATACCTGCGGAGTGCGTAAACGGCAAAGCTCTGTCATCAGAGTGCTGAGTATCCATTTCCCCACGGTGCGCTGTGGCTGAGTTAAACAGGCGGACTCGTCTGCTGGGTTGACTGATGCCTGTCACGCCTGCAGAAGCAGCCAGAGGGAGCAGAGATTCACCTGGCTGTGGTTCAACATCAAAAACTACTCACCACAAAAACAAAACATGGTTTTCCCAAATCCGTTTGAAAGACACAACCTTTCCCAAATTAAATGTCACACGGAACAAAAGACTGAGATCTCTGACCTACATGTGGTTGGGGTTGTAACTGGAAGCTGCTTAGGGATGCGTTAATTAGTCCAGGGCCGTCATTATGACCGCGGCTTTCACAGAGCTCCCTCTGTAATTAATACTCCGAACAAAGATCATAAAATCTACCTGAATCAAATGGGAAACTTGCTAATTGGCCGACTTCTTCCATTTCACCGTCCGTTATAAGAATCACATTATGTTCCTTTTTCGTGTGAAGGTAATTGAATTTCTAATGGAACGTTTAGTTTTTCAAATGACCTTTTTCAATTAAAGCCCTTTAATTGAATCTATATCTTTTTCAATCACTGAATGTTGTTTAATTAAATTTGATCAACGATATATAGGACACTCTGGTTGAACTCTGGTTTTCAAAAAGCTTGTTTGACTTTTAACTCTCTTTTGACATTTTTACTGTTTAAAGTAACATGCATGTTAAATCCACTGCAGAGAAGGTTTCATAAGTTTTACAGATATCTCAGGATATCATCTACCTTCATGTCATCGGACAGGATGTCAGCAAATCATCTCAGGGTTGTCAACAAACATCACAAGTTGTTCCTGTAATAAACTAATTACTGATCCCGTCTATTTTAGCCAGCTGCTTAGGAATACTAACCCTGGTTGCTTACACTCATCCACTTTATACTCTAAAATGATAAAAGAGATGGGACTGTGGAGCTCCACATCTAGTGGACCCTTCTTTTTATAAAAGAATGAGTGAGTTTTATACTTCTTTAAAATCAAGAAGTATTTTAAAGAATGTTTCTCGATTCTTCCTGCTACCAGGAAGATACTGCTATCAGTTTTAGTGTAGCGAACAAAACGGATGACTGGCAGCATTAAGGCCCTCCTCCTGGCTCTGATTGGTTGTTGCTAGTTAGCACTGGGAGAAGGCAGAGGATCTCAGTTCTTTCACAAATTATCTGTCTCATACTACGCTGTAACATCATAGTGACAGTTTGAACAAATATGTAAAACATATATTTTTTATAGAAGTTAAATGCTTTAACTTTAAGTGGGATTTCTCAGTCCGTATGGTTTTATTCTGGTTTTGCTTATGGCTACATTTGATTTTTTGTGGACAAGATTCGAACGTGTGGTTCTACTTTTTCCAAATCTTTTTCAGAACTATTTATTGACCCAGTCATGAAAACATGAGGCTTATATGATGTCATGTGATATGTGCCTCCCTCCCCTTGTGCCTGTTCTCCATCTCACTGGAGAACAGCGCAGTCAGTATGTGTGACATTGAGCAAAGACACAAAACTCTGGTAACTGCAGCTCGGTTCACATTATTCATACTAAAGAGCCAACTGAATAAAGTTGGTTTATTGGTAATAGTCACTGTTTCTGCATCAGCCATTTCTACCAAAAAGTCAGCAATTAAATGAAAAACTCATTGAAATCAAAACTGTGTCTGGGAAAGTTCAAGGTTCCTCATCAACGCCTCCCTGATAATAATCATTTCAAATCTTTTTTATCTTTGCTATAATAAGCTGTACTTCTTACGGTTTGTATGTCAGTAGATCAGTTTCACACTTTGCACTTTAGAAGCAGAGCTGGAATGTACAAATACAGCCAAATAACTATCTGCTTTAGTTAAGTATTGGCTTGGCGTATCCCTCGGTTACAGTAGGTCCAACTATGAGACAAACGGCTCAATGCTGCCGTTAAGCTGGAAGGGGACCTGTGTTTGTCTTTTCACCCTGCAGCATGGCAGCATCTTGGGGACCCTGAATTGCCATAACGACCAAAAGACACATTTAAACTGTTCTGTATGTCAATTTGAATATGTGGGCGTGAAAAAGCTTTTCCCTGTCTTACCATGGCAAGCAGAAACGTGTGAAGTTTGTTAAACTCTGCCGATTCGCACTTCAGCATTCACAGATTTTTCCATGGAACGTAGCCAAAAATTCACCAATTTGAAGATTTTTTTCTAAAATATTCTAATAAAATGCATCTTGGGAAGCTGAAATACCGAGGCCCGATTCTACTTGACACTATTGGCTAGCGTTTGCAACACAGTCCACTCATTCTTCTTGGTGCTGATTGGCTGAACACCCAAGAGATAAGGAAGTTTGTAGATTTGAGCTTCTGTGGCAGCATCAGTACATGTAAATGAAGGTATACTTGGAGTTTGAACTATTAAAATAGACACATGTTTTTTGAGGCGGTCTCAATTATTCTCCGATTTTAGCTGTTTGCATGTGGTAAGGTAAGGTAATGTTATTTCTACAGCACATTTTCAACAACAAGGCAATTCAAAGTGCTTTACATGAGAGAAAACAAAATTACAAAAGAAAAGCAAAAGAAAAAAATATAACAAGTTTACTAAAGGTAAAAGTATAGAACTACATATTGGTTCCCCATGTTTAGTAAGAATACATTTCTAAACTAGTGGGGGTTTCTCTGGATTCTTGATCTGACAAAACTAGATGTTTGTTCTCCATGTATAATGACACCAGTGAGGAACAGAGCTAAATGTTGTTCTCCATGTTTGATTCTGTAAAGTAGATGGTAAATGTTGATCTGAGGTAATGAGAAGATGAGTTTCCCTGGATCCCAGAGAAACTCATCTCTCTGGAGATTCTTGTTTGCTCTAATTCCTTTTCTGGGTTGAGTGAAGTATATAAACTAAATGTTCCTGTTCTGACCTAAGATTAGGTCTGTAACTGCTGTGAATACTGGGGGCTCACTGTATTGAGTTGTGATTATATTTTTGTACACAACTAATAATAAAGATCATTATTCCTTGACACCCGACTTAAAATATTAATTTTGGGAGAAATCTGATTTAAAAAGAAGAAAAAGAGAGAAGCGTGTCGTATGACACAGTGAACACCTTGCCCTGTGCTGTTTTTGCCCTACAACTGTGTGTGTGTTTGCGTGCGTGTGTGTTTCTGTCACCTTTTGGCATTGCTCTGTCGACTCTTTTTTTTTGTGCAGCAGCTGCTGTTGCAGTTCAAACTTGTTTTCCTCTCTCTCTCTCTCTCTCTCTCTCCCTTCTTTCCCAACCCAGCCCCCTCAACATCACCTTTTCTCTCCAAATCAAATCCAACATCTGGAGGAGGAAGAGCTGCTTGGATCGCCTTTTGTTCTGCGCGTCAGAACAAATCTCAGACACAGGCCCCGTTGCGATGATTACAACCAAATATCAGAATGTTAGCAACAGGAGCTCCTGACAGTTTTACGGCATTAGGACGCCGTCAGACGTAGACCCGAACACAGTCCAGTGTTGCTCCTGACCTCCTGTACTTCCCGTCTCGCTGATCTCGTTAAAACATTTTCCTCCCTCCTCCTCTGACATGCAGAGAAGAAAAAAAAAAAAAAAGAAGAAGATCCGACTGCAGAGAATCTTGTGATTGTGGAGTAAATCTGATGGTAGCCCACATTCTCCATCTGTGAGGGGAGCGATAATAGGCTCCACGCTGGTTTATGTCAACTCCGGGCCAAAACTCAGCTACAGGCGGTGCAGATCTGTGACAGAATCTGACCAAAAGGGACTAATAAGTAGGAGAGAGAAGCAAACATCGGGGCCGACTGTTTGTTCTCGGCGTGTATCAGCCCTCAGAACGCTGGATGTTCCTACATGCAATGTGACAAGACCTCCTCTATTCTTAACCTCTGCTGCTGTGGCTGCTGTGGGGAGGAGAGGGGTGGGGGTGATGGGGGTGATGGGGGTGTGGGCTCCTGGCTGTGGAACGTCTGACACAACCTCAGCCTCTCGGCTCCACGCCGCCATCTGCTGCCCCCCCTCCACCACCACCACCACCACCACCTCACTCCAAAGCCAGCACTCACACCCGGATGCTGCCATCACCGCTGACAACACAACAAGCTAATTAGGAGACTTACTGCGCTAATTACACATGCTGCAGAAGTGTTGCAGGAGATTTCTATTCGGGGGGCCTCAGCTCCACACACCGTTTCCCCTCCATTAAAGGCAAATGTAGCATGTAAAACCGAGCGAGATCCTGCTTTGCACCCCTCCCCTCCGTCACCCCCAACACCCCCCGCTTGACGCTGATGCGTGGCGACACCCGACAGACAGCTGGGATGGCTGAGGGCCACCTGACTTTCTGAGAGGCCGAAACAAAGAGATGAGATCCCCGGGCCCCGCAACCAAAAGGAGGAAGTGAGTCGAGGGGAGGCTAGACTGAAGATAACACCCACAATCTAGAACATCGTGCTCTACTTTCTCCTAACAATTAAGAAGCGAGCAGGAGGAGGACTGCACTGGGCAGGACAAGCCCAGAGAGAACCAGTCCAACACAAAACAGCTGCTTCCTTTGATGCAAAAGTCAGCCTGACTGGAGCTCTTTGAAAGTTACTCAAAGGCCCAAAGGAGAAGAAAAAAACATGCCAGCATATAAACTGACAAGCAACCATAGCAGTGTTGTTTTAGGAGCTTACTGGTCTGGATTAAAGTAAATGCAGTCAAATACAGTCATAGTCAAAGGACAGGGCGCCATATTTCTTTTCAGCAAAATGTAAAATGAACGTTTTGGAGTTTTTCATCATGTTCTGCTGTTATTCTCTCGTTGCTTTGATTCTTTCAAGCATGCTTGAGGAGACCTTCAATCTCCATGGCAACCATTGAGCTGTGCAAAACGCCTGGATGGATCTAGCACCGTCCTCGAGGACGAAGCTCCTCCTTTGAGCTGCAGTTTTAAAGTCTCCCACTGCTCCCGACAGACAGCTGCAATGGCTGAGGGCCACCTGACTGACAGAGGAGCCCTGCTGAGCTCATTGTACGAGCTTGTCAGTGAAATGCTGGTAAAAATTTTGTTAATTAAAAGGTTAATAGAGGAGCCATGTTGTGGTGACTTCCTGAAGGCGGAGTTTTAGAAAGAGCAGGAGTTTTTAAAGAGACAGAGCCAATTTCAATTTACAAAGTCAGTTTTCTTTCAAGTCCTTTTTGACATATAAAGCATTTTCATAACAAGTGAATATGACGTAGTTGATGTTGCTCCAAAATTGTACTATAAGAAAAATACAATGATAAAAATTACAGAATTGAGCCCTGAGTTCATCTTTACAATAATGCAATATGTCCACCTCTAACCAGTTATAATAGTTTACACTCTTCCTACAAAAAATGCTTTAATCAAAACAGCACTTGCATAATTGTTTATTTTTAATGAAAAAAGAATTTGCTCACATGTAATTTTGAGTTGACGATTTTGGTTCATTTGACAAAACATGTGGACACCACTGATATAGAGACTCAAAACTACCGTTAACTAATAACGTTTTTATTATGGCAAAAAGAAGAAGAAAAAAGACTCAGGAGACAATCAGCTTTTGGCTCAACAGCAACCTGCTTATTAGCAGATCTTACAAATCATTGAACAAACTGTTGAGCGTATCAGTATTTAATCTCATGCTCAGTACAGGCCCTCAGTAATTTCTAGGAACCATCAGGAATCTTTGTGCAAATCCAGGTTCAAGAGCCCAGGAATGAATCTGAGGTCTCTCTCTCTTTTTTTTTTTTTTTTTCATCGAAATGTAGCCAGTAACTTCCATGTCCATGATCGTGAGAATGGAGTGTGAAGTCACACACACATACATTAAAGCAAACTTGCAAAATGGAGGGAGAGTTGAGGAGGGAAGAGCAACAGAGAACAAGAGAAATATGATGCTGTATAGTTTTTTATGACGACATGCAGCACAGACCCTCAGACGTTTCTAAGAGACGCTGTTGGAAAACATTTCATTCTCTCATAACTAGAACGGGTCACGTGGTGCTTCATTTTTCAAGAATCAAATTCGGAAGTGGTCCACGTGGAGGTAGTGCTTCTTTTAATGTACACAGAAACATCCAGCAGGTGTTTTGAAAGGTTCCCACTCTGGACTAGAAATAAATGATCATTTCTAGCTCCGCCTCACCCTCTCTGGAAGAATAATGAGCTCAGTCAGGAGAATCCAGAGAACATCTCCTTTTGGTGTAGCGTTGTTTTATATATTTATTTATTTTTTTGACTCAAACCAAAGCTAAGTGAAGAGCTATCTAAACTCCGCACTGCCAGCACTGTTGCCTGCACCGTTCCACCTTATTACTGGCAAAAACAAAAACTGTCGAGGCACCAGCAGAGTGTTTAAATATTAATGAAGCTCTTCCAGCATGGGAATAATAGAGGCATCTCCTATTCCCTTTCTCTCCTTTATTGTGCTCGTTTGTTGAATTAAAAGAGGATGTTTTAGGGAAATTGGTTTTAGTCAAAGGCCTCCGGCAGGCGGGCCGCTGCCTGCTGGAGAAGGTTTGAAAACAATTTATCAAGCTTTGAACATTGTTATAGAGTGACGACCAATCCATCGCTCTGAAAATAGTTAACTGTTTTCAGCCTAAGCTAAGAGGGCGGCCAAGTAGAGCATTAGCTAGAGACGTAGCCATGGTTACTCTGGAGGAGCAGCAGAGATCCACAGCTCAAATGGCTCAACATTTGATAGGACAACCTCTAGTCATGCACTCAACAGATCTGGCCTTTATTAGAACAATGACATGAAGAAAGTCTTTGGTCAGAGCCTCTTATAGTTTACCAAAGGTCCAGCCTGGACATCGCTTTCCTGAGCAATTCTGCTCGATTCTCATCTCCCAGCACTGCTCCGCCTGGGATTTCTCCCACTGAGCTAGATTTCACTGAGCCAGAAAAATCTATGCCGTCACCCAACAAGACCTGTAGACAATAAATGACCTCTTAATCTGATGAAATCTTTAGTTCCCGCAGGTGGACTAGTCACGTCGATAAGGGGAATGCTGATAGTCATGCAAGACAAGACAACATTTTCAGTTGACTAAGTAATTTGTTGCAATAAAGACGAGAAATGTTTGACATGACTGATTAGGGCTAGAGGAGGGTGAACACTTTAAATAAAATCAACTATTATCAGAAACAAACCTGGAGTGTTGCTTTGATTTTTTCATTCATGTTTGAGGAATCATTTAATCTCCCATGGCAACCATTCAGCTGTGCAAAACGCCTGGGTTGACCTAGCTCCGCCTTCGTGGACAAAGCTCCTCCTCAGGGTTGCAGCTGACAAGCTTTCACCTCACAGAGCAGCCCTCCGACAGAACCACACTCAGTCAGTTCCTTCAGACTAGCCAGCAGGAATTAGCAAAAACCCGATGAGTATTTTCTGAGCTCATTATCAGAGCTACTTCTCACAGCAATGAAAGACGTTGTTAAAGGGTTAACAGAGGAGCCATGTTGTGATGACTTCCTGAAGGTGGAGACTCAGAAAGAGCAGGAGTTTTTAAAGAGACAGAGGCCCAATTTCAAAGTGTTAAATTACAAAGTCAAATTTCTTTTAAGTCATATTTTTATAACAACTGAAGTCAACATAGTTACTCGATTATGCTGCATGCCTGGAAAATACATAATACTGCCCTTTTAAGGATCCACTGTGATTAGTCTGTAAATGTACCATATCTAGTTTATGTGTAATGAAATGTGTTGGATTTATTAGATGTTCAGACGATGCGATGCCTAATAAAAATACTTCCTATAGAATGTTTCACGTTTCGGGAAGAAACCTAAAGATGAGCTGCATTGGAAAAGTCCTGTTGTTTCTGAAACATGGCCTGAGGCAGCGTTTGGATTCAAGCTGCACAGTCCAGGGTCATCAACCAGTGTGAGGTATCAGAGAGGCTCATCTCTTCCATAGCAACAACTGGAGTAAACAGAACCTCCATGACAGGAACGACCCGCTGCTCCGGCTACAGCTTCAGCTCTGTCCTTTCAGAGGCCTGGTCGCTCCAACACACCAACACATTAATGAGTTTGAGCTGCAGTTTGAAAAGACAGCACACACACAGAGGGGTTTTTTTATTTCCCTAATTTCCAGAATATAACAGTGACAAGTTGGAGAACACCACCACACTCCAATCCCTGTTTTAATTGCTTTTCAGCAGCGCTAACAAAGGAGTCATTTAGACCAAATACAATGGCATTCTCAGCTGGCCTGCCCCACTTCCAGTATGAAACTTTTAATTCAAAGTGCCGTGTAGATTCATTTTCTGATATGTTAAACATTGTTCTGCATGCTAATTGACACAGTTTTTTTTTTCTTTTTTTATTGTGCAAAGTGAACACTTTTCACGGAGACGTAATTAAAAATTGGTGAGGCTTTTATGGAACACATCAGAGTCCATTCCGGGTTCTGTTTGAGCTGTGGAATGGCCGTCACTGCACCTGTTATTTGCTGCCGTTTCATTACTTCTAATTACCCACCAAAGTATCCAGCTTCCCAAAGCAAAAGAGGTTCAAATCCCTTGTCAGGAAATGTGCTGGATAAGTTTGGGTTGATGTTTTTGAAGACTGAAAGAATCGACAGCCATAAGGATTTACAATCTGTAGGGGAAAATTTTAATAAACAAACTAGAAAATTTCGGAAGAAATTTAGCCGGGGCCTGCCAAGGCGCGCCCGTCGGGCATGGGCCCGGCGTCGTCACGCTACAAATCGGCGTCGACGCTAAAGAACGCCGCGACGTAATCAGTGGCACGCGGAGAATCGCAAGAACGTTAAGCGAGGCGGACGTGCACCGTTCAGTATTATAAAGTAAGTATATCAGCTAAAATCAGCAGAAACGCTAATGTTAGCGTCATTGCTTTCATCAGTATGTGGGAAATCACTAGGATATTTTCTGTAATTGATTTACTCCATTCAGTATACTAAACATTGCTAAAAAGTAAAATAAATAGCTAATAGCTTATTGAAGCTAAAATGCTAACGCTAATGAACCTTGCATTGAACTGTTTAGTAACAGTTCAATGCTCATAAACTGCAGGAAGGCAGTTCATTAGCATTTACCTAATGATTGTCACAAATATAAATTTTCAATAACGCACACACACACAACATATTACAGTTTAAAAATATATATTGACCTTATGTTAAAGATTTCTACAAACATTTTACAGGTAAAGTTTACAATGAACCAAAATTACAACATTTAAAGAATACCATAAATTTAAGAATCTAATGTCTCTGCAATAAAAAGAAATTGCTATCTTTTTTATTTTTAAACAACACCTCATATTGTTAAATAACTGATTTTATGTATTCAAGTTTTAAATATTACATTTGAGTTTGCATGGATGTAAAATTACTGCTCAGTTTAAAAATTACAGTATTTTTAAACTGAGCAGTTTAAAAAAATGCTCAGTATTTTTAAACTGCTCAGCTAAACTTCGCTCTTTAGCTCGTTAGCTTGTCGATGTTTCAGTTTTATTCGCTGGGAAAATTATTCTTTGTCTGCTTTGAAGATAAGCAGACAAATAATAAAAAACAAGTTTTGATATTAACTCTCAACTTCATTCACAAAACTTTTTCGTTATTTATTACGCAACGAACATGCATTTCACATAAGAACAAAACAATGAGGTGACGTTGCCTGTCCTTGAACACAACGCTGATCCCTCTTCACCCTGTCACCAACTCACACACATCCTCATTGTGTTGTGTTCTGTAAATAAACAAAACACAAGCAAAATCAATAAACTATATGCATATTCCAGTATACTGAGTTTTGGTTTTACATTCATTCTATTTAAATGTAGTTTGTTTGTGCTTACCAATGTTTTCTGGCCGGATGTCAGGCACCGTTTTCCCCTGGTCAGTTCGTCGATGTCTGGTTTTAGTTCTATTCTGTGGCAATCCGCAAAACGGCGTGTAGGTTTTCGTCAGTAATGCGCGATCTGTGCTTGGTCTTGTTTAAAGTCATTATTGAAAACATCTGTTCGCACAGATAGGTGCTTCCAAACGTGGACAAAACACGAGCTGCGTGGAGTCGAAGCTGTGGCATCAAATCAGGGGGCAGTAGACGGTAAAAGTCCTCGATTGAAACATCACGGGACTTCGCTCTTTAGCTTCTTAGCTTGTCGATGTTTCAGTTTTATTCGCTGGGAAAATTAATAATCAGCTTGAGGTGACTCTGCTGCACTCTAGTGGCGAGAAGCCGTAATGTTGGTTGGTAAGAATCGGAAGGCATTATGGGATATGTAGTTTGTAGTCAATTCGTGCTCAAAACCTATTTTAAGTCAATCAATGGGGCTGTAAAACGGTGGTAGGGGGGAGAGGGCCACATAAAATGACGTAGCGGGCCACATGTGGCCCGCGGGCCTTGAGTTTGACACATGTGCAATAGAGGATCTATCTGCTGCTCATGCAAAACAGTCTATTTTAATCCCATGTGTAATAGTCATTGGGTTAAATCAGTTATATAATGCTGAAAACGCAAGTAGTTGATGTAAAAATATTCAAGGCTTTTATTTTGAAATTTTTGTTAAGCTTCATTTCAAAGGGCCAAACTAATACCATGTGTAACAGTGCTTTGGATGAAAAAGTCAAATAAAGCCAAAAAGAGCAATTACATGATGTAAAAATATTCAAGGCTTTTATTTTGAAATTTTCAGTATGCTTCATTTTAAAGTTCTGAACTAATACCATGTGTAAGAGTGCTTTGGATGAAAAAGTCAAATAAAGCCAAAAAGAGCAATTACGTCATGTAAAAATTTTCAAGGCTTTTATTTTGAAATTATTATTATGCTCCATTTTAAAGTTCCGAACTAATCCCATGTGTAACAGTGCTTTGGATGAAAAAGTCATACAAAGCCAAAAACAGCAATTACATGATGTAAAAATATTCAAGGCTTTTATTTTGAAATTATTATTATGCTCCATTTTAAAGTTCCAAACTAATACCATGTGTAACAGTTCCTGAGTTAAATCAGTTATATACAGCCCATAGCAGCAAATAGTTCTAAAGGCCAGTTCAGTCCTGATCTGTTTCAACTGAGGGTTCCACTATAGATAGAACTACAATGATGCGTATTCGTAGTCCAAACCAGCAGCCAATAGCCTCTTGAGATCCGTTGCTATGGCAAATAATGGTCTCAGCAGGGTGTGAGCTCTGAGCTCTGAGCTGTCAAACACACAATTGTGTGTTTGAGCAAACACGTTTTACTGACAAAAAGCATTGGAAACAAATCCTTCCTGGTCGGGAACCGTAATACATATTCGAAAAGCGTTTTAAGCGTATGACAGTTCAATGTGTCTTCTGCGATAGTCCCGAGATTCATATCTGTACCTCACTCAGAACATTTACAGCGATGAGAGAAAGAAATGTTGTGCCCAGATCTGAAATTCTATTCAAATACATGGGAGAGAGCCTCAGACAGCCTCAGAAAATCCTGTCGCATGACTTTGCTCTGAAGCACCGTGACAGAAAACCGTACGATCTAGATAAATTTCGAAAAGATTTTACCGGAGCAGACAGGCGTATCAATGTCAGGACCGATTTTGATACTAATCGTGCGATATTTGTGGGCGTGATGGCGATTTCAAAAATGATTTGGGTTGAAAAAGTTGTCTTGATCTCTCACTCTAATCAGCGAGAAAAGCACTCTAACTTTAGGAAAAATGAGAAACTTTGGGTCGCTTAGAGGCAAATTGTGGACAAACCGTAACTGTTATCGACGAGCCGTCTTCACTTTCGAAGAGATCACAGACGTATCTACAAAATGAAATTTGAATGGCATTTCTACGTGAATTAGTGACGACACAGAAAATCCTCAAAAATAGGGTATTTCCAGGATTTTTCCCATTGACTTATAATGGGGTTTTTTTCGTAGTTTTTTGCGAATTATGTCGCCACGTTAAGCCCAAATCCCACCAAAAGTAATAGCAACAATGGCGTGAATTTTCTGCACGTTTTGATACCTCATTTGTAGGTGTGCACCCAGCGGTATGAGCCGCATTAACGGTTACGGAAGAAAAATAAAGAACTATAATAATAAAGAGACGCTTGTTGGGTGTAGAGTAATAGGTTCCTGCCATTGCTTTGCATGGCAGGCCCCAAAAAACTACGAGATTTGATTTGAACACATTTACGATATTAGGGACTACTTTCAGAACCTAATGTTTGATCCTAGCCATATGACAATCAATACCTGTTAAACTGAGTGACACTGCCACCTAGTGGAAGGATTAAATACGACAAGAAAAGAATGAGGATGGCTCACTGAAATCAGAAATATTCTCATATTGAACGTCTTACTGTGTGTCCACGCCGAGTAGAGGAACAATAGTAGTACCAACAATGGCTACTCGGGAGTTGATATGTTGAAATTTCAACTTCTCAAAATATGTAAACTGAAACATTGTTAGCTGGGTGTGATGTCATTCTCATTGCAACACAAGAATGTATTTTCTGTTTACTGAGAAGTAATGTACTAATGAAGTAATGTATCAGAGCATCAGGGTAATTTAAAGCTGTTCAGTCAGTTTCAGTAGTAAATTATTACGGTCCTGTCAATTCTCTTACTAAGGTCGATGGAATAACAGTTCACTGTGCCACAATATTGTTTCAAATGATTTGGAAAACAAGTTAGAAATGGATTACTAGTAAATGACATCAGCGACCACCTGCCAGTGTTCATACTGTATAATTGTTACAGCAGGAAAAAAAACAACATGAAAATAAACTGTTTCATGTAAGAGTTAAGACTGATGAATGTACAGAGACACTTTTTAAAGCAAGAGTGGCAATTAATATGCAAAGAAGATGATGCTGATGAGGCTTATGAGGAGTTTTTGAGAGTATTTATGATTCTCTATAATAAAAACTGTGTAAAATTACACTGTTAAAAACGTTGTAATTTTTTGGTGCTAAACCAAGTTTCATTAAAATGTCTACATATTGATACTGACACTGTGTTGGAATTGGAAAATGTTCAATATTGGATCAAATGTTAGTTTTTGTAAAAAAAAAAAAAAAAAAACAAGGTTAATTGCGATTAATTACAGATTTTATTTATTTCATCCCACCACTGATAAGTAATTAACATTATTTGTATTCTTTCCCCACTGAACAGATTAAATGATTTAAAATATAAAATATGAGACTGATTTGTCCAATAAATAAAAGGTGATTTTAAAATAATTCTAAAATATACCAAACAGATGAACACTGTGATTCTTAATAGAAGAAACTCATTCTCTCATACATGTTACAGACATGTTGGCTCAGTTACAAACAAAAAAAAGGTGCCAGATTTTGACAAGTGTCCTACATATCTGTGTTACAGTTTAATTAAATAACATTCAGTGATTGAACAAGATACAGTTTCAATTAAAGAGATTTAATTGAAAAAGGTCACTTCAAAAACTAAATGTTCCATTAAAAATTTAATTACCTCCTCATGAAAAGAAACTAATAATTTTCATAATGGACTGAAATGAAATAAGTTGGCCAATTAACAATATTTCTCATTTGATTTAGGCAGATTTTTATTATCTTTGTTCACATCATCAGGTACAGAAGGAGCTCTGTGAAATCTACACTAATAATGACGACCAATGGCAGACCTGGATAATTAACGCATCCATAAGCAGCTTCCACTTAGAACACAAATCAAGCTGTAACACACAGAAAGGTCAGAATCTCAGTCTGTGTCCCATATGAAATTTTACTTGGTTTGTCTTTCAAACATCAGAGTCACATTTGGGGAAGCATAAAAAGTTCTGTTAAGAACTGTAACAAACGACATCTAGTTTTTGTCAGTGATGAACTTTTTTTTTTTTTTTTTGATGCGTTTAAGTCAAGTCAAGTTTATTTGGGCAGCACATTTCACCAGCAAGGCAGCAAGACGAAATAATTGTCAATATCAGAATCGGATCAGTACTAGTGTTGTGTGATCAATGCTTTAGTTTCCTCTTGAAATATTATTTGATTTTGTATTTCAGTTTCTCAACTCTATCTCAAAGATTTTACTTTAGTTTTGGTCTCAAATGATGTACAGTATTTTCCCACCTTGATCATTTAGGGACAATGCACACACATTTGATTTGTTGTTAATCGTGTTAATGTGTAAATCAAATATTTTGTAAACACTTAGAAACTTTGTCCACATTCTATCCTAGGGTTTAACAAAATAATTCATGCATATGCATAAATGCTAAGCATTATTGGTATTTATTAGTACATCACCAACGCTGAAATCCTGCACTCAGTACACAGCAGCCTCAGAGAACAGCAGACTGGTCCAGCAGAGAGCTGGAAGCAACGGTCAGGAGGAAAAGATAAGCTAAAGGCTAGAAGGCCACTGATTTTAGCCTCACACAATAATGTAATACACATGTAAAATATGATGGGATAACACCAGTCGAATACAAATAGTACATTTTCTCAGTTTTTGTCACATGCGGATGAAAATGAATTTTCATTCTCATTTCATTTCCAGCCTTCTGTATAGTTATCAGTGTTGCCAAGTCCGCTTATTATAAGCGACTTTGGCCTTGTTTTTTTCTAAAGTCGCTTGTCAATTTATTGAGTCAGAGAACCCAGAGGAGAATATTTCCTGCTCACCTTTCAGTCACCTTCGCCCCTTTTGGGTCATAAATTCAACCCGCTGAACACAAGACATGAAATTCAGTCAGATGAAACTCAATGAGAAAGACAACGTTGAAGAGCTGATGGAGAAGGTTTGCTGCTACTCATCCAGCAAGACTTGCCTGTATGAAGAGTTGTAAGGACAAAAGTGTCCACATCACAGGCAGATACAACAACTTAAGCACATCCTTTACCCAAACGGCCACAGAAGAGAAGGAGACAGACAAAGAGGGAGGAAAGGCCACAGTCAAGGTGACAATCAAGAAATCTGTAGAGAACACATAAGCGGACCTAAACGAACACTTCCATGGCTATGTGAAGAATTTTAGCTTTAACATCAAGCAGCTTAAGCCTTCTGCCTTGAGCTGAAGAGTTTAGGTGAGGAGGCTGTGATTCACATTGATTTCTCAGACAACTACAGCTGTAAATACAGTTCCTATGTTCAGGCAGTCCATGGTTGTATGTTGGCGGACACCCAGAGCCTGTGTGCTTTAACACAGTCTCTGCCAGTAAACAGCATCTAAATCCTGTGCTGGATTTCCTTCAGGCACAACATTCACAAGAGCCTGTGCTGCACTTTTTAAGCGATGGACCGTGTACACAATACAAACAACAAGGCAACTTCCTCCTTTTCGCCATGGAACTGGACAGAAGAAGATTCCAGGGTGGTTCGGGAAATTTTTTCAAGGCCAGTAATGGAAAAGGAGCACCTGATGGTGATAGGGGAGCCTTAAGAAGAACGGCTGACATGATGATGGCAAAGGGCCGTGACATCCCAGACGCAGAGCCGTTATTCAGGGGCTTGACTGAGACAAACACAAAGATGAAACTGTTCTTTGTGAAAAGTGAAGATGTTGAGGAAGCAAAGGAGAAAATGCCAAAGCTAACAGCAGCTGTTCCTGGAAGCACAGGAATTCACCAGGTCATTACTCTGGCTGTGGGAGAAATGACATTTTGTGACCCAAGCTGCCTGTGCACAACATGGAAGCAGATTGCCTGCAAGTGCTTCAAGAAGAAGGGCAGATAGAACAATACCCAAAATGCATTTGTAATTACAAACCAACAGAAAATCCAAAGAGGAGTTTCACAGTTTAAGTGAATTCAACTGCATATATCAGGATTTGAAGCTGCGGTTGAGTCATAACTGTGTAATTATGTTTATGTCACAACTGCATAGTTTTCTATTTCTACTGTTGCTTATTTCTACCGTTTCTCCATATGCTGTCATTTGTCTTTCACTATACTTCTAATACTTCTACAGTCAGGGTCAAACTAGTGTTTTTGTTCCCATCTGAGTTTGTGTGTGACAAACAATACCTGTTAAATAGAAGGATGCTTCCACCTAGTGGCAGAAGTTAATACGACAAGAAAAGAAAGAGTAGGCCTCGTCTTCATTTTTGTGGTGCGTTTAAAACCTAACACTCTGTGGCAAGGTGGATGTTTTTGTTTGAGTTGATTGCATGTCTTGTTATTTGTTGTGTCCACAACAAATAACCGCCTCCAACTTTTTTTATTTTTATTTTTAAAAAAAGTTGGATTTATTTTGGATTTATGTAGATGTGGGATTTTCTTTGTTTTGTTTCTTTGCTGTTTGTTTTGGATTCATTTGGGTTGTCGTGTTGCATGTTTTTCTGACTTTTTCGTGTATATTTGCCTTTAAGGCTGACGTTACAACCCACAGCACGGCCCTCTTCGACCTGCACAGGTGTTCCCTAAGCCAGAAAATGGGGGAAATAAAAAGAACAGATCAGTGGTTGAACGAGAGGAAGGCGAGACAGAAGCGACTAGGGCATCGCTGAAAGCTAAACAGGAACCACTGACATGAAGCCACAGGTTGAGCAGCAGCGGAAGGGATGTGAAGTTGAGGGCCGCCGCTGCGACATAGGAGAGGCGTGAACACCTCAGGGGCCCCGCATCGTCAAGGCTGTGGTGGGGCCACAGAGAGGGGCACCTGAGCTGAAATCTGTCGCTTGACGCTTCTACGCACATTGGCCGGATGGAGAAGAGGATCCCTCCAGGCCAGGAGCGAGGGCAGGATCAGGATGGAAGGAGACTCTGGGCAGACGCCGGGCCCCGCTGGGCCCCGCCGGGCCCCGCCGGGACAGGTGCGGAGCGGCCGAGGAGAAGCGAGCGCTGGCGAGAGAACCACACTCCCCCCTTTCCTAGCTAAGACTGTTTTCAGCTTTTCCGAAGACTTTTATTGACTGTGCTGCTTTTATATTTGCCGCTGCATTTTTTTTATTGACTTTATTGTAATAAATTAACTTCATCTGACTTGTTTTTTAAAGCACTGCTCACTCCTGCAGTTACCTTCGGGCCTTATTCCTAACTAGGTGGCGCTGCTGTTTGTCCCATTTCCCGTTCATTTAAAACATCAGGAATGTGGACCAGAAATGACAAATTGTCACTTTTAGTTTGTGTTGTTGATTCACCAATGTCTGAGTAGTTTGACAGTAGACTTTGTGAAGAAAGTTCACAGTGTACGGTACAACTTTTGTATTTAGCTAATTGGGAAAAACGGTTTTATTGACTGAAGACAAAGTTTCACTGCATCTTTGTAAGCACCTACAGATATGTGAAAAAAGTGTGACAGATTTCCTTGCAGAATCCACATTTCTCACCAGTTACTCCAGAAGCACTTGTGGACTGATCCAGGACAACATCTAAAGCACTGCAGGCCTCAGTTAAGACTAAAAATGACTAAAAGACTCAGCAAAAATGCCATGCATAGGAAAATGCCAAAGCCAAAACTACTGGTGACTGAAAATACCTACTCAAAGGTAGTGTGTGTGCGTGCATGCGTGTGTGTGGGCGTGTGTATGTGAGAGAAAACGAACACATTTTAGAAAAAGAACAAGTCAAACATGCTGGATGTAGTGTCATGGCCTGAGGCTTTTTTTTTGCAACTTCAGGCCCAGAGCATTTCAACATCTTTCACAGCAATGTGAACGACTCATTATCAGTCATTAACGCCATAAGAGGGTAATTACTGTTTCACATGTAATTGAGATGTTTCACAAGGTTGAGATGTTTTTGTAATGTTTGTGTAACTTTATTGTAATGTTTTGAGTGTGTGAACCCCAGAAGTAATAGTCTACAGACTAATGGGGATAATTAAATAAATTAAACCATACCTCTCTGTGACCATGAACATAAGTTTACTGGACCAACTTAATCTACTTATGGACCTAAATTCTGATTTTGTTTGCTGTCTGCATCACAGAAAAGAACTGAAAACACAGAACAACATGACTTCTCACCTGAATGTCAAAGCTGTTCCTGATTGTTTAATGATTCAAATATGAAAATAGCAAATCTCTTACAACTGTTGGTTTTCTTCTGCTGTATTTTGGTGCTATTCCTTGGCATGGAATACTTCAGACTATCAGAAATTTTCTAGAGAAAAACAAATTCTACTTTCCGAGTGAGGAGTTTGACTTTGGCCTTTGAAACTAAGATTAATCTAAAAATGTATGAGCTTTTTCTCACAAATGTTCCCCTTTCTTTTAAATCTAAAATGGCCCAAAGACACCATTGTAGTTTTGAGTTTCTTAGCTGTGATAGATTAAAAAGTGTTTTATGTTCTGAGCTTGTGTCCACCGCAGTCTGGATGTCCTGCTAGAGCTCCACAGCGCCCCCTGGAGACTCACAGTCAACATCTGTCTCTTATTGGGAGCTTTTTCAATTGAGCAACATTCCTCATGATATAATTTTATTCTCAATGCCTTAATCAAGTCTCACGTGTTTCTAATTGGAACTATAAAGTGTAAACACCAGAGTCCTGTTGAAACTAAACACATATTTGCATTTTTTCCCCACCATTCTACTTGACAACTTTGTGGGCATAAAAACTCAAGCTTTCCAGAATCAAAGTGGAAATGCTGCTCTGGCACTTTTATTTTTACATCTCCGTCTGCCAACACAGAGGAAGCTGGCGGGGGAACTGGGTCACGATTTCTGCTCGACAGGCAGAACATGTACTACTGCTCTGGATTTGTATTTTTATTCTTGGTTGGCTCTTCAGGAGTCATCATCAGTGAAATCCTACTGACCCGTTACTATGCAACAAAAGCCAAGGCTCATTTTGGTATCCAAGAAGAACTTTTGAAAACAGTGTGCTGCTCAAAGTAAATGATTTATGTAGCCCTCAAAAAGAAATAAATGCAGTGTGGTTTACATTTCAGCAAAGGTGTTCATATTTTAAAGTCTTCACTTAAAAGTATTCAATAATTGCTTCCATCGTTTATGTGTCTTCCTCCAGTATCTGAAAAGTATTCATACTCTTCCTTTTTCACGTTTTGTCTTGTAGCCACAAACTGGCAACAATGTGTAGTCACGGGTTTCATTCATCTAATCCAAATAAAATACCACAAGGTTTTGCGGTAATGTAACGAATTGCGGAAAACTTATGAAGGTATTGGGATGGACTTGAATACGTGTGAAACGCTATGAACCATCTTGTCTTGTCTGCAGTAAACTGAATAGAAACATGTTTTGCACCAGCCCCTCTCCCCATGTTTCAGGCAGCTAACGAGTGAAAACCAACCTGGAGCATAAACCGACGGTTCTGACTGCAGATCTCAGACTGTCAGAATCAACGCTGTTTACTTTCCAAACAGCCTTACAATTCCCAGTTAAGAGGGTCACCGATGTTGCAACTCTATATGAGCTGACCTGTTTTATGTTTTCTGGAACCAAACCATGACCTCATCCATCTTTCTTCTCCAGTTACTCTTTGTTATCTAATCCTGTATTTTAAAAACAAGTATGGCTGACCCAGTACTTCCCCACCAGGGCGCAATAAGCCCTATTTATTCTATTTCTGTTCAACTTAATGGTTTTGTTTTATAAATCTGATCTTATTTGCAAAGGTTAAGGACTGAAATGGCTCTGAGTGTTTTAGGAAAAATCCAGTTTGACTATATCAAGTTTTTCATCGAGCTTTAATTTAAGTGTTTATGTAATACTGTGCAGACCCATTTCAATAAATTAGAATATTATTGAAAAGCCCATATATTTCAGGAACGTTATCACTAAGTGGAACACATTGTATAGATTAATTACACACAGAGGCTTGAAATTCCTGTTCATTCCAATGATTTTCCACTTACAGTTAATGAAGGCATGACATTTAAAATTTTAATATTACATCACACCAATAAAAAACGACTTCTAAAAGCAGAAATGTGGACTTAATGAGAAGGATGTTAAAAAACTTCTTAAAGGTTGTTCAACCTGTGTGTGCGTGTGGGTGGGTGAAGCTCTGCACGTTCCTCTTATAATGCAAACAGACATTTACGGTTAATTTCTCTCACTGAATTGCTCATAGGTGTGTGCGTTATTTCTGCACTGTGTCTCTCCTATGGCCCCTTGATGAACCGGATGACCTGGCTGACCCCTCTGCCCCTTTCCTAAAGAGTAATAGGCAGGTATTCAAAATGAACGTGGATATAATTTTTTACAAAAATCCTCAAAATGTGAAAGTTGGATATTTAAAAATATTTAAATAATTTCTCATCCAAATTTGCCATAAAAACTGAAAAACAACAAAAATAGTAACAATTTGAGAATTGTAAAAAGAAATCAAGAACCTATTTAAAAAGTAGTATTGTTGAAATTTTACATATTAATTAAATAAAAACTTTAATTAAAACATGTATTTATTTAGACATTTTATGTTTTTCTTTTATTGAATAAAGGGTAAGATGTTTTTTAAATAAAGACAATGTAAATAAGAAATGTATTTGATCATTGTATTGAGTAAGATGGTGCCATTTATATTTTGTTTACGTTTTTTAGTTTTTTTTTTATTTCAGTAAGATATCCACACTTTTTATTACCACATTTCAAGTAATATTTATTGAATTATTTTTGCAAATTTAAGTATGAAATGTATCAAATTATTGTGCATCCCTATTTTTAAATAAGGCAATGTTTCATAGTTTGAATATCAAAGTTTTTTAATTTAATGTTTAAATTTTAAGTAAGACATTTTTAAAAATTATTTACATTTTCCTTACTTCACGCAAGAAAAACATTTGAACAGGCAGGTATCGGACACTAGAGGGCACACTTTTTACTGTTTACCACTCGGTTTGTTGAGATTCCCACTCCAACCAGGACTTTTTCTACAGTTTGCGTCTCATTTTAGATGCAGTTTATCGTGTCTTCTTAGTGTCCGGGTCTTCGTTCATACTTTTTGTGACTCTTTGGGGGCTGAAAGTCTTTCTTTTAATGAAATATGGAGGGTGGAGAGTATTTGCTTTGTTCGCCGCTGAAGTGTCAGAGCGCGTGCCTCCTCCATCCCTTCATCACGGGCTGGTGACGTTTCGCTTCGGACCAATGGGAGGCGGCGGAGATGCTAGGCAGGGATATAAATGCAAAGGAGCAGCGGCGGGGTCAGCAGGAATGAACAACAATAAAAAGAGACACTTCGAGCACAGAGCAAGATACTCTTTTGATCTTTCGATATTTTTCTACACTTAACATCAGGTATGTGAGTTTTTGTCGTCAACAAACGCGCTGTTCTGAGTTGTTGCCATCATTTGCTTCGTCTGTCGCAAACTTTCTCCTTACCTACGTAGGCTCTATGTCCGCAGCTGGATCGGAACAAAGGATAGCTTTGTAATGTTTGTCAGTGATGCTGCCATTTTTAATCAGAGATGTACAACAGTTAGCCGTTACTACAGCTTATTTCACATCAAACTAACCTTTTATATCTACAATGCTGCCCATAAAGTTGGCATTAAATTTAAATTTCTTCACCTTCCTAAAATAATAAGTCATATTGTCGCCACCTTTTTTTTTTTTTTTTTTTTTTTTTTGCCAAAATGTAAACTAGGCACACACAAAAAAAATCACATTTGGAAAAAAAAAAAAAAGATTTAGGCCATGATTTTAGGAAGATGACCAGTTTTAATCTTTTTTTAAAGGAAATTATGGTGAGGTGATATTGACAGATAATGGTTTTTTGGGTTTTTTTTAAAATTGATGACTCTCCTTTGAACATTACACTCTGTTCACTGAGCGGTTGTATAAACAGGAATGTTTATTAAAACAAAATGATTCCAACAGAGAAGCCCATCCTGTTTTGTCCTCTCTGTAGGTCCCAGGGTCAGGAAAGATGGCCACCTCAGCAAGTTCAAAACTGAGCAAAGCTGTTAAGCAGCAGTACATGGAGCTCCCTCAGGGAGGAAAGGTCCAAGCCATGTACATATGGATAGATGGAACAGGAGAGGGACTGCGATGCAAGACCAAAACTCTAGATTGTGAACCGAAAACCATCGAAGGTACGATCGACATCTGTTAAAGTGAGGTTGAACTGTTGCTCTCAGATGCTTGTCGCAGGTTTTTGATGATCTCCCCTTTCCTCTGTTAGATCTTCCTGAGTGGAACTTTGACGGCTCTAGCACGTATCAGTCAGAGGGTTCTAACAGCGACATGTACCTCGTCCCTGCGGTCATGTTCAGGGACCCGTTCAGAAAGGACCCCAATAAGCTGGTGCTCTGTGAGGTGCTGAAGTACAACCACAAGCCAGCAGGTGAGCGGATGGAAAAACAAGCCAAAGAAGATCTTTTTGTTGTTGTTGTTTGTATTCTAACTTCTTTCTTTTGCTTCCCAAAAAGAGACCAACTTGCGTGCGAGCTGTAAACAGATCATGGGGATGGTTGAGCAGCACCACCCATGGTTTGGCATGGAGCAGGAGTACACCATCCTGGGTACAGACGGACATCCCTTCGGCTGGCCTTCCAACGGGTTCCCGGGTCCACAAGGTGAGATCTTTAGTTGCTACATAAATTTTGAAGAGCCACCTCAACTGCTAACCTTAACATATTTTCATCATTTAGGGCCTTATTATTGTGGAGTTGGAGCAGATAAGGCATATGGCCGGGACATTGTGGAGTCCCACTACCGAGCCTGTTTGTACGCTGGGGTTGAGATTTGTGGAACAAACGCTGAAGTCATGCCAGCACAGGTACTTTTCCCTCAACAAATCACAGAAAACACTGTTTACGTTCATGGTAATTGACATAGATGTTGCTGCTGCTGTTTCAGTGGGAGTTCCAGGTCGGAACCTGTGAAGGAATCAACATGGGGGACCATCTTTGGATGGCTCGCTTCATCCTTCACAGAGTCTGTGAGGATTTTGGCGTGGTGGTGTCATTCGACCCCAAACCCATCTCAGGGAACTGGAATGGCGCTGGCTGCCACACCAACTTCAGCACCAAGGAGATGCGTGAGGCAGAAGGACTCAAGTAAGGACCCAACCAGTCCATCGAGTTCTGTCCGATAAGTTCATGATTCAACGTTTCCTAATCCTAAACGTCTCTTCCCTCAGAGTCATTGAGGAGTCCATTGAGAGGCTGGCGAAGAGACACATGTATCACATCCGGGCGTACGACCCTAAAGGCGGGCTCGACAACGCCAGGCGCCTGACCGGTCATCACGAAACCTCAAACATCGACGAGTTCTCGGCTGGCGTGGCCAACCGCGGGGCCAGCATCCGCATCCCCCGTACGGTGGGACAAGAGAAGAGGGGCTACTTCGAGGACCGCCGTCCGTCCGCCAACTGTGACCCTTACATTGTGACGGAGGCGTTGGTGCGCACCTGTTTGCTTAAAGAAGAAGATGACGAGCCCACAGACTACAACAAATAGTGTCACTATTTAAGCTTTGTTTAGTCACTCGTCTATTTTAAAACTCAATAGAGAGACTTTACTTGTTTTACTTTGTTGTTTGACAAATGAAACAATTAAAGTATCTCTGCATTTAGTTGTGTGCATCAACTGTTGCAAACGCTGCCTTTTATTAACGGTGGGTTTTGTTCGTTTCAAATGATAATTTCTGTAGATGTGCACCATTGTCTGTTTAGCTTTTACTAATATAAGCTGTTAAAGTGCCTCAACTTGTTGCTGTAGTCAGATATTCAGCCAAAGGATCCTAAAGGCATTTGAATGTTTTTTTACAAACATTGACCTCTGTCCCAGTTTGTCACGTTTTGCTAAGTGTATGCCAGTTTTTCCTTTTATACGCTTGTAAATAAGCATGATTGCCTTGCCTTTTTACACGAGTTATTAACTCAATAAATTGCTTCTGTTTTTACTTTTTTTTTTTTTTTTGTCTGCATGTTCCATTCTGACACAAACCAGCTTGTCACGAGTAGAATGTCAGCTGAATCTCTGAAATGTGACTGCTGTTAAAGGAAATGTGCCGTAATGTTTAGCAAACAGTGCTTCATTTAGAGGACCTGGGCACACATCGTCTCCGTTAAGCAGGACCAAACGGGCTGAAGTTACAATAGATACAAGTAAATCTTGAAATGTGTCTAACATTGTCATAAAAGACTGACTTCAGAAGAGCTAACTGACTGAAACAAGCCCTGATAACGTTTAAAGGACAAGATGGGGACAACATAAGGGTTGTTCAGAATTAAGGGACAAACTGGCAAATTCTGTTTGGAAATCTCTAAACAATTAATAGCATGCTGTGCATTATACAGTTTATCTGCAGAGCAGTAAGTTTGGGCAGCATTTACAACCCTAACCTTGTACGCTGATATAAGTCTGTCAAACCCACTGTACAGGTTCTATTACCAAGATTACAGAAAACAAGTTTGTTTTTTTTCTTTTTAGATACCTTGTATGGTTCTATATCAAGTCCAAAGGACTTTACACTACATTCAGTCATTCAAACTCTGATCTTGACAAGCTAATGAATGATAGCCCTGGCTTCCCTGGGACAGGCTGACAGAAACAAGGCTGCCATGCACCGGCGCCACCAGGCTATTCAACTCATATTCTATCTACAAGTCCCTTTTCTCTGATTTGTATATATTTTTTAATTTATCCTAAGGTCACCAAGCTTGTTGGTCAGTGTGTTACAGTTTAAGTTCAAGGCCTGTCAACTATAATCAGTGGTGACACTCTTACAGTGTTCGCCAATGCTGAGACACTAAACCTCTTCACATAACCCCTTTTTTTTTTACAGAGGGAGAGATCTCTAGAAGTTGGAAGGAACCTTGAAAGCATATTAAAGGAAATCTGTCGCCACCATAACCTTTTGAACTTCATTAAGTCTTTGAAAGAGTGCTTCAGTGGTAAACCTGCTTTTTAAGAGTTATGAAGTGATTGCTGTGGCACAAGATCTGTTTACTGAGAACGTGATCACACCTGACACTACAAAGTGCTGGGAATCTGTTGTTAGATCAGAAGTAGGACAGTTAAGCTAATGTTAGCTCAGGTCATGAATTAAAGTTCAAGTGTTCTTCCTCCTGCAGTCCAAACATGCCTGTGAGGTTATCTGGAGTTCCTGCGATGCTGTTTGGTCTGCATGTGTGTTTTAAAAATGAAAGTAATGGATTTGTCCTTCAATTTCAGTGCTCAAAATATGTAATTTTAGTCATATTTGGTTAGATTTTTCTTCATGTCCTAGCATTACCAGGGTTTTCAACCTCCCCCCTGAAGTCCCGAAAGAGGGTCAAAAGACCCTGGACTCAGGGCCCAGTAATGGCCTTATTTACAGAACAAAAGCACCTGTTCACACCTGCTTATAGGATGCTAGCTAAAATCCTTCAGGTCAGTCGACCCGTCTCTGGGCTCCAAAGGTAGAAATGTTAAATGACCCTTCTCTGGTAATGCTAGTTTATAATACCACTGTGACTCCTGTGATGCGAAAAAACTGTTTCCATTGCAGTTTTGTGACTTAAATCTATTTGGCTACAACTGAGAAACCATCTCATAGAACAAAAGTTTTTTATCCAAAACTGAGAGTTTTTCAGTGTGTTTCCGTTTAGCAAATTTATTTTCGCAATTTCAATTTGCTAAATTTTTTGACTAATGGAAACACAGCTACTGACCGTGGTGCAGGACATTTTCTCTGTGCCTTTGTAAAGGTTCTGCTGTGTCATGTCGAGGAGGGTCCTTTTGGAGCTCGCGTGACAGCCCTTACATAAGCTGGAGTCAGAGTGTGTGTGGTGGTATTCGCTTGCGGCGATGCATTTGACAGGAGTTGAGACCAAACCAAATTCAATTTGGCTCAGAGCTAACTGCCAACGGGGGGAAAAAAGCCCAAATTATACTGCACTGGTCTGCTTTAATCAAGTCCAGCAGTCAGGAAATGCTCCTCCAGTCGCAATAAGTCACTCAGGACAAACTCCGTGGTGCAGCTGATGCTTCAGATAGGCAGGAAATTGTGTCGACAAAAGTGAAGAAACTTAAAAAATTGATAAAAAAACAAATAGTCAAGAACCACACACGAGGTGCTTTGATTAATGCTTTCAGCTAATCCTGTTTCAAGCTGGCAGACATCCAGTCAAGTGTTTTGTTGAGTTTTTTTTCTCATGAGTGCATTGTTACTGCAAAAGCTCCACTGCACAGCCTTCGCATATTGTATTGCCCGTTGTTTGACCGTAAAGTATTGTCACTACACAGGTGTGTTGGAGTCAAATTATTTTTCTAATACTGTCATGACATAGTGACAGTATTTTAGTATTTTAACAAATATGTAAAAAAAAAAAAAAGCATATTTTTGTAAACATTTCATACTGCTGCTATATTCAAAGGTTAATTCACATCTTACCTCTAAATCTAACTATTAGAACTTTAGATTGAGGTTTAAAGACCTCCCTTCGCTGGCAAATCCTGTGAAAGTGACATTCTACCACTTTCACAAGTACACACACACACACACACACACACCCACACACACACACACACACACCCCCACACACGCATTCAAAACCAGTGTTGTGCAGCCTTATCACATAGCATGTCTGAAGGCTAAATAATCTCACTTCTCTCTTCAACAAACCCCAGTCACAGCAAATAAAGACATGAATACATCATTCTGGTCAGTGTGGAGTGAATCAGGTGGGTTGAGTTCAAAAAGCAAATGAAGCTTCATCCTAATCTCATCACATGCAGGCTATCTCCTGTGCTTCAGAGGCCTTTTATCACGACTTCTACTGATGACAGCGCTCTGACTGTGTATGATTCCCACCTCCCCTTTCCCACTGGAACCCCCCCCCCCCCCCCCCCCCCCGCCCCACACACACACACACACACACACACTTTTCACTTGCTTCTGGGTTTTGGGTCATTGAGAAAAAAAAGCTGTTACGATGTTCCTGGCCTGACAGTCGGAAAATCGTACAGCTGTACAAGCAGAGCCGCGGTATGAGAAAGAAAAGATTCAAAAAGCAAAGCTAAACATGGACGGAGATCAGACCACCAGCAGTTCTGTGGACAGTATCTGCAATACGGAGCAAGAACATTTCAGTAGCACGATGAGAGCAGACCTTATGGTCACCTCTGACCTGAAAGGGTCAATCGTTTCCATGACCTCAGAGACATTTTTAATTTTTGTGGTATGGTTCACTACCCAGGAGACAATTTAAGAAGGAGGGTGGCATTGAGCGCTCTACAAAACTAACCAATTCCTCTGTTGTTGTTCTGCAGACGTTTCCTCCTGTTGCTTTTTTCACGCCCTGTGTTGAAGTTCTCCAAGTTCGTGTGTGATTCACAGAGCTCCACTGGGCTTTAAAAATAATTGTTTTACTCTTTTTCAAAGAATTTGGACTGAATTTGATGACCCTGGGCTCAAAATTTGTAATGCACAAACATGAACTGGAAGTCTGCTTTAATCCAACTGTAGTTTGTTGGCCTGTAGAGTCCGGTTCGTTTGGGGAGGTGTGAATGTGTAATCAAACTCCGGTCTGCCTACAGACCTAGATGTTGGATTGGTTGAAGTGAACTCTGATGAAGCTTGATTGCATATGTGAACAGCAAGTGGACCGGAGGAAATTTAAAAAGCAGGAAACTGACGACAACGCTGTGTATTCTGGGTAAATACACCAAAACAAACACGTGTCTAACGCTAGCGGGAGAAACGGCAACAGGTCTTTTGTCAAAAACAAAACAGAAATTCTACAATCACTCTTGTTTACATGTTGTGAAGAAGAAAGTTTTGATCACTGTCTTCTTCAGAGGTTTTTGTGTTGTTTCCGTCAGTGGTTCTTGGTGCAGCGCCCCCCACAGGTGAGGAGGGGAACAGGTTGCTCAAGGGTTTGGCTTGTTTGACTCAGTGCAGTGTGACAGAGAATCACAGCAGCTGAAAATGCAACGAATTTATAACTTTGGTCCTAAAATCAAACTGATTTTACCGGATTGTCAGGACTGGAAATGCCCTTTCTAGTTTCTTTGCATAAAACAAGCCTTTTTTAACTTAACATTTATTTTTCCTTTTGCATAAGAACCAGTAAGACAAGCACAAAACCACTTTATAAAATCACACTAAAGAACTATTCATGCTAAAAATTGCCCCTAAATTTACACAGCTAATGTGTCCTATTACCAATATTTTTGGTAATAGGACAACCTGGACACAACCAGGTTGAGTTTAAGTTATATCGTAACTGTCATGTTGGAACAAAGCGGTTCTTTGTGCTGCTGCATGTGCCCCGCAGCTGACCGACTGATAAGGAACATGAGAGAGCAGGAAAATGATGACCGGTCCTCTACTCAGCTCCATGTCCAGCTGCATGTAGAAGTGAAAATCACACAGGAATTATTTCAGATTATCCTATTTGGAAAGAAAAAACAAAACAAAAAAAAACAGCTACTGATAAAGTTTGTATTTCGTCTCATTCACCATGTGTCCAGGATTAGGAGCCTCTGGCCTGACTTTACCAGAGAACTGGAGAGTTGCTGCAAATCTGGTCAAAGTTGTTTAGAGTGATTTATGATGACTTTGAAGAGTCTGAGGAAGACCTGAACCAAATCATTGAATCATTGGATGTCTTTCCAATGGTTGAATCGACAAAAACTCACACAAACTCATTAATCATGCTGTCTAGTGTTTTCACAAGGAGCGTCGCTGATTGTCAGCGGTTGCTCCGGTTACTGCCTCATACAAGATGGCTTTTGAACCGTAATAAATGGAAGACTGACCAACATGTTTGGTGTGTATTGATGCTGCTAACAACGACTCGTGACAAAATGTAATGACTCTTATTGGCTTTCACAACTCTTCACTATCTGATGTGTTTTTATGTTTTCACAAAAGCACTTTCAACTGCCATGTTGCACAAATATGCTATTCAAATAAAACTGATTGATTGATTGATTGATTGATTGATTGATTGATTGATTGATTGATTGATTGATTGAAGGTGTGTGGTCTCTAATTCATGATGATGTCTGTGCTTTTCATTCCTGTTGTTTTTTAATGCACCTCTATCCTCCAAATATATTTTAGGTCTAATAAAGACCGAAAAATATTCTATTTTTCCTTCGCTCTCGTTTAGTGATTTATGTATTAATTTGGAGATGTATGTTTCTAATGCGTGAGTCATTTTGTGGGAGCTGCTTGATTAAACTTTGTAAACGGCATTAAACGTTTTTCCTTCGTTGCCAATCTATCACTACTGCATCTCTAAGTGTTTTTTTTTTATTGGGTGGAGAACTGACTTCATGCTTTAATTTGAAGTCAGTATCCTACCTACACCAATAAAAGTTCAGTGCGCTGCCAGCTCCAGGCACTGCTGATGTCCTAATTTGTGATTTATGTAATTAGTCCCATGAAAATCTTAGTTTTGTGACGGGTTGTTGCAAGTTAAAGAAAAGTAAGAAGTTAACAGCAGGAGAGGGAGAACGTTAACTTGTTGGCAGAATCATATCAGCTCCAGGAAGGAATCGCAGCCAAGCAGAAACCCAGACCAGGTGCAGCTAACAGCTGAATTTAAAGCAAATCGTGCAAATTGGAAAGAAGGAGAAGAAGTGAGGAAAAGTGGTCAGGGTGATGCGGTGACTGCATGGTTTGATAATTATGTGAACAAATGTACTTTTTCTGTAAAGTGTTAAGAGATGGCATGCATCGCAAACTGGCTTTATGTACAGAATTGAGTTTAATTGAGTTGAAATTCAGTTTGTTGTTCAAAATGGTAAAAAAAAGAATTTCTAAGAAAACCCACCAATTACATCCACTCTCTGTCTTGCAGCATGCTAACACTAAGCATCCAGGCAGCGACAGAGAAGAGGAAAAATTCAACAAGAATAAACCTCCAGCAGAACCAAAACCAGAACCAGAACTGGGCCCAGTCCCAGTGGCCATCTGGCACAACAGACTGAAGGCTTGAGAAAACAGAGCAGAGACACAGAAAAACAGAAGCACTCATTCAGAACTTTTTAGGTTAAAGAAAAGTAGAAAGTTAGTTTTTAACTATTAAAGCTGCTTGATACAAAAATCTGTTGCCATGGTTGCTTACAAAACATGGACTCAAACTCCCCACTAAACTACATTAAGATAGATTGTTTGATCAATGATGGAAGCTTTTTAGTCACTTTATGCAGTTTTGTTTTTATTTTTTACTGGCTTTCTGTTTCTAAAACAGGCGTTTCACTGCAACAGACACAGGTAGCATGAAACTTGTGTTTGTCTGCAAGTTGATGCAGAACACTACTAGGAAGGCCCAGCCCCTATCAAACTGATTTACTGTCTATTACAGACACCCAACTGTGTTGCAACATGTTCAAAACAGACTCAGAAGTTGTTCCTCCTCATGTCTATCAAATTTAGTGTTTCCAAAGATTGTGTGGCGGGTAGGGAGAGTTAAACAGAACCAACTGAGATGTAAACTAAAATGTAACGATTATTGAACTGATTTATTTTTAACTTTCTAGTTTAAAAGACTGTTGATTTCAACAACATTTTTTTCCAGTGTTTCACTGAGAACTAGCTCCTATCAGCAGATGCACACTTCCACCAGGTGTTTGCTAATTGCTACTGGCTAGTCTGAAGGAGCTTAATGACGGAGACGTAGGGGAGAGCTGCTCAGTGAGGCTGAAGTTTGGAAGCTTAGAAACGGCAGCTTTGAGGAGGAGCTGCGTCTCGAAGGCGGGGCTAGGTCCACCCAGGCATCTAATGCAGACGAATTGACGCCACAGGAGATTCAACGAATTCTATAACATGCATGAAAGAATCAAAACAACACTACAGATATGTTTTTGATGGGGGAACAACGTGACATGATGCAAAGCTCACACTGTAGGACATCAATGTCAGGTTGACAAGGTCAGACTGTTACAGGAGATCCTGCCCACCCACAGCCATCACCATCTACAAGAACACTCTCAAAACCTGGACTAATGTGAGTTACAATATTTAATTTCCCTTTGTGATCAATAAAGTATATCTGAATTTGAATTAAATACCATTTATCTTTAATTTGTTACTGGCATCTGAATTTCCTCACTGAGAGACAATAAATAATATTTCTATTCTAAATAACTTGTCTCTCATAAGATTTTCTCGTTGATATCATGATTAATTTCTTCAGATTATCATTCTTATCTACATATCAGGGAAGACTTTGTATGTGGCTTAGCACTAGTACAACATGAGATAGTTTGTTAGTCATGCTGCTTTGTTAAAGTCCTAACAAAAGAGGAAACGCGTATTGCTTCCAGAACAGAGGACAGTCAGGCTGACTGACAGAACTGTGAGCCACATTTGGCTCCAACTTCACTCTGTTTTTCTGTGTTCAGTAACAAAACCAGGCTGAACGACGTTTTCCTCAGAGGTTCACCTCCCTCATCCTCTTTCACTGTAATCACTGGTGTCAAGTTACGAATGTACAACTCGGACATGATGTTCTATTTTCTTTGTATTCTTGTGTTGGGGTTTTTCGTGATACGCGTTTCTTTTTTCCTTTAAGGGGGGAAAAAAAGAAAAGAAAATCCTCCCTAGTTCAGAAAAAAAAACTGATTCTCACAGCTCTTGTAAAGAATTCCTATAAAATTTTACCCTGCAATATCAGAGTAACTGTTTACCCTGATTAACATTTTCTTTTTTTTTTTACCTTTTAAGCTTTCCTGATTATTGCTAAACAGTCCATGAAGAACACACGGGCTTGATAAGGTTTCCTGTAAACTAAGCAAAGTTTCTTGTTTTTTAGTCAGCTTGTTTACTTGCTGTCTGGACTCCCTGCTCTTCGCTGCACATTTTCTCCTCCCCCTCTGTGTAAAAGCCCCTCTACCATTTACAATGCCCTATTTCGAGACCCTCAGGAACCGTAACGTCAGCACTGCCACCCCTCGCCCCCACTTCAGTGTTAAAGAAAGTGGAAATTTACAATGGTCACACAAGCGTTTTTAGGGGGTTACAGAAACAAGTGAGCCACACGCTATGTGGGGAAAATTCCCGCTTTAGTTATAATCCGAAAAACAACGTTTGTGCCATCTGGCAACGTCTTAAAACTGGTTTGACCAGGTTTATGGTCGTGACGCCAGGAGATTCACTAACTGCTGACAGTAATTAATGCCTCGAAGGAGTTTATCGGAAATCACCCCGTCTACGGCTGATCTTGTTCCTTCACTTCTTTTCCACTTGCAGACTTTTACCTTTGAACAAATTCTGTTTTCACGCAGACCATAATGGTTTTCTAAAGCTACAGTACAGACCAAAAGTTTGGACACACCTTCTAATTCAATGGGTTTTCTTTATTTTCATGACTATTTATAAGGCAAGAAATCCCACTTATTAACCTGACAGGGCACACCTATGAAGTGAAAACCATTTCAGGTGACTACCTCTTGAAGCTCATCAAGAAAATGCAGAGTGTGTGCAAAGCAGTAATCACAGCAAAAGGTTGCTACTTTGAAGAAACTAGAATATAAGGGCTATTTTCAGTTGTTTTACACTTTTTTGTTTAGTGCATATTTCCACATGTGTTATTCATAGTTTTGATGCCTTCAGTGTGAATCTACAATGTCAATAGTCATGAAAATAAAGGAAACTCATTGAATTAAAAGGTGTGTCCAAACTTTTGGTCTGTACTGTATATGCCGACAGCAATTTGTTTACACCAGTAGAGACAACGAAGTTTCTGCTGCAGTGGAGAAGGTCGAGATGCCGCTTTGGAAAAACCAGGTTCTGCAGACTTTATGGTTGGTTTCAGGAGTGCTAGCAAAGATCCTCAATCACTCTCCGTCAAGTAGGACTGTCTGATGAAACTGAAAAATAATGAGAAGACTTTCTTCTCTTTCTTCATTCCGCCTGTTTTAAATAGAGGTAACTGGATTCTTCACCTCTAATGTGCTTTAGTTCTTTTTTTTAGTCACACAATGTTGTTGAAAAGAGCACATTGAGTTTATCACGTTTATCATGACTTCATAGCAATCCCTCCTCCAGAATAAACATGTGACGACAGTAGAAAGGAACTTTTACTCAAACCTGGGTAGAGTAGCCAAACTATGTACTGAAGTATCAACTGCACTGTAGAAGAAGACAGAGCAGACAGGGGGGAAAAAAGACAAAAACAATGGTTCAGGTCCATAAGTCCTTTTAAAACCGCAAATATGGTCAATGGCAGCAGAGGCTCTTCTAGTGATTTCACTTAACAGAAAAATCTAGCTAAATAGACAAACCTGTGAGCAAGAGGTAAAATAAATGGAATGAACAAACAGAATGTATTTAATTTAAACTCAAAGACAGGATAAAATCAATATCCTCTGTAGAAGCCTAACATCAATCAGGACAGAAAATGGGGGCTGAATTGTGGAATTTAAAATATGAGAAAGTGGAATATCATTTGGTAATTTGTGCTTTTGATAAATCAGATTTCTACTGATCAAAGTGTTCTAGAGGTGCAGCTTTACACTGAAGTTCCCTGTGAAGGAGCATCGACAGAGAGCGGGTGTCGGTCGCTGCTCCCTCAACCTTTCTGCTCTGTGACCCATTCAGCTGAAGCATAACTCTGTTCATTCAGAGCAACGTTCTTCATTCAGGAAACAAGGAAGAGCACTTTTGGTAAGTTTTGTCTGCACAAAATTTATTGGAACTATGAGGAGAACATGTTCTGAACAAAAGTAGCAACCAGAGCCTGTGACCGTAAACAGGAAACAAGCTAGCATTAGCCAACCGTTTCTGCAAACTCCTCCATCAACAGAGATCCTTAGCGAAGCATGATGTGCTTTTTACTGACACTTCTGGTGAGTCAGGTCTTCATTTTGAATAAATGCTAAAGCTATGTATGTTTTAAGTGACGTGTTGTTCAAACTTTATAGTAGCTTTGTAAAACCAACCCAGCGCTGTTTGAGGCAGAGAAGCAAAACTCAATGTCAGCCACTAAACGTCATTATCGACAAAACTATCACTCACTACATTTAACTGAAAGTCTGACATTTATGTTTAAGTCTGAAGAGCTTTTAGCTTTTATTTTAAAAATGGAGAGTAGGAGAAAGTAGCAGAGGGAGGAAAAGTGGTCAGCCTAAAAAAAGTGTTACAATCAAATTCAAAAATACCGTATTAATCCTAAAGGGGAATTAAATGTTCATTCAGATTTTTCAAAGCGTTATTGTAAATGGTGATGGCTGTTGGCAGGAAGATCTCTTGTAGCAGTCTGTATTACAACAAATCTGAAGAAGCCTCTGACTGAAGATGCTCTGCTTTCTCAAGATAGTCTTATGAAGAGGATGTCTGTAACTTTCTTGATTTTATGAAGAAATCATTTTAAGCCTAGAGTTAAAGACAAACATCCTATCTGCAATCCTGCAACATGTGGAACAATTTAATGTCTATGTGATGGAGTTTGATTAGAAAGAATTTTATAGGCACACAGCTGACAAGTTTGGGAGAAAACTTCTAGAATTATACAAAAATAGCCCTGACTCATAACGGACTAAACAGTAAAGATTTTTATTTGTAAAAAAAAATAATAATAATAACGTACAGTTTTCCTTCAACCTCAGAGCTATGCACTACCTTGTTTTGATCTTGTATGAAAAATTCCCATAAAATCTGTTGAAAATTGTGTCAGTTAAGTGACTAAATGTATGAATACTTTTGGAAGGTACAGTATTATGCTGTGAAACTCACCTGTCAGCTGCAATAAATCTCAAAGAGGCCTGGAAAAGTTTCATGTGGTTGAGTGGAGATTACGTTCAAGAGCACAGCAAATAAAGTTAACAAAGCATTCCCTGTGCCAACAAGAAACAACTGTTAAGCCTTTGGTGATTCTAATGCCGCCCATATGAAATGCTGTCATCTTCACATATTGTTAAATCAAATTGTCAGGTGGCAAACCAAGCCAAAAATAAAGCTGAAGAAGATTTGATAAAGATTAGATCTTGCTGCTGTCATACAGAAACACACCTTGTGAAGGAGGAGACACTACAGGACCAACTCTAAACACACAACTGGGTTTATTTTGAATGACAAAGAGAAGAAAAAGGCAGAGAGGCTTTGCACACACTGTCAATATATACTAAACCACATTAGAAACTTGTTTTTGTGCAATACGCACCAAAATCTTTCTGCTAAAGATGCAACAACTTCCACAAACCTGGCTAACGTGGCAGCCTTTAACGCAAATGAAAAACTAATTTGATTCTGTTTATATCCAAAATAATAACTATCAAAAATCTGCTTCAGAAAAAAACAAAAAGTCATGTTGGGAAGTTTTTTGGCATCTGTCACAGCATGAATAGCGTGGTTAGATGCCCTTAGGGGTATAAGTTGAGCAAGCGGGCGAAAGCAAAGCCAATCCAAGGATTTTCTGGGGAAAAGGGAGCGGAAGCCTGTGGAAAATTCCCAGATCTGGTATGTTCTCAATTAAAGCTGTCTACTCCTCCATGAAATCGAAGAAACCGAGGAGTGACTCAGCACTTTCTCTGCTTAAGCTGGTCACCAGTGATGAAAAGGCATACTCATTCACATCCAACTTTAGGAGTGCTGGGATTTTTACTTAAATCATAGTGACTGGATAGAAATAGACTTTGGATTTTGTTTTTTATCTTGTTCCTCTTCTCTGCTATAATTGAAAAAGATTCCTTACTGATATCCTGGGAGAAATCTAATGAAATCTTTGTCCCAACAGGGACTTCCTGGGTCATGTTCCTTAAGCCAGTTGTTGTTTCAGCTTCGGCACATAGGTTCAACGTTTAACGTCATTCTGAGGCACTTAAGTAACATCCAGCTTTGTTGTGGCAACTTCCAGTTGAGCCACTGAAAAGAAAATTCCCTCTCCCACTGTGTTTACCTCTCTTCTACCTCACTCCTTTTGATGGGGAGGCCGAACACAAAAAAAGTCTGAGTTTCATTCAAGACTTTTATTGAGCTCAAAGTTCAGGTCAGAACCCACATCATGAAAATCTTTTTAATTTTTCCCGAAGCAATACAAGCATTCCTGTTATTTGTGACTGATTCATCAAATGTTCCAAACACAGCTGCAGAGGAACATTGTTTGATATTTCTAGTAGGTGACCTGAGAACGTCGACTAGCACGGTTGAAGGCAGATCATTTAGCTACACTGGCGGCCATTGTCTTTCAACAGACCTGGGTCAAATAATTAGGTAGTTAGCAGGATACTAAAAAGGTAATTCAGACATGTTGTTCAAGTGTGTTGGATGAAGGACACTTCTACAAGTTGGAGGACTCAGGTCCTTGAGGACTGGACTTGAAGACTCCTAAGATACACAGTTAAAAAAGCAGTGTAGCTGTTTTTCTTACAGTGAAATCTGACCAAATTTTTCCTATTTTACATCTGATAGAATTAGCAAATTAATTCTGTCAGAAAAAAATGAGAGAAAGATTATTTTAGAGAATTTATCAAACTTTCTTTTAGCTCAAGAACAAATATCTAAATAGCTGGAGACATGTCCTGTGGTCTAATACATACATTTTCTCACCATTTGGTAGGACAACCTTTTAAACTTCTGGGTTTCCTTTAACAATGTTTTTGCAGTGGTATGCTGGAATTCTGGCTCATTCCCTTTGACAGAACTGCAGTAATCGCTCACACAGACCAAGCACAAATTTTCTCTGCCGTTGTTCTTAAACCACTTTATAAGTATTTTGGCAGTATCCTTGGTTACTGTCCATTCGGCAGACAGATTTGTGTCTGAGCTATAACCTCCAGACTTGAGATGATGTGTCAATGTTTTTACAGTTTCTTCATGACACCAGTTTAGCTTTGCAACAAAACACGGGAGCGCCATGATGCAGCCACCCCCAATGGGCCGAACAACAGGCCATCCTCCGTCAGTTTAGATCTTTGTCCTTGAGTGTATTTGCAAACTATAATAAGTTTTTCTGTTGTCGCGTTTGGAGTAATCACTTCTTTCTTTCTAAGTGGCCTTTCAGTCCATGATGGTCCATAAACCAGTTCACTCATTATGACACTTTTGTAGTTTCAGCCAATATCTTAGTAAAGTCTTGTTCTTTTTGGAATCTGTATCTTGGAGTCTGTTTTCTTCCTGAATGGTATGGTGATCATTTTGGTGTATACATATTTCCATCAGATTTGAGAAGTCCACCACTTTCTTCCTGATATCTTGGCTGATGTCTATTGATTTTCCATAAATTCGCAAATGCAAGCAGCAAGTTTGAGTCTTTGGCTTATAATACAATCATAGGCAATAATTTCAGAATTATTCTGGGATTCAACATAAATAATTTCGCTGATCCTAAATAATTTCAAACAGAAACGGTTTAGTCAGAGTTCATGTCAGAAAGTGAGAACAATTGGTTTTCACCAATTGAGTCTTATTTTTTTGCAGCATATTTACATATCTGGTTTCAGCTTAGATGTCATGTTGACGTGTGAAAAACTGCAGAAAGGTAGATTTGCACAGAGATCAGAATTTGACACCCAGGAACGAACAATACATGGATAAGTCTCAGTCTTAAAGGGATTTGTTAAGAGTTTAGTCCAGACTGCTCACCTGGGAAACTCCTCCCTGCAGAAGGCAGGGAACATCCCTGACAACTTAATTGCAGAAAACTCTGCACATTTAATCATTTATGTAAGACCTGCAGGAAGACAGGATGCCAGAGTAAAAGTGATTTTGTTGTCCAGTGTGTGACTGTTAGGGTCAAAATTGAACACTCATCAGTTTTGATAACTTACATCATGCATGCTATGAAAATCGATATTGGAATGCGCCTTTTATGGATGAAAAAAGAAGTTACCTGCAGCTCATGCTTTCATGTTTTAGCCAGATGAAGTGTTTTCCATAACAAAACCAACATATGTGCCAGAGTTGGAATTTTTAAGTTTTCTTTATAAACGACAGAGAACGTTCTGTTCTTAAACAGCACAAATGCCAACTATGAGGAGGATTTCTGACAGATTTGTAACATTTCACTTTTGTTTTTTCCTGTTCAACCAGTGATTTTCCGCTGTTTGTTTCTGATGGGCTCTGAAAAAGAAAGCGTAAGTGGTGCCATCTAGTGGCCATTGTCCAAACATACGGGTCATCTCAAAATATAGTTGTGATTTTCACAGCTCTGCTGTGATGCAGTTCTGGATCTTATGGCGTTAACAGCTGTATGCTCACAACAATCTGGTTCCTCTAACAAAATGTAATATTATTATTTATAATAGCAATAGCACAGTATATTCAGTTAAACAATAACTATAATAATAATAGTCATCATCATTGTCTGCCTGGCCAAATAAAACAACAGAACCATTATATTTAAAAACCCAAAGTACCCAAAGTGTTTAGTTCAATAAAAACTGAACTAAACATTCAGTGGCAGTTAAAGCAGTTGTTAAGTAACCTTGTTAGTTCTTGGTCTACAAAGTGTTGTTTATCTTGATAGTTAGTCTTGTCATTAATTATAGAAATAAATGCTCAAATCTTATGTATAATTTAACCTATTAAATGTTATTTTGAGGAGAAGTTGTAATATGTCTGCATTAGTGTTCTTTTTCATTTCGACCTGTTAACTCTAATAAAATGTGAACGGATCGAGACCGATGATCAGACTTAGCTCCGAGCGACTCCCTGCTGGGACTCAACAGCCCCCATAAGTTAAATTTCGTTTAAAAAGTATCATCTAGACCTGTGAAAATCGATACCTGTGTTTACTTTGTCAGGAATAATAAAGGCAAAAACTGAATGTCTGCTGTAAATTTACAAGTATGAACAGTAAGGGATCAAAACCACCATCTTTACATTTGTTACACAAACTCCCTTTCTCAAGCAGTTGTCTCAGTACTTAAATTAGGTTAGAGAATCAAAGTTGTCACTGTTTGTGAATTTTTGTCCAGGGATTTCACATTGCCAGGCCTCCGTTTTGGACTTCTTGCCATGAAAGACAAATGTGTGAAATTTGCTGATGTCAGATTCACACCAAACTTCCAGAATACATTAGATCTGGTCCTTAGCAATACTATATATATCTTTATATTCTGACATCTTCACATTTCTGCTATATGCACTTTATTGTCCATATGGTTCTCTACTGAATTTTGGCATATGGACTTGATGCGGTTTTGTAGTGTCTTCCGTCTTTTCTGTGGAAAATGCAACCAGCTAAGTTGACCCTTACAACAGGTCAACTTACCAGTTGTAAGGTGGTCCAATTTACTGAACTTTTTTTTAACTGATGGAAACTGACCTGTGTGGATACCATGGTGGGGAAAGGTAAAATATGTAGGCAAGAATGCAACAAACTAAAGTAATGCATTTTCACAATGTGATTTCACAATAATTATCACTTTATACTTGCGTTAGTTGTGAAATTATTTGTTTACAAGAACAAACTTAACAGCTAAAAGTCAACACTTTCAGTAACGGCCCTAAACTCCAGAAAGCAACAGCATAAACAGAATTGTGCCTCTGAGTCTAACGGCCAGCCTTGCTATATGTTCACCCTCTCTGAGTTTGACCGTGTGTGTAACTTACTTCACACCCCTTGCAAACAGCTGGTAAACTAAGTCAGTGGGAGGTAAGGGGAGCTTGGCTGCGAAGATATCCCCATTCCTGCTGACTTGCAGGATAGATGCTGACCTACAGACGACTCCTGCCAAACTCCGCCTGTAAGAACATCTTTCCCTGAGTTATTCAAGACCAGGAGCCAGTATATCTCTGTGGCATCTCCTGGACCTGGCCTGCTTGGAGTGAAAACGCAATGTAAGGCATGCTTCAGTCTTTAAATTGATATAAATATGTATATAAATATATCTGTATTTATATTTTATAGAAATAACCACAATTTTACATGCTAAGGTTCTGGTACTTAGTTCAAATTCCCAGTGATACATGTGCTGCTGGATGCTTCCAAGACACTCTTGCATATTCAAAACTGGTGAGCAAGGCATCAGTGGCAAAACTAAATCTCCACTGATCTTACAGATGTCTGAAAGAACAGCTGCTGTGAAAAGGAGCAGAAGAAAACGTCAAGTGAGACTTTGTGTAACTCGTAGTCCGTCTGATGGAAGCACTGTAAGTAACCCTGACAATATGAAGATGTACTCTTCACTTCACGGTGTGTGTGCTGGTGAAGATTTGCTTGCTGACAGCAAAGACAATGGAGTTCTTTATCTAAATCCTCAAACACCAAACTGGAGTCTTGTAGAGAGGTTTGCTGAACTTTCACCAGCAGAAGAGGTAAAGATGCCCATGAAGCAAGTCCACAGGGGGGCCATGGCACCACGTTCCAAACACGCTGAGACCAAAAACAAACATAATGGATTGGCAGATGCTTTAAAGGAGAAGGAAATAAACTCTGTCCAACACTTAACAAAACAAAACAAGGACTCAGACCAACTGAGGTCAGCTAATCTGAAAGAGCTAGATGCTGAGGAATACTCTCCTAATGAGGATGGAAAAGGGACCATAAAGAGACTCAGAAAAAACCCCTCAGCAAATAAGTCACCTAAAAAATGTAAAGACGATAAAGCTCCACGACTTTTGGCTGTAATGAAAAGACGAAGTGCAGTGGACACTGAGGACCGACCTTTCAAATGCACACACTGCCACTGGGCTTTCAAGAAACTCTGCAACCTCCAGAGCCACTTGCAAACACACTCTGGCCTCAAGCCACATGTGTGTGACATATGTGGCAAGGCTTACTCACATCAGGGCACTCTGCAGCAGCACAAGCGTCTGCACACTGGGGAAAGGCCGTATCGCTGTCCCTTCTGTGACAAAACATACATCTGGTCCTCAGATTACCGCAAGCACATCCGCACACACACCGGCGAGAAGCCCTACATCTGTGAAACATGCGACAAGGATTTTATCCGCTCCTCCGACCTGAGGAAGCATGAGCGGAACATGCACACCAACAACAAGCCTTTCCCATGTACGCACTGTGGCAAGACCTTCAACAAACCTCTCTCCCTGAAGCGCCACGAGCGCAAGCACCTTGGAGAAAGGCCCTTCTCCTGTCCGGACTGTGGCAAAGCATTCGCTCTGGCCAGCCGCATGGCCGAGCACCAGAAGGTCCACATGGGAGTTCGGCCGTTTGTTTGCTCCGTGTGCTCCAAATGCTTCACAAAATCCTCCAATCTAACGGAGCACAAAGCCATTCACAGTGGAGTGCGGCCTCATAAGTGTGGGGAGTGCGGCGTGGCGTTCGCCATGGCTTCCCGCCTGGTTCGTCACCAGTTCATTCACAACAACCAGAAGCCGTACGGCTGCACGGGCTGTGGCAAGAACTTCAGCCACCTCACGCAGCTGAAGCTCCACCAGGAGCAAACCTGCGCCGGCAGGATCTTTGTCTGTGTAGAGTGTGACAAATCTTTCCAGTGTGCCACAAAGCTTGCACAGCATGTGGCGGAGCACAAAGAGAAAACAATGTGACCCCAATAAACAGGGTATGATGTTTAACCCATATGTCAGAAATCTTCATCCAGTACAGAAGAGCATCGTAAGATTAAATGTATTTAATAATTTAGTGAAATGTAGATAACGGTCCTGCATGAGGGTAGGTTGCACAAAATGATGTCTGACAGAGCCATGAAACTTTCAGGTTTCCTCTGTTTTTACTTTTGTTTTCCAAAATCAGATCAGGAAATATAGAAAGCATTTCTCAAATAATGATTCCATTTATGAATGGGAGAAACGGCCAAGGCCACCTGGCCCTATAAGAAAATGTCCTGAGCCCGAAATCTAAATCTGGCAATGAGTTTTAAAATTGCTGTGGTGGAATTTTGGCGCAACTTTCTTTTCGAAATTGTTTTTGTTGGTGTACTTTGGATCATTGTACAAGTATGCTTGAACTTAAGATCAAGCATACTTGCTGGATGTTCTCTTACAGTATTTTTAGGTTGAGGGTTTTATTCCAGGTTCAGTCAAATAGAGCATGTTGTCCAGGACCTGAAGCAGCAAAGCAGAACTTTATACATTCCAAAAAGTTCCACTTTTGCCTTTTACAGCTCATACAATATTTTATTAAAAGTCTTGGGGCTTATGAAAATGTCTTATAGTAAATTTCAGGCCCGTGTTTTGTTTAGGTCAGCCATGGTGTTAATCCTGAAACTCTTCTATGGTTGCCAGACAAGTGAGGCCAGCAATATTTTAATGTTGTTCTGTTTTGATTTTTTGTGACCCTTGGATGATTTACAGAAACACTGTTAGAGTAATCGTGGAAGGCCAGCCACTCCTGCGCTGGTTTGTGTAACTCCTTCTACACTGATAGATGCCACTGACTTTGTTTCTCTTAACCAAAACCAATTCAATGGACTTGGTAGAATTAGCAGCAAAGGAAGACTCTGTTGAGCTTGACATACTTTTTGATATCTTTGATTCTTTTTCTCATTGTCAGACAGATTATACTTAAGAGATTTCTAAATTCTTCAAGTCTGGCAGAAATAAAGATAGAGGAATTGAAATAAATTAAATCACCATTTAACAAAGAAGAATATTACCTTTTCACACTGGGTCAGGTGGATTTGGGTTACTCTACCCCCTAATAACTGAAATCATTTGAAAACTGCTTTTTGTATTTACTATTGTATTACATTTTTTATTTTTTTTGATGATCCGAAACATTCAAGTTGGACAAAAAAGAGAGTACTTTGAAAAAAGGTAAGGACAAATACTTTTTCACAGTACTGCATGTAATTAGATTGCATTTATAATTACAAATAGATAAAAATTAAAACCTCACACACTCCTACCCCGGTGGGGGTGGGTTCGCATCAGGGCTAAAAATTTCCACCAACCCAGCTCTGATATTGGAGCTAGCAGTGATGTGAAACCGCTTACGGTGTTAGGCTGTTATTAATGTGAGAATCCACGTGTAACTGATAATACGCACAACTTTTTCTCTTTGCATATTGGCTCACAAATAAAGTAGCGCCAACTGACAAAGACTTGGCTTTGAATAATTTGTTCTGACTTGAGTGTGGCGTCATTTCTCTCTCTTGTATCTAAACATACACTGAAATCAAACTGTCCTTTTCTGAACAGCATAACTCATCTAAACGAAACTCAGACATATAGCAGCTGTTGTAAGGTGCGGGACATTCTTCAAACTCTAGGGTAAAAAAAAAAAAAACATTTTGTTTTTTTAACCAGAAAGCTACTCACACTAACTGGAAAGTGTGGGGTGTGCAGTGATTGGACTGTTCCTGCTGGTAGAGTAATGCAACTTACCAAAAACTCTACATAAGCAACTTTTTCATAAGCCGAGACCTTACATAGTGTTAGCTGTAGCTGTTTCTTTTCCACCATTAGCGTATTTATCAGCACATTCATGATGTTGATTGTCAGCGCTAAGACCCTCCTCCTGGCTCTGATTGGTTGTTTTCGGTCGGGAGCGGTGCATTTCTTTAGTCGAAGATGGGAATTCTCAAAGACAACCGTTAGTCATGTTTGGAATGGGAGGTGGGGGAGTTGGGTTGTCACGTGAAGTATTGATTAGGTTTTGCAAAATGTTGTGTCAATGTTACCTTTATCTGTCGCTTACAAGGCCATTCATTTTACAAGCAGAAGTAAAAATATAATTTATTCTATTTTGTCTAAATCTCAGTGTTATAATTCAGCCATGCTGTTTCAAATGCAGCGTATTAAAAATATACTGTTCACACTTTATCATCTGGTAAATTTTGCCTTCTATCATTTTGTGTCTTCATTTTACTTAAGCAATCAGAATGTAATAAAAAAAAATCAAAGAAGAGTTTGTGATGTTCCTGAAACTACACCTGATTCGCTATTTATTTACAGAACTTTATTAATTATGTTAGGGAAAATGCATTAATCCTTAGTGGCCTAATTATAATTCTTTGACACTCCAAAGGCTGCTTGAAAAGCTATTCCATAAATCCATTCCATGTTCTAAGTTGCTTACGCTGTGACACATTACAGGCAGATGGTGACATGTCTGCTGTGTGTGTGTGTTGCATTCCCTGACCAATCACACATGGCTTCTGCAGACGAACAGGAAAAAGGAGCCGGCACCTGCCGTGTTGTCACCAGGCCTGTGCAAAGTGAGAGGCCCGCTTGGCATTATTGTTATTTCTGAGCTCAGACCCGTCTGTTATTTATTCACCATGGCTGTGTGACAGGAAATAGAACATGCAGGCTGAGAATTTGTTAATGTTTTAATGTTTTAGTGTCATTGAAAGAGAAACAGACAATTGTCATGTAACTGAAATGTAGAAGGCATTAATATACTTTAAAAAACAAAACCTCACTGCTTAACTTAAAACATCTTAAATATATACAGACGTGTTTACAATATGACAAAGAAACAAAACAGGTGATCCTCAAAGTAAATGTACTTCTACAGACATTTAGTAGATAACTAAGATAAACCTTCCTCACATGAACATTTCATAAACAGTTTGGCTCTATAAATATTTTTTGGGGGTGGGAGGGTATGAGCAGAAGCATTACTGATTGATAGCCTGGCAGAGGTCTCCCTTTACATAGAACCCTCCCACGTCCACGCACACACACACACACACACCACGTATTATGAGACGACATGAGGAAGAGCAGTTTGTGCATTTTGCAATTACAACAACAAAACACTTACATAAAATCCTTAAGAGAGTCAGAATGGCTAAATATTACCTCAAGTAGAGAAAAGCTATACTGATGAAAGTGTTTCATTTGTGTGTTTTAAAGCTGTGGCTCTTACCCAGATTACAAATAACACAGCGGATCTGTTAGACTTATCACTTTCTTCTACATTCAAATGACTGATAATCAGCACAAAATGATCGCTACGCACAACTTAAATCATCAGCTAGTGGGCACAGGTTCTTCAAGTTGGCTTTAACTTTATGTGTCACGTGAAAACTCGCATCTTTGCTGCTGATAAAACTGATTCCAGTCACTTCTAGGCTGTAGTCACTGGGGTCAGAGATGCTGTCCTGCCCTCCCCACCGGCCCCTGGTGATTTCCCAACAGTCAGCTCTCAGGAAGCATACCTTGGCTGTCACAGCCGCTGCTATTTGAGTTGCGAGTATTTCGGTTCCATGCATGGAACATGATGGTGAGTCCGCTGCAAGGGTCTGAAACGGAACCCCAAAGAAAGAATCATCTGTGCAAGCAAGCAGTATACAGTTCTTCCTGGTGGCGGTATATGTGCACAAAGTCCTCACTTCGATTTAAGGGTAATCAACTGTTCTGCAAACATAAAGACATGTAATCAAAACTGACTCTTTTTGATGATTTGTAGAGCAAAATGTGTTAATGCTTTACCTTTGATGGAGTTATGCAGCTTTTACTACCTTGGCTGCAGGCCTGTGAGGAAAATACAAAGGTTTACAAAAAACACATTTACAACCGTAAATAAGGGTTAAATGATGTTAAAAAGAGCTAAACTTCTGCAGGTTTAAATTTTGGAGCTAAAGAACTGAAAGGTGCATGACATGAGAGGGATCAGACGCTTTGGACCGCCTCTGTCAAAACGCTTCAAACATGACTGAAGATGTGAACAGTGTTTAAGCTAACAGCATACAACTGGTAGAGGTAAAACCCACTGCTTTACATAACAAGCCACAACCACCAACCTCAGTGCATTTCATTGGGATGTCATGTAATGGGTAAAGAGCAGTGAAAGCATGAAGTAGGAGAAAAAAGAACATGGCATGCAGCTTTTTTACCAACACAAATCTGGAAAATGCGGCGTCCATTTTTACTTGGCACCTGCCACCTTTTGCTGCAGCCACAGCTGCAAGCCTTTTATATGTGTTTCCACACCTGATAATTCGGTAGAATCATTTTAATTAGGGACCAAAATTGTAACATTTGTTGAATTTTCAGCTGCTGCGGTTTGGAAAACCTGTTCCACCACTTGCCTGTGGTGGCGCTGCACCCAGAACCACTGAAGGAGACAACACGAAAACCTCAGAAGAAGACTATGAGCGCAACTTCATCCTTTGAAAAATGTGAACAAAAATAGAGTGGCGTGAGATTTTAGCAGTTGCAGAATTTCTATTTTGTCTTTGGTAAAAGACAACAAGACATTTCTCCCGCTAGCGCTAGATGTTTTGTTTGTTTCGGTTTGTTTTCTTTGTATTTGCCCAGAATGCCCTACGCTGTAGTCCACTTCCTGCTTTTGAAGCAGTCTCCGGTCCGCTTGCATCCACGTTTAGTCAAAATGCACCAGAGGTTATTTCAACTGAACTGAGAAGAAGGTTTGTTAGCAGACCAAATCAAAGCTTTTTTTTTTGCTTTGATTAGGAAATATTCACACCTCCCCCCCAAAAAAAGACTTTCTAGACAAACAAACTAGAGTTTGATTAAAGCAGACTAAGCTGGGCTGGTGTGAATGCACTTTATAGGTGTTGGGAATTCCTTGCCTGTTCTCCTTACCACAGATCTTTTTCTTGTTGGCCTATCTATAAATGGTCTATAAGTTTTGTGATAGATAAATTTCACTAAAGAAATTTTAAATACATAAAAATTTGTGGTTCTAATTTGATGAGAGCTTTAGCAGGAAACTGTACGTCCTAATACAGACAGCTGGTCAACACGGTCACACAGGAAAACTATTTTTTTATTTGTCTCATGACTCACCTGCTCTCCTTGAGAAAGGATTCATCCCAGCCGGTGATGCTGGACATGTGGCAGCAGGGAGAGCAGCAGGTGGAGGAGGAGGGTGTTGGCCAGCAACTGGGAGCTGGTCCTACAGATCAACATATTAATATAAACAATTTTAACAAACTGATGAAATCAATCATGTTTTCCATCTGTTGACATCTCACCGTCTGAGCTGGGATGTCTTTCTCTGTATTTTCCTGGACCTCTTTTGGTTTGGATTTGAACCAGCCACTGAACCACCCAGCCTTGGTGCTCTGTGTGACCAGAACAAAGACTGAATCCATTCATGTCACCTCCTGTCAGCCGGCAGGAGCTGCACTTCCATTAACCATAAAAATGTGCAATTTGAAATTACAAAAATAATTTTTGCCAAATGGAAACATTGCAATTTCCAAAAAAACCTGTTTTTTCATTAAAAGGTTTTTGCAGTACAACAAAGTTTTACGGCCATATCAAATTAATTGTATTTTGCAAAATAACAATGGAAACACTTTTTTTGCATCACACAAGTCACACGACCAATAACCGGATGTTACTACTTTTCTTTGTGGCAAAAACCACAAAGACGACAGGAACTAGTAGGAGCATGATGGTTTGCTTTTGTTTTTTTCAGACAATGTACAGCTCTGACCCCACCAGAGCTCTCACAACATCACACTTCATAAAAAGTTTGGTGTTGTTGATACATGTTGAATATTTTAACTCTTCTATAAAATCACCAACTACAATTTCCCCAAAAAACAGCATATGTAGTTGCTCCCGAGTAGGCGGGGCTTGTTGCTCCAAGGCCTGAATAAGACGCTGACATTTCCTCTGATTGGCTGATAGATGATGAGCGCTAGCTCCATGGCTGAATTATGAATATATTTCATGTTACTGTTTACATCTGTTACTGAAATGATTTATCACATGAACAATGTGTGATTTTAATTTCATTTTTCATTTAGTGAAAACATAGCGATTGCATCTCATATAGTCCAGAATAAAGACAAACATTTGGGCACTTTAGTAATGGAAACACAGCTGGTGTAGCAGCTCTAAACTCCCTACCTGTTTAGGAACCTCTTTGGGCCCCTCAGGCTCCTCCACAGCCCCAGTGACGACCTGCTGGTTTGGATTATGACCGAAGCTAACCTCAAGCATCTGATTATTCATTTCCAATAGAAAACAAAGAGTTGATTTCTGAAATAAGTCAACAATTTCTCCGCTGTCTTGGACAGATAATGACTACAAAGAAACCTCTCACCGTCCCAGTCCTGGAAGACGAGTCTGCCTCTGCGGATGAAAACAAAGTAGTTGAGCAGAGAGCCAACGGCTCACGGGATGTGAATGTCTGAACAGAGACAGGAATGAATGACGTTTGGCAGGGGACCCTCACCATCAGCTGCCAGAGAAACATTACTCAGAGGACAATGTGGCATGGAACTCCTGGCTTCAACACCATCCGTGTAATGATGACTGAAGTTTTGGCCGGCGGGAGCAGAGGGAGCATGAACTGCTATTGTTGGCATGGAGGGAGCATCGGCATGAGGCCTTGACAGAGTAACAGGCAGAGAGTAGCAGAGCTGGTCAGAACTGAGCCACCATGTATGAACCAACCTGAGTGATTTACAGTGCTACTAACAGTTCTCTACCTTTGCTGTGTTTCTGTGTCAATGTTTGACATCACTTCCTGCGTTTCCTCTCCACTCCCATGAATGAGGCTCTCCTGATGCTCAGAACTTTGAAAATAGAGAAACTCAGGCTCCGGATTCTGGTAGTGACAACTTAAATCATCCAGATCAGATTCTGTACAGAGAGATAGATAAATGGATTTTTGTACTAAATATGTAAGAAATACATTTCAAACTAGATGTTTTCATATCCGTTATACAAAGTTTGTAGGTCACTTTGGATTTCCAAGAGAAGTTTGCTTAATGACAGAATAACTAAAGAAATATATACATATATATTTTTTCACTTTCTTCAAGTTAGGAAATCTGAATATAGTGAGAGTACTGTTTCGTCAAATAATTTGGGAAACTTTAAATGAAGCACTTGCGACCTTTACAACCCAAAAATCCATTTTGCCCTCAACCTCGTTAAATAAAACTTATTTGGAGCTGCATAACCCTTTGGAAGTTATAAGTATCTACTACAGAAAATCTGTTGTAGTTTTTAAAGAACAACCATTTTTTTGATGATTTCATGTTTATAAATCTAATGGCAATTAGATAATACATGTCCTGAAGTCTGATAAAACTAAAATCATCAGTTTGACTATTATTTTCATTTTCATTTCTGGAAAAAAGAGGGGAAACGTATACCTCATACTTCCCAACTGTGAAGTATTGGAGTGGCAGCATCATGCTGTGTGGTTGTTGCAGTTAAAACGACAATTCTACCAAATACTAATATTGGTGAATTTATAGAAATTCTGAATTTAGCTCGTAGAAATAATTCTGGCTAAAACAGAAAACATTCAGTCTGATTCAGTGCCAGACAGTGAGAACAAATGATCTAGTTTTTCAAGTGTATAAAACTGCTCAGCAGTAGGAAACCTCACAGGCAACATTTGAAGATAAACTTACCCGGGTCCAGTTGGCTGTTCTCGTCGGCCAGGGCATGGTTTGCAGGAGCTGCTTGATTTATATCAGTACCGTCATAAATCCCCATCTGAGAACAATAAATGTTATCATCAGACTATTTGCACATCTTAAAGGTTTAACAGGGAGTAAATCTTTAATACAGCTATCTTAGCTGCTCTTTAAAGCTGTACTGTGAAGAATTTCAGCCTGGTAACAAATCCTAAAAATGATACTAAACATTATTTAACTTATTAAGTGAAGGTCATATGTGAGACGTTAATGGAAATGTGACTGGTGTTTCAGGCATCTGATCATAACACTGTGAGTGGTCAGATCGTAAATTTGATCAGATGCTAAATAAAACCCCATTGGTCCATCATTCATCCCAACCTGACGCGCGAAGAATCTCAGAGCAAAATTCCTTGGCAACCCATTCAATATGTGGAGACAACTAATTTAGAAGGCTTATTTGTTATCATAAAGCATGTAGAAACCATGTATGTCTACACCAAATGTTATGGTTAAGGACAGCAGACCAAGCAAAAACTATACTGTTGAGCTATATCAAAAAGGAAAGTAACAAGAACACAAAACATATTACATAAATATTTACAGGCAGAAAAGGCAACATCATAGTCTTTTCACTATGTGAAAAACACCTTTTCATGATAGCTAGTTGGACAGATAGCTAACTAGCTAGGTATACAGATAGATAGCTAAGTGGATAGCTTGATAGACAGCTAGCTAGCTAGCTAGCTGGGTGACTCCACTTTTTATTCTTTGTCTCCTCCCAAAAAAAATCCTTGTAAAAGTTACAAATCTGTTATTTTAAGCCATACTGTATCTATTCTGGGTTTTTAACTATATCAACAGAAAACTGTTCATGGAAAAAAACTTAGCCTAGTCAAGTTTGAGATTTTGATGATGGTATTTGACAAAATGCTAAGTTTAATGGTTTGTTTTATAATTGGTTACTGTTTCACTGGTGTAATGTACCTAGTATAGTTACTAATATTAAAAAATAATTTTCATTAAGTGGAATAAATAAAAACAGTAATTAATGGGCAAAATTATAACTAACTGAAACTACATAGTGCATTTATAAAACTAACAAAAACATACTGAAATTATAGATAAAATATCCTTCATTTTTATGTTTATGAATTTAGACTCCAGCCTTCCTGTCACTCAGTTCTGTTAGCCTTTCAGTCCTAAAGGCTAATAAATAGTTTTCCTCTCCCCATTTCCCAATAAAGGTTTACATGATGACATCACAATAATTTGACCTTTGTGAATTCTCTACCTAAAAATTTATCAAAGTATGACAACACTTAAACTGCTACTATAACGAATAAAAAGTAAACTAAAAACAAAATAATATTTAACTAATAATAACGAATAACAAGTAGTAAACACACTCTAAGAACTAACTAAAACTAACTGAATTAGACAAACAAAAAGTAACAAGGACATAAATCTAAAGTATAATGAACAACCCATAACTATCACAACCCTGCTTTGAACTGCCTTGTTGCTGAAATGGGCCACATAAATAAACAACTTGACTTAACTTGACATTAAAGTATAAAGCATTTTTACTGGACATTAATAAGTCCAAAATCATTCTTAGAAACATCAGCAATCCATCTACTCCTGATTACAAATTGGACTTAAAACTCGTAATAAATTTGCCTTCCTTACAATGTCTGAATTCTGTGACGTTTAGAATTAAGGCCAGATGTCTTTCTTCACAGACCTACCCTTGGTCAGCATGATGTGAAATGAACGGACTGATCACCTGCAAGCGTTGGTGTCGTGTCCGAAGGTGTTTGAGCCACTCTGGTTCCTGTTCTGCTGCAGTAAACCCAGCTTCACTGTACTGACCCTCGGAGAACCTCAGTCTGTCTGACAGCTGTAGGGGAAAACACACACACACACACATACACACACACACAGCATGTGCAGAATCTACTAGATGCAAAACGTTGATAGGATGGATTAGACATGTAAACCATATTGCATGAAGTGTGCATACCTTAATAAGCTCCTCCATCAGCACATAGTGAGGCTCCTGCTGCCTGAGTATGGCCTGCCCTACCACCTCACAGTAATGGAAGGCCTGAGACGAAAGCCCACAGTCCAACAGCCGACTGGCATACAGGAACTTATACACCTGATCACAGAGCATCAGACATAGCAGAATAACCCTGAGATGACTTTAAATGTATTCTTGTTAAAGTTCTAGCTAAAGGCACAGTAGGTGTGAGCTACCTGAAATGATGGGATTGAAAATGACTTTCCTCCGAGCGTCTGACAGTACTCATATAGCTCAGTACACTGGATGGCAGAATTTGACGCAAAGTTTCCAAAAGGCTGCCTGAAAGAGAGGACAGAAGTGTGTGAATGAAATATATCAGTTTACAAAAAAGAAGTCTCTTTACCCTTGAAAACATCAAACATCATCAAACGAAAGGGGAGGCCCACCAAAGGCCTACGGACATTCAAGATCTGGTGAGATCATTTAATTTTGCTTCAACGTTCCGGTGCCCCTTACTGAGCATATGTTTTATTCTCCCTTTAAAAGGGCAGTATGATGTAAAATCAACTTGTTATAATGTTATTCCCTCATCAAAAACATACCTGGAGTGTTGCCTTGATTTTTTTCCATTCATGTTTGAGAAATCCTATAATCTCCCATGGTAACCATTCAGCTGTGCAAATAAACTGGGTGATCCTAGCTCCGCCTTTGAGGCAAAGCTCTTCCTCAGAGCCTCAGTCTCTTAGAGCAACCCTCCTCTGTGGCTCCCCCACTCAGCTCCTTCAGACTAGCCAGCAGCAATTAGCAAACAACTGGTGGAACTGCTCATCTATTATTCTATTACAGGAGCTACTTCGCAATGGTGGTAAAAATATTGTTAAAGGGTTAATAGAGAAGCCATGTTGTGATGACTTCCTGAAGGCAGAGTCTCAGAAAGAACAAGAGTTTTTAAAGAGACAGAGGCCCAATTTCAAGGCTTTAAATCATTTTGTAAAATTTCTTTTAAGTCATATTTGATCTGTGCAGCATTTTTATAGCAACTAAAGATAATAGTTATTTGATTTGATTATGCTGTAAAATCCCACTATGTGCCTGGAAGTTCGAAGCACAGCTCACCTGTGGCTGCTGCCTAGAAGCACGAGTCTCTCTGCCTTCTGTGGAAACAGGCCAAAGGAAGCAGCGGCCGTCAGGTAACACACATGGGCCGCATGCGTCAGGCCCCTGGAGGCTGCAGGGGGAACAGCAACCCCACACATCAGTGTGTGTGTTTGTGTAGAGCCACCTGTCAGTGAGTCGGTGTTTCTATACCGAGCGAGTCCCCCATGGTGAGGATGGCCTTCTGCTGTATGGCGCCACTTCCTGTCTCGTTGGAGAGCATCACGGCCAGATGGGGCCGCCAGTCGCCCCACTTTTCATTCCCACAGCACTGGATAAGGAGCACCATCATTAATGCCATTGCTGGGGCTTCATAAAGTATTCATGAGTGGGACATGTGATCATTTTATTGCAATATTTTACCGCAGATGCAGCTGGAATTCTCCCAGACAGAAGCTGGAAGAGAGTCTGGAGGGGATCATTTGCTACTAGCTGGCTTGTAAACCTGCCAACACAGCATTTTTGTGTCATTTCACATCATAACCCAGACCAGCAGCAGCACTTGGTGTCAGTTTTCACAGCCTGAAGCAGGAACTAACCTACTTAAACAGCATCCCTCCTGCCTGACTTTGGAGGGTTTACACAGTTCACCCCGACAGCTCAGACTCTGGCCTTCTGTCACTCACAGATCTTAATCATGCTGGTCATCTGACGGCCCTCTCCTCACAGATTCCTCCTCTGGCTAACCAACACATCCTGCTGTGTAATATGCTTCTGATTTTAAAACAGGTCTGAAAAAAGCGGACTAGATTACATTAAATCTGTCATGGTCCAGGGAGGGCCGTGGGTAGCGAACACGTGGTTTGTTTCTTGAACGAACGTCCGACTTGATTGTTTGAAATACATATTTCTAGCAAAAAAGTACAGACAAAACAATAACTAAAAACTGCTTGCAACCTACATGAATCTTACAAGTTCAAAAAGTGGTTCAATATATTAGTGTAAAATATTTGACAAATTAAAAAAAATATCTCCACCACGGCCTCCCATCCCCGGATGTGTTCTTAATCTCTGAATTTAATTGAAAGTGTCTAAAAGTTACTGAAGTAACCTTAACAAATCTCAACACAAAAATCAATTAAAGATTTTGGTTCTAAACTGACAGAAGTATATTCTAACAGCCTGAAAAATGAATAGAAATTTCGATTCAACATAAATGGCCATATCAAAATGAATGCACACCTGTGGATTAAAACATTTTTTAATTTTTAAAAGGTTTTGTTAATAAAATGTGCCTTTTTCTAATTGGACGACACCAGACTGGCTGCTGCGCTGGGCAGAAACTATGAGACTTTCTGCATTCAGTTTTCCTGCAGTGTTTTAAGCTACATTAAAGTCTGGACCAGGACCGAGTCCTGATAAAAATACACACCAGTTACTGTTGTGTTAAGGCGGACACAGTAAAGCCGAGGCACAGGAAGACTTTTTGAACAAATTATCACTTCTGCACTTAAATGTAATCAGATTTCAAGAGCTGTCCCGTTTCAAAGGTCTTGGCATTTCTCACCTGTTCAGTACTGTGGTATATGATCTGCTGCCCATCTTGCTGGCCAGAAAAAGTGCATGCCCCCACAGACCGCTGGACATGGCAGACTCCAAGGCCTCCTGCTGACCACATGGGGAAAGTGAGAGAAACACAAAGAGCCAAGAATAATTACAGTTCTGTGTTATAAAACACACTTTAAAGGCTCAATATTATGTATTTTCCAGGCATGTTGTGCTGTAAAATGGCACAGACAGTTGTTATAAAAACGATAGATATATTAAATATAACTCAAAAGAAATGTCAAAGTCAACTTTGTAATTGACTTTGAAATTGGGCCTCTGTCTCTTTAAAAACTCCTGCTCTTCCTGAAACTCCACCTTCAGGAATTCATCACAACATGGCTTCTCTATTCAACCTTAAACAACAGATTTACCAGCGTTTCACTGAGAAGTAGCTTGTAAAATGAGCTCAGCAGATGTGAGCTTGGGATGAACAGAATGTATTAGCCTTTCATTTCCACAGCATTGGTGGACATGATGACGTAGGAAAATAACACTCCCAATAATCACGTCCCCACCTACTTGGAGCACAAGCCATCCTGAAACACAACTAACATGTCGAAAAACTGTTCCTCAGGAGGCCGCCGTGCACAGCGCACACATGCACCGCTGCTGCAAAACCAATGGAACTACAAAAATCTCACATGATGCTATCCAGATGCTGCACTCACTTCAGGATGCCTGATGTTGGAAACTGAAAGTGAAACTTAGAATTTAATAGCTGATCGATTCAGTCAAGCTACTAATCTCAGGACTTGGGCAGGAGGAGGGGGGTGTCCAAAGAGCACTGAGACAGCCACTGAATCATGACAGAACCCCCCAGAAAATCATAGTACTTGTACTTGACGCAGCAGAACACTGTGCACACACACGATTCAGAACATACATCAAAATAGTTCAGAGATCTCATTCCTTTTCTTTATGTTAGACCCAGGTATTTTTCAAAACTTCAGCATGCATGGCGACTCAGGATAAACAAGGGCATTGTGGCACAAAGAAGCTACGTTTCAACATGATTTTAGGACAAATGTAAGACGTTTGCTCCAAGCATCATTAATGACACCAATGGAGCAGATGCAACCCTTGTTTCCTCGATAATTTAAAATAACTTTGCTTTGCACAGCACGCTGTCCAGATTTATTTACCATTGAAAATGACAGGCAAGATCACGAAAATGATAAGCACTCTGTTCTCTACAAGTCAAACATGTAAATAAATATAAAAGTAAAAACTTTGACGTCAGACTACAACTGGTAAGTAAATGACTGAACCTTCTTCCTTCCAGCCAGCAGCAGCTGAGTGTAGCTCTGCAGCGCCCTCTCTGGTCTCTCTGCACCAGAGCTGCTGGGATCTCCTGTGAGCAGATCGTCTCCGCCGGCAGGCGGCGCTTCGGCGGCTGGATGCTCGTCGAAGTCGATGAGTGTGGGGACATCTGGCTTCCAGCTTCCATCTGAATGGGAATCCTGCATCAGGAGCTCAGCGATATCTGAGCCAACTATTTGCTGGAAATATCAGAATATATATTCACATGTGAGGTGGTGTGGAAATTGTAATCTCAGCTTTGACTGTTTTATGAAGCGCACACTTACTCCATTCTGTCTGCAGAGAAGTATCAGAAGGTTCCACAAGAGGGCAGCAGAGCTCCTATCTGCCAGCTGGCCGTCCCTCATGCAGACTCCTGCCTTTTGATGAGCAAAGTCTATTGCATCCACTTTATGCAAATCTTCCCTAGTAAAATATGCAGAGACATTTTTCAAAGCAAATCATTTTTCAGATAAATTTTTGATGTCATGTTCTGCAGTAGGCAGCATCTTGCGTGCAAGTAACAAGGCGGTACCGAGTTAAAGGCCCTGGGAAGTTTCTCATCTCCTGCTGTTCCTGCGTCTCACTCAGTATGAGCTGTGCAGATGGAGAGATGATGTTCTTCAGTATACCACGTTAGAAATCCAAACTAAAATATCCTGCATTTCAACACTGATTCATTTTGTACTTACTTCCAAACTGTGGATTTCCAGCCGACTGGATTTCTCCTGCGCTGACAGGGCTGGAGTGACCCGTATGAGCTGGCCCACGGGCCCGAAGCTCACCACTGTGTGAGGGACTGAATACTTCAGAGGAGCCGCGGTCTGACGCACTGCTGGGTGCTCTAAGCAGGTAGAAAGCAGAACATGGCACTCAAGACTCAAAATTTAAATACATATTAAAATTAAGTACAAAATAAGATTTAAAATGCAACCAAAGGGCGTAGGTTACTTGAAACAGATAAGTTTTGAGTTTGGATTTGAAGTGTGGCAAAAGAGTCTATGTTACGGAGATCAGGTGGGAGTGAGTTCCAGAGTTTGGGAGCAGAACTGCTGAATGCCATAGTAACAAGACAGGCTGTTACTATGGCATTCAGTGAGATGACTAGGAGAAGAGGATCTGAGGGTACAGACGGGTGCAGCAATGTGAAGGAGGTCCAAAAAATATGGAGGGGAGAGGTTGTGGACACCTTTGAAAGTAAGAAAGAGTATTTTATAGCTGATGCGATATGAGATGGGAAGCCAACGGAGATGTTGTAGAATCGGTGTGACGTGATGGATTGAAGGGGTGTGATGATACGAGCACTCACCTCCGTCAGAGCTGAGGACAGGCTGCATGTCTGAATCAAGGACATCAGATCCGTTCATGTACTGACTCAGCTCATAGCTGCTGGAAGACAGGCCTGAGGTTTTGGAACTCTCTAGAGTCCCGGGGTGATAAGAGGAAATCTCCTCATTGTCTCTGGAAGGGTTAGCTTCATAATCACTGAGGTAACGCTGGGAGATGTCCCTCCTCTGGTCATATCTGAAAGAAGGAAAATCTGACTTTAATCCATTATCATTTTACTAGAATAACGATATGGCTAGCACATCTCTTCTCATCTGGACCACAAGAAACTCTAATGTGGTATCAGAGGGGATGTATGGCAACCAGTTATCCCATTATGGTCACTTTCCAAACATCAACCTCTCCACTTTGCCATCAAGGCAGCAATTAGGCAGATCTAAGGTATCGGACACCATGAATGGAAGATTCTTAAATTAAGTTCTAGGACATGCAAACTCAGGCGAGGTCAAACTACCCATGGTTGTTTGACTTGTATTGCTTATGTTGGTCTGATGATGGTTTAAATGTCCCTAACCTTTCACTCTCACACTGCTGGTATAATCTCACATGGGTTTGTCTTGGGTCCACCAAGCAGAGAACATGTCCCAACCAGCACACTGTCTAGGACAGGGGTGGGCAATCCTGGTCCTCGAGGGCCGGTGTCCTGCAACTCTTAGACGTCTCCCTGATCCAACACACTTGAATCCAATAGTTGAATCAGTTCCTAAGTGCAGTCAGGTTCTCCAGAGTCCTGCTAATGACCTCATTATTTGACTCAGGTGTGTTGAAGTAGAGACACATCTAAAAGTTGCAGGAGACCGGCCCTCGAGGCCTGGAGTTGCCCACCCCTGGTCTAGGACGTGGCATCGTGGTGATGCACAACATTGGACAATAAATGTCCAACACTACTTGGTCACTAAAAAAGCAAAGTGGATGCTTGGTAGCTGATTGGCTCTAAGGAGTTATCTGTTCTGTTCCCTTTCTATATTTCAGGTAATTAAATTCTCTATAGCTGATGACAGGTTTGCATAGTTTTCAGTTGAGCTCAGGATCTGTGTCATATCAAAGGTGTGAAGAATTTGGAAATGATTTATTGATTTATTGCAAAAAAAACTGAACAGAGCCATTGTACAATAAAAAACCCTGTTGATGCAGTTAAATGAAAAATTTGTTCTGTGACTCACCTGTGCTCCTCTGAATTGAGGCTCGCTCCATGTCCCTGCATATGGGTCCTGTCAGGAAGCTGATTGGTTTGCCATGATTCTTGGGGACCCCACTGTACACCATCTAAATAAGTAGAACAACATGTCATTTATATCTAACCAGATGTCTTAGAAATAGGTCGAGCTAATCCAATTCCAAGTATAGTCCTGAACGAGGCATTTCCAAACAGAGTCTCTACTGTATACTCAACTCACAATATAATGTGTATTATCTGTTCATCTAAGCTAGAACTTTGTTGATCAATGTTTAAAATTCACAGCTTGTTAGCATCTACACTACTTGCAAAACTGTAATAGAGGTTGTTAATCTAACAAATCTGGGTTTTTGCTAACTTTGGCTATAAGCCTGTACTTGCTGTTTAGGTTTACCATATATGTGTCATGTGCTAAGACAGCTGTCTTTGTTAGAAAGAGCAATGCAGAAAGTAAAGTCCTAGCCAAAACATTAAGCACATGAAGCAGAATTTTCTAAAATGGTTCTGTCTGTACCTGATCACTGGAATCACACTGGAAGAGTTTACAAATCATATTATCAAAAAGTCCTGCTAAAAGAAAGTAATCTTTCTAATGTTAGCCTACCATTTCAGCTAAGTGCTTTGCATAGACATCAGTAGGATCGAGATGTTTTCATTATTTACTGTAGCTGCATGCGGCATGTTTAGTATGTCTTCAGAAACATGAGAGGCTGACCTGCAGAAACTGCTACGAAAAAATTTAAATGTTAGAAAACAGAGACTGCCGCCTTCCAAACATCAACAGGAAGTGAGGTATCCGGGACAAAATCATAATACAAATGTAGACTATGTCATAATAAAAATATGTTTTCCCCCAGTGATATGAATTTACTAAACTTTCAAACTGATATAATGCCTTAACCAATTCAGGTCATCAAACATATGTTATAAGGATAAAGGGAAAACCTGGGTAAATACAAAATCACTTGCCACACTCAAGTTCAATTACTTTCTGGTATGTATAACCAACAAATGACTTCAACACAGCCTGTCTAACGACTAAATATTTCAAAAAGTGGCCCATCACAGCCCAATGTAAAGAGAGAAAGTCAGTATGGAAAGTGTTACACAGCCTTGAAAAGTCATTGTTCATGATTCAGCAATAATAAAGAGACTGGGCAAGAATGGCATCCAGAGGGTAGTCGTAAAAACTGCTGCCAACCACAAAGAACGCCAAAGATGTTTACCAAAAATATCTTTATGATTCCCATGACTTTTAGGAAAATATTCTGTGGACTGATATAAAAAGTGCAACTTTCTGAAACCTGCGTCTGAAGAGAGAATAACACAGCACTTTAGAAAAGGATCTCATCTCTTGTCAAACATGGTGGGGGTATTGTGATAGTCTAGGGTTGATTTGGTACTGCTCCACCTGGATGGCTGGTCCTAAGTGATGAAACCATGACTGCAGCTCTCTAGCAGAAAGTCCTGAAGGATAATGTCCAGCCATGGATTTGCTATCTTTAGCACTTGTGGGTTATGCAGCAGGATAGTGATTCAAAAAACATCAGCATCTAAATGGCTCAAACAACAAAATGAAGGGTTTGAAATGGCATAGTCAAAGTTTGCATTTAAATTTAATTGTAACCTGCTTTAAACTCATCTAACATAGCTGGATTAAAACAATTCTGGAAATAATAGTGTTTCAAAAAGTGACAAAAAAGACCTATTACCAGTTATTGCAAGACCTTGATGGTAGTTGTAGCTGCCAAATATGGAACAACCAGATTTACTAATAATAGTAAATCTTAACTTAATAATTCCATCAGAACATTTTTTAAAAGTTACAAAAATTTGGAGGTACACAAGCAGGCGTCATAATTTGGAAATAATGTGTACGGCCAAAAGGCAGGTTCAGGGACAGCACAAATGATGTACACTCCCTCACGCCCAGTTCATTGAGTCAACTACAAAGCTCAGTCTATGTTTACTGTCACTGTTACTGGTGTATAAAAAAACTGTTTAAAATAAACAAACATGGTGGGGGGCAAGTAAAGTCTGGTGGCCCGCCAGGCTTATAATACACTCTGGGACATTACCACTTCACATACAGTGGAGTAAGGTAATGTGAAACCACACTGTGTCCAGGTTATCATTGCCTAATATTAAAATTAGTTTGATGATCTGAAACACTTGAAGTGCTGCAAAAAAAGGCAAAACAGCAGAAATCTGAAAGGGGGGAAACACTTTATCACGTACATGGTATTATTGTTAACGAAGAAGCAGGTCAGGTTTGGTGTCTGTCATGAAAAGTACTGCTTGGCCCTCCCTACTTTAAATATCTTGAGTTGCTTTGCGTCAAGATACCTTGCTGTGCATGGTGGCCTCTGTAGTAGTCATAATAGCCATAGCCGTCTCGGTAATCCCAGTGGTGTTGAGAGGAGTAGTCATAGCCGTGCCTACAAAAAAAAATTGTTTAATCTTAGGTCTTACTGAACCGAACAATGCTGCTATTGGCATAAAGAGGAAACAGTCATTTGCTTAGCACGCTGCACCTTCTACTGTTGCTGAATGTCAAGATACAAAGAGTTCACTGCAATAACCAAAACATTCAGTATATTTGTAATGTTTGCCTGCAGTGACTTATATGGAGAACTGACCTGGACTGAGGTCTGTGATGCTCCTGCCACCCATATCCATATGCATATTCCTGGGAGTTGTATGGAAGCAGCTGAGGTCTGGCAGGTGGGCTGGTGAAGTGGCTCATGTAGCGTGCATCGGGACGATCCCAGTGTTGGTCCGGCATAGGATAGTTCAGATCCCGCTCCTGCTGAGCAGACCTGGAGTAATGCTCCTTGTCTTTCTGTCTGTGGGAACGGTGGCCGGAATCAGGCACCTGGTGGCCCCTCTGGTACATCTCTAAGACTAGACTCTAACACCTTGTGAGTAGAACAAAGTGAGTTTTAGAAAGCTGGACTTATTTTAAAAAATACCATTCACAAAAAAGAATTGGGGTGAAGTGTTGCTGCAGTACTCACAGCTCAGACATGTCAGAGGAAGGCAAAGTACACCCACAGCTGCCACATCATTCAGCAGAAACACACAACATGAGCTGATAACTAGTCAGTCTGATAACGAGAGGAGAAAGTTCACACACTGTGACCCAAAACAGGAATTTGCGTGGGCAACTCGCGGTGGCAGAAACAGTCTGAATGAGAATAAAACAGGATCAAAACTCAAGAAAAAAGTTTTCATTTTGAAAAATATTATTTTGTTTTAAAGATTAGAGATTATCAAAGAAGCGTGTGGTAGATCGACGGTGGTTGCCCTAACGATGAAAATCCCTTCATCCTTTGCGTCCAATGAGTGTTCTCAGGGAGTTTTAGGTAAACAGTGGAACACGCCCTGACTGCTGTTCCTGCTGAGATCCATCCTCTGGTTGATTACAGAAAAAAAAAACACTCACATTCTCCGTGATGTACAGGACAAACCGGGTCCTCCATAGTGGCTTCATGTTGTTGGGTTGGGGGAAAAGGGGCAACTTGCATACTCTGATTGTTGCCACGTTGTCGGTAGGAAGGTTGTGTAGGGGACGGTCACAATGAGCGGCGCAGAGAGGGCTGGTCTCAGGTCAGCCATGGTAAACGTTTCAGGGAATGGGAGAAACGGAAACTGACTTCAAAACAGATCTGAAAGCGTTAGAACTGCACGGCTTTGAGTCCATTTAACTTTTCTCCACTAGAGGGCGGAAGAGTATAAATTAAAGGGAACAGCTGGAATATTTCAATGTGAGGATTCCATATATGACTAGATCCTGTTGCTCTAAACTTTGCAGGAGAGAGTGGTGATAGTTAGGCTGCCTCTAGGGACAGTGAGAAATATTGATTTGAACAAACGAACTGTTCTTCTCGCCTACTGCCAGTAGATGAGCTTTAGGCACACCTACAGAAGAAAAGAAGTGTGGAGCATTTCGGCCAACAGAAACTGAAGCAAACCAACTCAAATGCTGGTTGATGTTTATGCTGAATTTTGAACCGAACCGGATTCAGTTTCTAAATGTAAACACCAGACTTAAAGACTAAAAAGGACAAAAATAAATAAATAAATCGTTATTTAACCATGAAAGAAATAAATGTTTAATTCAATCTTAATTTAATAGGCAATTAATGTATTACAAATGTCATTACATGATAAAAATGCAAACTTATAGCATATGGATATTATATTAGTTTGTATTATAAGTTTGCAAACTTATTATAGGCTATACAGATATTATAAGTTTGCATTATAATATCGTGCAAACACCTTCAGGTGATGCTAATGACTCCTGAACCTACAGCATCGCTTAGAAATAATTGTATCTGTTCCATTAACATCGAGGGGCGGGGCTATGGGCGGGGCTTACTCTGACCTGTTGGACTTCATAAAGACGGGCACCTCAACGTTGATGGACATATATAACAAAAATTATCTTCTACAGTAACTTTTCATTTTAGGGATTTAATGACATATAAATTAATTGTGTATCATGCAAATGATTAAACTTTTAACTAAACTTTGAATTATTTCTCACTACATATAATTAATTTAATTATGTATTTATTAAATTTGGTTTTTTATAAGCCTCCTCATATATAAAACTGTTAGCAAATACAAGCGAAGGTTTTTGTACATTTTGCACTTTTGATCAATGCAGAAACATGTTCACTAAATACTAAATGTAAAGCAAATATTGCAGTGTGTAGAATGGATAGTGACAGTCAGAATAAATGAATCCATATTCAATAATATAATGTAAATGAACAGTTTTAACTGCAACTGCCATTACATTTTAGCAGCAAGGCAGCCATTTTTAGATTTTAAGTTGAGGTTGGTGATTAAACCAAAACTTCTGACTCCTGCGGATCTTTTCTGTGAAGAAACTGAATGTCAAAGTCTGACAATCACAGGTCTAAAGGCCACGAGATGATCACATGTTGTTGAATTGCACCCACGGGGGGGCGCTGTTTCTACACAGGTCCCGGGTTGAACGGGTTGAAACCTGGCCGTGTATTTTGCATGTTGCCGGACCAACAGCCAATGGGAGGCCTCCATGTAAATGAGTTGTGGGCTCACAGGCTGTCTCACTACAGGGAACACTCAGTTCACCGGGCAAACAGCGAGCATCGCACCGTCGTCAGCCGCAGCTCTCCATCCACTCTGGACTGTGTAGGACACCGAACCGCCTGGATGTGCAATATGACTTTTGAAGAAACCGGAGGAGAAAACTCTGTAGAAAGGTCAGCTCCTTTTACTACACGTCGAACATTTTTGCATTTCTTGTCCTTTGAGTTTCTAAATAGTTTCTTTTATGTCGAAGTTTCTCACTTTTAAACATTGTGACGTTGCACCAACTGTTTTGCTACGGCTTCAGTTTGGCTAGTTAGCATTAGCTTCAAAGTAGCTCTGGAAGCACAGCTGGAACAGCCTGGCCGCGGGTTCTGTTCGCGTGTCTCTTCGGGCATAAGCAGTTCCACCCTGCATGCAGCGTCACGTCACGGACTGACATCAGCCGCACATTAAAATGAACAAACAAATTTAAGCAGCCACTAAGAAGTTAACCGTGCGCCTGCTGGCAGCATTGAACCCAGTTTCCCCGTTTCCCCCCAGGATGGAATCGGTGGCCCAAGCCCTGGAGGAGGTCCTGAGCTCCGCGTTGCCTCAGGGCTGCATCACTGTCGGGGTGTACGAGGCTGCAAAGTCCCTCAATGTGTAAGTGTATCACGTCCTGATGTGTGAGTGTGTGTGCGCACTCTTTTTAAAGATCCATGATGGAAGGTGATCACTCACTCCTTCATTCATTTTTTTGTGGTTTTCCTGCCTGCAGGGATCCAGACAACGTGGTGCTCTGCCTGCTGGCTACGGATGACGAAGAGGACGTGGCTCTGCAGATCCACTTCACCTTGATCCAGGCGTTCTGCTGCGAGAACGACATCAACATCCTGCGAGTGGGCAACATGAGGCGTCTGGCCGAGATCCTAGGGGGGGTGAAGCCCGGAGGGGAACCCATGGATGTGCACTGCGTCCTGGTTACGGTAAGCATCATTCCTCACCCCGAACTGTGAGCAAGTCTGTTGAATTGTGTGTTCAAAAGAAACAAACCCCAGCATGCATCTAACTGCTTTGCTCCTACTTGCAGAACCCGCAGTCGGCCCTGTGGAAGGACCCGGCGCTGAGCAAGGTGAACCGATTCTGCAGGGACTGCCGCTGCCTGGATCAGTGGGTGCCGGTCATCAACCTGCCGGACCGATGAAACCGCTTGGAATATCGTCAAGAATCGTTTGCGTCCGGGGACGAAAAAAATATCAAAAAAACACCCGCCTGCATTAATTGGAAAGCCTTTCTCCTCCTTCCTCTTCCTCCTTCTGCTGCTGCTGCCACCCCCCCTCACACACCACCCAGCGGAGGAAATCAACGGGGGGGCAAAAATTGTAAAGAGCAACGGGAAACGTGAATGTTTCGTCAGGGTGAACTCCAGGGTCAAGGAAGAGTGACTCAGCAGTCCTCTCTCTCTGTCTGCCGAGAAAGGAGCAGTGTTTTTACGAGGAAGCGGCAGCATCATGTGAGCAGAGTGAGCGCACGGCGTGGGGAGCACGTGTCTGAAGGGAGCGGGATGGGGGGGGAGAGCTGGCACCACTCCAGGAACCGGACCGCGCCGAGAGTCGGCACCGTTCCTGTGACAGTTCGACCAAACAGAAACTGTTTCTTCAGCTTTTATTTAACGCTATTTAAAGTATTGTCACTTTGTTAACTTAAAACCAAAAAAAGAAAGAAAAAGGGAAACTTTTCTCCTCCTGTTGTTATCTTAAGGACGGCGTGTTCCGAGTTGTCCGTGTTTTCTTCTTCTTTTTTTTTTCTTTTTTTTTATATATGTTGTTAATTTAATGAATTTTTTTTATTTATTGTGCATAGTTTGGCTGCAGTCTGCCATGTGAAACTGAATGAAATAAACAGAGAAGATTCTCAGGGTTGTTCTGCCTCACTGATTTCCAGTAAAACGCGGCGCTGGGAGGAAGCAGGGCATGTTTTTATGACGCCTTGTTTTGAGGCCGTTGCCTCAGAGCGCTTGGCGCTTTACCAGGTATCTGACGATTCCTGCAGCATGCAGACTAATGCACACAGCGTAAATATCCGTTTAAATGAGGATGTTACTAAGGAGACGCTGCACTGTAGTACATAAACCAGAACTGTAGCATGGAAGCTAACAGATGCATTGGTTTTATTTGCAAAAACATGCATCCGTTGTTTGCATATTAAAAGTAAAGTGCATCAGTCTGTACCGGGGGCCTGCAGCCTGTGGCTCCTTTGATATTTGGCAAAAACTGATAAAGAATGAAGACTATAGACGTAATAAAGTGTTAGAGTTAAGCAGTTATTTTCCTTATTGCATTTCTACAACAGGATGTCTGAACTGTATCTGTGATGTTTTCAGATCTATTTTTTTCCTTCTCATTATGTTGGAAACTGATACCTAAAAAAAAAAAGTATAAGTTTTTTTCTCTTTCAAAAGCTAGAAATAGAATAAAATGCTGCAACACATTTCCAGCTGTAGATGCTCATCGGAAAGTACAGGTCGTCTTTTTCTGAAAGGTCGTGTAACGTTTGTGACGCTAAATGAGTTTTATGTAGCTGAACTGGGCAGAATGTTAAGGTCTGTAAAAAGTTGCAGATCCTTTGACTAGACCTTGCAGAACATTTTGCTGCAGCTACATTTGGATGTTTCCTAGTTTATGTCTGTTAGATTACACATTTTGCCCGTTCTTTTCTGCAACAAGCCCTGTCAGCTTTGGACGTTATCTAGGAAACTGCTGGATCATCATGAATGTTAGTCTCTTGAGCTTCTCTTTAATTAACCTAAATACCTAAAATGACAAATAGAAAGCAGGTAGAACGCAGAAAAAGTTGACCAATAACCTGGCTGCTGATCCTGCCTCCCTGTTCTCTTCCCTGGCCCTTCTACAGTAAAGCATCCCCACAGCATGATACTGCCACCACCATGTTGTTTTTCCTTTTGATCTTGTGTGACCAGAGGAACCACCTTCTTCCTCATATTCGCTGTCGCCTGCATTCTGCAACTCGTGGCAAACTGCAGATGGGACTTTCTGAAGTCTTTGGTCTGACTCTGTGATCTCCTCCAGACTGACGGTCATCCTGTCAGCAGGTCAACTCACCTGCCTTCACAAACCAAACACAGACTTCGCTCTCAGGCCAGCCAGAAAAATACTTTGTCCACAAACGTCACGAGACTTTTTTTTTTTTTTTTGTTGAAAAAATACGTCTTATAGTTGCTAAAATAGATATCTACTTTAGGAAATTTGTTGTAATCTATAAAGAACAACCATCTTATCTGTACTTTTAGGATTTAAAATAAAGATAAACATACAATTTTGCAAAAAGCGGATGGATAGTTTCTACTTCTGTGTGATGAAAAATGATGTAAAATAATAATAATAATAATAATAATAATAAACAAAACTGATTCCAACCGAAAACCTAAGAAATTGTCATTAGGTTGTCATATTACTGGGTCTTTCAGGTTCATTCTCTTTTGGAAATTCAATGCAAATATTGCAGGAAAATAATTTAAAACTGTTAAAACCTGCATTTGCCACCACATCAATATTTAATACGGTAGCTGGTTCTTTTTGTTTTTTTAGCTAAAGGTCTTTGTAAAAGGTCCAAAAAGCCAGCTGTGGCTCCAGAAGACTAGGGTCTTCACAGAACAGCTGGAATTAGATTAAACACAAATAGACTATTTTTAAGGATTTGGGGAGTTCTGAGGGCAGAACGCGGCAGAATCTTCAGAATTTTATTTGTAACAAAAATTCAAGTAAAGGACATTAAAAGGTTGTAGCTGCAACAAAAAAAAAAGGGTTGGAATACTTTTGTAAGGCAAAGCAGAGGGAGCAAAAATAACTAATGTTGGTAAATCTGTGTAGGATCAGAGCGATTGTGGCAACATGTTCTTTTCAGCCGTCGACTTTAATGCAATCCAAGCTAAATTTACTGCTGACTGGATAAAAATAGCAAAGAGGGAAGGAAAAAAAAACAGCTGAAGCTGAAGACCCTCTGAGGCTGTAAAAAGAGAGAACCAGAACTTATTAGTGCCTGTAGCTCAGAGGGGAGGGACAAAGCTTTTACAGACACACACACACACACACCCACACACCCCTGCACACACACACACAGGGTCACGAGACAATGGCCACATGAGTCAGGCCTATTCAGGTCCCTCATTGCTAGAGCTGTACAGTAGTTTAGCTTTGAGGCTAAAAATAAGCCCAGTGAATAGAGGCATTCCCCTCTGACCGCTGACACGCTGGCAACGAGGGGCAGAGGGTGGGGGTGTGGGGGGCCTGGGGGCCGCAGAGACGTCAGTCAGCAGAAGACAGGGGGCCTTTGTTGGAGGAACCGGGTCAGAACGCAGGGAGCCACGGAGGAATGTGGGTGAAGACCGTAAGCTGCAGATTCTGGTTGCAGGAAGCGTTTGCTACAGTTTAATAAGATGTGCAAAGTTCAAAATGCAGAAAAGTGATGGGAGGTATAAAACTTTGCATAAGCACCACTTTGTTTTTTTAAATACTTTCTCAACGTTTCTGTGGAAGCTGCCTCTCTGCAGAGTTCAGACGGTTTCGGTATGAAGGCCACTAGTTGAGATACTTCTAGAGAAATACGACAGTCGTTCCAGAAATACCAGCATTTGTTGACTGAGAGGACATACGGAAGCTGACAAGAGAAAAACACACACACACACACACGCACACACACACACACACACCCCCACACACACAGAATGCCTTCCTGTTAGTCAGAGGAGTGGCCACAGAGGAACAAGTAGGTGACATGCTGGAGACAGTGGATTATTAGCTTACCACAGCATGCATACACAACAACGCATAAAATCCAGTTCACACACACCCAACCTCAGCATCTGATTGGAGGAGGGATTGCATTGATGTGGGGCACAGAATACGGCTTGACCTGGTTGTAAGTGTAACCTCACACCTGAGGAGCTGGTGAGGGGAAGAGGAAGGAGGGGGGAGGATTGCATAACAAGCAGCGCATGGCTCAGGGCACATAAACACTCAGGATGGGAAATTAGAGCAAACATGTTTGTCCACCTGACCTTGTCGGCTCTCCCACCTGTTTGAACTCAGGGATCTGTGGCTGATCGCCGCCTCACCACCATTTTAATCAAGCATCAGGGCAGAAACGTTTCCGCCCTGATGAACTGAGCTCAAGGTCAGGTCAGTCGGGTTGGATGGAGGTCGTGACTGAACAGTCATTTCAGATCCTACCGCAGATTCTCCATTGAGTTCAGTTCTAGGCTTGGACTAGACCGTCTCATTGCAGCTCTCGCTGTACATTTAGGATAGGTGAGCCTCCGCTTTAGTCTTTTGCTGCCTCTAACAGTTTGATTTTTATTTTTTGATCTTTCTATTTGTATTTTTTATGCTAACAACAAGCATCTCCAGAGCATGCTGCCGCCTCCACCGTGTTTCACTGTGAAAACACGTGCAGATAAATGTTACATGCCCTTTTCCCTCTGGACTGGAAAGTGCCCTTCTGAAATCTATTTGCCCAAGTAGATCATGGCTATTGATTTGAAAAAGGTATATATACATGATGTTCAAGAAGTAAAGTACAATAAACACTGTGTGGTTCATGTGCTGCACAAGCATTTGCACCCCAAAATATCTGCCACTTTTTGGAGTTGTATATTTAGGGTAATGTGCAGTGCTAGCTTTCTACTTCATATCACATTTGAATTTAATTTAATTCTTCAAATGATTTTTTATTCAATTATAATACATTCAATTCAACAATAAAAGCAGGAAGTTTATCATTCCAACTAAGTTCTATTTGAATCTTTAAGTTTTTTAGAGAATGAAACTATAAGTTTTGGGTTTTTTTTGGTGAAAGGAAGACTTTATGACAATAAGTTCAGAAATGTAGGATGCTCCAGAAATCAATGGAAAGCAAGATAACGAGGCAGCAATTTTCGACCAAAGCATTTAAAAGTGTGTAGTAGTTTCCAGAGGTGGGCAGAGAACCCAACAATGGTACTCAAGTAAGAGTAGAACTACCTCAACATGTTTTTACTCAAGTAAAAAATTAGTCTTCCAAGGAATGACTCAAGTAACTGTATAAAGGCTGGAAAGGCGACTCAAGTACTGAGTCTGTCATGTTCTGTGTTTTTCTGTGTGTTTATTTTGAGTTTCCTGTGTCTCTGAGTCTCTGTGTTGTCCTGTCTTCCCCTTGATTGCTCCCAGGTGTTTCTCGTTCCCTGATTGCCTCCTGTGTATTTAGTCTCACCTGTGTCTCTGTGTGTTGTCGGGTCCTTGTCAATGCGTTCTTGTCCATGCGTGTAGCCTGTTGCTACCAGTGCTGAGCCCTAGCCTTCCGTTCAACTGTGCTGCCAGGTTTTTTGGACTTTTGGAATTGTTTAAGCCCATTTTCATCATTAAACTTGTCTGCTGCGTTTCCCTCACCGCTTTCACCACAACAGTTCATGACAGAGTCACTGATCAAAACATCAATTATCAAACCAAAATATAAAGTTATGTAAAGTTATATGGAAATTTTGATATTTTAAAGATCAAGACATAAATATATAAAAATCAGGTAAAAGAAAAAAAAAATCAAAATCTGTTTCTTTCAACATAAAACTGATGAAACTTTAACAAGTGTCTGTGCAAAGTGAATGTTTGGTTAAAGCAAGCTTGGTCTTCATTCTGTGAAGTTGGCCACAGTGGCAGAGAACCCGGAGATTTGACTCAAGTGAGAGAAGCAATACGTCATAAAAATTTTACTCAAGCAAAAGTCAAAAGTACAGCCCAGCAAAAGTACTCCCAAAAGTTCATGTTTTTCACCTAAAACGTTACTCAAGTAAATGTAACGGAGTAAATGTAGCGTGTTACTTTACAACTCCAGTAGTTTCATATTAGCAAATCATCAAGTTTTTTAAAGGCCAATTAGACTCAGTATCTTTTCTCCTTTATCTTGTGTGATTTGCTCCTGCATGCTGCATATCAGCGTCTCATTTAAATCCCATGTGATGATGACTTATTCATATCTTATTATTGCCTGAAGTTGCACTATGTGCCAACTTCGGCTTTTGGAGAACTTCCAATAAGATGCACTTCTCGAGAAGATCTGGGGAGTTTCCTGACCACAGGTCCCACGCTTCACCCTTTGAGCCATTTTTATCCCTGAAGCCTTGTGACATGGCGCTCCATCATCCTAGAAAACTGACCGGATTGTACCTGGACTGTTGAAAGCAGTTGGACACGTTGTGCTGCTAAAACAGAAAGATTTCAGAAGGTTTTTGTGTCTCTCCAAAACCTTTGGCTAGGATTTTACCGCTGTGTTGATTTCAGACAATCCAGTTCAACAAAAATGTCTTCCACTGGGATTTTATTAAAAATAGAAAAAAAAGCCAACACAGCTATATGGTCATACATTTGTCTAAACACTAAAGAAGAATTATGCTCATCAAAAAAAAAAAAAAATGAGGACACATGACTAGATGAAATTAACTGGGTTATTAAAGAAATCCTAAAATAACTGAATCAGTCAGTACAGTCCAGTAAAGTAGATGATGGAGAACCAAGAGAGCATGTGCAACAATATATGGACACATGTACTCTGCAGACAGAGAAAGATAGAAGACAATGTATTTATGGTCTACAGTGCCATGAAAAGGTTTTGGTCCACATATTTCCTTTCTTTTCCTTTTTTGCCTAACTTGAATAGTTCATATTATAAAAAATATTTGAGCATAAGACAAAGATATCCTAAAAAGTCAAAATGTGTTTTTAGAAACCTTTAGAAACCTTTAGAGTGTCACGCTGGGCAGCAACAACTGCCATCAGTGTTTACAAAAACTACCAACGGGTCTTTTACGTTCCTGTGGTGAAAGTCTGATCAGCTGTTCGTTACAAGATTCTTTTAATTCAATCACTTTTTCTAATGGCCTCGTTAGAGTCATTCCACAGTATCTCCACTGAACTATTGTCCTTACTTTGGCTAGACTCCTCCAAAATCTAATCTTTTTTCAAAGCCATTTAGAGGTAGACTTGCTGTGGTGATGATTAACTTGCCACGTAGCCATGGCAACTTCAGCAACTTGAGCTTACGATCATGAACAGATGAGCAGATTTTCTTTTTCTCCAAAAAGAAGTACCTTCCACAAAGTTCAACTCAGAATCACAGTTGTTGCTCTCTCAGACCTTTCAGCCAACTTCAGCTTTTCAAACAAGTTTAACTCAAAATTTACTAGTTGATTTTTCCAATAGGGCCAGGTTGTTTTAGATAGATTATACCCTTAATAACTAAAATCATCTTTTGACAACAAATTTCCGTGTTCTCCCATGTTATTTTAGTCTGATTTTAGAGTGATGACATGAATCGTTTAAGCATGACAAAAAAAAATAAAAAATCCAAAACAGGAGAAATCCGTAATGGGGCAAATACTTCTTCTCAGCACTGTTTATTGACACAAATAAGCAATAATCCATTACACAGTGAAAAGCAAACTACTCACTTAAAGCCTTCATTATTCACACTATTAGCCTAAAGCACTTATGTGACTAAAACAAATGTAGCTCTCAGAGTTGAAGCTGTCTGGCTTCGGGAATAAGACTCTGGCAAAAGTAAAACTGTAACAGCAAACAAATTAAAGATTAATTGAAACAGTTAAGGAGATTAAGAGCACAGAATGTCTCTAAGTATAACGGTCATCTTAAATCCAGCTTTCACAGTCCAGTAACCCACCAGTGTCTCACAAAGGAGATTTAAAATGTATAAAAGAAAAGAGCCAAAATAATGGCAGGAAAACTCCCATAAATAGGAATATGCTGCTGGAAACAAAAATCAGAACCGCAGTTTTTATTCAAATTACCCAGCAGGGTTGTGTTTTACTTTAGGACATAACGAATAGTAACAAAAGAAAAAATTAAAAAGAAAAAAAGGAGTTTTTTCTGGTTGCCCTGCTTCTCTCGGAGTTCATATTAAAACTGAGCTGAACTGATAATGAGTCTGTTCAGCATCAGTGAGATGTTTGAAATACGGTCAAAGAAAAGTCCAGCTGTGTTTCCTAAAGGCATTTTCAGTAAATGTGAATATTTTTAAAGATGTGTCTCGTTTGTCAGATTAAAAGTAGCTTTTGAAAATAAGCAGGTACTAAACCTACACTTTCTCGCTGTTTTTGCAAATATATTTTTTATCTGTCTGATGTAATATTTTAATTTTAAATGTCTCGCTTTCATTAGCTGTGAGTGGAAAATCATCGTAATTAACAAACATTTGTCTGAGTGTAGTTAATCTATATAATGTTTCACTTAAAGACAAAGTTTATGAATAAATGGGCTTTTATTCCAATTGTTTGCAGTATTTCTGTATACAGCAGTATATTGATATGTGGGTGTGCTTCTTTTAGGCTGCAACACGGCAAGACTTTCAACAGAAAAGCAGAAGGCTGAGCGTATTCCAGGAAATCTGCTCTCTTTTATCCTTGTGACGATTTAACATCCGCCTGTCGTAGAACATGTTGTTGTTTTTTTTTTCTTTTACAAATCTATAAACTAAGGAATGAATCCATGTTCTCTATGGAACACACATGGACACTGCTGTTTGGAGCGACCTATAAATGGACAACACCAAGCATGATCTCTACTTGCGATTGTTAGTCCATGGCTGCCTGAGGCAACAGCTGGCCGTCACCAGCAACAGAGCTTCACCGTCTCCATTTGTCATGCAGTAATGGGCAGCAGCCTGCTGGCCCACTGACAGGACGTCATTATCTTGAATGGTCCTTATCAGTAGAGCACAAACTCCCTCCTTCCTCAAGCAGGCATGATGAAATTAAGAGGTAAAGGCTTTTTTATCAGATTGACCCAACGAGTTAAGGGTCTTGTTTTGGTAAGATGTGGTAATTATTCATCAGGCGTTTGCTGCCACAGAGGAAATGTGAAGCCACCACTGGGCTAACATGCAGATTATACCTAGACCTAAAAATTTCTGACTTCTGCCTGTTCTTTGGTTTTACTTTTATTTAAAGAGTACCATGTTTTCCGGACTGCAAGTTGCCTTGTAGTATAAGGTTGACCTCATCCATGTTGATGAAAGGTTCCAGTTGTTTTTTAACAAACTCACAGAACCGGTGGACTTTAGCCTGGTAGTCTGCTGGCAGTTTCTGACACACCAACGTTCGTGCCGTAAATCAGGTGGTCAGAAACGACTCTGCCAATGTTCTGACGATCCGTGCCACCTCGTCAGATTATCCTGCCATAGGCGGTGAAGTGCGCAGCGGAGCGGAGACGCCTGGAGAGAGGCGGTTGCGTTCAATGAAGCTGTTGCACCAAGAAGACCTGCCTGCAAAGTCACATGTTAATCTCCTTGGCAACATTCAGGGCATAGAGATGTAACTACACCATTCACAGGAACAGGTTGTTGAGGCAACACACTTGTTCCTCCAGGTCTGGTCACCTTCCCTTCCTCACAGCTGCAAGCCTAGCCTTGGTTCATGTCTGTCAGTATGAATTAACATTTGACGCATCAGTCAAAAAATACTAGAAGAGAAATAAAAGAGAAAAAAATCATACACAAGTCACACTGGGCTATAAGATGCAGAATCAGACAAACTATTAAAAAAAAACCCTGCAACTTATAATCTGGAAAAAAAAAGGTAAATGTGAAAAAAAGTCAACCACCACCGAGGCTTTTAGGCAAGTTTGTTCAAACTACTAACAGCCATGTTACATAAGAGTGTAGAAAAGCAACAGTTTGGGTATTCAGCTACAAAACAGTGCAAGGTTTCTTTTCTTTGAAGGGGTTCTCTGAGGTTGGGATGCCCATAAGGAGAGGGTCGTTCTTGGCATGCTCTCCACAGTAGCGCATCAGGTCTGATGAAGCCTTGGACACCTGCACAAACACACCAATCAATCCACACCGCCTTAAAAAAAACATTCACACTGAGCCTTTTCACATTTTGTTACATTCAACTCCAAAGTTGCTTTTTGGGACTTTATTTGACCGACCCAATGCAAAGTAGAGCACAAGTGTGAAGTAGGGAGAAGAGGACACAGAATACAAACAAATCCTAAACATTTCTGATTATGTGTAGGAAAAAACAAAGACACCTTGAGTCCTAAGTGGATAGAGCAGATATGTGTGACTAATTCTCAATATGGACTCACTTTTATCCTGTCGATGCGAGCTTCCCTCCTCAGCTGCTGCACTGTCCGCCTGGCCTGCGCGACGCTACTGGAGCTTGGCGTTTTGGAAGACATCTCCGCTTTCAGACAATGACTCTGCGTGGACCTGTAGTACAGAGAGATGTACTTGTTAACTGGACATTAATTAGACAAGGCATACAGATGATATTTACACAGGGTAAGCCAACAAAGCCACGGCGGAATTAGGCTGTTTAAACATTGACTGACAACATGATGTTCCTGGGAGGATTAAAGAAACAACAAAAGGTCAAACTGCTGAAGGAAAAAAAAAAAGCCGTGGCTCCAGGTGCTTTATTAGATAGACAATAAAAGCAGCAACTAGGCCAGCAAAGTATGATTTGATACGATAATCAGCGTTATCGTCTAGCAAACAACTTCATTTAGAAACCAAGGTCTTCTTCTTTGCATTGCTCGATTCGTCCCATGTGCAGCTAAGGTCACAATATCAGCCTCTGGTGTAAACAAGAGCATCTTGTAAGAAACAACAGTAGACATGATGCTGAGAGCAGGAGACTGGTTTTGGTGAACAGATTTATATAAAACAAGCGAAAAGTAGTTGATTAGAAACAAAAAGTATATTGCAGGTTTATTCTTCTGCAATGAAATAAGTGCTTCAGGCAGAGAGAAACAGGCAATTAATACATATAATAGTAAAATACTACATGGTCAGTACTTGTACAGTAGTTTGTCAAGTCCAGATGACCCCAAATTCATTCACACACTGATGAATAAAGAGTCAGTGTCATGAATATGAGACGTAAAGCTGCTCATTTGTTGAAGCGGAATGGACCTTTTATGTCACTGCCTGTGCAACTTCTGAGAAAAGACTGTCGACTTAATGTTGAGTTGACTCAATATGCGTAGAAGCTCTGACCCAACCTACCAGGCTCCTGTTTCACAATTTCCACTTCCAGGATGCAATGGTGTGTCTTTACCGGCTCATTACGTCACTGCCTGTACTGCTAGCAGAAGAGGCTGCACAGTTCCTGGATTCAACACGTCATTCAAGCCAACTGCAGAGCAGAACTCAGAGCGGAACCAGAGTTTGAGCAAAAGTCTGATGTCTCCAGTCCGGAGGGCCTTACCTACCTGGAGGCCGAGATAGGTAAGGCCCAGGAAGCATGTTCCAACTGCTTCCTGGAACATGTAAGACAATGCAAAGTTGTTCCTTTGCATTAGCCTCTAAGGCAACAACTTTGAAGGCTAATGCAAGAGGAACAGAACAAAGTGTTTTTACTGTTACAATGGGACATGGTGCACATTTAAGCAATGGATTAGAAACCCAGAGTGGCTCAGTTCTGATCACTTGAAGCTCATGTTCTTGGAACAAATGAAGAAAACTGTGCGACGCAGCATGGTGACATGTGGTGCTTGCCTTGTGCTCTGATGCCGGATGTCATGGAGGAGTAGGGGGTGGGGGGTGAGGGGGCGACCGGCTGAAATGCAAATCAGATGAAACATGGGAAACTGCAGGACCAACTACAGAGAGGAGACGAGACCACGCATCCCTCTAATCCCAACTCCTCTCCCCTCACCCACTGCCCTTCCGCTTCCTCCACAGGAAACTGGATCGCCAGTCACCCTGCAAAAGCATAAATGATTAAATATGGGGTGGTGGGTTTAAAAATAGAAGCTTCCCACAGAGGAGTTACCAGGGAAACAGAGAAATGAGTTCTGCTGCAGCTATCAATAGCGGGTAGTAGTTTTAAAGCACACGCCTTTAGGTCGAGCCTCCCAGCATTTGAAAATCACAGGCAACATTACACTTGTTCAATGTGCAAACACTCGCTCAGTCTGTTGTTGTACGTTTTGCTTTCTTGACCTTTGGACTCTTTGTTCCATGGCGTGCCTCTCGTGTCAACACAGCTGTAGGGTTTAAACACACAACAGCAGCAGCAGCAGCTAGGAGTGAGCGGCTGTGAGAGGGTGAGCTGCGTCAGAGCTGGGCCGTGCATCCGCACTGCGTGACGCCGGCTGCTGACACACACACACGCGCACACACACCAGAAAGTTCCACGACTAACCCCAGCACTGTGGGATCACCACTGACACTAATCCTTTTTTTTCACAAGATGATGTGTGCAAACAAATGTGCTCTGGAAAATTAAGTCAGTGGCTCCCAAAGTGTGGGGTGCGCCCCCTAAGGGGGGGGGGGGGGGGCACAGTTACACTAAAGTGTTTCACTGTAAAGATGGTTTGTAGTGTGTTTTTGTTGCAACCTGAAGTGTGAAATAAACTTTAGTGGAGTTTGAAAACAAGATATGTGTATAGGTTTATGTCTAAGGGACATAAACTGGGGAACTGGCACACGGTGTGTGTGCCCAGTTGATGCTTTTTTCTTTTTTGGGGGGGGATTTTATTGTAATCCATAGGGGGGCCCAGAAAATCTCAGGGAACCACTGGATTAAGTCATATGTGCGTCTATGCTCTCTATGTTTAGAAGGTAGAATAGCAAAGGATATTGATAAATATAGCAGCAGCAGAAGCAGCAGCAGCAATGTTTTCCAGATGTTGTACTTTTGGAAACACCATCCTGCCTCATTGAGACTTTTCCCCATTCCAACAGGCTTCATTCAGAGAAACAAATCAGCAACATCCTGTTGCAAAGTTCAGCAGAAAGTGCAAAAATCCACTATAGTCTGCAAACCAGCTAGCTGGTTTTCCAAGCTAGCTTAATTTGCCGCAACAGGTCTACAGCTAATTAGGCTGGCTGTTGTAGAATGGGAGCATATGTGCTGAACCACAGAAGTTACTTCCAAAGGAAATCTGGCAGCAATTGTCACATTGCATCAAATCTGTCCGCATGTGTGATGAAATTGTTGCTAAAAATATCCCATCTGGGAGATCAGTTTTATGGATTTTCCTGGACCGTGAAGGTAATTGTTGAGCGTCAATGAAAAAGACTTCTGAATGTCCAAAAAAGGCCAGAGTTGGTGCAGAGCCCACCCAACTCTGGCAGCAGATAATGGGAGTTAATCTTCATATCCATCCATCCATCCATCCATCCATCCATCCAACTGTCCATCCATCCGACCGTTCATCCATCCATCCAACTGTCCATTAATCCATCCATCCGTCCGTCCGACTGTCCATCTATATCCATACCTGCTTCGCCTTGCTGAGTTGTGGATGGGTTGGTGTCTATCTCCAGGAGGTTATTGTGAGAGAGGCGTTGTTTACACCGTGGACTGGTCAAGAGTCCCCCACACAGGCCAATAAACCATGAAAACTTATAATTGAGGACAATCCAGAGTAACCAATTAACCTAACAGTCATGTTTTTGGACTGTGGGAGGAAGTACACAAGAAGAACAATGAAAACTCCATGCAGAAAGACCCCAGACTGGGATTAAAACCCAGGACTTTCTTGCTGCCAGGCAGCAGCGCCACCAACTGTGGGACCCTACAGTCTGACTGCATGTAAGGGAAAATATATGACTCAAGACCATATGACATCAAGGGCAGCAAAGGAGTTACTTTGGATCAAAAAGAGATGGAGGAATGAAGAAATGACATATTTTGTGGGAAGTACGAGACAAGAACAAGCCTCACTTGCTTTAAATACAGAGCAGCAAAGACGTGTTTATGTTCCCACGAGAGTCCCGAGGATCTTTGAATGTCCTGAAAAATAAAATTGAATGCATCTACATTACATACATCTATATGCATTATCACATTGACAATGACATCATGAAGTTGATTTTTACTGTAACCTGCTGCAGTTCTTTGAAATCAAAAATAGTAGATGTAAAGTTTGTACAGTTGCAGTACACCAGGTCACATTGGACCCATCTGAAGGTGGAAGGAACTCCAGCTTCCCTCCAGCCTAATCTAAAGAAATTCCTGCTTGCCTTGCATTTGATTGACCAAATTAAACAGATTTTCTTTTATCAGGGACTTTTCTTTTAATGTCTGTTATGTTTCTTGAATGGCACAATCTTTTTGAACTGCGATATATAGATAAGTATGAGTCAGTCAGAACTGACAGCGATGCAGAAACCGCTTTTATGACAACACATACATGACATGTAAAGTCAACAAGTCATTATTAATTAATAATTCCTTATTATTAATTAATAATTCCTTATTATTGCTGAAAAAGTTCCACTGACTTATTTCACTTATAACATGGGACAAATGTCTTGTTCTAAGTGAAATAATGTCCCAGTGGAACCAGAACTTTTTTAATCAATATAAAGAAATTATTGACTTAAAACGAGCTCCTGTATCTTGCTGAAAAAGTTACCTGTAAGTTAATTTGGTCTTATTTCAAGTCTAGTAAAATATTTGTACGTGAAACTAGACAAACAATACTTGGAAAGTTTTGTGTTTTTGCAGCAAAACATGATTGAATGTGTGATGGTAACGATGTAAGTTTGATCGAAACAATAACTTTATTTCTGAATTAGCTCTTCCTCTGAGTTTAGGATCAATATCATCATCTCTGGAACAATAGTGTTTGGTGCAAATATGTAACAAAACAAAAAAAAGACACAAGTTCACTGATAATTTCCCTCTTTGAGTTATGAGCAGAGGTCTGTAAGGTACTAAATGTTCTTTTCTGGGCCGCAGCAGGAGGAAGGGACCTTTGTAGGCTAATTACATTGACAGTGATCACTCCTCCCCTCAGGCCAGACATTGTCTACACTTAGTGAAAAGGTGAACAGGGTTTGCACACAGCAGGACTGGTTGGTATATCACATGTAGCTAGCTAGTGAGGCCCCTCTGGCATCACAGTGCTGTTCGGTCCTACTGAAACCCTGCAGGTTTCTAACACACACATTAACACACACACACCATCCTGATGCATTGCATTGTCCTGACCGTCGTCCCCGTGCATGATGCATAATATCTGTTTTGGGAATTAAAGAAAACACCTCAAATAATTCTGCAAAAAAACAAACAAAATAAAAAATAACAAACAAAAAAGAACAGAAGGTCCTGACTTTATGAGGGTTCAGGAGCTGAGCTGGCTGTTTCCTGCACATTCAATGCTAAGCTATACTGTCTCTATGGTTTCTATTTAACACCATGTTTCTTAAAAAAAAAAAAAAAAAAAAGACGCCAAAGATTTTGAATAGTTTTGACTGAAAGTGGTCCCTCCCCTAACCCTTTGCTTGCCTGTGTTGCTGGGAGACTCAGCCTGCACTGCAGCTGGGCGTTGTGTCTCTGTTGTGTTAGTGCTACTTGCAGGTCCACTAATGTTTCTGTCTCACAGAAAGTCTCCCTGACAGACGGGGAACATGGTTTTGTAGCTTTTCTCACACAGGAGTTTAACAGGAAGAGGAACATCTGCAGCGCTCCAGACTTAATGACTTTGCTTCTGCAACTTTCTGACAGAAAGACGTAATGTCTGTGGTCCAAAATAATTCCAGATGAATAACATGGAGATTTTTGAGTCACAGGTTTTCACAGAGCCCTGTGAACGTATTTGTATTTGTTGGAGTTCTCCACCTTTTGTTACATTAAAACCACAAACCTGAATATGTTTTATTGGTGTTTAGCAACATACTGACAAAAAGTACCATCTAAAAATAAAGACAGCATTTTTTTTACTCTTGCTTTAAGGACAGAAATTTGAAAAGTGGTGTGTGTGCTTTTGCATTGAGCCCCAGTGAGTCAGTACCATTTAGAACCATGTTCTGCACGTCTTAAGGAATATTTATCTTCCATCTTTATTTGTCTGTTTTCTTTGTAACAGTTCAAAGTCAATCCTTTTGGATGGAGAGCATCAGCAAACATCAACATTCAAATCTTCCCACAGATTCTTAGTTTTTCTACCTAACATTTTGCATTTTAAGAAGATTAATGATTGTTTCAGCAGACATCTGGCACCATAAAATTACATACAGTAGTGATGCTCTGATTCCGGTGTTCTGGCCAATCACCGACCTTTATAAAGTCTGACCTGCCGATTCTGATTTTGGTCGACACCAATTGTTTTTTGTCGGAAAAGTCATTAAATATAGCAGCAAAGTTGCTAAGTTAGTAACAGTGAGGTGACTGTTGTTAACTGGGACGTGAGCTGGTGGACAGGTTCACTCCATTAGATGATCTGCCTGAGCTGAAAAGGTATTCAGCTTCTATGCACCACAAATCTGGAACAAACTCCTAGAAAACTGCAAAAACTGCTGAAACACTGAGTAGCTTTTGGATAACAACTGGAATATTGATCAATATACTTGATGTATTTTAGCTTGTTGGTTTTAATGATGGCATTTGAAAAGATGTCACGTTTGTTGCTTGTTCCATAATTGGTTACTGCATCATGTTTTATGGTGTGAAGCACTTTGAAACCAGCTGGTTGCTGAAATGCGCTACACAAATAAACTTGACTTGTTCATTATTTAGTAAAATCTGGAGGCAGTAGGATTTTATTTAGGGGTATCAGAGCAACATGCATACAACACCTTTTCAGGTTTTTGTTTGCAAAACATTTTGAAACATTCTCCTTATAAATCAAGTCAAATCCAAAATATTTGCGCCTGTAAAAACATGTGAAGGAGTTTAAGGGTTATGAAGACTTTACAAGCCACTTTATGCAGAAAATAAAGGAATTAAGATTCTTGGTGAAATTCACCAAAGTGACAACGCATACAAGATTGACGGAGCAAATGTTTGAAAAATAATGAATCTTAAAAAGTGCATGAACACTAAAACACTAAAAGCATAAAGCTGTTGAGTGCAATGACTTCCTTTATTCTGCACTATGTCTGCTAGGAAGCAGATTATATAAACCAAAAGAAAAAATCATTCAGTTTATTTAAAGAGAGCCAAATTACAGATGAAAGGTAAGTTATAATCAAAATCCTCGTCAGTGTAAGAAAACAGCAGCGTCAGATCTTTATTCTTTGTTCTTGCTTGTGCAATTTTGCTTTCTGCAACAATTAAAGGTGATGTAGAAAATCCTCTTACATGCACATTCAGAAACATGCATGTCAAAAGAGCCGTTCTACACATAAGCACGATAAAACAGCCAGCTTCTGCCGCAGCCGGGCGTGTTCTTCACACGCAGGCCGAGACTTCAGAATCCTACAAGCCAAAGGAATGTCTGCAATGCTGTCAGCTGTGGTGACTCTGTCTGCATCTAGCGTGAATTCTCGTGTGTAGTACATGTAAACACGAGACGCGCTGAAAGCACTGATAAAAAAAAACAACAAAAAAGAAAGTCTTTGATGTTCCTTTCATGCAGCTTCAGGACTTTGTGCAGATGGTCTGTCTGCGTGCCAGCACACAGTCCTGAAGAGTTCAGGACAGCAGCTTTAATCCTGTGGTTTGTAACTCAGCACAGAGCTAAGTTCTGCTGCCTGAACAAATACTCTGTGACTCCACTCTATTAAAATCCTCCTGAGAGAATCCACTCAGCCTGTCTTGCAAATGTAGCACAAAAACATCAATTCATGCACAAATCAACCACAGTTTCTTTTTGTTGTTGTTGTTTTACCGTCTGAACTGTGGACTGAGGCTACAATTGCATGACCCGTACAGTATGAGCTGAAAGCTAAATGTTCTGATTGAAATGTTCGGCGCCGCAGGGGTACGAAGTGTCTGTCAGGTTTTCGGACTAATCCCACTAGCATGCAGCAGCTGATAGGAAACCGGCGCGTGAACTAAAACCCTGCAGCTGGTCCAAACGCTGCAGCGGTTTCAAGCTCGGGAAGGAGAACTCAGAGTTTTGCTGGTTCAGATCACAGAGCGTACCAAATATGGATTTGTTCCGAACATCTTGTGGGATCACAATAAACAAAAACTTTTAAAACACCAGCCTAAATAACTGGAGAAAATGTCAGAATCTCGCATCTCTGTAAAGATAAAGCTCTGCAGCAGTAAAGTCATGAGATATTTCCCGTATCTCGGCACATCAAGGACGCTAAGTTATATAACTGTAATCAGAAAAAAAAACAAAAAAAACTGGGACAGCATGAAACAAACTTCTTTTAAATTGATTAAATTTGCACACATTCATCGTTTTGACCTGAAATCCAAAGGAAATTGGGATGATAGAGATTGGTATTTTGTAGGGTTAATTCCACTTTCAGAATGCTCAGCAAAAAGAAGAAGGAGGTGGTGGGTACTTACTTTTTAACCTTCAGTGGAGCTATGGAGATGAAACTAAAGTTTGCAAACACTGACCTCTAAAAAGGCCACTTTAGTCTCGTTTAGACCGATTTAGATGAGCTTTTAATGCTTCATGACCAACAGAAAGGTTCCCACATGGAAATGGGGGCTGAAGTTGACCCACCCATATCTTGTCTACGATCCCCTTATGGAGGTATTCAGGGACTTGTAACAATTAGGAGGGGAAGAGAGGGCTGACAAACGAGTGTTCTGAAAAACACAAAGCAAATCCAGCAGCAGCAGCAGCAGCAGCAGAGTGTGCAGGTGCAGAGAGAGATCAGATGATTCTCCACAGCCTTTCTGACATGAGGAATGTGATGGCAAGCAGAGTCGGATGCCAATAGTAACATATTAATGTTACACAATGACTTTCAAGTGTTTAAAGTGTAAATAAACCCCAAATAAATTGTTTTTGGTTTGCAGACAAATCATAAATAAATCCTTAAAGCTGCAGTATGTAACGTTTATAAAAAAATATATATATTTTTTTCATATTTGTTAAAACTGTCACCATGTCAGGAGACAGATAAACTGTGAGAAAATGGCGCTCCACTGCTTTCTGTTTGTGCTAACTTGAAACAACCAATCAGACCCCAGAGGCGGGTCTTGGCGCTGTCAATCATGATTATGTACATGTTTTTCAGCTATATTGTTAATTAAAAACCAACCTTTTGCTAACTAAATGAAATGTATCAGATGACGTAACCAGACAATGCAAAGAAACACAGAGCGTTTTGTCTTCGCTTTCCAAGTTGTGACTCAGAATCTTACAAAGGAGAAAGGTGTCTTTGTACCGCAAACAGGAATCCTCTCCTGTCTGGTTTGAAAAAAAACCAGACAACAAGACACGGAGTTTGCCTGTTATCTACCAGCTACACAGCTAAACTGCTTGGCAACAACACAGGCCACACACACACACACACACACACACACACACACGACCCCCCCTCCCCCCACACGCCTACACATGCACACAAGCCACTCTGGGGACAGCGATCATTCTGCAGTGACCTCCACAAAGGACTCTGAGGCTTTGGCACATTTGAGAGGCACAGTGACAATGCAGACAGCCTATCAGCATTGTGTCACACTCACAACGGTTGTTTGTGCATTGAATGGAACCGAGACAACTGGAATGGGAGTCCAGAGCTTTTACAAGTTTAACTGTGCCCTCATGAGCTCTAATCTGAACCCGCCTGATGCTATCTGGGAGTCAGACTGCCCAGTGAGGCGTGCAGCGCGCTGAGACACGGGGCTCCCAAAGAGAAACAAACACACTCTATTCTGAGTTGTGGAGGAGACAAGCTATATGACGAACACTGCAGCTTTCTAGTCTGTGCACAAACTTCATGGATTGCGAGCTCCGATGGTGACAGATTGGTGAAGGCATCCTGGGTGCTGTGGCAGACCTAATCGTGTGAAGTCAGTCGACATGAAGAGCAACACAGGAGGTGTGTGCGTTTGAGCTGCAGACTAAACCAGGAGACGCGTATTCCTAAACCCTGAGTCACAAACTGAGACTTTCTCTCAGGGCCCCATGCTTGAGCGCGCGTCTTTCTCTCGTAGAAAGACGCCCTGTAGAGGCACGCAGCATCCCGACTGAAGGTGAGGTCACGTACAGGACAGCCGAGTCTTCTTGGGCCGCCGTCCCACCTGGGCCCCACGTGCAGCAGAACAGGTTCCTTTGAGTGTGTGTACTCGGTCACAGTCATTCTTTAGTTCAAAGCTCTGGGTAATGTGCTTCTGATTCCCACAGAAAGACCTTCATCTGAGACCATTAACACTCCCCACAGAGATGCATACTGAACAATGTCCAGGGATTAGGGATTTCTTTGAAGTTTGTGCAACTTTTTTTCATTCATGCACTTGGAATTCGGTCAAAGCAAAGCGGCTGGAAAACCCCAAACCAGGTGGCCCCAGACTTTATGTACACATGGTAGATTTTCAGACTTGCACTGCATCATGAGAGACATGCGAGTTCACCCAAAGAAACTGGCTTTAAAGCTGGGTTTAAAGCCAACAAGATGTACCACAAGCTGACTCTATAAATGCACAGATGTATGTGGGTGGGGGCAGCGCAAAAGGACACCAAGTGATGAAGAGTATATATAAAAGAATGTTATCAAACCAAAGTGCAACTTTATTCCTAACTTAAAGGAAAGAGATTCAAAGAACAATTCACCAAAATCAGTCATTGGTACCTTTGTCTTATTTGGAGGCAAAGGCACCAATTTCTAGGTACCACCTAGGTTCTGTGAAATCTAATGTAATCATTTCAGCTTTTTAGGTGAATGCACCATACCTACCTCATTCACCCTCTTCCGTTTTTCATGTTTTCTCAACACAGACCCCTATACGCCACATTAAGTTTTTCCCTCATTATTTCAGTTTACATCCACAGATCTGGTCTGATGACACTTCACTACAATCCAGGTGGGGATGTGTTTCAGCACCACACAGTTGCTGGTTTTGTTAGTAGCTTGTCCTCCGGGCCCTAAGCAAAGACAGCAACACTCTTTAGTGTGAAAGTTGCTTCAGCTACCAGTGAGGCGTCCAAAGTTAAGTCACTGGAAGCTAAAAGGCTTTAGAGACTTTTGAGAAGGAAACAGTATGCTGTCTGTTCCTCCAGGCTACTACTTTACACAGGAGGTCAGAGTTCAGAGGATAACAATTATCTGAACTTATTGCATTGAAATTCCTCTGATTTATTATGTTGTGGGGTATTCAATCATTGAGCATGTTGCTTGGCTGGAAATTTCACAGTTAAGATAAGGCTCTAACGATAACTCTCAAAGAAAGTGATGTTTAAATTTAGTAATGCTAAACATGCTAATTGTGTCAAGGCTAAAACAAGTGTGATAAAAGTTTAAATGTGAGATGAACAGGAGTTTTTTTCCCTTGTTTTCTATAAAATTGCATACTGCAGTGTGACTACAACGTTTGTTGAGTTGGCAACGTAACATCGGTTCACATCTCTGCTACTGTTCTTTCATAAAACACACGGAGACGGCAAAGAGTCCTTCATCTGACCTTCAGTTGTTTTGTGAAAGGGTCTCAGGACTTATGTCGCTTTTCCCATATTATGGAGGATTTAACAGCACCAGTAGAGTTTGAATGATACAATGAAACAACTCTGTAACTTTGGGATATTTCTGACAAATTTTGCTACAATTTATTGTTAAGGCAACCAATCAGCATGGGCAGATCAAACAATGGAAAAATTATTAGAAATCTGGCAACAACATTTCTGATCGGTGCATCTGTAAAAGGAAGGGTTATTTATTCATCAAGAAAACGTGACAAAATGTATCGAAAATTGTTTTGCTTATTTTAAGGACACGTCCATATAAGGAGCAACATTCAAGTCGGGAGAATTTTGCAGGAACTAATTTGGGAGAGGCATCTGCAGGTTTATCTCTGTCTTTTCCCAGACTCTGTTATCTTCACTTTGGCTTTGGAAACCAGTGCTGTCAACACCAAAGCTCCTCAGAAAACAATGAAGTCGTCTCAGCTCCGGTGGAATGGCACACATGGAAGAGCCCTCAGGGAACGGCTGAGTGTAACAGTTAATGAACCCTTAGTCAGACCCGTCTGCGCGGCGATCTGACGCTCTGAGAGCCGTCACGCTGGCTTTCCTTCACTTTGTCTTGGCGCAAACAATTACGCCGAGACAACGGAGCCGCGAAAAGTGGCTCCACAAGGAGGGAGCAGAAAATCAGCTTTTATGTCTTGGCGTCACAAGGTAAAGTGAGTGATACTGCACAGGAGCTTGTGTGTTTAGGCGTGTGGGGGCGTGTGTGTGTGTGTGGCAGTGATTGTGAATGCTCACCAGGCAAGATGAGACATCCTATTTCCTGAGTGGGAGACATGAAAGCAGGAACTTTTTTTTTTTTACACAGTTGATATCAACGCACAAATACACCATGCTGTCTCCACCCTAACATGGGAGAAAAACTCCAACCACAAAAAAAAACCACACACTCCAAGCAGCAGGCTGCATGCGCTCACATTCCCAACGGAGGGAAAAGTGAGCAGGATGGAAGGAGAAAAAAAAAAAGCAGGGCTGCTCTCTCCAACAAACGTCTACTTCCTGGAGCCCGGTGCAGTCCTAGATGTGACAACCGAGCTTTGTCTAGACAGAAACAAATGCTTTGCTCACCAGACAGGAATTCAGTGAGACCACAGCCCCTCCATTTCACACCACCTTTAGGCTGCTGCCCTCACATGGCTCACAACAAGCAAGTTACACTCACCATTGTCTAAATGATCCAGCATTTATAATCCCAGCCATCTGCACCTCCCTGTTATTCAGCAACACAACAGATAACAGTGAGCCTAATTAAACAGGATGCACTATTTTTGCCTTACCTCGTGTCTGTCAGCGAGGAAAAACCTTCAGGTTTGCTTTCTTAACTGTTATTACACATATGACACAGCTAACATATTTGGAATATTTTTAAAAACAGGAAGGGCTCTAATCTTGTCTCCACTTTCCTCTTTTGTTCACACCTCCAGACAAACACATCTTAAAAGCTGATTGTCTACAAGCCTGGAGGCAAGCCAAAAGTGGGGATGACAATTTATAGACTTGCTGGTAAACCTTTCCTCTCCAACCCTGGTTCCAGACAGGTTTCAGATCTGAATCAAATGAATCGTTACCAGGCCTTTACCACCCTTGATGGCATGCTGAAGAAGTTACTCAATCATTTGATTCAGTTGTGTTGGAGCAGGGATGGATCTTAAACCTGCAGGATGGTAGGTTTACAGGACCAGGGTTGGAGACTACTGCGCCATGATGTTGGAAGAGAAGTTCTGCCCAACAGTCAAACCAAAGTCAGAAGAAACAGAGTGCACATACTAACAATGCAGGGGGGTTTTCACCGCTCATAGTCCGGTTGGGGACCAAACCTGCAACATGTGTTACATTCTCAGTTGTGTGGTTCTCTTTCACACTGCACTGAGTCAAACCAACCAAACCGTTCTAACAACCTGTTCCCCACCTTCGCATGAAGATGGCGCTGCACCAACAACCACTTAAAGAAACAACACAAACCTCTGAAGAAGTCACTGAGCGGAACCGTCAGATTTCTAGCTGTTGTAGGATTTCTCTTCCTCTTTGGCAAAAAACCATTTTTCCCACCAGCTCTAGACTCACGCGTTTGTTTTGGTTGTATTTACCCAGAGTGCCCTGCGCTGTAGTCCGCTTCCTGCTTTTGGATTCACATATGCATTCAAACTGCATCAGAGTTCACTTTAGTCAAACAGAGATGTAGGTCTGTAGGGTCATCAGAGTTTGGCGCATTAACTGGACTTTCTAGGCAAATGAAAGAAAGCTGAATTAAAGCAGACTGAACAGAACTGGTGTGAATGCACCGCATGTAGTAGTTTATTGTTTTTTCAGTTCATAAAATATGTTTCATTTCTGGTTCTCTTTCACACTACACTTTTGGTTTGTCTCTTGCAACAAACCGAAAAAAACTGACGTATATCTGTTTCTTGTTCATGGATAAAGATGGAGCAGGTGATGGAAGCTGGATTGGAGACATGAATTGGTGTAAAATACTTGCAAAACAGGAAGCTTTCAAGACTGCCTATGTTCCAACTTCCACCCAACTTTAGCTCCTGTTCTTTCAGGAAGTAGCTTCAGCCACTAAGTCTCATTTCATAATGAACAAACAGCACCATGGAGACAAAGGAATATTACAGACAGGTCAGGCATAAAGCTGAGGAGACGTTTCAACAGGGTTAGGTTCTAAAACGTAACCCTGGTTTTAAGAAGGATGGAGCTAAATGCAGAACGGAATCCTGTTGACTCGGGCTTAACTTCAAGCCGACCACAAACTCTAAACATACTGCCAGAGCTACAACAGGGTTGGGACTGATCCACTTTTTTCACTTTTAATATTTCCCGGTACTGATCCAATACAGAGAAACAGCTGGATTGACTTTAAACGTAGACATAAATGTACTTAATTACAAATTTATCTTATAACTCTGCTCCAGTACAGCTCACTTGAACACATCAATAGCTTCTCGAGCTTGGTCAAACATGTAAAAACAACTTTAATTTGTTCAGTCAAAGCGTAGTGAGTAGAACAGCCAATGTAGAATAAATAGTAAAGAAACTGAAACTGACAAAAATTATAGGTTGACTATCTTGGTCAAACATGAAAAATAACCAGCAAAAAAAACCTTCTCTCAAATGGTTCACAAAGTGCATTTAGGAATTGCAAAGACAACGTAAAATAAATAATAAAGAATAAAGTCGCTCAGAGCAAAAAGCATAGAATTAGACTGAATAGATCTTATGGAGTATGGAATTATACTCGATCTAGAACGTTTTTCAACATCAGGACAGATACAGATGTTAATACACAGTCTGACCACTGCGCAAAGCCTTCTCCAGCACATCCCAAAGATTCTCAATGGGGTTAAGGTCTGGACTCTGTGGTGGCCAATCCATGTGTGAAAAAGATGTCTCATGCTCCCTGAACCACTCTTTCACAATGTGAGCCCGATGAATCCTGGCATTGTCATCTTGGAATATGCCCGTTCCATTTGGGAAGACAAAATCCATTGATGGAATAACCTGGTCATTCAGTATATTCAGGTAGTCAGCTGACCTCATTCTTTGGGCACACAATGTTGCTGAACCTAGACCTGACCAACTGCAGCAACCCCAGATCATAGCACTGCCCCCACAGGCTTGTACAGTAGGCACTAGGCATGATGGGTGCATCACTTCACCTGCCTCTCTTCTTACCCTGATGCGCCCATCACTCTGGAACAGGGTAAATCTGGACTCATCAGACCACATGACCCTCTTCCATTCCTCCAGAGTCCAATCTTTATGCTCCCTAGCAAACTGAAGCCTTTTTTTCTGGTTAGCCTTACTGATTAAGGTTTTCTTACGGCTACACAGCTGTTCAATCCCAACCCCTTGAGTTCCCTTCGCATTGTGCGTGTGGAAATGCTTTTGCGTTCACAATTAAACATACTCCTGAGTTCTGCTGTTGTTTTTCTTCGATTTGATTTGACCAAACGTTTAAGTAATCGCCGATCACGATCATTCAGGATTTTTTTCCGACCACATTTCTTCCTGGAAGACGATGGTTCCCCACCATCCTTCCAATTTTTAATGATGCGTTGGACAGTTCTTAACCCAATTCTAGTAGTTTCTGCAATCTCCTTAGATGTTTTCTCTGCTTGATGCATGCCAATGATTTGACCCTTCTTAAACAGACTAACGTCTTTTCCACGACCACAGGATGTGTCTTTTGCCATGGTTGTTTAAGAAATGAGGAGTTCCTCATTGCATCAGCTGGGGTTAAATAACTTGTTGCCAGCTGAAAGATAATCACCTATGCAGTACTTATCCAATAGGAGGCTTGTACCTATTTGCTTAGTTAAATCCAGGTGGCGACTTTTTTTTGGCCAGGCAGTGTATCAGATCAGTGTATCTCTAAGCTATAATGGACTGGATTAGATTTGTCATTCCCGGTCCAGTCAAAGTCCATCCCACCTGGGCTGTCTTGCAAAGAAGAATGTGCACAAATGTCAGTGTGTAGATGTGCAAAGCTGATAGAGATGTGCCCAGAAGATTAGCTGCTCCAACGGCAGTGAGAGGTGTTCCTAACAAAGCATTCACTCAGGAGGCTTGAGCAGAAATGGACCTCACACCTGCATCACACTTGGGAAATGCAAAGAAACCGCTGCAAGTGCAGCATGAAAAGAAAGATTCTGACTCATTTGATTCAGCATTGCAGAAGAATGAGATCACCCTCGTGTTTCTGCTGTTGGCGGGAGAGAAGTGGATCTAATCAGAACCTGGCAGGTCCAACATGAAGACAGTGGCTGCAGATAGACACGCTTGTTACTGCTGCCTTCTGATGGCTTATCATGACGAACGGGACACAAACGTATGGGGAAGAATGAAGTTGGGGGGCGGGAGGGAAAAGAGGCTTCTGACCTCAGTGACACCACCTCCAACTCCACCTCCACCTCCACCTCCCATTCTCCTTGATGTGAACTTTGGAGCACCCTCGAGCTGAGTGAGCACTAAAGTCTGCATAATGAAGCAGGGAGAGGCAGAGGCGCAATAGAGACCCCCACTACTGATTACAGCTTTTGTAAAGTCACCTCGTTGCCTTGAAGCCACCTGATCACTGGCTCATGCTGGCGCCCTTTGGACGGCCATGTTAGAACCATAAAGCATGCATACAATAAAGCAGATAATATTAATCAAAAAAGAATCCCAAACATCCAACACACCTACAACACATGGTGACAGCTCCTTTAGTCACTGCATGCAGACAGGGAGGATTCCTAAATGTCTCAGTGAATGCAGGTTTAAAGGGATTAATTGTATTCACAGCTACAGCCAGCAACTTTTAAGGACAACGCCGTTGCATGTACAATACACAGATCAATGTGGAAAAACGAGATCTGCTGCCCTGATTCATTTTAATCTCGCTGGTATTTACATGTGCACAAAAATAAACAGTAGTCAGCCAATGTTCCCAGTAAGGTTACATTCCCATATAAATACAGCAAATAAGAGATTAGTAATGACAAACTTCACCTTTTTTGGTGGAATGTAAAGGTAAACCTTGAAACATTTGAATATTATTAAAAACGTACTTTTGTAATTCATTTCATACTATAAAGAATCGCTACATAAAGAGTGACTTGGCCAAGCAATAAACCAATTAATCGCATTATAAATTAAAACTCAGTCATTTCTACTTTCATTTTTCTCTTTTCTACTAAAAACTGGATGAAAAGTTTTCAGTCTGGTCCTTTTTTTTTTGAAGGACAATTTTAGAAACTTCATAATTCATTTTTACTTGTTGTTTTGTTGATTTATTTTTGGACATTTAAAATGTCTCCCAGTTCCAGTGTTAAAGTTTATTGATCGTTCAGAATGTGTTCTTGCATTGTTTTGCCATTCACCGTTATATGACTTGCAAATGGTCTAAAAACAACAACGTTATTGCAATAACGTTATCGTTATTGGTCATCGCAAAAACTTCTGGGACAATTTATCGACCTGCAAAACTTGTGAGCGTGACAAATATTACAAGCATTTCTTTCTTGTGATTTTGATGGTTATAGACTGTACTAATAATACATAATTTGGAACTTTTGGAAAAACAGATTATAAACTAAGATCAATAAATAAAAGGTACATTGAGTTCAGCGAGTTTGGTTGACGCTTCTTCTGCATGAGTTACTGCATTAGTGCAGCATAGCATGGCTGCCTGTGATTCTTACTGAGGTGTGATGGAAACCCAGGTTGCTTTGATAGTGGCCTTCGTAATCCTCTCAAGGGTGTGATTTTTTTTTCCTTTTTCCTTCCACTCAACTTTCTATGAATATACCCTTTTCAAATTGTTTTAAGTTTTTAAGACACTGAATTTGGTGGCTTTCAGCATCTGTAAGCCCTAACCATCAAAGTTAGCAAAAAAAAAAAAAAACTCTCTGAAATCAATCAGAGCTGCACAATGGCACAGTGTGTAGCACTGTTGCCATGCAACAAGAAGGTCCTGGGTTCAAATCCTGGCCTAGGGTCCTGTTGCATGGAGTTTGCATGTTATCCCGATGAACTTTTTAGTGCAGTGTGCTTCAGTGTTAACAGGCTTTGACTCCTGTACTGCAAAAACAAAACCTCTGTTCTGTGGAAGTGCAGTTATTCCTGTACTGAGCCTGTTTACAGAATCCACAGCAGCAATGAGAGACACTGAGAGATACAGAGTGTTATGTTCCTGTCCTGACAGTTAGACTGTAAATAAGGGGTGGGGAGGAAAGCAGATAAGTGTGCATGCAAACTAAAATGCTCCATAAAATTCCCCTTTGTGAGCAACTTTTCAGAGAGGAGATCTGAGTGACCTGACCTGCTGTGTCACCATCGCTGAATATGAAAGTCCATCCGAGCGCTCCGGAATGCATTTTACAACAAACCGGTGGATCATTTATACGAGTGAGAATCTCCTTCCCGGCAATGGGTCACTGAGACCCGGACAGGTCCGCTCACTCTCAGCAGTGGGGAGATGTGCGGTTTAATTGCGATGCGAGCTATTAGCTGAAACTCTAATGACAGTCGAAATGAAGATGACAAGATACGATACTTAGCCACAGTCTGGTGCAGAGCTCACACAGAGGCCGACGTTTCCAGCCATGCATTCTGGAAGCGCCTCATTCAAAGCAGCGACCAGGATCTCACAGGGAAAGTATGTGCGGGCCGGTTGGAGCGGTTTGTTTTCAGAACGGCGTTAACTCCAATGGAACGCGGCTGCAGACCCGAGCAGCATACCACCCTGCTTCTCCCCTAATGAACATCAGTCAAAAGCACATTTTCACAGACCACTGAATGTATGCTTCCAAGGCAAAGCAATTAACTTATTTCTGGACTGGAAAATATTTCCTTTTCCACTGTCTTGTGAGGCAGGGAGGGCGGGAATTTTAGGACGGGGGGAAAAAAAAAGAAAAAGAAAGAAACATTGAAGTGGAGAAGAGCAGCTTGAACAGGAATGCCAGGCATGTAACCAGCGGCTGGGCTACCTCTGGGCAGGGTGACATCCCGGCAGCTGCTCGCTCTTCCTCTCTTAGCTGCCAGACCGTAATGTTTGTTTAACTGGGACCAACGATTCCCTGAACGGCCGAAAACGGAGAGGATTGGAGCGGCTGGAATTCCTGCCCGGCTGACACGTGGCAAAGGAGAATCCTGAACTGGGACACGGCACATCGGCCAGCTGGATGGACTGGATACTGTCAAAGCCCAGCAGGCGTGACAGAGTGCACTTCCTGTTGCTTTGCAGAGAGGCATGCTGCGTTTTCATTACAAATGTGAGCAAAGCGTTGCGGTTATTCCGGTAATGTCAAAAAGCACAATTTGGCAAATGCAGTGTTGCAGTGTTTCCATTAAATAAAAAACGCAATTAAAATCACAAATGTTTTTTAAAAAGTCATTAAAAAATATGCGGCGCCATCATCCTCCTACCATTTCCTGTCGTCTTCTTTGTCTTTTCCGCCAGTAGTATCATCAGGTTATTGATCACTTGACCAGTGTGATAAGAAGAAAATGTTTGTATTGCACTTTTGCTAAATACACTACCGAGACTAGCTGCGTTTCCATTGACCATATAATTGCACAAATTGGAATTATGAAAATAAATCTGAGTAATGGAAGCACAGCAACTTTAAAAAAGCTCATGTTTTTCGGTTGGATGAGTTGGAGTTTTTGGCCATAGTCAATGCAAAATACATGATCAGCAAGCGGATGTCACCACTGGCGCAAACCATGAAGAAGAAGACAACAGGAAGTAGTTGGAGGATCATTGCGCGGCATGTTTTATGTTTTTTAATGACACATGAACAAATTTATTCATGTGTGGTTTTTATTGCATTTCTTATTTAATGAAAACGTTGCAAATGCGAAATTGTATTTTTTTTTTAATTAGCAGAATAATAAAGTTTTGCCCACATTTGTAATGGAAACAGAGCTGGTGACAGCAGTGCAGTAAAATCAGTCTGTTCCTACAGTAAAAGAGTGATTCACTCCAAAACAAAATGTCTGCAGCTTTACATGAACAAAAAGCAGAAACTGCTATAAAATATGCTCTGGTTTCCATTTGGAGGATATGCAATTCTATTATTATTCTTTTTTTAAAAATTGTCCTGAATTTGGTCTATTGACTCTTTAATCTTGTCCTTTCGGATGCAAAACATAATTACTGCTTGAGTAGCTGTAGAGTACCCTTTGGACTTGGACGTACTGTTTGCTGAGAAGCAGTCAATGCAGACGATGACTGATTACTGTGTTCTGTCAGAGGAGCAGAGGACGGACAAAGGAAAACAGTCTCTCTTACTTCCTGTGTTTATACAGAGCTAGCCACCCTCAGAGGCTACATTAGAACTACATTATTGTAGTTCCTTGAAATGCAACCAACTCCTACACAAAAACATGTTCTGTACAAGTGGATAACTCTCTCAATCTGGGACTGACAGGATGCTGCTTTTGCTTTTGGTTCTTCAACCATGAGAATGGAGCAAAGTTCTATTCTATCCGTTCATTTTCCAGAATTTCAGGAGCTCCTGTTTCATGGAACTTCTTTAGAAATGGACTGTGGACTCTGACATTAGCGTTGTGCTCCTGTGCTGCTGCTACATGTTTAGCATTAAGATGCTATTTCAGGCCAGAATAGCTTCACTGACAGCCCGTAACTTGAACACAGCAATAACGTTTTTTCCAGCGTCCCATCAGATCTTTTTATGAAGCAAAGATAAACCCTCTGTGAACTCTCAGAGAAACAGCGTTATCGTCCGTCACTGTTTGTCTGCCTATATAGTTGGTGCGTCAGATTTACGGGACGTAGTAGAAACACAAAGCAAAGATTCCCGCTTGGGACTGTAAAAAAAAAAAAAAAAAAAATCCAATAAGCATTTTAATGCCTTAAAATCCATGTAATTAATTCATTGAAATTAAAATGTTAACCGTCATCCACGACTCTTTGAAAATGTTGAAATTAATGTTATGACATTTAATTTCCCTCTCCGAAGTGTATATTACTAAGTCATGTTAGTAGCAGTAAAATATTGCAGGCCTGTGAAAACATTAGACCATGTAATCCATTGTTATTTAAAATGTTCACGTTGAAACCACAATACCAAGCAACCAGTATTATACATTCTCATATTGTGAGAATCTCATACAAGTTTGTGCAAACTGCCAAATGTTATGTGAATTTGTCAAGGCCTGGTACAAAGTTCAGCACAACACCTGCCAAGAGAAAAAAAAACCCTCCAATAAATGCTTCTTCCATTGTAGTTTTGTTTGGAAAAGACTGTTAAGCAGGAACTATTACAACAGGTGAGTTATGACTACTCCCTAAAACACACCCACTTTAATCCAGCAAACTGGTGAGCCATGAAGGAATTTGCATGAGTTTCTGCAGCAATACTTGGGGTAAATAGGTCAGGAATGTCAAAGAAATGAACATTTACAATCTTGGGTTTTCGTTCATGTTGACAAATCAAATTTCTGTTTCAAAACTGCGAATTAACATGATGTCAGGACAGCAGGAGGTATGTTCTTTAAGTTCACATTTTAAACTTTCTTCAGCATCTTCTGTCAGTGATAAGAGCGGTTGCTACTAGAATAATACATGCAGCAGTCCTGGTGTGCAGTATTGAATGCAGACACTTGCCTAAATGTGAAACTTCCAAAACTTTGTGAAAGAATCCACACGCGTTTCGTAACAGAGTTATCGGAAGCTAAAGGGAAAGAAAAACAGAGCAACGCTGCTGTAATACCTTCTGTCTTCCTGCTAACATGGTTAGCATACCTCACATTCCTAAAAAGCAATGTCTACTGTACTTTAGAGGATGCAGATCTGCAACTTAACTTTGAGCTGAAAAGGCAACAAATACTAAAATCCAGCTTTTCTCCCCAGAGATTAAATTCCAAACAGAATAAATCAGGAACTTTGTTGCACTCTATGTTGCCTGCCTAAAGTTTCGCTCTCCCTCGCCCTGCCGCAGCATAAATGAGCCACGTTTTGACATGCCACAGAAAATACTTTCATTTTAAACAGGTTCTTACATCTCTGTGCTTCCTCTGAATTGATTTCACTGATACAGAAAATAGATGTTTCACTCGACAACAGCGTCAACACTGAAGAGCATATAAAAGGAAGTAATTTAGGGTCTATGCATCAGTCAGCGTAAGCCAACCAGTCTGATCCTAGTCATCAACTGATTTTTCAGGGCATCTCCAGTACATATTGTGTGTTGTGTGCATGGTGCCAGGGCTGGTGGGTGGTAATGTGCAATCAAGTTATTTTACTTAAATTTACTTAAATTGTTTATCTCTGCGATATTTTCATGTAAATTTGAATTGATATGCAAATATCTACACTTTTCTAATAAGACCTAATAAACTTTCTGTTTGCCAGATCATTTGAAAATTCTGAGCTCGGCAGGGAACGAACCTCTTAGAGTTAGTGATGCACTGATAAATTAGCCAAAATTACTTTCATTTTGGGAGATCAGTAATCGGCCGATACTTAAATGTGAAACCGATTTTATATGTGCCAGCAAAAATCAGCAACTGTCCCCTTTTGCTATGCCATGAGAGCGGGATGACCGACAGACCCCGCCCACCAGGTTACATCTGCACATCTGCGTTTAGCAATAATCACCTCACTGTACCCAACTTAGCAACTTTGTTGCTATATTAAGCAACTTTTCAGACAAAAGAAATCGTAATCTACAGGTCTGGCTTTTTAAAGATCATTGGTCGACCAGAAAACTGCAATCAGTGCCCACCCACCCATTAGTACATTTCTAAAGCCATGTCCAAAATCTATCTAAAGTTAAAAATCACACATGCGACTCATGCCTGTAATTCCATTCACCCCTCAGAAGTGAAGTTAGTGTCTTTCCAGGCATTTGTTTCAAAAGCTGCTCCATAGTAACAGGATCTGCAGTGACCTAGTTGTGGAAGGAGCTGATAATATATCATAAGAACAACAGGGAGGGTGAGATTACACATCTGAATCCCTGATCCAATAGTTTCATGTTACACATGTAGTGCTGCTCAACGGAAATGCATTTATAGAAGATATCTTCCGGTTCCATTTAGACACCTTATTATTTTGTAATATTCTATGATGCTACTCTTCGTTGAACATTTAGCGGCTGCTGAAAGCCTCCAACGATTCTGATGCAGAAGCTTGGTGCAACTCTCTGCCCTACTTCAAATCCAACCAGTATTTGCGTTACAGCCACGCAGACAGGAGTGCTGATCTGAGGGGCCTGGCCGGAGCCCACCCAGAGAAACCCCAGCTCAACCCCAACAACTGGCGATCCACCAGTAACGTCGGGAACATGAATCTCTGTTAGGAGAGTGAATTATTTTTGGAAGCAACATGTTCTTGTTCCTGGGAACAGGGCAGTTCTGAAAAAGGGCAGAGCATGTGGGAACAAAAGGTCCCCCGATTCAATCACTGCTGTCTTCCAAGAATGGAAACAAAAATAGATTTCTTTTAAAGATTTTGTGTTCCCACCCTTTCAGGACGAAGTGGAATGCATCGTGCATTGTCTGCAGGCAATAAAGAGTCCCACATGCAGACATAAATTACTGTAAACACTGCAAACACGTGGTTCCGAAACGCAACGGGCAGAATGAGAGCCGTCCCGCTGGCCGTGGAAGCGAGCCATGGAGTGAGTATTAACCACATGAGTTCCTGCTTAGGGGGAAAGCCACTCCCAGAACTGAATGCAGTGAGTAGGAGTTTGAGATTGCACATGTATGTGTGTGTGTGCGTGTGAGAAAAGTTGAGGCATTTTTTGTGGAAGGGTGTGTGTGTGTGGGTGGAAGGGGGCGGGGGGTTGTTCAGGAAGCGGACATGGTGCAAGCAAGCAAGAGGAAAGAGGACGTCCATATATGTCCAGATGCCTACGAAACGGGAAAGAGTCATCTATTCCAGCACTGGGATCTCCCTGGGGTGTAACAAGGGGGGTAATATTCAAACCTCCTCCTGAGTGAGCAAACACACACACATACACACACCCTGCTGCTCAGGATCCTACCAAACCCCAAACCTGACATAATTCTGACACGAACCCTTCTGGCTTTCATCAGACGCGTCACCCGAAACCCCTTCAGCAGCTGTGGGAAATTCAGAAGTTATGGTCAAATTAATGATTTCCCTCGGAGGCCGACTGACCGGCCGGCCAGCGACTTTCTGTTTCTGCCAGGTTTGCACAATAAATAGCAGCCCAGCAACCAGCTAGCAACACACCTGGACAAAAGCAAAAAAAGGGCCTTTGTTCAACACCTGCACCAGTGTCACTGATTTACTCTCAGCCAGTTAAACGCTGGCTGCTCACAGTAAAACATGTCTTTGTTGCTGGTTTGCTCGTGGTATTTATTTAGCTCTTTTGAGATGCATTTGAGCCCTGACCTTTCTGCGCTATCGGGATGTGAAAACGTACCAGGTCACTCCAACACCACACATAAGAGCTATTTGCACTTGAAAACACCGACAGCACTAGAAAATAACTGCACACGTACATCCAGATACTGGTGACCAGGTGACTCCCAAACTATGAATGTCTGAAAGGCGTTCACAATACTGGCCCTCAAAGTGAGGCCCAGTTACAAACTAATAGACTGACCAATACTGACACCATGTGGTGACTTTTTAAAATGAACTGTGAGTTTATTAACAGTAGAATTTTTTTTTTCTTCATTTTTCTCTAACTTTAGAGGCAGGGGTGCCCAAAGTGGAGCCCGGGGGCCATTTGCAGCCCCTGGACTGATTTTGTGTGGCATCTGAAATTCAAGAATGATACAAACTAATCCCCCTCATGAACAGGCTGTTAATGCAAATGGAGACTTTTTTTTATTTTTAATTTAGGCAAAATTATTCTTAAAGTATTTAAATTGTCATATAATGGAAATTGTTAGGTACAAAACAAAGTCTGTTTTTTTCATGCTCTTTAATTTTATAGTAGATAAAACCACATCTAACCAATGACTTTTACTCTGATTGCAGAGAATAAAGTACATTTTTCAAAAGAATTTGCCAATCCAACGCTTTTATCTTAATGAGAAACCTTTTCAGTTATGTGCAAAAGCTAGAAAGGACTTTACACTTTACATCAATCAGTAGGTTATCAGACATTACGTGTAAGGCACCATTTGACAGAGGAAGAGCTGGAATTGGACCAATAACTACTGTACCCAACAGGCTTTGGATTCACACTGAGCTACATGAAATCAGGGAGAATAAAGGAATCCAGGAATTACAAAGTGGGGGGAGGAAAATAAGGCCATTCACCAATCTTTGAAAAGCCTGACCTGCCTATTCTGATTTTTGTGGATACTGATTTACATTTGAAAACTTGTTATGTTGGCAACAGTTGGGTCACTATAATTAACCATGTGTAAGACCTTCTAAAATCAAGAAAATCTGAGCTAATTTATTGGTGCCCTCCTCGTTTTTACTATGCAGATGATATCTTGGTTGTCGTACCAAACCCTGACACATCCCTGCCTCACTTGATGGATACTATTGAGTCACATTTTAAACGCATCAGGCTGCAGGCACCTAAAGACATGAAGTATTTGGAGGAAATTGCTAATCCTGTATTTTAGACCAGCCTTACAAAAAAAAATGAAACAAAAGTGGGACAAAATACAATTTACTCTATTAGGGGAGATTAATATTATTAAAATGATAGTGGCACCTAAATGTAACTATTTGTTGATCATTCTACCAATTATAATCACAATCTTTAAACAACATTTTATATAACTGTTTTTTGGCAAGGGGGGAAAAAAGCAAAAATCTAACTGAGTAAACTTTGGTCCACTAAGAAAAAATGAGGACTCAGCTCATCAGATCCGAGGTGGTGTAGATTATCTTCTGCAATCACTAAGCTGGCTGAATAGCGGAAATGTTCCAATAAAGGATCAGAATTGTTGGATATTGACAGTGAGTTATGTTTATCAATTAGTTCAAAGGAGAAACTGTCTGAAAGGGATGACACCACCAGTCCAGCCCTCATGCACTGTGTGTTTGGACCAAAGTACATGAAATTATCACACCATCCAGAGAAGTACGCCCCCCAGTGGTTGCTCTCTGCCATTTGCACTGGAAAAAGACCAATATATTGGAAGAATGGAAATCAAGTGGTTCATCTACCATAGGACCATTTAAATCATATGAAGAAAAAAGGAGTGAATAGAAATAGGAGGGTAAACAACACTTCTGGAAATATTTACAAATCAGAAAGTGTGAAATCTTCGCCTCAGAAAACCCTGTCTCAGATCACTTGAAGCTACCACAAGAACAAAGCATGACTTCCTGTTTTTAGAAATGAACCAAACTGCCAACTAGTGGCAAATTCACAAGTGTTCAGCTGTCGTGGCAAAAATACCTGGGAATCAGTACAGGACAGGAACATGTGGAAAATATGTTACAATGAGTAACACTTCCCTTTGCTACAATCAGTCTGACTATTTTTTATGTTGAATGGTTCAAACATAGTGAATGCTTAGTTCATTTCTGTATTTTTTGCCCTGCGGCTATTTTGATTTGACAATTTCAGTGGTCACTCAGCTGAAGGCTTGGTATGGTTATTAAAGTTAATCAATGCCAACTAGCAGTGATCATCTCATTGTTTTGGCGTTGACCTCTTTTACTCACAACAAAATTTGGTGTTTCAGTTCAGCAGCACATCTTATGTTGTGAGACACACCGTAAAATTAGAGAATTAAAGATGGCTGACAATTTATATTTAGGTTATTCTTATCTTTTGCTTATCAGAGATTGGGTTGCCGAGGTAATACGTCCAAGAGGAAAATCTGGACATCCTGCTCCCCCAGTTTCAAACTCCAGTTCCTTCTTGGGGATCTCACAGTACTCCAGGACCTGAAGGGATGTATACAAAAATTGGGATCTGCCCTGGAGTTCCCTGCTACCCCAAAACCTCCAAAGGGAAGTGCCCTGATCAGAAACACCAACCAACCACATCAGCAGACTCCAAACTCCCAAAAGATTCTGCAACTCTAGTAAATAATAACTTGTATTCTCTTGTTGAAAACTGAACATCTCTGTGAATGTAGCCGAAGTATTACTAAACTTTAGTGAAAGTGTACAACCATTCAGGCTTTGAGAGAAGAGCATTGCGCTTTTACTCTTTCAGAGAGTAAATTGTATTTTATCCCAAAGTACAGAATTAGTAATATCCTCCAAATTTTGGCTAAGTTGGATTCCCAAATACTTCATGTCTTAACCAAAATTGCGTGGCACACTGATATCACTGGCATGGCTGCAGATTTGTTCCAGCTGATTCTGTAGCCTGAGACTTTTAAAATAGGACTGTAAACTTCACCGCGCTCTCAAGAGGGCAGCAGATTACAGACGGTCTTCAAAGTCTGACCTGGTATATGAAATACTGGTGGGGACAGGGCCTGCTTAATTATAGATAAAGTGTGTTTGCAACCGGAGCAGCCTCACAAATATACAAAAAGCCCAGGATGCCTGGCTTCCCCAGAGCCTGCAGGCAAAGACACCTACTTACCTTTAAGGAAGTAGTTTGGATGGAGAATGTACCAAAAGTGTTCCTGAGCGTTTGGTCAGCAAACATCTGGGGGAAAAAAAAAACAAAGAAAAGGTTAATAACCTCATCCTGCTAGGTAAATTGTGAGACAAGAGAAGCAGAGAACAGAAGCAAACAGTCCAGCAGAGAGTAAACAAGGCCGTCAGTACATGAGGTGACACTATTTACTTCATCGCCATCTGTCAACCACTGAAAACTGCAGTGGGTGGGAAAAAATCTGCTCTGTGCTCCACTTGCTTCTATTTCTCCATTCCAGCAAAACCAGTTGCGTGACCAGTCAGTCCTGTGGTCAGACTGTGGTCTGTGTGATGAGTGGAGGCAGCTAACATGTGAACTAAAAGGTCTAACTCTAACCCTAAAATTTAACTGACACAATTATAAAAAATAAAAAAACTTCTAACATATAGTCCTATATCTAAACCTATAATGTGAAATAAAAAGAGTAAATACATTTTTAAAAACTTTCTAATGACCCTATTATCTTTTCTTCATCTGCATAAGATTAGCTTTAAAGAAACAACCCTAAGCAACAGACTAGTCTGAGAGTTTATCACAGGATCAGGTTGTTTCTCAGTTTCTCACATTACGTCACATTATCTGACTCAAGCAATGTTTACAAAGCTTTCCGCAGGTAAATATCAAGGTACAATTGCAAAATGTAATTTGTAATCAATTTAATCAAAGTCGCTTAACACGGAATTAATTTATTTTGTGTTTACTTTTTTTTTGGTTTATTGTTATTTAATGCACATGCACAGCAGAACGTTACTCCGTGTATATTTAAAACTTTAAGTTGCCATTCACATGCCATATGCCTTCTATATAATCACAAAGAACACATAGAACATTTAATAAGGTTTAGAATTGTGTCAATGTTTACGCTGTATTACCTGCTGCCTCTTGTCCTTGCTAAGCGACAGCTCCTTTCCTCCTCTGGTTTAATATTTACCTCAGTAACAACACAAGGGGCCGTGAGAGTTGAGCGTTTATGGCCGTGTGCAGCACATTTAACGCCACACAGCCACCATTTGTCTCCAGCTAACACTCCCTGGGGAAATCCAGATAACACCATTTCAGTTTCTGTACTTAAAACAAACATATTTTTCGCATCTCAACGCCCTTTACAAGACACATTGAATTCATATTCACATAGTTTGATTCAAGTTCAGTCGCTGTCACACAATGTTTTCAAATTCACCTTAGAATGGCAACTGGAAGAAAGAAGTCTATCAAAGAAATAATGGCAGCAATTATTCGCCCTGAGCAAGCATGGGGGCACAGTGGAAAGGAACAACTCCAGTCCTTCATTAAGGAGAGAAACAGATAAACAAGTAATACAAACTCTGGGACGAAAAGGAGAGTATAAACACAGTAGCAGTAGTAGGTTCATCAATAGCAGCAGAAGTGCTGCAACATGCTGAGATCTGCATGAACTGAACGTCACATTGTGTGGGAATAAAGCAGGCGCTACAGGTCTGATGGTTATAGTTGTTGACATAGTTGCAATTAAAGCAGCAACGGTTTAAGACTCTAAAGCGGCCTGCATAAGCAGAAGAGGAATGTTGATGTCACACAGCAGCGCTATGGTTACAGAGGTAAAAATAGACGCCGCCGTCTAAGGAATTATTTAAACACTAATAAGAGCCAACAGCATCGTCCCAATATTAAGTTGAAGGAAGCAAAAAATAAATAAATAAATAACACAAGTAATAGTCTTCTGCGGAGCATTAACTGCAATGTCTGTAGAGAAGTCTATTTGGACACACAGCTGGAAGCAGGAATGGTGGGGTTGCGATGTGTAATTATAACAGTTGTTATTTTCAGCCGCTGTTTATAACCAGATTTACTGCATCTGGTAACGTAAACGTCAGATTAAATGCAACATTCAGACTGCAGGTGCTTTGAAAACTATCAGACATGTATCCAGTTTAGTGCAACATATGGAAGTGATACAGAGCGGATTTTCTTTCTAGGCTTTTGAGAGGTTAAAATTTAAACTGGGCCATTTCTTGAAATTCCCCATCGTATTTCTTGAAAAAATAGGATGGGGCGTTTGAAGCCGTAGTCTTTGTGACTCTGAACCAAGCACAACCAAACTGTTTTAAACACAAGCCGTTAAAAAAGACTATTCCTGTTCCTCTGCATGCAATAACATTAAGTCGTCCATTTTTATTTTTTCGAAGCTGACAAAACACACTTAGCTTAATAACAACCCACAGAGCAGCTAAAAGGAAAATCTCTGAGCCATGGAATATGTCAAAGAAAGGACATGTGAAGGTAATTCAATTTACAGTAACAGCTTTACCAAGAGATGTTCCACAGATGCACACGGCTATAAATATCCTGCAGATGCTACTGTATGTGACAACTCCCACAATGCCACTGAGCACAGACAGATTATGAGTCAAAGGACGTCCCGGCTACTGTCACAAACTATCAGCGTCTCATACTAAAAATAATACATAGCAATAATATCAATGGTACCTAAAAGGTAATACCCAATTTGTCCCACATTCATTGCGAATGTAAATTATTTGTCATGATATATATACAGTATATATATATATATATTTTTTTTAAATGCCTGTAAGGCATGAGAAGATGGGAGTGTGTGGGAGACTGTTAACCAAGTAACAAACATTAAGAGACCTACTTTCATCTATGGTCCTTCTATGACGCCATGGCAACACTCATATAAGAGTGAAAGGACGTTTTAATCATCATCATCATCAAACAAAAAAAATCTTAAGTAGGAGAGAAATGAGGCACCCAGCTGCTACTTCTGCATGTGTGCTCAGAGCTCCTTCAGGACACACCATGCAGGGTTTGGCTATTGAGAGCCTGTGAATGTGACAATCATCCTTTGAATTTAAAGTGATTTCAAACCTGTTTTGGACTATAAATACTGTACAAAAAAAAATCGTAATCATAAGTTGTGGCTCGTCCTCGTCTCTTCTGCTGTGAAACGCCTGAAGATGTGTGACTGCGTGCGTCACTGACGTTTGTCTTAAAGTCTGTTACAGTTACATCACATTCTTTAATCCATAAGGTATAATCACAGTAACAAAGTTATTGGTTATAGTTGTATTGCTGATAATCCAAGTCTGTTGTTTTTTGATGTTTCCTTTTAAGGGGACATATCATTCAAACACTTTTTTAGCCTTTAAATACATTTGTTGTGTAGAAGTCTCTAGGAGTGCAGAAAAGTTGAATTTAGTCTCTTCCGTCGCCTTGTAAATGTTTAAATTCTGTTTGGGACACATTTTTCCATCTGTTCAGTTTTCTCTATTCTCTTTTACGCTTTTTGAACTATAATGTCACTAGACAAAGTCAATAGCATTCAGCTAACCAATTTTACGAATCCACTCGTGTAACAAAGGCAACACCTGTAACAAAGGCATCTCGACAATAACACATACTGACTTTAATAATGTATATTTAAATGGAACATGCATTTTATTTTTTCAGTATTGCACACAAATACTTTTCACAACCTACTGTATTTTTCACAGTAGGTTTGTAGTCCAAGTTCAAGGATGTGGAAGCTACAAGTGGATAAGTAAAAATCCTCGGCTGTTGGATGTATTAACAAACATAGTTCATTACAAAGTTCTCCAGAATCAGAACCTCTTTGAAGTGCCTGTATAAATGTTATTTCCAGTGGGGTCAGTCCACTTTGTTTCTTTAAAGCACTTTAAAGATGAATGCTTTAGCAACCTCCACCAGTATCAAGAGGGATTTGCCAAAAGACTTTGTCTGACTGAGGCGTCAGCTCCTACTAAGGAAACGACGGACACAGCAAAGCAGTAAGCTGCTAATAACGCTGCTAAAATGACAACAAACTTTATTTTAGACATAAATGTGCTGACATGACGTCTTGACTATTGTTTTGCTAGGTCCCTTCTGCTTGTGTTAGCACTGTGCGCTAGCTATTAGCTCCTTGAGGACGTAACCATACTCCGTATTTTGAATAGTATTATTACTTAAAAAATTGGCTTTGTTTTTGCTGGTTTTGTCATGGGGAGAGCACATGATCCAAATGCACTCAGTGACATTCTTAGCTTTAGCGTGAGCTAACTCGTCAACTGTGTTGAGGCCTTGTTTACAACATGTCTTCATTCATATTATATACAATATTATGTTCATTTTTCTGGCTTGTACATGTAAAAAGTCTTAAGTTGTTGACGTCTTTTAATCAATTTTACGAATACAATCTTTCTGCACTGCTAGTTATCAAACTACAAATATGGCTTAAGGTGGAGTGGAACATTCTGCAACCCGGAGTTAAATTTAAAGAGACGGCACCAAAACGAGTTGCTCTCAGATGCAGAACAGAGGTAAAAGTCGGGCCTGTGGGGCCACAAATATGAAGAATTCAGACCAAAGCATTGCAGTTCCACTTCACACAGACCACAGCGGAATGGTTTAAATGTGAAAAGGCAGGATTTCACTGCGTGATATGTTCACTTTAAAATGCATATCAAGTACAAAGAAAGTTTTCAGTGGCTTTCCTTATAGCTGTTAAATTGTAATCACTGAAAAGAACTGGGATCAAAGGCAGCATCTGTCTGATTTCACAGCTTTTTGAATCGCATTCTGGATTCTGTTGCTGCGGGCGCTTTTTGCTCAACACGGATCGGTGAAGCTGCAGGAATGAAAGTTGCATTGGCAAAAAATTAAATAAATAAAAAAAAAAGACCAGAAATATCATGATATAAAACCTGTATTTCACTTCCTAGTTTTATCATGTTTCCAGCACAGTGATACTTGTACAACATCAGCCATTCATTTACATGAACAGCCTGGATTAGGAGCCCACAGTAGAAACACACACAACTAATAGCTGCAGTAAAAAAGAACTTTCTGGAAAATAAATTTTTAAGGGAAAAACATTCTGGAACGAAAAAGATGAGACACACCAAAAACCTTGTGAATTACTGCATCAAGGCTGGAAAGGCCTTTGTTTAAGACAGTAGTGTCCAAACCAAGAGAGTTAGAATGGTCCAATCTCCTGGGGCCTGGAACAATTGCTTTTGTCAAATAAAAATTTACAAATAACTACGTTGTGCCTTTTTCAATTTTTAGATTTTATTTTTCAAAAAACTAAGCACACAGGATTTTGTTAAGAATTTATTATTTTTTTTAATGGATCTTTAAATCAATGTAGATCCCAAACATAAAAAGGTCTGGTGTGACTGAGTTATTATAACAAGGTCTACAGTCTCTAAAAAATGTTAAAAGTGACTGTTGTCCTTTTTGGGGCAGAATATTTTTATTTTAGCCTCAAGCTAAGGGGGGTTGTAGGTCAAGCCTGAGTAATAGTTGTTGGATGGTTGTGGTTCCTTATAATACAAATTTCAGATGAATGCAATAAATGAGAAAAAATTTGAGTTGTACATAATATTATTTTTATTTTAATGTTGATTTGCTCCAATCTAAAATTGCAATCAGAAGGCCACAGAAAATCATTCAGTGGACCACAAATGGTCCCTAAGCCGCACTTTAGACACCACTGATTTAAGATCTTACACTTGGAAAAAAAACTGTCAGTTCGGGAATTTTCAGAATACTTAAATAATTAAAATTGATATGTTTTACTTGGCTGAAATCTAATAAACAAAAAGATTGGCACCGTAGTTGCATGGTACACAATAGAGTTTCAGTTGAAATATTAAAGGATCAGTGAAGGGAAGAGAACAGAGCCCACTGTGAACGCTCCCCTCGCTGGTTGCTAAGCAGTTAATGTGTTCTGCACTCACCAGCCTTCTCACATATGACACATTCTCTTCACAGAGAGGTTGCAACACCTTCATCCCTGCCATATGAGTTATGTGAGGAGATTCACACGTGCATCAAGGCAAGGGGAGGGGAGCCGTTTCTTTGTTGTTGCTTTTTTTTTTTTAATAATACTCCGTACCTGCAGAGGTGGAGAGGCTGACTAGAAACATTCTCTGAAGGTCTTTGTGACCAGAGCAGTGACGCACGGAGGAGCTCCCCAGAGGCCGAGTGAGGAATTTGAGTCGAGGGACAGACAGAAGGAGGGGGCCTGGTGGCTGAGTTAAACCATGCTACGGTCTGCACCAGTGGTAACCCAGGCAACATGGACGAATCCACTTCAACACCAACAGCCCAGTCGCACCAGACTGCCAGAAAACAGATCCCTGGTGAAAAACATCAGACCCAAACTTAAGAGAGTTCTCAGTCACAGTCACAGGCGCACACACACACGCACGCACACACACGCCTGCCCATTTACAGAAAACACACCCACTGAGTAATCCTGCTGACCAACAGCCCCTCCCACATAACTCGGTCTCAGTGTGTCTAAACAACCCTCCCTTTTGTTGTTTGCAGTAAACATCAGAGCTGCTTGTTGGGGGGAAAACAGGATTACACTCTGACACGATGCTGTGGGAACGGCTGCTCTCCGCTCTGTAAGCTGATCCTGGAGATTCTGCTGGGAAACAAACTGATAACATAATACCTGTGGAGTCTGGCAGTCAACAACCAGGCCTACGCGCCGCAAAGTTTGCTCATGATGACCGCACATTCTTGGGCCATGTTTGTGTTTCTGGGATGGCAGTCAGGGTTGTGCGACATGGACTTGGAGTTTTATCACAATATTTTGGGGTAAAAACAATAAAAGGGATGATAAAAACTTTTTTTTTTCTTTTTCGGGTAACGTTGACTGCATCATGGCCCCTCAAACACAAGTAGTGCTTGTGGAAAACCTTCCCATTTGTAACGAGCTTCTTTAGAATTGATGTTGGGACGTGCCGTGGTGGCGTAGGGGACAGCGCGACCCATGTTTGGAGGCCTAGGTTCCTCGATGCGGCCGGCGCGAGTTCGACTCCCGGACCCTGCGACATTTGCCGCATGTCTTCCTTCCCCCTTCCTGTCAGCCTACTTGTGTATAAAGGGACACTGGAGCCCACAAAAAAAAGAATTGATTTTGAACCATAACAAAGAAAACATGGATTAATATTGTGATATGTAACGATGGCACTTGACAAAATGTAATGTTTCAATTGTTCACTGTGTGTTTCTGACTTTGCATTTTTATGTTTTTACAATGTAAAGCACTTTGAACTGCCTTGTGAGCTATACAAATAAACTTGATTGATTAATTGATTGTGTGATTTGCACAACAGTAGCTGCTCTGAATCATATTTTCAAATGTACTGATATTTGATACTCTCATTGAATAAACGGTGGCGAAAGTAGGAAAACTAATAATCCCGACAATATGGAGGTTTATTATTTTTGGGACGATTTTAAACATTCATTGGAATTTAGAGTAAAGGTGATAAATTAAAAATTGTTCTCATGATGAGAAATTTATCACGATAAATGACAGACGATACAGTAACACTGCAAACCTAAATGGCAGCACTCCTCCATCCACTCCTCCCTGTGTAGAATAATAAAATTAGAACTATAATACATTTGGACAAATCAAGTAATAGCTGTTGCAGTTTTTCTCAATTGCTTTGGGGCATTTCTCAAGTTACACTCAACATTTGCATTTCTCAAAGCAATTTGTACAAACAGCAAAACATCCGCACTGTTTACCTGCAAAAAGCCAGTCTCTTTCCCAAAGTTCTTAGTTCATCTCGCAAAGTCAACGTTTCATTTTGTACGGAAAAGACAGTCGAACCGATTAGTCACGTTGTCAATACCGCGGTGTACTTTGAAGGAGTGTTCTGACGTAAACTATATATGGAGTTATGGTGGATGACAAGTGTTGTAAATTGTAATTATGGGAGTTCAATGGCAAGAGACTGGACAAGATTCATGTTCACATTTTTACTGCAAATTGTTGACAGTGTATGTCATTGTGATTCAGAAAGGAAAAGATAGAACTGCAGAGCACAAAGAAAGAAACAGTAGAAATGGGAACATAAAACTAGAAAAACATCCCAAAAAGTCGGACCAAGGGGTCAAACTGGGGGCTTTGGAAGTAGCATTTACCGTGAAATTGTGATATGTGAATAAACTGATTTGAACTGAATTATGGAACACTTGTAATCACTTTTATCATCCTCTAAATGTTTCATTTTACTCAGTTACTTTTATTTCCAAATGTTTCAGGGAGAAGAATCGTCTCCTGTTTATAGAGAAAGGCCATTCTAATGGGATGTTTTCCCATCTGATCTTCTCCAATCAATTCACTGAATCTGTGTTTAGAAGAAGAGAGGAGACACAAAAACTGGTGCAAAATCCTCCCATCTGCTGGACTTTACAACCCTGGATGAGCCTGCATGCATTTAATGGTATCTGCTTTGTGAATCTGGTGCGAAAACAAGGAAAGCAACTACAGTTGCAAAAAAAAAGAAAGAAAAAAAACGAGGTTCACTACAGGACTGTCTTCCCTACAGTTATGATGATGTCATATTTCCTGAAGTTTCTAGATTTGTCTTGTCATTTGAGCACAGAGCCACTGATAGAGTCCAGAGTGAATGTCACTCTGAGTAGTGAAGGCAAAACAGTCAGGAGGAAGAATGGGCTTTAACAGGTCAATATTTCAGAGTCTTTGCACCAAGATACTCTAAACTGAACAACAGTCACCGTACTGCATTTATTCTTAAATATCTTATTGGTATTTGGAGCAACAGCACAAAACACGCCTCTTTGGCTCTAACCTTCCAGTTATTACATAGCTTTTGTAAATATGCTTAAGGTTTGATACCGTTGTCCACCCTAACGAGCTGTAAAGCTACTGACTTCTAATCAAACACATCTACATAATATTTTAATACTTCGCTTGTTAATCCATTAAAAAAAAAACCTTTAACTCCCAAGGCACCGTTCTGCCTCTTAATAACAGAATGTCTGCCTTCGCTGGGTTAGGGGAAAAAAAACAAAAAACATTATTATTCTTTGTGCTGCTGATACTCACCTGTGGTCTGTTTTGATGCGAAGTTTAGGGATTTTTAAACTCCAACCATGAAATATTCCGAGGTGGTCTCCTTCCCGTCCGCCTGAAAACTTTCCCTGTGATTAAAACACATTCAGTTGGTGTCGGAGCGAAGCAGACAGACGGTGGGCGCAGACGGGCTTCAGCCGCTGGCCGCTGCTGCTGAGCTGTGGGCTGGGCTGCACGCTGTCCGGAGCGTACAACACTGCCCCCTGCTGGTAGCTCCGTCCGATTGAGAAGGAACCAAACAGGATCAAAGCGTCTAATCCGTCCATCCATTGTCTTACATCCTTGTCCCTAGTGGGTCAGGAGGTGCTGGTGTCTATCTCCAGCTAACGTTCCGGACGAGAGGCGGGGTCACCCTGGACAGGTCGCCAGTCTGTCGCAGGGCGTCTAATCTATAAACTTTATAAAGTGGAAGTAGGCCATTTTCAATGACATGAAAGCAGTGTCTTCATTGTTAGAAATTTAAGGACGATTATGGGCATCTTCTCTTAATTGTTCTTATTAAATATTACAGGTAACATTTAATTACATAGATTATCCCAGGATCTTTTTACGGTTCCCCTGGTTTTACCTCCATACATTGTAACATGAACTCTGAATGCATCACCATTTTTTATTTACTTCATAAACTTCATCACTATTGAAATGTATCACTGTATATAGACTGATTCTGCACAGACTGTATTCCGACTTTTATTTCTGGTCATTATGATTTTCAGCTAACAGCTAACAGTAATCACTCATTCATTCAAGATTAGAATATTGATCAGATCAATAAAAAAAGTTTTATCACAGAAATGCATCTTCAAAAAAAAGATAGGTAATATTTTTCTTAAATGTTTCCAAAAAATTGTTTTTTTTAATGTGGGAAAATGAGCCTCATAGGACAATATATTCTAATTATCATACATGACTGTAAACAGGATTTTTTTTAAATATAGCTATCTTTCTGTAATTACTATAGTTACCATGGGCCTCTGGACTGCCTCTCTTTGTTCCTTGATCTTCAAGATACTGTTTCAAATTTTTGTTCAAAGAAATCTTTATTATCTTTACTATGCATAAATTACAATTGTGCTTCACTTCCTTTTATCAAGTTTGCTATGATAATGTAGACTTCTGGGAAACAAACAAAAAAAAACTGTATTCTGAGAAAGAAGTATTTTTTCTGAATGTACAGAAAAGGATTAGGGCCAATGAAAAAGTTTTATTTTCATTGGCCCTAATCCTTTTCAGTACATTCAGAGTGGGAACAACAACCACAGCAGGAACAAAACACACATTTTAACAACCTGCTTAAATAAAAGGCTCGTCTTTTTACTTGGGGGCTGGGAGAACATCGTCTCCCATTTCTTGGTTCTAGTATCAGATTCGCCACATCTGTCATTAAAGGAAAGAGAGAACAGCAGTGAGTAAAAAAAACGATGCCTTTATTGCTGAAAGAATACAACTTTGTAATAAACTCAAGTGAATGTGTATCACAACATTGTTTTCTTGTCTTTACAGTTAGAATTGACCAAAGTCACAATGCTAGATACTGCACCCAAAGAGAAGTAACAAAATTCAGCCTGGATATGAAAGCATCTTGCAAAGTTAGACGTTAATATTCCTCAACATCGTTTACACTGATCTGGAGTCAGCAAAGGGAATCCCAGTCGCGCCTGCACCTTTAAAAACAAACTCTGGGCTTCTTAGACTTTGGTTCTAGGTGACAAAAATATTCTCTCTCAAAGGTGTAGCTAATTAGCAATACTGTGGTGGTTCAAGGAAGAACAAAAATGACACAAAGTTTTCAAGAGAAAAAAGGAGCTAAAAATTAAACAAAACTTCCATTTATTTCTTTACATAACAGAATAAATTTATATTCACAACCCCTCAAACAATCCTCTGTTGAACAAATATACCAAAGAGGGGGGGGAAAAAATTCCTGGTTGGAAAAAAATTACCATCAAATATTTAATAAAGAGGAAGAAGATGCTGGAATCATTCACAAGTAGTTTCCCTAAACCACCAAATGTCACTGAGTCACAAGTCATCTGGTGCAGCACCAGAGGGCGTCAAACTAACCACGGAGAGACCCTCAGCAGTGTGTGTATTCAGCGTGTTCAGAACACATCCACAAACCTACAAAACAAGAAAATTAAAGATCGTTTAAACCGAAGCAACTAAAACCGGGAGGGGTGGGTTTAAAGTCATTTTCATAAACATTAACAGTTCTTTCTATTGGTTTTTAGGTACTGGTGTCTGGAGAGGGGGTCTGTCTTTAAATCCCCCCTTTCATCTGTTCCTGTTCGTTCCCAATGTGAGTTTTCCAGTGCTCAAAGAAGTCCTGCGTCTCCGTCGACGAGTGCTCTGGGAGCCGTGTGTGTCCTCCACGCCGTCCCGGGACAGAACCTGGACAGGTCGAAAAGCCTGTGACCTGGGATCACATGTCGTCCTCGTCGTCTTCATCCTGGGACGAACTGGCCTGCTGCGCCACGCTGGCAGACGCCGCGGCCATCTGCGCCTGCTGAGCGGCCTGCTGCATCTGCAGCCACTCCTGCTGGGCCAGCTCTGCCTGCTGCTGCCGAGCCTGCAGGGGGCGACACGGGGACAGAGTTCATCTGAAGGCAGAAAAACCACTTGATAATTTAGTTAAAAACTGTATTTATCCCAAAGTGGAAATTAAATGTTGTCATAACTCATATCATCTAAGTTTCTTCAAAAGGTCGCTGTGGATGTCGATGGTGTGAGCAGGAAGGATCACCAGTAGCAGTCAGTCTCACAACGAATCCAAAGAGGCCTCTGACTGAAGACTGTTGCTGTATTTCTCATGACTGTCATGACATGCTAACCGATCCATTTCTGAGTGATATTACACAGTAGGACTGTTGTTGACGATTATTTTGGTAATATAGTGACTATTCTTATCAGTAATTGAATAGCTACATAAGCTAATAAAATAAATATATGAAAGAGAAAATGCTTGTAAAAGACAACTTGGATCTTTTCCCCCCCTTCTTTCCGTTCCTCAATCATCTCCTCCATAGCTGCTACTAGGGCTTAGCATTTGGTCAACAGCTCATTGGTTGAAGTGAGAGCGTTGCTAAACACAGAATAGCCATTCGGCCGGAACACAACGCGCTGAATAGTAAAACAGTTTATTGGAGCCTCGAGGATGAAAATTTATCTCGTGAAATTTTAATAATTGATCTCCTCAGATCATTCCATGACTTTTTACAGCCTGATTCCATAGCAACATATCCTGAATATTCCTTGTTCAGCAGATCAAATTTGGATTTTGTTTTCTGTTCATATTAATGAATAGAGAAATGTGTGTTTTAACACACAAAAATTAGGAAATTCTGCCATTTTTGCCATGTCAACAGAAACAGCAAGAAAACATGCTCAGTGAAGATTAGAGTTGCTCTTTGTTGCATAAAAGCAGACAACTTTGTAATGCCTTCATTTTCTTTAGGATTCAAAATCTCACATAACCTGCATCACACTTTTTCTTTAAGGTCTTGCAGTCCTTTAAGGACAAAACAAAACATCCGACTTGATCAAAACTGAAAGTGGTAGGAGAGACCGTAAGAAAACCAGAAAGACACTGCAGCAGAGGAGGCACGCTGCTAAAGGAAGGCTACGTTCACACAGCAGGTCTTTAAGCTCAAATATGAATTGTTGCGTGGCTGTTCATACAAATAATTAAATATGACCAAAATCACACCCTTATGTGAACAGTTTATGACATCAAAGCGAGCCGCATGCAGAAAAAGAAACGTGGCCGTCACGCAGCAGTGCTGTTTTTATGGAAGCAAAAATGGACGCCACCATCCATTTAAAGCTACTCAGCAACAGGAGCCGACAATATTGTCAAAAATTGGAACATGAAGGAAGCTGATGAAAAGAAAGCACAGCTAATAGCGATGACCTTGACTGCAGCTTCAGTAGAGAAATCTGTTTGGGTGTGTGGTCAGAAATAAGAATGGTGGGATTCAGATGTGATGCGCTTCACTGACAGACGTCTTTTGTAATTTCAGAACTATAATTTTGAGCCACTGATTGCCTCCGGATTTACGGCAGGTGGTTTCTTCTGGTGCAGAAGTATGATGACGTGTCTCATGTAAATGACGTGAAAACCTGATTAAAAGCGCCACGACCTCTCAGAGTATGAAAACCATCAGATACGTATCCCAATTAATACCACTCAGGGAAGTGGCATAAAGAATTTTTTTGAAAGGTGAAAAGATCAGAATTGGGCCGTTCAGACTGCTGTGATAAAGCTGGATATGATACGAATTATCAAAATTGTTTTTTTATAAGTATGATTCGTGCCGCATTCGCTTGCTGTGTGAATAAGTATGTTCCTGAGCAAATCTGACTAAGCTTATGTCTGTCTTTTGGAGCGTGTGTGTTCTTATCAGAACATGGATGTGTGAGGATAAACAAAAGGGAACAGGGAGCATCTTCAAAATAAAAAAGGTTGTCACAGGATTAAAACATAATATCTACATGCTCTAAGAATAACATCACTTCCTGGCTGTGATGCAAACTCAGGTAGACTTCTCCACTAGACTTCATTGTTAAACAGGGCGATCATCCTGCTTTCCACAACACGAACTTATGCAAATAACCCACACAACCAGGGGTATGAAACGCTTTTTTTTTTTTCTTTTTACCTTTGCAAATAACTCCTGCTGCTGCCTAAGCAGCTCTTCCTCGGGGATGCCCAGGTTCTCCAATCGGGAGCTAGCCTTCCTCCTTTTCAGAGCCACAGTTTTGCACTCCTGCAGAACGTCTTTTACCTCCGTTATGTACGATGCGAAACCGAGGCTCTCTAGCGCTGCGGTGCGAAAACGAGAGGAGAAAGTGCAGCGATTACTTTCAGTGGTTTAAACCTCGAACAGAGGGATCCACGCCCCCTCACAGACGCTAATCCGTAATGCGTGAATCTAGGAGAGCTCTCACCGTTGATGACATGTTCTGGAGAGATGGTCTTCTTGTCTGACTTGTTGCATATTTCGTTGGCTTCGGAGGAGATGAGGTGGATGAACTCCGTGCAGCAGTTCACCACCAGCTCGCGAGCGTCATTGGCCACTCTTACGTTAGGAAGAGTCTCTTTGATCATCTTGTTGATTGCCGCTCTGGGGATTGTGAGGTCGTCGTCGTTGCCAGAGGAGGAAGCCATCGTGGCCCAGATATTTGTTTTCCTCCCAAATATGAAATTAAAAAAAATTGCAAAAATAAACTCCTCTTCTTGACAGCGCGGGCTAGATTTTGCCCAACTAATTTCCCTCTTGAGTCAAATGAACCCGAGCAGGTTGACTGTACGTCAGTAAGAACACACACGTCATGAAGAGGCGAGACGTTTCCTCTAAGTTAGCTATCCAAACACACGTCCCCCGCCTGGTTTGAGCGCTTTAAAACAGCGGACCGGCTCTGTTAACTTGCATAAAATAAAACAAGGGTATATTAAGCGACACCCCCCGACATACACAACGAAACGACAGCACTACAGGAAAGAAGCTTAACTAGCCAGCTACTAGGCTAGCTAGCAGCGGTGGTCCCAACGCGGAACAGAAATGAAAGCGGCACAGAGCATGGCTAAAACTAGGCTAACAATGAGCTCCGAGCGGAGGCGGCTTTGTAAGCAGCCCTTACGAGAATGACGACAGGAACAAATTCCTCACAGCACAGCAAGTTGCTTTGCATCGTCAAAATAACCGAGCAATATAAATAGGATTAAAGGTTCTAAACATTTATTTAGGATAGTGTATTCAGGGTAACATTAGACTAATTTTGTCCGGATACAACGTCAAATACAGTACCGGAAGTAAAGAGTTCCTGTCATGGTTTTTGAAGTAGGACAGTTGTTGCATACTGCCACCTTCCGGGCATATGGAAGATAACATAATTTTTTTATTTACTACTTTAATGAATGATAGAGAAGCTCCAATATAACATGACAGAAATTCATTTCAATATTATGTATGATGGTTATGCATGCAGTGACATTTTGCAAAAGAAATTTAATATAAATGCCTATTCTTGTGCGTTTTGTGACTCAGATATAACACATTTTTCACAAATGTCATGAATGTTTTTTGGGGGTTTTTTGCAAGGATTTCCAAGACTGGATGTAATAAAATATGACTATATTTAAGTTTAATCAACTGAAACATGGTGTTAAATTAATTCAATTTCCGTTGTGCTTTCTTGTACAATGTCAATAACGAAATTCTAATTATAAACCTGAATTGTTGCAAAATATAATAAGTTTTATATGAACTAAATTAACAATAATCAGGTTTTTAAGCAGAATTTAAGCGACACTTGAATATATAGAAGTAAAGTCTATAGTCTTGTTTAAACTTGAACTCTACTCTCAGGAAACTGCTTTTCAAAATATACATGATCGTGGTTGAGAAAATTCAGGTGCAGTAACGCTAGGTGGACAGAGGGTGGCAGTGAATGCGAAGAAACGCCATAATCTACTGATGTAGTAGGCGTGCAAAGTACACAATCTACACGAATTATCTCTGTAAATTAGAATTTCATCAAGAAGTGCATTTTTTTTTAATAAGTCATTTGAAAAACTGAAACGTCTGTATTTTAGATCCATTACAGTGCTTGTTTCTGTTCTGATGTTTAAATGTTCTGTTATTTATTGACCTACAAAATTATTGAGAAGACCAGCAGTCAACATACCTGCCATAGGAAAGTCACAAAAACTCATGGCTAAAGCAGATGGCTACTCACAGACAGCTGTATTCAAGAATATGAATGGAAAGTTTAGTAGAAGTAAAAGCTGCGGTAGAATGTAGGATGCACAAGTAACAGGAATAATCACAGCTGAAGCAAATATTATTCAAGAATTTGGGGGAGATTCACAAGACATCAGCTGTGATTGGAGTCAGAGCTTCAAGAGCTATTCAGCCATACCTTAATGTTATGAAATTAAGTGCATTATTAAAGCCCATTCATTTACTGAAAAAACAGTGGAACAAAAATGTTCTGCTAGATTCATATCAATAAAGATTATCTCTTTCAAACACAGTATTTATGTGTAACAGCTCTGTTTAGACCTTGAAATATTTTCACTCAATGGCATAAAGACTACTGTAAAACTAACTTAATTTAACATGACTGTGCGTCAAAGGTCGTGTAAACAGTTAGGCCAGCATACTGCTCAATGATTCTTCTATATTATATTCTGTATATTGTGTTCCATAGTGTAGAAAACTCCAGAGACATACTTTTTCAGAAATTAATTTATTGCTTTAAAAATTTATGATATTTTAGTTGACTGTTCCATTTGAAATGTCGTTTCACTACAGCAGAAATAGAGCTAAACCTGTGGACAGCTTTGGTTGGTTATATTTCTCACACACACATATACACCCGCACACGCAGAAAGAGATCTGACGTGTCGTTACTAATCCTCTCAGGTACTCTTATCTTTTTCCAAGGTAAAACTCTTGCGACTCCTCCAGCGCAGCAGCTTGAGGAAGTTCAGGCTGGCGTTGAAGACTTTGTCGTGTTCAAACACCATTTTGTAAAACGTTTCAATGGGAAGGTCTCCGTTGGGATCGGCATATTTCAGTGTGGTCATGGGTGTGTAAAGCGTGTTTGTCTGATGGCGGAAAGGAGGATCATCCATGGTGATAATCCTGTGGGTGTGCTGGAAACAAAACACACACAGCAGGAAGTTCAACCTACAGGCACTAAGAACTTATAATTTGCAGAAGTATTCACTCCTTCAAACTTGTTTACACATTGTCAACCTCAAATGACAAATGTGTTTTTATTGGGCTTTTATGTGGCAAACCAGCACAGAATGGTGCATAGTTGGAAAGTGGAAGGAAAGAATATGTGATTCTGAAAATGCTTTCTAAGTTGGAAATTGAGAGTTTGTGTTAAATATGGGGAGTGAGAGGATGGGTCAAAATGTAAGACCAGAATTGGGACCATTTCCAGCAATTTTACTATGAAACTGGTCTTTTTATTGAACAGAAAAAACCCAGAAAACCTACAACAATGAATGGCACAGGAAGCAAGGACAGAAGAGCATAAACAAACTGATACCAGGAAAATCTGACAAATGTGGAAGAGGAGAGAGGAGCTAAATTACTAAGGGAGTTCTAGAAATGAAGGGCTGCACAGTGGTGCAGTTGGTAGAACTGTTGCCTTACAGCAAGAAGGTCCTGAGTTGATGCCCGTGTTTTTCTGCACAGAGTTTGCATGTTCTCCCTGTGCATGGTGTGTTCTCTCTGGGTATTCCGGTTTCCTCCCACAGTCCAAAAACATGACTGTTATTTTAATTGGTCTCTCTAAATTCTCCCTAGGTGTGAGTGTGTGTGTGCATGGTTGTTTGTCCTGTCTGTCTCTGTGTTGCCCTGCGACAGACTGGCGACCTGTCCAGGGTGAACCCCGCCTCTCACCCGGAACGTTAGCTGGAGATAGGCACCAGCACCCCTACCGAACTCACTAAGGACAAGGGTGTACAGAAAATGGAGGGATGGATGCTGGAAATGACAAGAAGGGCTAGTTACAGGTGAGTGGGTGCAGCTGGGGAAGGGAGAAGGTACAAGAAGACGAAGAAATAATTAACAGCTGGGATGGGAAGGAGAGTGGTAGGTTGAGGAAGAGATGGAAAAACAAATAAAGAGTATAAAAAGGGGAAAGGAAGCCTGAACAGTAACCAGAAATACATACTGATCAAATGAAACAAATCCAAAAGAGAATGAGGATAACTGAACTGTACCAAGAAATAGAAGCCAACAATAAAGAAGTGCTCAAAACAGAAAATGACTGAAAAAAGCCCAAAATGAATCATAAGACTTTGAGCTGCAGGTGTTTGAATGTCTTAACCAGAGAATGGCATTTTCCCATCTTTTTTTGCAAAATATCTCGATTTTAGACAGACTAGAGAGTATTGCGGAACATTCATTTTTATGTCTCTTGGTAAGTGTGGTGATATAATCTTTCTTTTATGGGTGATGGTTTGAAAAGTGCTCAGTAAATACAAATACACACTATATATATATATATATATATATATATATATATATATATATATATATATATATATACAGTACAGACCAAAAGTTTGGACACACCTTTCTAATTCAATGGGTTTTCTTTATTTTCATGACTATTTATAAGGCAAGAAATCCCACTTATTAACCTGACAGGGCACACCTATGAAGTGAAAACCATTTCAGGTGACTACCTCTTGAAGCTCATCAAGAAAATGCAGAGTGTGTGCAAAGCAGTAATCACAGCAAAAGGTTGCTACTTTGAAGAAACTAGAATATAAGGGCTATTTTCAGTTGTTTTACACTTTTTTGTTTAGTGCATATTTCCACATGTGTTATTCATAGTTTTGATGCCTTCAGTGTGAATCTACAATGTCAATAGTCATGAAAATAAAGGAAACTCATTGAATTAAAAGGTGTGTCCAAACTTTTGGTCTGTACTGTATATATATATATATATATATAAAAATAAAAAATCAAAGTTGGAAGCCTTCCATCATTTTCTCTCTAATTCACAATTATGCAATACTTTCTGTTGGAGTATTACCTCAGATGGTGTAATTTGTAAAATCACAATTAGCTTTTAGAGGAAAGGTGCATAGCCAGAAAACTGCAATCGGTGCATCTATAGAAACAACATCTTCCAGTTGAACCAACATAAAGATCTAATACCTCTGCTACATCCTCTGCTGTCTGACCAAGGGTTTCGAAGATCTGGTTGTAGTTCTTCAGGTAGATGTTTGTGAACATGTCTGCAGTCACTTTATCAGCTTTGCTGAGGTCCGTCTTCAGGCCCTCTTCGTAAACCTTATGCTCAAACTCTGTGATCACCGGACCTGGTTCTATCAGGCTGATGCTGGCAAAGAAGTTGAACAAAAGTAGAGTGAAAAAGGTCATATGAAGAAATACTTAACTCGTCACTACCAGTAATCTAATCACGCATTGAGAAACGGATTGGCTCTGTTAGAACCTGCCATGACATAGCGCAGCTCTCATTATTCTGCCTTTGGTTGTTGTGCAGCATGTCTGCACACACGCTCCATTCAAACCTCAGTATTGTTTGCAAGTCTCATCATGTTGACGATGTACTTTGAACATACTTCAGACTGAACCTCAGGGCTTGAACTGCCAAGCTTTCACAAAAGCCTTCCACTGCAAACTTAGACGCTGCATAGACATCGTTGAACAATATTCCTAAAACAGAGACAAAGAGAGAAACTGTAAGGGAAATGTTTCAAACAACATTGGGACTGAAGATGAGCAGGTCAGCCCCTCCTCACCTTGAATACCCATGACGCTGCTGATGACCACGATATGACCTTTCTTCCTCTTTTTCATATCAGGCAGGATCTCCTTCAGTAGTCGCACAAGCCCGAAGAAGTTGGTGTCCATGACTGTCTTCATCTCATCGATAGACTGGCACTCGATGGGTCCAATCAGTCCCATCCCTGCATTACTGACTGAGACAAGTGGGCAGTAATATTAACCTTTATATTACTGTCTGCATTGTCACACAGTTTTTAGCAATGTTGCCTTGCAGCAAGAAGGTCCTTGGTTCAATTTGTGGCCTGGAGTCTTTCTACAGGGAGTTTTCATGACCTCCATGTGTATGAGTGTGTTTTCTCCAGGTACTCTGGCTTCCTCTGACAGTCCAAAAACACGACTGCTAGGCTAACACGTCACTAAACTGCTGTTCTGTTGTGTTTGATTGTCTGAATTCAGGGATGTGTGTCTCTTTGTTCCCAAATTGATCAGTCCAGGATGAAGGTGAAGACAGAGGATTTGACGGACGGATGAAATACAATAACCTCAATTAGGATTTCTTGTGTGTTTTCAGTGAACTTTAGGGTTGAATTCACTAGACTGAAACAGACTCTTTCTGAACTTCTAAATGTCTTATGTTTTATTTTCTTTCTAGTTTCTGCCCCGTCATGTGGATTCTTCACTTTTTCCACACCCTTAGCCCCCTCAACATCCTATTAGATGTAGCTGTCCCTACATCTAATATATGCCAGCCAGGCAGAATATAGTCATTGGTAATAAACTAAATGTCAGCCAGTATCAAATGGCTTCTCTGATTGACATACAGGCACAGTGCAGTTTCCTCCCAACTGCATTGTGCAACTTTCAAATACCATATCTATATAAGGACTGGCAAGATATTTGCAATGTGCTTTGTGTCTCTGGCTGACCACTAATTGCGTAGGGTTGTGTAATTTTCCTAAACTTCCATTGAGTTCCCAGTAGATGGCAGTGTATGAAGCAGCACTGCAGAGTCCAGAGAAGAAGCCAATGTGAAAATAGATATTATTTGCACATATATATTTGGTATTGATCCTATAACTATACTGATACCGATACTTTTTATTATTTAAGTTTGACATAAAATAAAACTTTAGACTTTTAGGTTTTTGTTTTTCTTTTGAATTATTTTTATCAAAACCTGGGAAAAAACTTGGACAAAGTTTATAGGTGTCTAAAAAATACATGAAAAACAGAAACAATAGGAAAGCAGAACAAATTTCTGTGCATTTTTTCTAATGTAAAGTACAAAAAAAGCCATCATTTGAATGCACATCAAAGCTTTGAGCTAGAGTTGAGAAGCTACAATAGAAAAATGAAATAAATTTCAAGAGGAAATCTGAAACTAAAGTATTGATCCAATACTGAGGCCCACTTGGAATCAATATTATTGATATTTTTTTATTGATACACCCCCCCTCTGGCATGTACACCACAATCACCTTTACACATGCAGAACAAGAAAACTGTATTGCCTCACTGTGGGATGCACTATTCAAAATTTTGGCACGCATTGTGCAAGAACTGTGTTTTAGTGTTTCTACAGTAAAAAATGTGTGCACAAAATGAGCTTTGAACTTCAAAGCTTCATACCCAGTGTGGGTGTCTTTTGCAGCTGGTGTGTGTTCAGGTGTGTGTGCAGGCTTACTGAGGATGTCCACCCTGCGTTCTGGCAGGCTGTCCACGCAGGCTTTGATGGATTCCTCGCTGCACACGTCCAGCTGCTTGAGCTCCAGGGTCCTGCCCAGAGTCCGGTCGGCCGCCTCAACCAGCGGCTCTGCCTTACCCAGGTTTCTCATGGTGGCATAGACTACAGCACACAAAGAAATAGTCCTCTGACAGCAGAACACAGCTACGTTTCATGCAGGTCTACGCGATATGTAGGATAACATCCTGTTGCATATTTATGATCAGACATACTATGGGTTTATTCTCTAATCAGGCTCCTACTTTGCTGACCAGCAATAATTCAAATGGATAAACTGTGTGATCAACTCAGTGGAACATTGGCAGCTGTTCAGATCAACTTCATCTGCCTTGTTCTGGATCATGCGATGAGACATTATTCATCCCATTTACTCAGGATAATCCCCAGACCTCAGTGACTTTTCTTTAAAGAGAATACTGTATAAAAACTGTTCACTGGGATATTATGGTAAACAACACAATTAATAAACGCATGACTCCACGATCTTGATTATTTAGAATCATAAAATGTTTTTCACCACTGAGTTTTTTTTGTGCTCTCTCATTTATTTCTTGCATTAAACAAGGAACCAAATTCCTGAAACTGGAAGGTATGTAAGCCTGTCACAATAATCAAATAATCAATTAATGGCACGATGAATTAAAATGAGCTCAACCATTTCCATTCTGATGATTCGCAGTTGTGGTTGTACATGCTTTTTTCTTTTCTTTTCACTTATAAGACATTTTTCCCAGGTCATATGAGTGACATAATCTGCCAATGAAACTAATACTTTTTTCACCAATATTAAAGAAGTATTTGCTTTAAATAAAGCTTAAAAGTTACGTTTGTTGTATCTTATTTCAAGCATTCTAACCTATTTGCACTAGAAACTAGACCAAAAATACTCGGTTATAATGTGTGTTTTTGCAGTGAACAACTCAAGACAAAGTTGAAAGAGAAATAATAGAAATAATCTCCTAAATTCCCTTTAAACTAATGAACCGGAATATTTTTCCTTCTCTCTGTTCTTTCTTTTTTTAGGTGCGACCTAAAAACCTCTAAACCACATCTGACCATTTTCAAATTTAACCCAACACATCCAAGCTTTGAGGAGAAGCAGCGAACCGAAACATTTACCCATGAACCTCTTCTTCTCGTCTTTGGCGATCCGGGCCGCCAGAGCCAGGCCGATCCCCGAGGAGCAGCCCGTGATGAGTACCACCTTCTGGTTCATTGTGCCCGCTTTGTTCGCGTTTGTCTCGCAGAATGGAGAACAAAAGGAGCGAGGTGATGTTAGGGGCGCTCTTAAAGCCCACTCCTTAATCCACAGGCCTGCAACTCAGCAGAAGCCTTGTGCGCAGGGCCCGAAGATTACCAACAAGCGTGGCCAGCACATGGTGCAGCTGCACAGGAGGATTTAGGTTAATGATAACACGGCTATTGTCACAGGGAAACCCAGGTGTGGAACAAATCAAAGGCTTGCCAGACGGAGCATGGGGTGAGAAAAGAGTTTTATTTTTTGATTCAATTTTAGGTTAAACATTTATCTTTACAATCTGGGCCAAAATATGCTAAATGTAATGTCAAATTCAAAACTCTACACTGCAAAAACACAAAATTGTACCAAGTATTTCTAACCTTTTTTATAGTGCAAATATCTTAGTGCACTTAAAATATGACAAAACATACAAGTAACTTGTCAGCAGGATATAGGAGCTTGTTTTAAGTAAATAATTCCTTAATATTAACAAAAAAGTACTATTTCCATTGGCAGATTATTTCACTTGTAACAAGGGAAACATGTCTTATTACAAGTGAAATAATCTGAGAATGGAATTACTAGATTTTCATCAATATCAAGGAACTGTTCATTTAAAACAATCTGTTATAGCTTGTTGAAAAGTTTCTTGTAAGTTAGTTGTCGTATTTCAAGTGTACTAAAATATTTGCACTATAAAGAAGATTAGAAATACTTGGTACAGTTTTGTGTTTTTGCAGTGTAGATTTATTTTTTATTCATTTTTTTTATCTCAGTTTTTGAGGCCATAAAGCTCGGAAAACAAGACTGCATCATGCTGTCTTTTTTCTTAATGAGTTGCAAAAACCAGCTGGTTTACTGGTGAAAGCAAATGAATAACAGCAAAGGAAAAAGGCAGGAGGTTTTGTCGAACATATTTCAAACACTGGGTTGCATAGCCTTAAAGTATTTGTTTTCCCCACTAAAGTTTTTCTTTTTTTTTCTTTTCTGAAGGCAACTATGGGTTCCAAAGGATCTTAGTTCCACATCTTGGGGTCCCAACCATGGAACCAGCCGGAGAAGGAGGGCGGCTCCTGCCCCTGCTTGATGGTGGTGATGGGGATGCCGCGGCGACCAGAGGGGTCTGAATTCACGTAGTCCTGGGCTGAGAGGAAAATAAGGAGAAATTAAAAACCTCAAAGTCAGGTGTGTTCTGGAAACATTCTTAACAGTTGAGGAGCAGGAGGTTGTACCGATTTGAGGCGCTCCAGTCGTCTCCGTGTCATTCGCTTCTTTTCCAATCCAAACGAAGACCTGAGAGCAGAAAAGTCTCAGTGAGCTTAAACGCAGGAAATCACATGAAAACACATTTACCACAGAACCGTGTCAACGTTAGCGGACCTGATCCCACGTGTCCAGAACCATGACGTCATCGGTTGCCAAATCAATCTGTGAGAAGTCGCCTGGCACCTCTTCTGCCTGCACGTCGTCAAACACATGCTTATGTAAATATGTGGTGCTGCGCAAAAGGTATTTTCATCCTTTAAACTTTTAAACATTATATTCACAAACTTGGGATTTATGTGACAGAGCAAGACCGAATAGCAAATAATAGGGAACTGGAAGGAAAATTATAACATTTCTTCACTGGTAAAAATCTGAAAAGTGTGGTGTGCATTTGTGTCCCCCTTGAAATCAAACGCCTAAATAAAACCCAGTTTCGATTAGGGATGCACCGATTCACAAAGACCAGCGCTAAATTTGATTGAACAATTTGATTCAATGGAAGACTGGTCTTCACAGATTCTCTCCATCTTATCCAATTGAGTCATTTAGCTATTTATTCTTTTTCCTCCATTTTCTAATTATTTGCTACTTCGTGTTGGTCTATCACATAAACAACCTATCTGTAGCAGTAAACAAGACAAAATGTGAAACTTGGAACACTCACAATGAGCCGACCGGTCTTATTGGAACAGCCAAACAGTCTTGGTGGTCTGACTACATTCTGGAGGGTCTTGGAGGTCTGGTAATCTTTCTTCCCTCCCAGTGCTGCCCAGAAACCAGCTGCCAAAAGGATAATATCTGATTAACACAACAAAGCACCCATTGCATTGCCATGTTGCAGTGATTATGCGTCTACTTTTGCCCGTTACCTGGTTCCTTGGATTCCTCCACCTCTGTGGCAGTTCCACCCAGGAGGCTGGCAACGTACTTGGCTGCAGTCATCTCATCCGGACTTGCTCCCTTCCCCTTCCACACGAACAGGGAATTTGCCGATTTGAGCACAAACACGTCGTTGGTGTTCAGACTGGAGGCCGTGGCTTCCACCTGGGTAAAAGAGATTGAAGATTTCCACAGTTCAGCACAAAAAAGCATCACTTCCACATCAACTTTTCTCAAGAACCAAGGCCGACCTCAACAGCCCGCAATGCTTTGGTGGAGCTCTGGCGGATATGGAAGAGACGAGTGCTGGCGGGTTTGCTGTCTCCACCCTTGCGGGACGTCCCACCCAGGTAGATGATTAAAGGCTTGTTCTTAAACAGGCTCACCAGGTGAGGAGGCTCTCGGTTCTGAGTGACCCGGACCTGTAGAGACACAGATGATGTATAGTATGAAGATGTAGAGAAAGCATGCAAGCTCAGCATTCTAACTGAAAGGTGGGTCCTCTCACAGTTGGTCTATCTGAAATCTACTGGAGTGGAGTTTCTTCTTGTTCCCTATCAAAAACACTAATCTGAACAAAATGATTCCATAAGGTCAACTGGTTATACTTTGGTTTGCTACCAATGAGCAATTTTCTTTAGTCCTGGGTAATCACAGTGGTAGTGCTGCTTGGAGATGTTCAGACACTTTAGAGCTTCTTGGTTTACTTTTGGTAAGAAAGTCCTTGGTTGGAGATCTCTGTTGGAACCAGGGAGGCTGTGTAGAGTCTAATAAGCTCTTGGCTTAAAAATGAAAGAATTACAGCGAAACACAGAAAGTGGTGCTGACACCATAATGAAATAGACAAGTCAGAGTACCTGGAGAGAACCCGTTTATGCACTGGGAGAAAATGCAGAGGAACCAAACCTGGGATTCAAACACAGGACCACAGTGCTACCAACTGCCATTATGTGACCCACTACGCGTGAGAACATAATTTTGTTGCCTGTCACTATAACCAATAAAACTTGAACTGATGTTTTATCTGTAAAATTGAATGGATGTTTGTTGTATTCAGTAAAAATACAAGATGGAGATAACACACCTGGGTGGCCACTCCTCCCATCGAATCGTCCAGTTTGACTGTGAGGAAAGCTGAAGCAGCTAGTTCATCCTGACTGCACTTCTGGCCTTGCCTGCAGCAAAGCAACACCACGTTCAGTGCTGAGAATGCTTGTTTCAGCTTTGAGCAAAAGAAGCAGGAAAGAAATTTGCTGCATTCAGTCCATTAGCTAATATGCATCATTTGTTTAAAGGATAGATACATAGGAATGCTAAATCTCTGTTAATGTTGTGAACAACAGGAAATTTGGTCATTTCAACTTCTGCAGATAGTTCAACTCGTTAGAAGGCTGGAAGAGATGTACAGAACACAGACAGGGACCAGTTTGTCTGAGGCCATCTTACAGATGGTGCAAAGCTGCACCCACCAGGTGTAGATGATGTGCTTCTGCCTGCCTCCATCGTTGTAGGAATACAGCACCAGATAACAGTCTCCTCCATAGAAATGCCCATAGCTGGACGGGTCCACAGGGGCCTTGTCACGTCCTTCCACACGCCAGATCTACAAACACCCAATAGTGTCATATGTAAACACTACTACTACTACTATTAGTAATAATAATAATAATAAATGATACATGCTTCGTTATTGTGGCAGAGCCCGTAATCTCACCTGGACTTTCCCAGAGCCGTCATCCACCATGCCGTGCTGGGCGGCCATGGCGTTGTTGCCATGGAGTTTTGAGGCATCGAAGGGAATCTTCTCCACTTTAGCGATGCGACCCACAGTGTAGGTCTGACCTGTGGCCGCTCCCTCCAGCCATTTGAAAAAGAACTGCTTGAACAGAGTGGTCTCACTCCCAGCAGGAATGACCTGGACCTTTTATTGGGAGAAACAGACCAAGCAATGAATGCGTTTTCATCACACCGTCTAATGGAGACCCCGTGACAGACACTGATTGCATTACCTTTGTTCTTGGAGAGTAATTCTTTTCTTTGATGAACTTTTGGGCGATGGTCCACGCTTCTTTGCGCTCAGTTGTGTTTGCCTTTGGTCCTGCAATGTGGGATGTGGTACAAAGGTCAGAGCTGAACAAATGTAGTCTGTTCTTCAATGGAGAAGTAGCAGAATACTAGCAGGTGCTATAAACACAAACTGTTCATCAACAAATGTACAAAATACAGAAAAGTTTTGGGGAAAAATAAACGGAAATCAAAAGCCTGATACCTTTCCAAACAAATATGTTCCCGTCGTCTCCATTATCCAGGACGTAGCATTCACTGGGAGAGAGGATGTCTTGTTTGAATGGGTTTGAACCGGCCACCAGGGTTGTTGACATGTCTCCAGAAGCATCAGAAACCTACCAATAAAAGATCCGACTTAGACTTTTCAACGTATCACTGAAATCTATTAGACACCAGCAACAGATTAAAGATTAAACAAAATCTTTTTTGAGGCAGAGTTGAGAAACTATAATACAAAATTCAAATGAATGTGCAAGAGGCAATCTGAAAGTAAATGATTGATTTTACCACATTTGTATTGATCAGATCCTGAAACCGACTTGGTATCAGTTTTATCCATATTTTGGATCAATCCACTCACCTCTAATTCAAACGCAACAGTAAGTACAAACGCTTTTGCTCCACAAAACGGAAGTACTCCAGACCACTACGGGGAGTCAACCACCAAACCATATAAGACCAGACCCTCAGTAAAGATGGGATGTCCAGTAGTAAGTTGGAGTCTTGTTCAAAAACACAATCTTTTACAATGACATAGAACAACAGCATATTTACAGAGATAATACCTACACTAACCATAGTGGTCTGGAGCATTTTTGTTTTGTGGTGCGAGCTTGCAGTGTTTTGTACTTCCTGATGTTTTTTGTTATTTGTGACATTTCCCTTTTTTTGACCAGTACAACATTTAATCACCAGGGAGACCAAACACAAAGAAAAAGACACTGCTGACAAAGGAGTCATCCAGAAGAATGCATTACTTCCCCAGACTAGATACAAAAAACATTTTTGTTTGACTTTATTTTTTAATCTGTATGAAATGAAAGTGTCACTGAAGAAGAATTCAGTGACATTCAAACCTCTTTGAGGTTTCTGTAAACGTTTGAGATAAAAAGTTACAAACATTTCATTGAGGTATGTTTACCAGTGGTATATCTACCTGATACAGAGATGCCTTATTCTTCTTGGGCGTCTCATAAGCCACATCACAGTCTCCTGAAGGGAGATTCGGCTTTGGACCAAGTTCCTGTTAACGAGTAGAGATTATTGTTCATAGACCTCATGAAAACACAACCAGCGACAAATATTTTGTGTGCTTTGGTGAAGAGTCAAAGAAGAAAACAGCTCACCTTGATGACAGCCTCGGGTTCACTGCCCTCATCAATCATGTTCACCTCAGCACGGCCATGTCTCTCATTGTCACGGATATCTTTGGCCATCTGAGTGGCCTTGAGACGCTCATAGCGATTGCTCTCACTGCCAGACCACTGGTAGATCACCTGTTGTTGCACCGAGCGGAAGAGAAGGAATCAAAGGGAGGAGTCTTAGTTACTGCAACATTTTTCTAATTAAGCATTGGTTTTCTTTAGCTCAGACTTTGTCTTGCCTTTCCCAGGTCGATGATGAAGCAATCTCCCTTGTTGAAGCTGTCCCAGGACAAGGCCACCTCGGTGGCTCTGACTGTACGCCGGCCTTTGAGGTGCAGCAGGCGCTTCACATTCATGTCATTGGTCACGACATGCTTGAAGCCTGAGTTTACGCCACCTTTCTGTGGATTACAAGCCATTTATACCTCTGTTGTCCCATCCAGAACAGATCCGCAGTGATGAAAACAATGAACATGTTAGACGTCATCATCCTGCTATGAACTTTGTTCTTTTCATTCTGAAAGGACAGAGACATGCTTCTTTCTAAAGCACACACCGCCCTGTTTGTTCAGCTCTCAACAACCAAAGCAAAGACAAATGAACACCTAACGCATGATCCCTTTGTGATCTGTCCATCCACTCTTTCTTGGAACAAGTGAATTTTGACAGGCTTACAGGTAGCAAGCTGCAGTACCAGGAATTACACTCCTATCAGCCACAAACGCTTTTAAAGCCTCAACTATTTATGCTTTCAGTCTGTCTAACACCTTATTATGTCTACACTTAACAAATTACAGCCTTCTAAGTCGGATCAAATTCATTTTGGTCCATTGAACTGAAGAATAAGTTTTGTTGTGCTTCCAACTGGAAATTCAGAAAATCTGAGTACAAAGAAAAAGCTCCATTACAGTCCAGCGATTCCCATTAAGAAAATAAGAAATGATCTTGCTAAAAAGGATGGTTATACTATGGACAAAAGCAAAAATGTTGGTCGATGAAAATGTTCAAGTTGCGATTGTGGTCTTGGTTCATTTATTTACAAGTAACGCCAGGGATTCACTAAGAGGTATTTTCCAGTGTTATTTCATGGATCAGAAGCTTAGAAGTTTGGCATATTATCATGTAAATAAATCTTAAGATTGGTTTGATTGCAGTCACAATGAATCCAGTGGATTCTCCAGGCGTTCTGAGGCAGGAAATCTGAATCGGACCATCTTCAGGACAGGGTGAAATGGAAGCAAGTCTGTGCGAAAGTTTCAGCCAACAAAACAGTTGGAATGTGGTGACTCATGGCATCATGGAGCAGAATCTCAGAGGAATGTTTCCAAAAACGAGATCCTGTCTGATACTCCTGTTTTTTGTGTTTTGTTTTTTGGGGGGTTTCTTTCAGAATCTTTCAGATTCAAGAAAAGAATATTATTTGAGTGTAGAAGTTAATGGCATCTGCAGCAGTCTGGTATTTTGGCATTGTCAGAGCACGTCTCTGTTTGGCAGCTCAAACTCTCCATGGAAACCCTCTATGGAAACCAGGAGGAGCAGGCTACCACAGAGCCCAAAAATAACCCCACAAATTCAACTGCTCTGCTTAAAAAGTTCCATTACTTTTATACACGAAGAAAAAAATCACATAAAACAAAAGATATCTAGGTAACATTTACGTGAAGGGGTGTTCATAAGACTGACAGAACACCTGTTCTAAACATGAAGGAGTCTTCATGAATGTTTATGACTGTTGTCCTGAAGTGTCATTCAGTAAATAATGACACTTGTCAATACAAACAATGCAAAGTTGAACTAAAAGTTGCATTAAAAGCTCATTAAAGTGTCAACTTTGCATTATTGGGAAAATAATGACATTTTTAATGCAACGTTGCATTGAAACTTGCATTAAAATTTAAAATGTCATTAACTTTGCATTAAATGCGTCATTGCTTATGAGACTTCATGACAACAGTCATAAACATTCATGAAGACTCTTTCTGTTCATAACAGGAGTTATGTCATGTTTAGGACAGTTTCATATCAGTCTTATGCTCACCTCTTCAGCTAAAGTGTTACTGATATGTATAATGAGAACAGGAGTATTTCACCTTGTACTTGATGCCAGACTTGAAGTAACCTTGAAAGGTGAGCGACTCTTCGTTTTGGAACTCGTTGAACTGGACCGGACCGCCACCAAGGTGATCGTCCAGCTGAGTGATCAGAATAGCAGCAGCTCCAGCCTCGTCTTTGGTGGCTTCCTCACCTGCAAACGGGACAGGAGTTCAAAAAGTGGCAGGAAAAACAAGACAGTGGTTTGTAGGTCAGACATACCGATCCATGAGTGCACGTTGTAAGAAGGAGCCGCAGTGGTGTGGAGGATGACGTAGGCGTCCCCGGTGAAGAAGTCTCCGTAGAGCTGCTTTGGAACCGGAGCCAGATCCATCTTCTCCACCCGCCATATCTCCAGGCCGGGCTTCTTCCCCGCTGTCTGGAACGCCTGCTGTGCCATGGTGCTGAAGGCCTTAGAGGAGACACGTTTTCATTAATGACTTGGCCGTGCTGCAGAAAACTACCTGATGAGTTTCTTGCACGGAAGAAGCTTATCATCTTCAGTAATGTAGCCCTTTGAGCTTTCTGACTTTTTTTTTTTTCTTCTTCTTCTTCCCGTGACTCAAACATGTACCCACAGCTATGCTCCGAGACAGATTCAAAACCACCACTAGCTTTTAGGATTAAAGTGTCATTCATGAACTCAAACATTGAACCACATCACCATCTGCACATTAGAGTTCTTTGTTTTGTTTCCAATAAACTCCTGCAGGGTTCCAGGAACATTTCCCTGCTGAACCTGTAATACAGGCACTTTTATTTATTAACTCAGCTGCTCTTGAAGCAGAATGTATTGGACACAGCAGGGTGTGTCTGGCCAGCCTTCTACTGAGCTACACTGCAAGTCGTCTGTGGGGCGTTTTAAAAAAAAACGAGCAACCACTCGCTGAGAAAATGCATCTAGTTAATTGTTGAAAGTATAATTATGCTGGGTGTGGACAAACCGGTCCACACCCAAATATCCAACATACAATCATGTTAAAAAATACTTTGTTTCCATAATCCCAGGTCATAATGTGCATTATTTAGTCATACTTGGCTTTACTGGCATGCAGCTTGTGTTAAAAGTTTGTTTCAGTAGATGCATAATGCAGACAGAGTTCATGCAGAAGCGTGAACAGTCTTGCAGGAACTGTTTCTATTGCATAAACAGTGACACGACAGGAAAGATTTACAGATCCAAGACGTTTTTCTTTACCTGGGTGAGGAGAGAATCAGATGCTGGTTGTGGAGAAGCTGCACTGCTGCTCTTCCAATCGTCCGCGGAGCCAGTTTGAGCCGCCGGGCGCTATATAAGCAGACGGGACATCCGCCCTCAGATGGAGAGGCGTGTTCAGCCACATCCAGGCCCGGCCCAGGCTGCAGAACAAAACACACACAACCGCGCCCACACACAACACACGCACCTCCTGATTCCCAGTCTTACATAACTTCAATTTTAATTGTGGGGATTTTAATTGTGTCCCATTTAATTTACTGCAGATCATCTATATTTGAACGTGTACAGAAAAAAAACAGGAAGTGAAATCTGAATGAGACGTAAGCAGCTTTAGCGTTTACTCTGCATGTGATGTTTTTACTCCTTTATAAGGACAGAGTTCAACAGAAACACAAATGTAACACCTGCACAACTTTCAGCTAGAATATTTTTCCATTAAGCTAGTGCTTAGCTTAACGTTCAAAAGTATTTATAATAATCTAGAGGTTTATATGTCTGGGCTCCTCAGAAACCCCATTAAGGAGAAATCTGAACCTCCTAAAGCTCACATGATTCTGAGCCTTTATCCTCGCCGACTCCTGCAGCTTCACAGGGCAGCGCATGAACCCCCCTATGACTGCAACCATGAAAGAGTTTTTGCTTCTTTTTTAAAAATATATTTTCCATTAGCTTTTCCATAGGAGTTTGATCTGGGACTGATGGAAGCAGAGTGGATCATATTGATCTGATGGAATCCATCAGAAGTTTAATTTAAATTTCCAGACATTTCAAATATTTCATGAAGCTTTGCATTCTAACAACGTCCCACAGCATTACAGACCCTCCACTGTACTTTTTTTCTACATATTAATCTTTTGCTAAAGTTACAGTAGCATTTAGAAAGCTGGCATTTCTAGGTGTTTAGAACAGAAAAAAACTTTTCCCAGCCTTGTCTAAACTTACATCCTCATCCACTTATTATTGATCTGACTGCAGACATCAGCAAAATTGAGTAAGTGGATTTTTTTTTTATAGATTCCTAAATAATTGTCTCTTGAGATTCTACTGTACACAAACTGAATGTTAGATTTAAACAAAAAACAGTGAATCAATGTTAATTTAACTCAGTAAATGATTCATTTAATACATCATATATCATAATTCCCGTGAGTGTGTTTGTGTTTCTGAGTTAAAACTTCAACTTCGCAATAGCATTACATAAATATGTTCTCTACTAGGTAGATTCTGTTTTACCTGGTGTTTTGGCTCGTTGTTAGGTGACCTCTGTTTAGGCAGCGGCTTGTTTTTCTGTGTTTACATCTGAAACAAGAAGCCAGATCTAGTTGTATGAGATGTATTAGAATGTGGTTTGTTTGTTGCTACGTGTCTGCTTCCTATTTTCAAGGAAGCAGAAAACAGGAAGTAGACTTGCCAGTTGCAGACATTTCCTGCCCCGTGAACTGTAAGCGCATCCGTTACTCAAGTTTCAGTTTTGTCAGGGTGGTAATGCAACCTCTGGTGAACATGGACAGTTTTCCAGTTTTCAGTCTGTTTGTTTTGTCTCTATTTTTTTTTATCGATTTGTAAAGCAGGACGCCTCACTGAAATGAAATATGGTGGTCTAAGTACTTCTTCCCTTACAGCGTAATGCATTCAGTCTGTCTGTGCAGGCACTTTACATGGCAGCCAGGGAATTTTAGCTGCACCATTCAATTCAGAGGTGAATAGAGGTGAAGCATTGATGAAGGAACTTCCAAAATGCAGATGAATTCAAAAACCAGACAGTTAAACTGCTCTACGTACACATTTTATGAGCATGTCTAACACAAAATTATGACTCATAATTTCTCTCCAGCAGAAAAACAGCTCCAAATATGAAACATTGACTCATCTGTTTCCTGAGCTTCTTGCAGCAGCTCTAACAGGCCGACTCTTCGAAGTTGTGATAAACGCCCCTCTGTGCTGCCACCACAGTTGATTTGGCAATTACATATTTGTTGCTTTAGCCCGCGTGTTTCTCGATCGCGTGGCTTTTGCCCGGCCAGCGGCCCCTAAGACTGTGGCCCCGCTGACGCCCATGTGGCAGCGTGACAGAAAGCGGAGGCCCAGATCTCCTCTGTGAGCTCCGGCAGTCGCCTCAGGTCAGGGCTGGCTCCGTCGACTCCCACTGGCAGAGCTGCGTCAGCACATTCTGCCTCATTGTGCAGAATACACACATCTCTGTCCCCGTCTCACACATGCCAACTCCAGCAACCACGAGACCAAACAGATGCAACACTCTGCCTGTGCGGATAACGACGGCCACACACACGCACACAGGCCTGTTCTAACTTGCGAGGGCCGAAACCTCTCTGAGTTACAAGTTGCATAACTCTTGGGGGTAATACTTCTGCTGTCCTGACCATGGAGTTTCCCACAAACACACAGATTGCGAGTAGCTGCATTCTGGTGAAGCATATGGCGCAGCGATATAACAGGGATTCTTTATGACTGAGCATGAGAGGCGGATAGGAGCAGGGATCTGGCGGCCCCGGTTGCCTGCGGCTTCCTCTCGGTTTTAATTTCCTGCTGCAGCAGCTCCGCTCATGTGGAAGATCATTTGCAGCTGGTAGTAGACCAGAACTGATGCTGATGTACGTTTCAGTTTAATTATTCGTTAAAAAAAAAAAGTCTCTACTCCGCTTTCTCACCAAAACCGTTCTCATCAGCTGTAGGAATGCAGTATGAAGTGGTTTCCACCTTAACGTGTCACTTAGGAGGAGTTAACTGTCTGTCCAGCCTGGAGCGCTATCTCACCTTGGCCCTACTGAAATACAATAAACTTAGAAAAGCGTTTTCTTTTCTTAGTGCTGTTAGATGTTCTAAATGTGCAGTTAAAAATGCGCTAACATAGTTTGAAATTACAAATGTGGATCTAAAAGATCTCTTTCTACTGGATGTTTGGCACATTTCCCATCTTATACTTTTGTAGTTTTTTTTCTAATAATGCATAAAGGTTATCACTAGCATGTTGACCATCAGCATGCAAAAATCATTGTAAAAGCTAAAATGTGGTAAAATGCTAATGTTAGCCTAATTTTAATATGATTGCTAACAGTAGCAAGTTAGCTAACGATGTTTAATGCTTCATGTCACAATTTGTCATATTTTATAAGAAACAACTTGGACTAAATGGGGATCAGAACCAAAATAATTGTAAATAGGTTAGAATACAAAGTCTCAGATTATATGTTTAATTAACTTATTTAGATTTGAGCATTTCCATGACGATTTATCTGCATAATGCAGATCAATAAATCAAAACTGTATAGCTTTTGAAAAGATTTTGGTTCCATTATGAATAAATCCACCTCTGCATTTCACAAAAGATTTGCTCAAAATCAATATCCACAAATATTTAATTTCTTTCCTAACCACATTCTCTGAAGATACGATCGCTGAACTTCAGATCCAGAAAGATTTGAAAAAGAAATAAAACAGGACGGTCATTTTATTTTTTTCTCTTATACTTAGATGAATTTTGCAAGGCAATATTCTTGGATCATCAGCAATCCGCCTAACCCTTCCTCTAACACCCTGCCTTTCATTTTACAAGGTTTACTTTAGATGTACCAGGGATTTTTGAGTGGATACACGGGGGGAGGACAATAACCTGAAGTGAACATGGCGTTATGCTGCAGGGGAGAAAAGGATTTGAGTTTGCAGCTCATCAGCAGGTCAGGGTCAAGACTACAGCTGGACATTTCTCTCGTGCCACGTAGTAAATGTAAAGATGTATTTCTGAGTGTATTTGTGAACTGTGTGAGGACTTACCTCTAATTTTTCTTTTTACAGCTAGCAGTATTCATTTGCAATAGACCAGGAGCAAATCAAGAATAGTTGTGAAGGGAAACAAAAAAAAAAGAAATAAAATCTACAAAAAGTGGATTGCAGTGAATTCAGTCCCCTTTACTCTGATAACTCCATATAAAATCTAGTGCATGTTCTTCCTGAGCAGCCAGCCAGGACGGGTGTTAGCTTCATGATATGGGATGTTTTCCTCAGACGGGACAGGGAAGTGGGTTAGTGTTTATGGGAAGATGGATGGAGCAAAAACACAAGACAATCCTGAACACAAATTCCTGCTTCATTTTTCAGTTTTGTTACTGCAAAAAATAATAATAATAAAAACCATGTATCTTTTTCCTTCCACTTCACAATTTTTCATTGGTATATCACATGAAATCAAATACATTGCTTTGAAACCTGAGGGTTTAAGTGAGAAGCTAAGAGTAGATTTGACAGGTATGGATGCATCAGCAAGGAACAGTTGGCAAAGTTTAAAATAAGTATAAATAAAATCTGTCAGGGTGAGAGGTAACCAGGACTTGAAGGCAAGCAACAACTGCGGACACCCAACTCAGTTTAACAGATTTATTGAATTAGTCAAGTGCAATGGAGAGAGAATGGAGAGGCGTTGATCTGCGGCAGCAGGGAGAGACCGGGCCAGAGGAGGAACTGAGGAAAGGTGAGCTGTTAAACAGGGAAGTAAATGAAGGGAATGATGGTGCAACCTGGTGATGGCTTACGGTCTGAGGGCTGAGATGAGCAGAGGTGGGTACATGGGTTTCCCAGCAGTTGGTGCAGTGTGGGGTTTCCAGGTGGATGAATTCCAGCAGGAGACTGAGGGTGGACAGGCTGCAGCTGAGTGGTGGTTGTGGAGGTATCCAGGGACGAGGCCTAGCGGAGCAGTGAGGATCAGGTAATTCAGGTGTTTATGAGCACCAGGGAGTGGTCAGAGCTGCTTCTATGAGGAAGGAATCGATGGGAGAGGAATCAGAAACAAGTTAAACACTGTTAATGCAGCACTGAGAGCTGGAGTGTACCACTGTTGTAGTGGAACCATCTGCCTCTTCTTTCTGATTTTTACTGGCGGGTGACATCTAACGTTAAGATGTATTATCACCATCTACTATGCTGGAGTGTGGACCAGAGTATCTTCCTTTAATCTAAATTCTTATATATGATCCTGTGTCCTTCAAAAATGTAACAGCTGCTTTATTTATTTTATGTTTAATTAATATCTTATTAAGTTTTAATGTCTCTATATCATATTTCCTAATTTCTTGTTTTAGCTTCTCTCTACATACTGTATATTTTTAACAATGAATTATTACATGTTCTACTGTTTCCATATCTATACCACACTCACAACTACCTGTTGGATGTTTACCTATCAAATGTAAAGTTTTATTTAATCCAGTTTGTCCGAGCAGCAATCTTATCATTACTACATGTTCTTTTCAATTTTCTCCTCTTATTTCCATATTCCCTACTTTCTTTTGTATATAAAATAAATGACGACCTTTAGTTCCTTCCTCCCACAATTGTTGCCATTCAGATTTAATTTTGCTCTTAATTAATTTTATTTCAGATTTACAATACGCTATTTCCATAATTCTACTTTGTTTTAAAGGCACCTTAGCTAAATGATCTGCCATATTGTTCCCTTCTATATCTGTATGAGCTGGTATCCACATAAACCTAATCTTTATTTGAGTTTGTCATTCTAAATATAACTTCATAAATTTCATATACCAACTCCATACGACTTTCAGATGAGACATTTAAAATAGACATTAGTGATGATAATGAATCTGAGCATATAAGAACTTTTTCCATTTTATTTTGCTCTACCCACTGTAAGGCCATCAGTATCGCTAACATTTCCACTGCATACGCAGCTGAATGGTCAGACGTTCTTTGTTTCATAAATACACCTAGTTCAGGAATAGCATAAGCAAATCCTGTTTTATTTGAAACTAAGTCTTTTGAACCATCTGCATATATAATTGTAAAGGATTTATACATATTCTTAATTCTGTCATTTACAAAACTTACCGGCGTCTGCCTCAGGGAAGCCGCTCCTATTTAAGGCCCTTGCTGATTGGTGATGATGAGCAGCTGGATCCCATCAGCCTTCCACCCTGCAAATGTAGAGAAACCATTCCCCTGCAGAACCCAACAGTCTGAGTCTCGTCTCTGCATCTGGCTGACAGAAAGGGAAACCTGGCCCTAATAAAAGGACTGCTGCTTGAAGGAATGGAAGGGAATGGTTTTGTTTAAAACACGGGCTAGCTGTTCTCCGGGTCAAACAGACAAAAATGCTGGGAAGAAAAAGCAAATTATAAAGCATCAAGACAGGAAACTGAGATGAATATCTAAAGTTCAAAAATAACAAACAGGGTAAACAAAAGGACACCAACATGAGTCACTGTGAGCAAATGACAGGAAACCAGCTGAAGGAAACACGATTTCCAGGCTTTAAAGCCAAATGTCAATTAGTGCTAAACAGAGGAAACCAAAGGTCCACTGAGCTAAACAGAACCGGCTACGGACAGTGAGCTGGTGGAAGCCATCTGGAAATGATTCAGAATTATATTTTAGGCTAGGCACAGATTCCCTGGTCTGAGTAAAAGTCATTTATTATTTTCTAAAATGAAACAAATTTCTAAAAAAGCCGCTTTGTAGAAATGTGTATTAAGTGGCTTTTGTTTGTTGTCAGATGTTTCAGTCCTACTTGGTCGACCAACACTCTTCGCGGTCAGACTCCATAGTTTGGTGGTGATCTCAGACCCTGTTTAAGAAATAAACCACATCATGTCAGCTTGTACTCATCTAATATGTGGTGTACCTCCAGGCTCTGTTTGGGCCCAATTTTTTTGTTGCTAATATATACACCCCTTTGGACTGATCATTAACACATTTCAAAAAACTCCTTTAACCTTTATGCAGATTACATTCAGATGAACTGCTCTTTCAAAACTTGTGATTTCTTCACACTATGGATGGCATCAGAGGAATAAAAAACTGGTTCAACAACTTCTCTCAACTGAACTTGGAGAAGTTAGAGTGTCTGATCACTGCTAAGAGAGAGCATGTTACCTTTGATCAGACTACTGACTGTCAAACCGGACTTCAGGAAATTATGTTATTTTGGTCATGTAAACCACTTTGGAAACCACACGCCCAAAAAAGCCCTTAGTCGGCGTCAGCTGATCAAAAACTCTGCAAGAAGATCCTCGACTTGAATAAACAGAAGAGCTCACATCACTCCTGATAAAATGATATTTCAACTTAGAGTTGTTTTTAAAAATCCTGACTTGGCCATACAGAATATTTTTGTTCCAATGCTAAAATTACAAACACCTCGAGGAGTTTACAAGAATTTTTTAAAAATTTGTTTCAGATATTCAATGCAAATCTCAACTGATTTCATAAGTGTGTGTGATAATTGTTATAAATGTGGCTGTGATCACCACATTCATTGTTAGGATGCCTCTGGTTGTGTCTGTCAAAACAAGGACATCTTTCACGATGTTGTTGCCCCTACTTACATTATACTTAACATCAGCAAACACGCAATTTTCAAACCATTTATCAAACCCAGTGTTGTTGTCCTGGCAGTCCTTGGCCAACCATACACTGGCTGCTGGACACAAAATCTGCAAATAAAAACAGATTTTTTTTTGCAGATTGTGGCTGACAGGAAACGGGGAAGGAGAGGGGGAGAATGTGGCAGCAGCAGCAGAGTGATGTGTGTTGAGGGTAACTGAGTTCTTCTGGGTGTGCTCAACACATGCGAGCGGTGCGTGTTAGCACTCCAAAATCTCAATCAAGAATTTAGTCGACATGCAGAGGAACCAGTTTTCTTTCTCTCTGTAGCTCTTCTTTCATTGCGGTTTGAGGATTTATTTCGACACAGCTTTCCCACGCTAGTACTTCAGATATAGTCTGAGGTTTAAACTTTGACTAAACTTTGATTGGACCCGTGGACCACCCTGAAGTATTTCCTGCTATTTTTTGCTTGATTTGCTGCTTTGTTTAAAATCCACGTCAGTGTTTCAGCTCATCAAAGATATTTTAATAGAAGACAAAAGCTCCATTTCCACTGACCATATAATAGCGCAATTTGAGATTTGGAGAAAAATCTCACATTTTTCTATTTATCTATTGCTTAATAGAAAAATTTCTTTTTCAGGGGCGTGCCGTGGTGGCGTAGTGGTTAGCGCAACCCGTATTGTTAACTGAGTTCTTCTGGGTGTGCTCAACAGGTGTGCCTTGAGTCCTCGACGCAGCCGTCGCGGGTTTGACTCCCGGACCCGCGACATTTGACTTCCCCCTTCTCCTTCCCCGTTTCCTGTCAGCCTACTATCATATAAGGGACACTAGAGCCCACAAAAGACCCCTGGAGGGGTAAAAATAAAAATGTATTTTTCAGTAAAACGTTGTCGGGTCTAGGATGAGGCGGATCTTTGGAGTTGCATCAAAATGGATTTATTCAGCAAAACTGCAATGGAAGCACTTTTTTTTTTGCATCATACGAGTGACATGATCAACAACCGGCTGTTGGCACTGGCACAAACCACAAAGAGGAAGACGACAGGAAGGAGTTGGAGGGTCATGACACGGCATGATTTTTGACTCATCGCGTGCACAATTTACTCCCGTGCGATTTTAATTGTTTCTTATTTAATGGAAACACTGCAACTTCGAAACAGTTTTTGTTTTTCAACATTAGTGGAATATTACGTTTTGTGCACATTTGTAATGGAGACGCAGCTAGTGATAACCTGAGTGAATACAAAAAGTAGTTTCCAAATGGATATTTCATTTATAAAGAGAAATTGGTCATCAAAACCAACTGGACTCCAAGTGAAAATGTAATTCAGGATTAGTTCTATGAATGCAGGACTAAGTCATTGTGCTGTGTGTGCTACTAAGCCTATTCAGTTTAACACATCTTCTGATATGTTGGAATATATATGTGTTGCATGTGCACTTAGTTCACTGGAGATAAATGAGGTGGAGGTCAAGGGTCAAAGTGGATGTGCGTTTTGACGACATCCGCTTTGTCACCATCTAGTGCCGTGGCATGACAACTACAGTGGATGCAGACGTTGTGGTGATCTCGTCTAAATAGTGACGCAGTGCCGTCTAAATGTCAAACTATCCCAGTCAACATCCGAAAATGCCGGTAGTGTCCATACAGCAGGCTTGGGGAAAGGGTAACAAGAGACGCTTTGTTACCCTGTTACTCTGAGGACCACAGTGAGAGCAATTATCCAGAATCATGGAACAGTGGGGTGGCCTGCTTACCAAAGTTACTCAAAGAGATCATCAATGAGGCATTCAAGAGGTCATTAAAGAACCCAGAGCATCTAAAGTACTGCAGGCCTAACTTGCCTCAGTTCAGTTCACAGATCCTGATTCAAAAACAAGGAAGAGAGAGAGTGGTGTCAATGAGAATCCCAAGGCCAAAACACATTTCCTTGATTTTTCCCAAGACCTATAGAAAAATATTCTTTGGAATGATGAGCCTTAGGCGGAATTTTTTGGAATGTGTGTGTCCCATTATGTCTGATGTAAAACTTACATGAAAAGAAAATCATACTAACAATGAATAAAATAATGAAAAATGAGAAGGTAATGTGACAGTCTATGATTATTTTGACGCTTTAGAACCTTGACGGCTTTCTGTAATTGATGGAACCAAAATTAGAGATGTACTATATATACCGACATTTACGTCTGTTTCAGTCAATAGTTATTTTTGAAAATATTGGGAATCAGATTGATCAGTATGACTGGGTCAACATTAACAACCAGTGTTTCCATCTTGTGGCTTCTTTGTGAGGGTGTTTTGGGAGCGGAGTGGAACGGTGACAGGGTTCTTGTCTGGACATGTGACAGCTATAGTGCTGCAGCACCGGATTGTGGGCTGCTTAACTGAAGCAGAGAGGCAATGTCTGCCAGGTGATCACTTTTTTTATCAGTGTAGAAATAGTAATGGAACATATATTATAGCGGTACATATTGTTATCGGCCATAACAGCAATACGAATATCGGAAATTGATATCGACCCAAATTTCTGCATCAGTGTATCCAAAATCATCCAATGTGGCTCAACAAAAACAACACTGCAAAAGAGATTGGGTCATCACTGAAACAAAACATTACTTGACAACTGCGTTTTGTATTTTTTACGTCCTGATGTTAAAATTCATTTCATGATCTGAAATGTTCAAGTGAGATGAAAAAAGAAAACAAAACAAATCAGTAAGAGAACAATTGCTTTGTCAGAGAACAGTAGTTTGTTACATTTTATGCAGTTGGACAGATCACCTCTGATCTGATTAATAAACAGAGGAGTTCATGGTCAAATCCACGACTGCCTGGTACACAAATGCAGGAAAACGAGCCCAAATCATCACCCAACCACCACCGTGCTTCAATGTTTGTTCTGCTTTGCTGTTTTTGGAAACTTCTGTGCTGCAGTCAAACATCGCCACTTTTGCACCAGCCGTCTAACGACGTCTTACTACAAGTTGATGATCATTTACTAAAGCAGGGTCAATGCATCCTTTTTCCTTCAAGCAAACTTTCTTGATCACCCTGTCAAACTTGTTTAGCTTAGGTTTTCTTTGATTAGCAGTCATGTCAGGTATTAACAGCCGCCCTTTAGCAGTACTGCGTCGCTTCACATTTTCAGCTGTGTGAGAATCCAGCTGACAGTCATTTGCCAAAACATATCTGTATAACGGGCTTAGTCTTCCTGAAGACTGATTCTGCTCATCTGACAGGGAACGCCTTAACTCCTTATGTCCTGTAGCTTGCAACTTTTTAAATTTCATTATGTGAAAACGTCAGACTTCAACAGATTTAGAGGGAATATACCTGGCTATCCAACTTAAAATAGTACATGATTTTCATTGCAGTTACAACTATAATGAAAAAGCCGAAGAGAAGATGAAAGAAACCATACAAAAAATGTATTTTTTAATCAGAAATTTTTAAGTATGACCTGTCCAGGGTGTATCCAGCTACTCGCCCCTCGTTGAAGAAGCTGGTTGTGGCTTAAGAGAGGAAGAATGTGGAGTCAATGTAGCCAGTTAGCAATATGGACACCAGCTGGAGACTGATCATCCCTGCTGGGTAACCAGGGAGAGAGGGTATGATGTAGAAAGACCCAAAACATTCAACAATTCCAGGAACATCAATGAGGACGCATCCAGATGTATCAGTGAATTCATTGTCACTTGAACACTTGCCTGGCTTTCACTGTTGTGAAAGGACAACTGGATGACAACCAATTTCGAGCAAGCAGTGTTCATGTCTTAAGTCTGTAAGAACATGCATGGCCCAAAAATCCACCAAGTGAAGATGAAGTGTTTGATGGGACCAGGAGTAACACGACGCACAGGCGCAAAAACCTGGTGAGACACAGGAGGAGCCCGGCCCGGGGTCTCCCCACAGCGCTGGGGTCTTGGAGTGTTGTCGACTGATCCTACAAGCACAGAGTCAGACCACACAGATCAGAGGCAGATTAAGTGTCATGTTGGACGCTATTCGCTTAACCCACATGCAGAACACAAACAGGAGATGGAGGAATCAGATAAATACAATTTATTGATGAACAGATCAACAGTAGTGAAATGTGAGTAATTTCGAGACCCCACTGGATCCGGGGCGTCAGTGATCTGAGGACTGGAGAGATGACAGGTAAGTGGGTTGTAGGAATTATGGGGAAGGAGGAATGGAGCGGGCTTACTGGGAGAGATGAAGAGGATTCGCCAGGGAGGTAGGTCGTAGAGAGGCTGGAGTCCGGGTTCTTGCACAAGAGAGGGGTTCCGATGGCTGGGAGTAGCCGAAGGGAGGCACGTCGGAGGGCGGGCAGGTAGTCGGACTGTAGTCGACCGAGGGACGGTTCCACGGGAGGAATCCTGTGAGAAGGTCAGAGGAAAAAAGGCTCAGATTAGCTGAGTACACGAATAAATTCTCAGAGAACTAAGCTCTGAGGGGCTCAGGGTACCAAAACAGGTATAACACTCCAGCGCCGGCGAACTGGCCACCCGCTCCTCTTATGCTAGTGTTGATGAGGCTGATAACGCACAGGTGCGCGGCGACCATCCTCCTCCAGAAGCCTTCTTATGGCTCCCCCTGGTGGACAAAACAGCTCTCTACAAAAACTCCAGCCTCTAACATTAAGTAGCAAGCAGCTAACATGACTTTACTGTGGAAACCGTTTATATATGGTATATATACGTTTCCATATATATATATACACCGTATATACGTTTCCATATATATGTATATATATATATATATATATATATATATATATATATATATATATATATATATATATATATATATATATACACTGCCTGGCTAAAAAAAAAGTCGCCACCAAAAAATGGTCACACTAATATTTTGTTGGACCGCCTTTAGCTTTGATTACAGCCCGCATTCGCTGTGGCATTGTTTCAATAAGCTTCTGCAGTGTCACAAGATTTATTTCCATCCAGTGTTGCATTAATCTTTCACCAAGATCTTGTATTGATGATGGGAGAGTCTGACCACTGCACAAAGCCTTCTCCAGCACATCCCAAAGATTCTCAATGGGGTTAAGGTCTGGACTCTGTGGTGGCCAATCCATGTGTGAAAAAGATGCCTCATGCTCCCTGAACCACTCTTTCACAATGTGAGCTCGATGAATCCTGGCATTGTCATCTTGGAATATGCCCGTTCCATTTGGGAAGACAAAATCCATTGATGGAATAACCTGGTCATTCAGTATATTCAGGTAGTCAGCTGACCTCATTCTTTGGGCACACAATGTTGCTGAACCTAGACCTGACCAACTGCAGCAACCCCAGATCATAGCACTGCCCCCACAGGCTTGTACAGTAGGCACTAGGCATGATGGGTGCATCACTTCACCTGCCTCTCTTCTTACCCTGATGCGCCCATCACTCTGGAACAGGGTAAATCTGGACTCATCAGACCACATGACCCTCTTCCATTCCTCCAGAGTCCAATCTTTATGCTCCCTAGCAAACTGAAGCCTTTTTTTCTGGTTAGCCTTACTGATTAGAGGTTTTCTTACGGCTACACAGCTGTTCAATCCCAACCCCTTGAGTTCCCTTCGCATTGTGCGTGCGGAAATGCTTTTGCGTTCACAATTAAACATACTCCTGAGTTCTGCTGTTGTTTTTCTTCGATTTGATTTGACCAAATGTTTAAGTAATCGCCGATCACGATCATTCAGGATTTTTTTCCGACCACATTTCTTCCTGGAAGACGATGGTTCCCCACCATCCTTCCAGTTTTTAATGATGCGTTGGACAGTTCTTAACCCAATTCTAGTAGTTTCTGCAATCTCCTTAGATGTTTTCTCTGCTTGATGCCTGCCAATGATTTGACCCTTCTTAAACAGACTAACATATATACATATATATATATATATATATATATATATATATATATATATATATATATATATGTATATATATACCATTACCTGTTTCATATCTGAAGAAAGAATTGACCACAGTGTGAACTTCACCCCTGCTTCTCTACTTCAGTTAAACTCCCCACAATCCTTTGCTGCATCACTATCTCTGTCACATTACCTAACAAACACCACATAACCAACCTCCTATTCTCACATCCTGAAACAAACAGTAACAAGATGGAAATAAATATCAGTTGTTAATATTGGCCCAGTGTTATTTATCGGAACGATGTCAATACGTTAAATGTTAGTTACCAATGTTAGTAGCGATATATCACGAATTCCTAACAAAATGCATTATTAACAAATAAATGTAAAAAAAAAAGTATAATTTTCCTTTCAGATCAAAATTATTCACTGCTCTGTTTTGTTTTGGTCACATAGTAAAATGCAAATGGCACTGTACAGTTTTTGTTTTCTAGTTTCACAATTAAAGATGATAAATGAAAAAAGGTTTTCTTCTAAAAGTCTGCAAACAAATTCATTCTTCTAAACATACTGTCTTTATATGTAGGTTCATCAGGAACACTGATGCTCTGATCCTCTGCTTTTCTGTCGCAAGCTGATTTTTGAGAGGTCTCTAGCGCCCTCTGTGGGGAAATCGAGTGTGAACATCCACCATCGACAAGCCTCCTCAAACTCGCTCGAAAAGCAGCCTCTTTTTCACCAGCTGTCTTTTATTCATTTCAAATAATAAGTCAAGAAATGCAAAGTTGATTTCTGTCGCTTTATTTCACAATATCATCATCTTGTTTGTTCCAAAAGAAAAAAAAAGGATAATAAATCTGCATCACTTGACATTTTCAGCTAAATGTACAAGTGCAGACCTCACAATGTAACAACCTCCAGTCTCTCATAGGACAGTGGGGTTTTTTTGTTGTTGTTGTTGTTCTGATCATGTAGAAGCAACAACTCAGGGCGGATGAGTCCATCATGAGCAGAAAACATTCAGTTTGCGAATGAACTCTCTTCTCTTCACAGCATGTGACGAAGTGTGAAACGACTTCTGATCACATCTCTGCCACAACACACCTCTTTGTCTTCAGGGGAACAAGTCCAGAAACACAAGACATTTTCAACACATTGAACTCTTTTTTTTATCACATGTATGGAACTACACAGGAGTTATTACTTTGCATATATTGGGAGAAAACAGTGAAAGCAGCTTTAGTCTGGTCTTCTTCAGTTTACTCGGTTGGGGTGTGAATAAACAGGCTTTCTGCACGGCCTTGCGTGACGACGGAGGATCTGGAACGAGAAAATGGCCGACAGGTCGACTCTGGAGGAAGGCGGTTCACCTGAGGCCGGCGGCCAGCTTCTCCATGGCCGCCTTGCGCTCCTCCGCCTTCTGCTGGGAGCGCCGGAGGACGTTCCTCAGCTCCTGGAGGTGGTCCAGCGTTCCCACCAGCTCTCCCTTCACCGTCTTCATCTGGCTCTCCAGCATCTGCGTGTGGTGGAGGGAGTTCCTCCTGTAGCGCCTGGTGGAGCGCACCTTCTCCTCCAGGTCCTCCACTGCAGGCGACGGCGGAAGGTACAGTGTGACACCAGAAAAAAACACACACACACACCAAGATTTAACAGATGTGAAGTTACAGACCCATGTTCTCCTGGTAGCTCTTGCTCTCCGGACCGGAATCTGTCTTCTTCTCCATCATGTTCTTGGTTTGCTGCAGCATCTTCTCCATCTTGGCGAGCTCGGCGGCCTTGGTGTCGCTGTCCCGCCGGATCCTCAGCAGCCCCTGCTCCCTCTGGGTCAGCTCGCCTGGGAACTTACTCATTTCCAGTCCTGAAAAATCGACACGTCAACAACCGGTGTGCCAAACCTCCTCTAAAACCCCAGACAGAAGGATGATACTTGGACGGTAAGTTTTCAGCATCTGAACTTGAAGGCTCTGAGCAGCTCGGTCCTCCCTTTCACATGAAACGCTGGTTTGTCTTTCAGTTCAGCTGCTCTGCTGCTGGTATTCGGCTTTTAATAGGCCGTAACCTCAGCATATGCCTGCAGGTTATCTGAACACAGCCTCTCTTAGTACAAAACATTACAATTAGCCAGTCATAAGACTGTTACTGCACAGCCCTGAAGAAACGGGTCATTTTCTCAGTCAGTCAGAGGCTGCAAAGAACAAAGCAGACGGTTTAAAAATATTGTGACATCAGATAACCCCTAAAGAACAGTACTACTGATGTATTTTTCAAATAACAACTTTGTATTTGGAGAAAATTGCAATTGATCACCTAAAAAAATTAAATACAATAAAAAGTTTCTTACAAACTTTTTCTCCTACCTTTTTTTATGCCCTAAGAAAATCAAAAAAAAAATTGGAAAAAAATCCTGACACAAATGATCCTAATTCATGCATGAAAGGGTTAAATTTGGCTACATATAGCAAGCGTTTTGAAAGAAAAGTGACCCAGATCTTATTGTTGGAACTGAGAATGAATTTGTTAAATGAAGCCCAAACCAATTTGAATTTTTTTTAATTCAGCAAATGTACAAAATCTTTTATAAGTTTTTGATCAACATCACTTTCCGTAAAATAAAAAAAAATTTTAAAAAACTCTGACGTGGCGTAGTGGTTAGCGCGACCCACATTTGGAGGCCTCAAGTCCTCGACACGGCTGTCGTGGGTTCGACTCCCGGACCCGGCGACGTTTACCGCATGTCTTCCCTCCTCTCCTTCCCCCTTTCCTGTCAGCCTACTTTGTAAAAAGGGACTCTAGAGCCCACAAAAAAAAAAAAAGACCCCCTGGAGGGGTAAAAAAAAACAAACTCTGACCACTTTGACCCAGAGTGTTCGGACACCTCGGGTTTGCAAAGCGTACCTTTTTTTTGGTCAGATTTTGACTAAATTAATAAATACATGGAGAGATTCAAGCCATGTTTTGCCTTGCAGGATTAAAAGCTCTGCAAAATGCTCCGTTTTACACCCCAACGCCGTTACATCACCAAATAATCAGCACAGCGTAGAATGAGCTTCTTCTGCGTATTTCAAGCTTCTCTACTGGGACACAGACTGCTCCTTTGATTCCAGTTGATCAGAACCTGATTTGATCGTAGTTTTAATCGGCCTGTGCTATTATTATGATTGCTTCGCCACACGTCCCTGTTGCCTCCCAGGCTATTTGTGGCTTCTTTCTTCTTCTGGGGTGTGACTTGTTCTTTCTCTACAGCCACCTTTGTCCCAAATGCTGATCACATGCAAAGAATAATGACGGTGGGGGAAAAAAAGACCAAAACAAAAATCAGATCGTTTTGAAATGGAGTGATTTTGAAATGGGGGTAAGAGAGGAGTTTATTTTCTGAACAGATTTGATATAATGCAGTATTGCGGAAGAGAACAGCTGAAACTGAAGGAAAGAAGAAAAGTGTTTTGTAGAACGTTCCAGCATCCGGTTCTGTTCTCTAAGTCCTTCTGTTTATTACAGGTCTTCATCTGCGAAACGCTCCACAGTAGGAGACCAGAGATATGAGTGGGTCGTTCTTGATGATATTTAACTCTGCAGGCTGACAGAGAAAACATTAGTCATCACATTTACATAAAGTACACTCAAAGTCATGCTATCGCGCCATCTGGGATGCAGTTTTAAGCCTGGGCTGCGTGTTTTCCGAGACGCTGCAAAGTAGAAGTGCTTCACTGTGCGGGATGTGAGAGATTCTCTGAGGGAGACACATCAGGGGATTCTCCATCTGGAAGAAGTGACATGAGTAAACCAGTAGTACCAGTACCAGTAGACTCTACTGGTTTGTACTGTACTTCTCCATTGAAATCACTCAAACAGATTAGATCAACATGTTCCATTAATGAGCTAATTCATCTCAGGCCGTTCAGACACTAACAGGCTCCTGCTGAGGCTATAGCCCGCCACCTTGTGGTGGCTGAGGTACACAGCAATTTAAATTCACAGTTCTCTGCAGCAAAGATGGAGCAATTTTAATCCCGTGTGGATCACAGATATTCCACAATAAATTCAAACTTGTGCTGCTGACTCAATTAAAAGGGGAGAATTATGTAAAATTGACTTTTTTGAGCTATAAATCATGTTATAATGTTATTCCCTCATCAGAAACAAACCTGGAGTGTTGCCTTGATTCTTTCATGCATGTTTGAGAAATCCTTTAATCTCCCATGGCAGCCATTCAGTTGTGCAAAACGCCTGGATGGACCTATCCCCGCCATTGAAACGTAGCTCCTCTTCTGGGCTTCCACCTCACAGACCAGCCCAGACCAACCAGCAGCAACTAGCAAACACCTGGTGGAACTGCTGAGCTCAGGACAGGAGCTAAAAGGTTAATGGAGGAGTTTTTAAAGAGACAGCGGCCCAATTTTCTGGAAGTCAAATTTCTTGTAAGTCATATTTTTATATATATGTACATATATATATGTGTGTGTGTGTGTGTGTGTGAAATATGTGAAATATTTCAGTAATAATAAAAATAATAAAGTGAGTGCTTTTACAGCTCAAAATATGTGTTTTATTACCAATACTGATGCTGTGAAACAGAAATCCTCTTACCTGATCAATCAAATTTAGGAGAAGAAGCTGTTGATGTTTTCCAGACAGAGAATTGTACCGCAAGCGTTGGAAATCTTTTTTATATTGTATTAGATTTGATTAAATGATTTAATCACAGCTGACATCAAATCAAACAATACAGCCTGTCATTCTCAGTGTTTCCTCTGCACTGAACCTTTGCTGGTTGCTAGTTCTCTTATGAAACATTTTTCATCTACCCACTCACAGCTTCAGGGTACTCAGCGCTACAGCATCCTGTAAATGCTCTGCAGACTCTAAATGGCTCTCTTATTAAATCCGTTTTTCTTGACAATGACACCGGATTTGTTTAAATCCTTTTTTCTGCTGTCACTGTAAGAAATCCTCCAGCTCTGTTATTCTGCATAAATTCTTTTTCTGTGTGCAATTAACCGCCGTCTCCAATTAGTGAAAACAAATTGCTCTGTTGTGATGAATGATAAGAACAGTGCCGATCAGATAAAGGATTGTATAACACATTTCATTGGTCCAGTGGCTTCAGATGGAGTCTTACTGTACATATAAATGTTGATTTATAAGATACCAGAAAAATAATTCTGTTCAACGACTGATTTTTATGGAAAAATGTCAAAATAAAAGATTTTTTAAAGATGGTGTGTTGGTTTCTTTACACATATGGACCACTTTGTGTCGGTCCATCAGAAAAATAATTGCAATAAAATACATTTAAATTTGTGATTGTACCTTGACAAAATGGGGAAATGAGTGATCAGTTTCATACTATTTCATTCAAAAAAATAATCTAAGTTCTGTTAAACTAAAAAGTTGACGCTACAGATTTTCTTCTGTCATCGATTGATCAGCTGATTTTTTTTTTTTTTTAGCCATCTGCCTCGCTCATTCTTTACCTCTGCAGTCAGATGAAGAAGCAGCTGGTGTGACTGAACCAGAACCGGGCTGCTGGTCCAGATGGTGTCAGTTTCAGGGTCCTGAAGAACTGTTACAGACCCGCTACTGGGGGTTCTGAAGCACCTCTTCTGCCTTAGCCTGACTGGAAAACAATCGGCCTCCTGGCCCTCCTGACCTGTCAGCACCTACTGCTGCTTGGCTGTCATGGAGCTGCAGTTGACCTCATCATACAAAGCAGGCAGCACAGTGAGGATCCATGTTCTTTGTTTTCTCCAGAACATTTAGCACCATTCGGCCTGATTTGCTTTGTCCGAAACTCCAAAAAGACTCAGCTGGAGGCCTCAACAATCGCCTGGATTAAGTGTCATCTGAGATCAAATGGTTCTGTCTAACCAGGCAGCACAGGAGAACCACAGGGAACTGTTCTTTCACCGTTCTTTTTCACTTTGAACATCCAGAACAAGTCCTAGTCCTACCACCTGTGGAAAATACATAGATGTCTCTGCCATTGTCATGTGTAAGAGTATGGGTTAGTGACCAGGGCATCTGGTCTGGAGGACACCAGGAGAACCGTTTCTTGCTTTGTTTTGTTTGCATGTCCATTCATGTGGTGTGGGTCCCACTGTGTGGTGCACATCAGAGCATTATAGGCAGTGTAGGAAAACATTCATAGCACAGGTGGATGTTGATGCGTAAGTTACCTATAGTTCATGATTCAGCACAAATTTAAGGAGGTAGTTCACTTTTTAAAGAATCTTTATCCGTTGGAGGATCTCTAGTTAAAACTCACCACACAGGAGGTCTTGATGCTCAATTCCGATTTTTCTTTTTGCTGAAATCCGATTTTTTTGTATGTTTGGTTCATTCTACCAATTAAATGAAAGCGTTTCAGCACAACTTTCTTCAGTGAAAGTTTACGTCTGGATTTAATCTGTCTGGCTTCTTCTGGTGCGGAATTAGAACAAATGTCTCACATCGATGACGTAAAAGTCAGATAAAGTGAGACGTGACCGTTGTGACCGCAGACGCTTTGAAAACTTGAAAACAACAGGATACGTATCAGATTTAGCATCATATATGGAAGTGACACAAGTCGATTTTTGGGGTGACGGAAAGAATTTAAAAAGATCTGAATTTGGCTGCTTAGGTTTCTACTAAAAAGTCGGATGTGGGCTGCATTTATCTGCTAGATGAATGTAACCGTAAAGTGTTCACATTGCTGATTTTTTTGGACGGTGTGGCCCTGTGTTTAGATGGTGGCCAAAAAAAAGAGACTCGCCCTGGGCACCATTCATGCAAGGACCGCCACTGCCAAACACTAATAACCAGACCAGAAAGGTCTGATACCTTCTGATATTTGGCAAAAAGTGTCTCACTAAAAATTGTACTTCTCCATTTCATCTAAGTGTCTTGAAAACAATCATATAAATCTGACAGAGATAAAAACCAAACAGCAGCAAACCACCAGCTTTCTAACAGGTAGCTGTCCTCGCTCTGTAATTGGTCTAAAACGCCCCCCTACAGCCCCCCTTCCTCTACCCCCAGCAGAGATCATGGCCCCACATGAGGGAGCCTGAGCTGCAGTCGGCGGCGCGGCTCAGACTGCCTCCTCCTCGCCGCGTCCCGGCTCGCATCCCCGGCGCTGCCGCCAGGATCGATCATGCTTTATCTCGGGATGTTTTCCACGGCTGGCCCGCACGATGCCGCCTGATGCGGATGCATGAGTGTGTGGCAAACTGATTCAGACCGCAGCAGATGTGAGATGCTCTTGCCTTCGCCATGGCCAAAGGTCCGTTTCCATGGGGGGTCCTCAGAAAGCCTCTGTATGTCCAGGTAAGCTCTCGGGGGATCCCCCCCCTATCCCCTTACCACACACACACACACACACACACACACACACCTCTCTCTCTCTCTCTGTTCTGATTCCGCTCGCTGCATGAACAGCAGTGCGCGCGCTCAGCCGGGCTGTTAACATGTAGAGAAAAGACATGAGGATGCGGCTGATCGCGGGTTCACGCGTGGCGTGTTCGCCCGTCACATTTTGATTCTGAATCGTTGCGAATCTACAGAATCATCTGAAGGTTTTCTCCGAATGACTCACTTGATGCTCGGCAGGGATCAGCCGTCTTCCTGAGCCCGCGGTTGCCGTAGCAACCACTTCCATGGTGCAGCTGGTACATCACACGTTCAAACCGGGCTGCTCTGAAGGCAGCAAAAGTTTTAAAATCACAATACAGGTCAAGCTCTTTACACGCATCTGTTGCCAAACCTGGCCGAGAGATGAGTACAGTATCGTCCAAGAAATTACATGATTTATGGCGGCAGCATAACCGCACTCTGATTTTTTTATTTATTTTTTTTGTTGGACGCCAAACTGAGGCGTCCACCATGAGTGTTAAACTGCTTGGAAAACATCTTGAGGACATTCAGAGGAGTTAGCCACTCAAATGCAGCATTTAAATCCAACGTAAAAGCTCAGAGAAGGATACCGATATTCAGATTCAGCCTACTGTAACTGGTTTGCTTATTTTCTTTTTTTTTTTCCTGGTTAAATACGTTCAGCTGAAGCCACTTGTTTTTTCCCCTAATTTAGGCAGATTCATCTCACCTCTTGTCTGCGCGCACTCACACACGCGCGTATGGAAATGCGCGATATATCGCGATATATGGCGATGTATCCCGCTGCTCTTACTGGAGTGAAAATTCTCAATATTCTACCCGCTGTGAGTAACTTCACTGAATGAAGAAAACATAAAAGATGCACGAGATACAGACACACTTACAGTTTCAGTTGAAGTAAGATTTTATTAGAAAAACAAAACCTTTTTATAATTTGGAAGATATTTTGTATTTGTGTTGTTTATCTGCATTTTAAAATATCAGGACATACGCTTGCATTTTTAAATATGAAATAAGATGTTCTGATCAGTTTCTCAGTTTCTTTTAACCAGATTTCGTACTATTACTCGAGTATAATTTTGGGGGGGTACTCTCCTGCTTTATGTTCTTTTCTCTGCGGTCTGTGCAGGTTTTCTAAAAGTGGAACAATTTTTTTTTTTTTTTTTTTTTTAAAGGGAAGTTAGGTAGATAGAGTTGCAGGTTTTTAAGCTTTGTCCATATTTTGTTTTTCTTTTGAAATCTCTGCCTTTGTCCATTCAAAAGAGTCGAAAGGTCATCGTTTTCACTTTTAGGAACATCTTCATCCATACAAAAAATATGACCCAACATACTGTAAGAACCATGTGCCGATGCAGCCCAGTCAGTAAAATACATAGCATGTGCTTAAAGGACTCATTTGTTGCTCCTGACATGTCTGGGATCAAAGGGTAGGTTAGTAGAGACAAGACTAACTGGAGATACTTTCTGCTCACAGCATTGCCATCCATGATAACTTTTTGAAGGCACTTGGATGATACAAGTTACAGCAATATTTAAATTCCCTATGGCATAAAAATGGCATTTTTGAATTTTAATTTGTTTGAATTTATTTTGGAGAACTAAAAACTGGTCCATCAGTGATTTTGTTTAAAAATATTACCTCATAAAGCTGCACTGTGCAACTTTTATAAAGATTTTTTTTTTATATACATATTTGTTTAAACTGTCACTATGTTGTGACAGTTTGGCATGAGACAGACAATCTATAAAGAAAAACTGATCTCCTCTGCCATCTCCCAGGGCTATCTAGAAACAACCAATCAGAGCCTGGAGGCGGGTCTTAGCGCTGTCAATCATACAGAGAGCAAGCTGCAGCTAGCAGAGCCGGTCACTGATGACGGCAGATAAACAGTTTTTCCTGTAACAGTAAGTTGTTTCTCCACCATTAGTGTGTTTGGCAGCGAGTGAACGAAGTTGAGTGACAGCGCTAAGCCCCTCCTCCTGGCTCTGATTGGTTGTTTTTGACCCGGCGTGGTGCATTTCTTCCATCCATTTTCAGACATCTTTTCCTGGGATTCCAGTAATCTGTGAACTGAAACCATGCTGAACATTTTCATTCAGATCCACCCAAAGCCAGAGTGATTCATGTAGAATCAGAACCGGTCCAAACAGAGGCGTCCACCATGAGTGTTAAACTGCTTGGAAAGCATCTTGAGGACATTCAGAGGAGTTAGCCACTCAAATGCAGCATTTAAATCCAACGTAAAAGCTCAGAGAAGGATACCGATATTCAGATTCACCCTACTGTAACTGGTTTGCTTATTTTATTTTTTATTTTTCCTGGTTAAATACGTTCAGCTGAAGCCACTTGTTTTTTCCCTAATTTAGGCAGATTCATCTCACCTCTTGTCTGCGCGCACTCACACTCACACACACACACCCCCACCCACACACACACACACGAATGTTAGAGACAAAAAAGTGTCAGGACCAGTTAAAAGAAGGAAGAGAGAGGCGCTCTCCAGGGACCGCTCCGAGCGCCGCTCCGTTTTCTAGGCCACCGCAGCCTTCCAGTGACAGCTCAGGAGGTGTCGTCCAGGGACCCTCTGAAGGGAAACGATTTCCACCAAAAATACAAAAACTGACTGCAACGTTACTCCTGCTCCATCTTTAGATTAAACACTCTGATTTAAATCATACTGTGATTTAGATCATGTAATTGAACCTTTTCCTCGCAGTAAGGAGATGCTTCAAACGCAGCTTCTGGGAAAGTGGTGGTGTCAAAAATAAAAACCGAAAAAAGATTCTGATTCGTTTTAGCGTCAGAACATGAGTGAACAAACGTCATCATGAAGCTTTGAGAGATTTTGTTTGCCGAATTTGAAACAGGTGAAGGTATTACTAAAATAGTTGAGGATTATTTCAATAATTGATTCATCATGATTATTTTTAATTCACTATTTCAACGTTAGTTGATATTCAAATCTGGTACAGACATGGAAAAGCATGTTTTTTTCCCATATCACAGTATGGGCTACTTTGTGTTGGCCTATCACATGCCAAAAATACACACTAACCGTGTGTGTGTGTGGGCGTGAGGGGGTGTGTGTGTCTGTGTGTAGTGATGAGCTTTGTGTTTTTTTCTTTAAAAGTGAGGAGTTTTTCTCTGATTTACTCAGATTCCTTCATCGTGTCGATCTTTTAACTGAATCCCAAGATGATGACAGCAGTTCACTACAGATCTGTAAAATAAGCTCCATAAACAGACATTTTCCAACGCATTCCGTCCAAAAATCCAAAGTTTTTCATCAGTTCCAGCAAAAATGCAAAAACACAAAATATTACCAGGTATTTACTCTAGTGCAAATACTTTAGTACACTGAAAATAAAACAAAACTAACTGACAAGTAAGTTTTGTTTTATATCATACTATTCAGCATGACATAGGAGTTTGTTTTAAGCCAATAATTTTTTAGGATTGTTGAAAAAATGACCAGTTCCACTGGCTGATTTTTCACTTATGGGAAAAGCGTCTTGTTATAAGTGAAGAAAGTCTTCCTGTAGAACTAGTGCTTTAAAAAAATCAATATTAAGAAATTAGTGACTTAATAAAGAAGCTCCTATATCTTATTGAAAAGTTACTTATATGTTAGTTTGGTCTTTTTTCAAGTGTGGTAAGATGTTTGTTCTAGACAAAAATTCTTCGCAGCAAATCTCCTGTGAGGCCACACATAACTGAAAATATATACATTTAAAGTTACCTATCAAGCCTGGATCTTTGTGGTCAGAGCTGAGGAAGTGTCCCGTCAGCAGGGTTTGTGTTATAAAGAACAGTTTCCCCATCAGAGTGTGAGGGGAGGAGCAGAGAAAGGCGGTCCTTTCCCAGACGTTTCACCTGGTTCACGCTTCTTGTTGCATAATTTACGACGGTTGTCTAATCTGTCGGTAATATTTGACAAAATGTCTCCTCGAAGCCTCTCCGTCTTTTGTTTCCGAGCCTCCTCTCATCTGCACAGCTGCCCATTAAACAGCAACCTCTGAGGGAAAGCTTTATAATCATACATAATGGATGAATGGTGGGCAAGCTGCAAAAAAAAAACAAAAAAACCAAGCGTTAGGACAGTAATATGTGGCTCGTGATCAGCTTTAATCTCCTCTCTGGCTCAGTAGTTCAGCATCAGGTACAGCATGTCCTCCATTTTTTGCATGCAGTTTATCTGAAGCTTCAGGGCTAGTAAAAAAAAAAAAATAATAAAAAGAAGCTCTCCGACAAGGTGCTGTGCGTTGGTGTGGAGGAGGGAGATCATCCAGATAAAGACAAGCAGCTTTTCTTTTTCTCTCCCTTCACCCATCTCAGCATATGGTCACAGTCAGTCGCTAATTAATAGCTGTCACAGAGGCCACAATCAATATTACCTCATTAGCCATGTTTGTGTAAGTCTCTTCTCTCGCAAAGGGTCAATACAGAATCCCACGGATGGAAATGCATCAGAGAGAGCTGAAATGAAAGCCGCAAAGTATCAATTAGAGGAAGCCGAGCTGTGTGTTTGTTTCCCCCACTGAGGGATATTTCCGTCAGGCTTTTTGGTTTCCCACCTACGGAAAAACTGACGCGGGGTTCGGGCAGCGCCCACTCATGTGGCCAGGGCAGTTAAATATCCAGCGGGTGGTCACGGTCAGATTAGTAAGTAAGCCAATCGATACAAAAATAAATAAATAAAATAGCAGGGGGAGTGTGATGGAGAAGCTTCAAAAACAAAGCGATAACACCAGATTCTTACCTTCATCTAGATCACACCATAAGTTAAAAGATGCTTGTTTTTACACCAGCTGCAATTAATGATGGAATTTACTGTTTAATTGGGTAGAACGTGTGGAAAATGAATGTGTATCAATATTACATGAATGTTGTTGCAATCCCAGGAACCGTTTAAACAACGTATTTAAAAAAAAGAATTTAGTTTATTATCAGTTGAAGTGTAATCACCCACGAACTGGAGATGAGAGTCACTGAAGAATACAAAGAAAATTACTTCTGATAACCAAATGGAAATATAGAATAATGAATAAAGTTGTTATTCAACTGATTATATGTTGTTGTTTTTTTGTTGTTTTTTTTACATATTTGTTAAAACTATCACTATGCATCAGAGTGCAAAGTGTTGTGCATGTTATGAGACAAATAATCTGTGAAAAAAAGGCAAGCTCTTCCATCTGAAGAAGAGCACCGCTCCTGGTCAGAAACAACCAATCAGAGCTGAGACACGCTACACTACAACAGAGCCTGTCATGAATGCTCATGCCAGTTAGCATAGCGACTGATGGCAACGGTTTTCCTAGTACATTACATTGTTTCGCCACTATTAGCGTTTTAGCAGCACCTATATAAGCATGATTGACAGCATTAAGACCCTCCTCCTGGCAATGATTGGTTGTTTTTGACCAGGAGCGGCACATTTCTTCAGACAACAGTCTTCTTTCACAGATTATCTGTCTCGTACTTTACCGTCATGGTGACAGTTTTAACTAATAAGTAAACAACAGATTTCTGTAGAAAGCCTGGTAACGTCATGAAATCACCAATTATCAAACAAGCAATAAACATTAGATTTTTAGACTAGATCAAATGCCATCATCAAAATTATCAAGCAAATATACATCAAATATGTTGATCAATATTCCACTTACTACTAATGAAAAGCAACTCAAACAGGTTGTTTTCTAACCTTGATTTAAAGGAACTCAGTGTTTCGGCAGTTTTGAATGAAACTGAATGCTGCTTTTCCGTGTTTGATTCTGGTTCTGGTTCTGCTCTGCATCCCCTGAACCACAAGACCTGAGTGGAAGTCTTGGTTGAAGGTACAAAAGACTTGAGATTCTGTTGGAGGTTCTGTTATTAGCCGGATAATGACCCAATAGCCAAAGTCACAAGAAAATGGTTTAGATCAAAGTAATTCATGCCAGAACGGTCCTGTCAAAGTCCAGACCGACGGTAAATCCAGCTGAATAGGCTGCTATGGGTTTCAGTGCCATGACTGTACCAAACCTTTCCTTAAAAACTGGATGATCACAGAAGAGTACAGTGATTAGAGGCCACTTCACAGAGAGAAATTGGATTAGCAAGTGACTTACAGAGACTGCCGTGAAAGCAGATTTCTTCATTATCTGTAGTGTTAACAGCAGAAGAAATGGATGCAGGTTCCATTTGGAAAGAGGACTCATATACAGAATAATTTAATCTGTTGTTCTAGTGTTGAAAATGATCAATTTGTTTTTGGTTTTTTTTGCTCTTTCTTCTACTAAACTGTCTAAAATCTTTGAAAGGACAAATAGGAAAATGGAACTTGGCTTTAAAAGACAAAAACTGCATATTAGAGAAAGGAGAGCAGAATGAAGAGACGGACGACGTGTCAGATATGAAGTGGAAGTGAAATCTGTGGACTGTAGATGGGGGGGGATCCATCACTGTCATGCAGTGACTGCAGGACTTGTCAACAGATGGAGAGGCAGCGTTGATTTCCTCTAATGCTCTCCATTTGAGGAATGCCGCTGTGGACCCGGCCAGACTGGAGTCAGAAAGAGAACCAAAAGACAAGATAATGACTCTGGAGTGTCCCCACATGTAAACACAACTTACAGTGAATTATTAAACATCCACTGGGATGAATACACTCTGATTCAGCTCTTCCAGCCTTCACCCCAATCATGTTCCTCACACACTTTTATCAACTTGTACCTCTTGCACAAGCAGTCCCTTGAAAAAACATTCATATTCCCTGAACTTGTCCACGTTTTGTCACCTGTTATCGACTTTGGCATAAATGTTAATGAACTGTGTCTCAGTGCAGCTCGGTGGGTGTTTCTATTAATATTAAGCTGTTTGGATACAAAACTCTGCAGATTGTTTTCATCTACTATTTGATTGTTACTGTATTGTGAAATGAATCACTTCCTTTGGAGAACCATGACATGCCTGAAAATCCCAGTTCTGATTTACTCACACATTTGTTCTGTTTGACTTTATGACTCTATTTACAGAAGAACTAACAACATTGACAGGAATCCGAAAGGAAGCAGCAACTCCAAATATTCAGACATGTTCCAAAGGAATAAAAGAAGAAAGTCACGTAATTAAACAAAGTGGAACTGAAGTCAAATTTCTTGTTTGTGTGCAAAAATTTGGCAAACAAAGATGATTTATGACTGAATCTCTATGTTCTATAATCAATCCACTGTAGGGAAAAAAAATTGTTAAACATTTCACCCCAAAATTATTGAAATCCGTATCAATGATAAGTACATGCATGATATTATTGTACACAGAGTGTAAGGAGATGTTGGTGTCAGAAATTTTCTACTGCCATCAAGTGGCTGAGAGAAAAAAAAGACTATATGTTACTGCCATTTTACTTAGAGGTTCTTAGAAGTCAACATTATGATGGAGAAGCAGAGAATATTTTTTATCAATTTAATAAATATAAATTCTGAACTGTGTGCTCCTGTTTGTTAGGTAAAGTGACAATAAACTCCAAGCCAAAAGAAACTGAAATCTTTACGTTAACATTGAGATTGTGCCGTTATTTGAAAACTGCTGCAGATACAGAATTCTATGTCCTGGTTATGAGTTGTGCACATCTTATAATCTTCAAGCTAATGTCAAAGGTCATTGCTTCTTTGGCCAATAGCATGAATACCACTGACCCTATTGTAAAATGTTTAGATTTAAAACCAGTAACAGGCTTCATAGGAAACAAATGAATAAGTAGTTCATGATTACAACACTGACTTAGGAAAATCAATTAAGCAAGCTAATTATAATTTATTGAAATCCATAATGCGCTCTTTGAGCTAACAATGAAACAGGAAATGGAACTGTGAGATATTTTGTTTTGAACATTAGCAGTCTCCGCAGTTATTTTTCTGTTTTTCTCGATCCTCTTTAGTTTCTGTTCAGCTGCTACTTTTTTCTTTGCTTTACTTATTAAAGTAAGAATGTTACAAAAGAAAGTTCAAAGAATAACATACATTGTATGAGACAGATATAACACTGAATTACAAAATACAGACATTTCAACTTAGACATTTCAACTGTTCCCCATTTTTTTTTTTTTTTTTTTACAAGTTCAGTCTATCAGGTTTTTTCACCACTCTGGTAGATCTTCTTAACACAGGTGGATCATCCCTAATACTGTCCATGTTGCAATGTGTTTCAGTTATAGGAATAATCTGAGAGTCCTTAGAATCTTCATTCGACTCATCAACAGGCTCTAATGGAATTTTCAACAAACTGCGACGATTTCGTCTCAAAACTTGTCCATCTTCAGTTTTCACTTCAAATGAACGTGGAGCTACTTCCTGCAGAATAGTTGCCTTAGTATTCCATCCCTCATCATCCTGAATCCTTACTGGGTCCTTGTATGACAATGTGGGTAGAATCTTAGCTGATCTGTCATAATATGACTTTTGTTTTACTTTCTGCTTTCGTAACCTGTACTCCAACTTTGACGATTTCTTTGCACCTTGTTCATTACTGTCATAACTTGGCAGAGTTGTACGAATCTTCCGATTCATCAAAAGTTCAGCAGGTGAAAACCCACATTGCAACGGCGATGATCTGTAGCTTAATAAAGCTAAATACGGATCAGAGTTACTATCTGCAGCTTTCTTCAGAAGTTGCTTAAGAATATGAACACCTTTCTCCGCTTTTCCATTCGACTGTGCATAATGTGGACTTGATGTTACATGCTTAAAATCATACTGTTCTGTAAACTTTTGCCATTCTCTGCTACTAAAACATGGTCCATTGTCACTCACCACAATATGTGGAATGCCATGCCTTGCAAAGATTGATTTAGCATGTGTTATGACACAATTTGATGACATATTAGCTAATAGAGCCATCTCTGGATAATTTGAATAGTAATCAATGATCACTAAATAGTCTTTACCCTTAAAATGAAACAAATCCATTCCCAATTTCAGCCATGGTGATGTAGGAATGTCAGTTATTATCATAGGTTCTTTGCTCTGTTTGTTTCTAAATGTCTGACATGTTTCACATTTGCTTATTAGCACCTCAATGTCCTTATTTAGTCCAGGCCAGAAAACTGATTCCCTAGCTCTTCTTTTACATTTTTCAATGCCTAGATGACCCTCATGAATCCGCTGTAGAATGTCCTGTCGTAACTCTTGTGGAATTATAATCCTGTTGTTTTTCAGTAATAGTCCATTCACAACACTTAAATCAGCTTTAACATTGAAAAACTGTGAACATGAGCCTATTGGCCATCCTTCATCCATATTCTGTATGACTAACTGCAACTCTGTGTCTTTAGCTGTTGCCTCAACTATTTGCTGTAGCTTTCCATCTGACACAGGCAACACAGTGGACACCAAATTCACATGACACTGAATATCCTCTTCAGTTGAACTCACACTAGTGTCTGTAGGGGCTCTAGACAGAGCATCAGCAAGAATCAGATGTTTCCCTGGAGTGTAGATCAATGTAAATTCATACCTCTGCATCTTCATCATAAGCCTCTGAATCCTTGGTGACATCTCGTTTAGATGTTTTTTATGATGGCAACCAAGGGTCGGTGATCTGTTTCAACTACAAAAGATGGCAGACCATACACATAGTTATGAAACCGTTCTAGTCCATAAGCCAGCCCCAAGCATTCTTTTTCTATTTGAGCATATCTGCATTCAGCTTTGGTCATGGCTCTGGACGCATAAGCCACTGGCTTCCATTGTTCATTCTCAGCCTGAAGAAGAACTGCTCCAAGCCCATCTTTTGAGGCATCTGTAGATAGTTTTATTTTTTTAGTTGGATCGTAGAAGATGAGCACCGGTTCCGTAGTCAGATATGTGTATCAGTTCTGCCGTTTGTTATATTCGTGTTTGATAATGACCAGGCATCTTGTATTGCTCAGACACTTTTATTAAAGTCTCTTATCAGGCGTCTGCTCACACAGGTTTCTTACAGGTGTGTCACCCAAGACTCTCTCACTCTGTTGTTCTATTCTTTACATTTATGCATTCACATGAACTCATGATCGCCACCTAGTGGGCATAAGTATAATTCATTCAATCATCACATCCTCCTTTCTTTAAGCCAGGGGTGTCAAACTCCGGTCCTCGAGGGCCGGTGTCCTGCAACTTTTAGATGTGCCTCTGCTGCACCACACCTGAATAGAATAATTAGGTCATTAAGGCTCTGGAGAACTGATCTACACAAGGAGGAGGTAATTAAGCCATTTCATTCCACTGTTTTGTACCTGTGGCACATCTAAAAACTGCAGGACAGCGGTCCTCGAGGACTGGAGTTTGACACCTGTGCTTTAAGCGGTCAGGAAGCAGTGTTGTATAGTAACGAAGTAAAAATACTTCACTACTGTACTTAAGTATATTTTGGAGTACTTCATACTTTCCTCGAGTATGAAAATGTTTGATGACTTTCACTTTTACTTCACTATATTTCCGAACTTAATTGCGTACTTTTACTCCGATACATTTTCAATGTGTGGTTTAGTTACTCGTTACAAAAAAGCGAGAGAGAGAAACAAAGTGTTCTGACCCCACCTACTGATTAGCAAGTAGCAAGCAGGCTACCGAACAAAGTCCGTAGCCTGGGCTTGTTCATCACCTCCAATAGGATACACCTGTTTCGCTTCTCCCATTGTTGGGGAAATCAGAAATCAGAACACCGTACAGCGGGTGGGTAGGAGGGACGAACACAGAAGAGTGCGGCTCAGGGATTACGTGACACGCAGCGCCGTGCCCTATAATGCACTGTAAGCTATGTAATGTGTTTGAGGCAGTTGACCAAAATCCCGGACAATTTTTAAATTCCCCCCGGACATCTTTTTAGGTCTGAAAAGTAGGACATGTCCGGGAAAAAGAGGACGTCTGGTCACCCTAGTTCAATGGGGGACAGAAGCCATAGCGATAGCAATTTAGACTAAATTTAACGAATATAGGAAAGGCATGCAAGTTCAAAACCACAAACCATTAACATGTGCTACTCTTTAAAACTGGAACAATTTATTAGCAGGTTTCATTTTGCCTGCACTTGGTTGGGTACAGTATTTTAAGTTTATTTGACAAGTTTACCAAAATATAAGAAATGTCATTCAAACTTGCCTTGTTTTACTTTTTACTTGTACTTTTCATTACATTACTTGAGTACATCCATTTTTACAGTAATTTCCATACTTAAGTACAAGAAGTTTCAGATACTTTAAGACTTTTACTCAAGTAACATTTCAGTCAGTGACTTCGACTTTTACCAAAGTCGTATTTTGGAGAGGTACTTGTACTTTTACTTGACTCTGAGATTTCAGTACTTTATACAACACTGTCAGGAAGACTAACACCTCCATGATCATTTTTTGCATCAGCAGGCGATATACAGTATATTTAAGGTATTTCCGGCTTCCACATTAGGTAACAAAAACTTCAGATGAACAACAACGTGTATTATATCAGTTATATATATAAAAAAGCAATCGACCCTTTGCATCTACGGTGCGTCACTTCGTCATTCGAGGCGCCATGACGGACGTCGGAAGTGAGGGACGGGAGTATTGAACAGAGCGACTGGAAATTGTTTTCGCCAGTTTATTCATAGCTTCTACTTGTTAGAGTCAAGCTAATTTGTCTGTGAACTTAATTCAGGGTTGGGGCTCATAGACGGCGGTATTTACGAAAGCCTGAAATAGCTAGCTTAGAAACCGACCCATGTCTCCTCCCTCCTGATGGGTTTATCAAATTGCCGACGTTGCCTGATTTCTTACCAATAAGATAAGAAAATAATTCAGCAGGTTTAGGGACATCTGCTGTAGATTTGCGGATGTGTTTGGGATGACTGGCCTGTTGATGACCCAGCTTACACCCAGCCAGCGTTAGCTGTCTGACAGATGGCCTCACATTTCAATGCATTGGTTCATGGTTAGCTCAGTGACTGCAAATGTTATTTATTTTTTTTAATTTGCTGGGACATTCTGCTCCTTGGAAACCAGTAACAGTTCAAAATATTTTGAAGCGGAATGGACCTTTTATGTCACTGCCTGTGCAACTTCTGAGAAAGACTGTCGACTTAATGTTGAGTTGACTCAATATGCGTAGAAGCTCTGACCCAACCTACCAGGCTCCTGTTTCACAATTTCCACTTCCAGGATTGCAATGGTGTGTCTTTACCGGCTCATTACGTCACTGCTGTACTGCTAGCAGAAGAGGCTGCACAGTTCCTGGATTCAACACGTCATTCAAGCCAACTGCAGAGCAGAACTCAGAGCGGAAACCAGATTTGAGCAAAAGTCTGATGTCTCCAGTCCGGAGGGCCTTACCTACCTGGAGGCCGAGATAGGTAAGGCCCAGGAAGCATGTTCCAACTGCTTCCTGGAACATTAAGACAATGCAAGTTGTTCCTTTGCATTAGCCTCTAAGGCAACACTTTGAAGGCTAATGCAAGAGGAACAGAACAAAGTGTTTTTACTGTTACAATGGGACATGGTGCACATTTAAGCAATGGATTAGAAACCCAGAGTGGCTCAGTTCTGATCACTTGAAGCTCATGTTCTTGGAACAAATGAAGAAAACTGTGTGCGACGCAGCATGGTGACATGTGGTGCTTGCCTTGTGCTCTGATGCCGGATGTCATGGAGGAGTAGGGGGTGGGGGGTGAGGGGGCGACGGCTGAAATGCAAATCAGATGAAACATGGGAAACTGCAGGACCAACTACAGAGAGGAGACGAGACCACGCATCCCTCTAATCCCAACTCCTCTCCCCTCACCCACTGCCCTTCCGCTTCCTCCACAGGAAACTGGATCGCCAGTCACCCTGCAAAAGCATAAATGATTAAATATGGGGGGTGGGTTTAAAAATAGAAGCTTCCCACAGAGGAGTTACCAGGAAACAGAGAAATGAGTTCTGCTGCAGCTATCAATAGCGGGTAGTAGTTTTAAAGCGCACGCCTTTAGGTCGAGCCTCCCAGCATTTGAAAATCACAGGCAACATTACACTTGTTCAATGTGCAAACACTTGCTCAGTCTGTTGTTGTACGTTTTGCTTTCTTGACCTTTGGACTCTTTGTTCCATGGCGTGCCTCTCGTGTCAACACAGCTGTAGGGTTTAAACACACAACAGCAGCAGCAGCAGCTAGGAGTGAGCGGCTGTGAGAGGGCGAGCTGCGTCAGAGCTGGGCCGTGCATCCGCACTGCGTGACGCCGGCTGCTGACACACACACACGCGCACACACACCAGAAAGTTCCACGACTAACCCCAGCACTGTGGGATCACCACTGACACTAATCCTTTTTTTTCACAAGATGATGTGTGCAAACAAATGTGCTCTGGAAAATTAAGTCAGTGGCTCCCAAAGTGTGGGGTGCGCCCCCTAAGGGGGGGGGGGCACAGTTACACTAAAGTGTTTCACTGTAAAGATGGTTTGTAGTGTGTTTTGTTGCAACCTGAAGTGTGAAATAAACTTTAGTGGAGTTTGAAAACAAGATATGTGTATAGGTTTATGTCTAAGGGACATACACTGGGGAACTGGCACACGGTGTGTGTGCCCAGCTGATGCTTTTTTCTTTTTTGGGGGGGGGATTTTATTGTAATCCATAGGGGGGCCCAGAAAATCTTAGGGAACCACTGGATTAAGTCATATGTGCGTCTATGCTCTCTATGTTTAGAAGGTAGAATAGCAAAGGATATTGATAAATATAGCAGCAGCAGCAGCAGCAGCAATGTTTTCCAGATGTTGTACTTTTGGAAACACCATCCTGCCTCATTGAGACTTTTCCCCATTCCAACAGGCTTCATTCAGAGAAACAAATCAGCAACATCCTGTTGCAAAGTTCAGCAGAAAGTGCAAAAATCCACTATAGTCTGCAAACCAGCTAGCTGGCTTTCCAAGCTAGCTTAATTCGCCGCAACAGGTCTACAGCTAATTAGGCTGGCTGTTGTAGAATGGGAGCATATGTGCTGAACCACAGAAGTTACTTCCAAAGGAAATCTGGCAGCAATTGTCACATTGCATCAAATCTGTCCGCATGTGTGATGAAATTGTTGCTAAAAATCCCATCTGGGAGATCAGTTTTATGGATTTTCCTGGACCGTGAAGGTAATTGTTGAGCGTCAATGAAAAAGACTTCTGAATGTCCAAAAAAGGCCAGAGTTGGTGCAGAGCCCACCCAACTCTGGCAGCAGATAATGGGAGTTAATCTTCATATCCATCCATCCATCCATCCATCCATCCATCCAACTGTCCATCCATCCGACCGTTCATCCATCCATCCAACTGTCCATTTAATCCATCCATCCGTCCGTCCGAACTGTCCATCTATATCCATACCTGCTTCGCCTTGCTGAGTTGTGGATGGGTTGGTGTCTATCTCCAGGAGGTTATTGTGAGAGAGGCGTTTGTTTACAAACCGTGGACTGGTCAAGAGTCCCCCACACAGGCCAATAAACCATGAAAACTTATAATTGAGGACAATCCAGAGTAACCAATTAACCTAACAGTCATGTTTTTGGACTGTGGGAGGAAGTACAACAAGAAGAACAATGAAAACTCCATGCAGAAAGACCCCAGACTGGGATTAAAACCCAGGGACTTTCTTGCTGCCAGGCAGCAGCGGCCACCAACTGTGGGACCCTACAGTCTGACTGCATGTAAGGGAAAATATATGACTCAAGACCATATGACATCAAGGGCAGCAAGGAGTTACTTTGGATCAAAAAGAGATGGAGGAATGAAGAAATGACATATTTTGTGGGAAGTACGAGACAAGAACAAGCCTCACTTGCTTTAAATACAGAGCAGCAAAGACGTGTTTATGTTCCCACGAGAGTCCCGAGGATCTTTGAATGTCCTGAAAAATAAAATTGAATGCATCTACATTACATACATCTATATGCATTATCACATTGACAATGACATCATGAAGTTGATTTTTACTGTAACCTGCTGCAGTTCTTTGAAATCAAAAATAGTAGATGTAAAGTTTGTACAGTTGCAGTACACCAGGTCACATTGGACCCATCTGAAGGTGGAAGGAACTCCAGCTTCCCTCCAGCCTAATCTAAAGAAATTCCTGCTTGCCTTGCATTTGATTGACCAAATTAAACAGATTTTCTTTTATCAGGGACTTTTCTTTTAATGTCTGTTATGTTTCTTGAATGGCACAATCTTTTTGAACTGCGATATATAGATAAGTATGAGTCAGTCAGAACTGACAGCGATGCAGAAACCGCTTTTATGACAACACATACATGACATGTAAAGTCAACAAGTCATTATTAATTAATAATTCCTTATTATTAATTAATAATTCCTTATTATTGCTGAAAAAGTTCCACTGACTTATTTCACTTATAACATGGGACAAATGTCTTGTTCTAAGTGAAATAATGTCCCAGTGGAACCAGAACTTTTTTAATCAATATAAAGAAATTATTGACTTAAAACGAGCTCCTGTATCTTGCTGAAAAAGTTACCTGTAAGTTAATTTGGTCTTATTTCAAGTCTAGTAAAATATTTGTACGTGAAACTAGACAAACAATACTTGGAAAGTTTTGTGTTTTTGCAGCAAAACATGATTGAATGTGTGATGGTAACGATGTAAGTTTGATCGAAACAATAACTTTATTTCTGAATTAGCTCTTCCTCTGAGTTTAGGATCAATATCATCATCTCTGGAACAATAGTGTTTGGTGCAAATATGTAACAAAACAAAAAAAAGACACAAGTTCACTGATAATTTCCCTCTTTGAGTTATGAGCAGAGGTCTGTAAGGTACTAAATGTTCTTTTCTGGGCCGCAGCAGGAGGAAGGGACCTTTGTAGGCTAATTACATTGACAGTGATCACTCCTCCCCTCAGGCCAGACATTGTCTACACTTAGTGAAAAGGTGAACAGGGTTTGCACACAGCAGGACTGGTTGGTATATCACATGTAGCTAGCTAGTGAGGCCCCTCTGGCATCACAGTGCTGTTCGGTCCTACTGAAACCCTGCAGGTTTCTAACACACACATTAACACACACACACCATCCTGATGCATTGCATTGTCCTGACCGTCGTCCCCGTGCATGATGCATAATATCTGTTTTGGGAATTAAAGAAAACACCTCAAATAATTCTGCAAAAAAACAAACAAAATAAAAAATAACAAACAAAAAAGAACAGAAGGTCCTGACTTTATGAGGGTTCAGGAGCTGAGCTGGCTGTTTCCTGCACATTCAATGCTAAGCTATACTGTCTCTATGGTTTCTATTTAACACCATGTTTCTTAAAAAAAAAAAAAAAAAAAGACGCCAAAGATTTTGAATAGTTTTGACTGAAAGTGGTCCCTCCCCTAACCCTTTGCTTGCCTGTGTTGCTGGGAGACTCAGCCTGCACTGCAGCTGGGCGTTGTGTCTCTGTTGTGTTAGTGCTACTTGCAGGTCCACTAATGTTTCTGTCTCACAGAAAGTCTCCCTGACAGACGGGGAACATGGTTTTGTAGCTTTTCTCACACAGGAGTTTAACAGGAAGAGGAACATCTGCAGCGCTCCAGACTTAATGACTTTGCTTCTGCAACTTTCTGACAGAAAGACGTAATGTCTGTGGTCCAAAATAATTCCAGATGAATAACATGGAGATTTTTGAGTCACAGGTTTTCACAGAGCCCTGTGAACGTATTTGTATTTGTTGGAGTTCTCCACCTTTTGTTACATTAAAACCACAAACCTGAATATGTTTTATTGGTGTTTAGCAACATACTGACAAAAAGTACCATCTAAAAATAAAGACAGCATTTTTTTTACTCTTGCTTTAAGGACAGAAATTTGAAAAGTGGTGTGTGTGCTTTTGCATTGAGCCCCAGTGAGTCAGTACCATTTAGAACCATGTTCTGCACGTCTTAAGGAATATTTATCTTCCATCTTTATTTGTCTGTTTTCTTTGTAACAGTTCAAAGTCAATCCTTTTGGATGGAGAGCATCAGCAAACATCAACATTCAAATCTTCCCACAGATTCTTAGTTTTTCTACCTAACATTTTGCATTTTAAGAAGATTAATGATTGTTTCAGCAGACATCTGGCACCATAAAATTACATACAGTAGTGATGCTCTGATTCCGGTGTTCTGGCCAATCACCGACCTTTATAAAGTCTGACCTGCCGATTCTGATTTTGGTCGACACCAATTGTTTTTTGTCGGAAAAGTCATTAAATATAGCAGCAAAGTTGCTAAGTTAGTAACAGTGAGGTGACTGTTGTTAACTGGGACGTGAGCTGGTGGACAGGTTCACTCCATTAGATGATCTGCCTGAGCTGAAAAGGTATTCAGCTTCTATGCACCACAAATCTGGAACAAACTCCTAGAAAACTGCAAAAACTGCTGAAACACTGAGTAGCTTTTGGATAACAACTGGAATATTGATCAATATACTTGATGTATTTTAGCTTGTTGGTTTTAATGATGGCATTTGAAAAGATGTCACGTTTGTTGCTTGTTCCATAATTGGTTACTGCATCATGTTTTATGGTGTGAAGCACTTTGAAACCAGCTGGTTGCTGAAATGCGCTACACAAATAAACTTGACTTGTTCATTATTTAGTAAAATCTGGAGGCAGTAGGATTTTATTTAGGGGTATCAGAGCAACATGCATACAACACCTTTTCAGGTTTTTGTTTGCAAAACATTTTGAAACATTCTCCTTATAAATCAAGTCAAATCCAAAATATTTGCGCCTGTAAAAACATGTGAAGGAGTTTAAGGGTTATGAAGACTTTACAAGCCACTTTATGCAGAAAATAAAGGAATTAAGATTCTTGGTGAAATTCACCAAAGTGACAACGCATACAAGATTGACGGAGCAAATGTTTGAAAAATAATGAATCTTAAAAAGTGCATGAACACTAAAACACTAAAAGCATAAAGCTGTTGAGTGCAATGACTTCCTTTATTCTGCACTATGTCTGCTAGGAAGCAGATTATATAAACCAAAAGAAAAAATCATTCAGTTTATTTAAAGAGAGCCAAATTACAGATGAAAGGTAAGTTATAATCAAAATCCTCGTCAGTGTAAGAAAACAGCAGCGTCAGATCTTTATTCTTTGTTCTTGCTTGTGCAATTTTGCTTTCTGCAACAATTAAAGGTGATGTAGAAAATCCTCTTACATGCACATTCAGAAACATGCATGTCAAAAGAGCCGTTCTACACATAAGCACGATAAAACAGCCAGCTTCTGCCGCAGCCGGGCGTGTTCTTCACACGCAGGCCGAGACTTCAGAATCCTACAAGCCAAAGGAATGTCTGCAATGCTGTCAGCTGTGGTGACTCTGTCTGCATCTAGCGTGAATTCTCGTGTGTAGTACATGTAAACACGAGACGCGCTGAAAGCACTGATAAAAAAAAACAACAAAAAAGAAAGTCTTTGATGTTCCTTTCATGCAGCTTCAGGACTTTGTGCAGATGGTCTGTCTGCGTGCCAGCACACAGTCCTGAAGAGTTCAGGACAGCAGCTTTAATCCTGTGGTTTGTAACTCAGCACAGAGCTAAGTTCTGCTGCCTGAACAAATACTCTGTGACTCCACTCTATTAAAATCCTCCTGAGAGAATCCACTCAGCCTGTCTTGCAAATGTAGCACAAAAACATCAATTCATGCACAAATCAACCACAGTTTCTTTTTGTTGTTGTTGTTTTACCGTCTGAACTGTGGACTGAGGCTACAATTGCATGACCCGTACAGTATGAGCTGAAAGCTAAATGTTCTGATTGAAATGTTCGGCGCCGCAGGGGTACGAAGTGTCTGTCAGGTTTTCGGACTAATCCCACTAGCATGCAGCAGCTGATAGGAAACCGGCGCGTGAACTAAAACCCTGCAGCTGGTCCAAACGCTGCAGCGGTTTCAAGCTCGGGAAGGAGAACTCAGAGTTTTGCTGGTTCAGATCACAGAGCGTACCAAATATGGATTTGTTCCGAACATCTTGTGGGATCACAATAAACAAAAACTTTTAAAACACCAGCCTAAATAACTGGAGAAAATGTCAGAATCTCGCATCTCTGTAAAGATAAAGCTCTGCAGCAGTAAAGTCATGAGATATTTCCCGTATCTCGGCACATCAAGGACGCTAAGTTATATAACTGTAATCAGAAAAAAAAACAAAAAAAACTGGGACAGCATGAAACAAACTTCTTTTAAATTGATTAAATTTGCACACATTCATCGTTTTGACCTGAAATCCAAAGGAAATTGGGATGATAGAGATTGGTATTTTGTAGGGTTAATTCCACTTTCAGAATGCTCAGCAAAAAGAAGAAGGAGGTGGTGGGTACTTACTTTTTAACCTTCAGTGGAGCTATGGAGATGAAACTAAAGTTTGCAAACACTGACCTCTAAAAAGGCCACTTTAGTCTCGTTTAGACCGATTTAGATGAGCTTTTAATGCTTCATGACCAACAGAAAGGTTCCCACATGGAAATGGGGGCTGAAGTTGACCCACCCATATCTTGTCTACGATCCCCTTATGGAGGTATTCAGGGACTTGTAACAATTAGGAGGGGAAGAGAGGGCTGACAAACGAGTGTTCTGAAAAACACAAAGCAAATCCAGCAGCAGCAGCAGCAGCAGCAGAGTGTGCAGGTGCAGAGAGAGATCAGATGATTCTCCACAGCCTTTCTGACATGAGGAATGTGATGGCAAGCAGAGTCGGATGCCAATAGTAACATATTAATGTTACACAATGACTTTCAAGTGTTTAAAGTGTAAATAAACCCCAAATAAATTGTTTTTGGTTTGCAGACAAATCATAAATAAATCCTTAAAGCTGCAGTATGTAACGTTTATAAAAAAATATATATATTTTTTTCATATTTGTTAAAACTGTCACCATGTCAGGAGACAGATAAACTGTGAGAAAATGGCGCTCCACTGCTTTCTGTTTGTGCTAACTTGAAACAACCAATCAGACCCCAGAGGCGGGTCTTGGCGCTGTCAATCATGATTATGTACATGTTTTTCAGCTATATTGTTAATTAAAAACCAACCTTTTGCTAACTAAATGAAATGTATCAGATGACGTAACCAGACAATGCAAAGAAACACAGAGCGTTTTGTCTTCGCTTTCCAAGTTGTGACTCAGAATCTTACAAAGGAGAAAGGTGTCTTTGTACCGCAAACAGGAATCCTCTCCTGTCTGGTTTGAAAAAAAACCAGACAACAAGACACGGAGTTTGCCTGTTATCTACCAGCTACACAGCTAAACTGCTTGGCAACAACACAGGCCACACACACACACACACACACACACACACACACGACCCCCCCCTCCCCCCACACGCCTACACATGCACACAAGCCACTCTGGGGACAGCGATCATTCTGCAGTGACCTCCACAAAGGACTCTGAGGCTTTGGCACATTTGAGAGGCACAGTGACAATGCAGACAGCCTATCAGCATTGTGTCACACTCACAACGGTTGTTTGTGCATTGAATGGAACCGAGACAACTGGAATGGGAGTCCAGAGCTTTTACAAGTTTAACTGTGCCCTCATGAGCTCTAATCTGAACCCGCCTGATGCTATCTGGGAGTCAGACTGCCCAGTGAGGCGTGCAGCGCGCTGAGACACGGGGCTCCCAAAGAGAAACAAACACACTCTATTCTGAGTTGTGGAGGAGACAAGCTATATGACGAACACTGCAGCTTTCTAGTCTGTGCACAAACTTCATGGATTGCGAGCTCCGATGGTGACAGATTGGTGAAGGCATCCTGGGTGCTGTGGCAGACCTAATCGTGTGAAGTCAGTCGACATGAAGAGCAACACAGGAGGTGTGTGCGTTTGAGCTGCAGACTAAACCAGGAGACGCGTATTCCTAAACCCTGAGTCACAAACTGAGACTTTCTCTCAGGGCCCCATGCTTGAGCGCGCGTCTTTCTCTCGTAGAAAGACGCCCTGTAGAGGCACGCAGCATCCCGACTGAAGGTGAGGTCACGTACAGGACAGCCGAGTCTTCTTGGGCCGCCGTCCCACCTGGGCCCCACGTGCAGCAGAACAGGTTCCTTTGAGTGTGTGTACTCGGTCACAGTCATTCTTTAGTTCAAAGCTCTGGGTAATGTGCTTCTGATTCCCACAGAAAGACCTTCATCTGAGACCATTAACACTCCCCACAGAGATGCATACTGAACAATGTCCAGGGATTAGGGATTTCTTTGAAGTTTGTGCAACTTTTTTTCATTCATGCACTTGGAATTCGGTCAAAGCAAAGCGGCTGGAAAACCCCAAACCAGGTGGCCCCAGACTTTATGTACACATGGTAGATTTTCAGACTTGCACTGCATCATGAGAGACATGCGAGTTCACCCAAAGAAACTGGCTTTAAAGCTGGGTTTAAAGCCAACAAGATGTACCACAAGCTGACTCTATAAATGCACAGATGTATGTGGGTGGGGGCAGCGCAAAAGGACACCAAGTGATGAAGAGTATATATAAAAGAATGTTATCAAACCAAAGTGCAACTTTATTCCTAACTTAAAGGAAAGAGATTCAAAGAACAATTCACCAAAATCAGTCATTGGTACCTTTGTCTTATTTGGAGGCAAAGGCACCAATTTCTAGGTACCACCTAGGTTCTGTGAAATCTAATGTAATCATTTCAGCTTTTTAGGTGAATGCACCATACCTACCTCATTCACCCTCTTCCGTTTTTCATGTTTTCTCAACACAGACCCCTATACGCCACATTAAGTTTTTCCCTCATTATTTCAGTTTACATCCACAGATCTGGTCTGATGACACTTCACTACAATCCAGGTGGGGATGTGTTTCAGCACCACACAGTTGCTGGTTTTGTTAGTAGCTTGTCCTCCGGGCCCTAAGCAAAGACAGCAACACTCTTTAGTGTGAAAGTTGCTTCAGCTACCAGTGAGGCGTCCAAAGTTAAGTCACTGGAAGCTAAAAGGCTTTAGAGACTTTTGAGAAGGAAACAGTATGCTGTCTGTTCCTCCAGGCTACTACTTTACACAGGAGGTCAGAGTTCAGAGGATAACAATTATCTGAACTTATTGCATTGAAATTCCTCTGATTTATTATGTTGTGGGGTATTCAATCATTGAGCATGTTGCTTGGCTGGAAATTTCACAGTTAAGATAAGGCTCTAACGATAACTCTCAAAGAAAGTGATGTTTAAATTTAGTAATGCTAAACATGCTAATTGTGTCAAGGCTAAAACAAGTGTGATAAAAGTTTAAATGTGAGATGAACAGGAGTTTTTTTCCCTTGTTTTCTATAAAATTGCATACTGCAGTGTGACTACAACGTTTGTTGAGTTGGCAACGTAACATCGGTTCACATCTCTGCTACTGTTCTTTCATAAAACACACGGAGACGGCAAAGAGTCCTTCATCTGACCTTCAGTTGTTTTGTGAAAGGGTCTCAGGACTTATGTCGCTTTTCCCATATTATGGAGGATTTAACAGCACCAGTAGAGTTTGAATGATACAATGAAACAACTCTGTAACTTTGGGATATTTCTGACAAATTTTGCTACAATTTATTGTTAAGGCAACCAATCAGCATGGGCAGATCAAACAATGGAAAAATTATTAGAAATCTGGCAACAACATTTCTGATCGGTGCATCTGTAAAAGGAAGGGTTATTTATTCATCAAGAAAACGTGACAAAATGTATCGAAAATTGTTTTGCTTATTTTAAGGACACGTCCATATAAGGAGCAACATTCAAGTCGGGAGAATTTTGCAGGAACTAATTTGGGAGAGGCATCTGCAGGTTTATCTCTGTCTTTTCCCAGACTCTGTTATCTTCACTTTGGCTTTGGAAACCAGTGCTGTCAACACCAAAGCTCCTCAGAAAACAATGAAGTCGTCTCAGCTCCGGTGGAATGGCACACATGGAAGAGCCCTCAGGGAACGGCTGAGTGTAACAGTTAATGAACCCTTAGTCAGACCCGTCTGCGCGGCGATCTGACGCTCTGAGAGCCGTCACGCTGGCTTTCCTTCACTTTGTCTTGGCGCAAACAATTACGCCGAGACAACGGAGCCGCGAAAAGTGGCTCCACAAGGAGGGAGCAGAAAATCAGCTTTTATGTCTTGGCGTCACAAGGTAAAGTGAGTGATACTGCACAGGAGCTTGTGTGTTTAGGCGTGTGGGGGCGTGTGTGTGTGTGTGGCAGTGATTGTGAATGCTCACCAGGCAAGATGAGACATCCTATTTCCTGAGTGGGAGACATGAAAGCAGGAACTTTTTTTTTTTTACACAGTTGATATCAACGCACAAATACACCATGCTGTCTCCACCCTAACATGGGAGAAAAACTCCAACCACAAAAAAAAACCACACACTCCAAGCAGCAGGCTGCATGCGCTCACATTCCCAACGGAGGGAAAAGTGAGCAGGATGGAAGGAGAAAAAAAAAAAGCAGGGCTGCTCTCTCCAACAAACGTCTACTTCCTGGAGCCCGGTGCAGTCCTAGATGTGACAACCGAGCTTTGTCTAGACAGAAACAAATGCTTTGCTCACCAGACAGGAATTCAGTGAGACCACAGCCCCTCCATTTCACACCACCTTTAGGCTGCTGCCCTCACATGGCTCACAACAAGCAAGTTACACTCACCATTGTCTAAATGATCCAGCATTTATAATCCCAGCCATCTGCACCTCCCTGTTATTCAGCAACACAACAGATAACAGTGAGCCTAATTAAACAGGATGCACTATTTTTGCCTTACCTCGTGTCTGTCAGCGAGGAAAAACCTTCAGGTTTGCTTTCTTAACTGTTATTACACATATGACACAGCTAACATATTTGGAATATTTTTAAAAACAGGAAGGGCTCTAATCTTGTCTCCACTTTCCTCTTTTGTTCACACCTCCAGACAAACACATCTTAAAAGCTGATTGTCTACAAGCCTGGAGGCAAGCCAAAAGTGGGGATGACAATTTATAGACTTGCTGGTAAACCTTTCCTCTCCAACCCTGGTTCCAGACAGGTTTCAGATCTGAATCAAATGAATCGTTACCAGGCCTTTACCACCCTTGATGGCATGCTGAAGAAGTTACTCAATCATTTGATTCAGTTGTGTTGGAGCAGGGATGGATCTTAAACCTGCAGGATGGTAGGTTTACAGGACCAGGGTTGGAGACTACTGCGCCATGATGTTGGAAGAGAAGTTCTGCCCAACAGTCAAACCAAAGTCAGAAGAAACAGAGTGCACATACTAACAATGCAGGGGGTTTTCACCGCTCATAGTCCGGTTGGGGACCAAACCTGCAACATGTGTTACATTCTCAGTTGTGTGGTTCTCTTTCACACTGCACTGAGTCAAACCAACCAAACCGTTCTAACAACCTGTTCCCCACCTTCGCATGAAGATGGCGCTGCACCAACAACCACTTAAAGAAACAACACAAACCTCTGAAGAAGTCACTGAGCGGAACCGTCAGATTTCTAGCTGTTGTAGGATTTCTCTTCCTCTTTGGCAAAAAACCATTTTTCCCACCAGCTCTAGACTCACGCGTTTGTTTTGGTTGTATTTACCCAGAGTGCCCTGCGCTGTAGTCCGCTTCCTGCTTTTGGATTCACATATGCATTCAAACTGCATCAGAGTTCACTTTAGTCAAACAGAGATGTAGGTCTGTAGGGTCATCAGAGTTTGGCGCATTAACTGGACTTTCTAGGCAAATGAAAGAAAGCTGAATTAAAGCAGACTGAACAGAACTGGTGTGAATGCACCGCATGTAGTAGTTTATTGTTTTTTCAGTTCATAAAATATGTTTCATTTCTGGTTCTCTTTCACACTACACTTTTGGTTTGTCTCTTGCAACAAACCGAAAAAAACTGACGTATATCTGTTTCTTGTTCATGGATAAAGATGGAGCAGGTGATGGAAGCTGGATTGGAGACATGAATTGGTGTAAAATACTTGCAAAACAGGAAGCTTTCAAGACTGCCTATGTTCCAACTTCCACCCAACTTTAGCTCCTGTTCTTTCAGGAAGTAGCTTCAGCCACTAAGTCTCATTTCATAATGAACAAACAGCACCATGGAGACAAAGGAATATTACAGACAGGTCAGGCATAAAGCTGAGGAGACGTTTCAACAGGGTTAGGTTCTAAAACGTAACCCTGGTTTTAAGAAGGATGGAGCTAAATGCAGAACGGAATCCTGTTGACTCGGGCTTAACTTCAAGCCGACCACAAACTCTAAACATACTGCCAGAGCTACAACAGGGTTGGGACTGATCCACTTTTTTCACTTTTAATATTTCCCGGTACTGATCCAATACAGAGAAACAGCTGGATTGACTTTAAACGTAGACATAAATGTACTTAATTACAAATTTATCTTATAACTCTGCTCCAGTACAGCTCACTTGAACACATCAATAGCTTCTCGAGCTTGGTCAAACATGTAAAAACAACTTTAATTTGTTCAGTCAAAGCGTAGTGAGTAGAACAGCCAATGTAGAATAAATAGTAAAGAAACTGAAACTGACAAAAATTATAGGTTGACTATCTTGGTCAAACATGAAAAATAACCAGCAAAAAAAACCTTCTCTCAAATGGTTCACAAAGTGCATTTAGGAATTGCAAAGACAACGTAAAATAAATAATAAAGAATAAAGTCGCTCAGAGCAAAAAGCATAGAATTAGACTGAATAGATCTTATGGAGTATGGAATTATACTCGATCTAGAACGTTTTTCAACATCAGGACAGATACAGATGTTAATACACAGTCTGACCACTGCGCAAAGCCTTCTCCAGCACATCCCAAAGATTCTCAATGGGGTTAAGGTCTGGACTCTGTGGTGGCCAATCCATGTGTGAAAAAGATGTCTCATGCTCCCTGAACCACTCTTTCACAATGTGAGCCCGATGAATCCTGGCATTGTCATCTTGGAATATGCCCGTTCCATTTGGGAAGACAAAATCCATTGATGGAATAACCTGGTCATTCAGTATATTCAGGTAGTCAGCTGACCTCATTCTTTGGGCACACAATGTTGCTGAACCTAGACCTGACCAACTGCAGCAACCCCAGATCATAGCACTGCCCCCACAGGCTTGTACAGTAGGCACTAGGCATGATGGGTGCATCACTTCACCTGCCTCTCTTCTTACCCTGATGCGCCCATCACTCTGGAACAGGGTAAATCTGGACTCATCAGACCACATGACCCTCTTCCATTCCTCCAGAGTCCAATCTTTATGCTCCCTAGCAAACTGAAGCCTTTTTTTCTGGTTAGCCTTACTGATTAAAGGTTTTCTTACGGCTACACAGCTGTTCAATCCCAACCCCTTGAGTTCCCTTCGCATTGTGCGTGTGGAAATGCTTTTGCGTTCACAATTAAACATACTCCTGAGTTCTGCTGTTGTTTTTCTTCGATTTGATTTGACCAAACGTTTAAGTAATCGCCGATCACGATCATTCAGGATTTTTTTCCGACCACATTTCTTCCTGGAAGACGATGGTTCCCCACCATCCTTCCAGTTTTTAATGATGCGTTGGACAGTTCTTAACCCAATTCTAGTAGTTTCTGCAATCTCCTTAGATGTTTTCTCTGCTTGATGCATGCCAATGATTTGACCCTTCTTAAACAGACTAACGTCTTTTCCACGACCACAGGATGTGTCTTTTGCCATGGTTGTTTAAGAAATGAGGAGTTACTCATTGCATCAGCTGGGGTTAAATAACTTGTTGCCAGCTGAAAGATAATCGCCTATGCAGTACTTATCCAATAGGAGGCTTGTACCTATTTGCTTAGTTAAATCCAGGTGGCGACTTTTTTTTTTGGCCAGGCAGTGTATCAGATCAGTGTATCTCTAAGCTATAATGGACTGGATTAGATTTGTCATTCCCGGTCCAGTCAAAGTCCATCCCACCTGGGCTGTCTTGCAAAGAAGAATGTGCACAAATGTCAGTGTGTAGATGTGCAAAGCTGATAGAGATGTGCCCAGAAGATTAGCTGCTCCAACGGCAGTGAGAGGTGTTCCTAACAAAGCATTCACTCAGGAGGCTTGAGCAGAAATGGACCTCACACCTGCATCACACTTGGGAAATGCAAAGAAACCGCTGCAAGTGCAGCATGAAAAGAAAGATTCTGACTCATTTGATTCAGCATTGCAGAAGAATGAGATCACCCTCGTGTTTCTGCTGTTGGCGGGAGAGAAGTGGATCTAATCAGAACCTGGAAGGTCCGACATGAAGACAGTGGCTGCAGATAGACACGCTTGTTACTGCTGCCTTCTGATGGCTTATCATGACGAACGGGACACAAACGTATGGGGAAGAATGAAGTTGGGGGGCGGGAGGGAAAAGAGGCTTCCGACCTCAGTGACACCACCTCCAACTCCACCTCCACCTCCACCTCCCATTCTCCTTGATGTGAACTTTGGAGCACCCTCGAGCTGAGTGAGCACTAAAGTCTGCATAATGAAGCAGGGAGAGGCAGAGGCGCAATAGAGACCCCCACTACTGATTACAGCTTTTGTAAAGTCACCTCGTTGCCTTGAAGCCACCTGATCACTGGCTCATGCTGGCGCCCTTTGGACGGCCATGTTAGAACCATAAAGCATGCATACAATAAAGCAGATAATATTAATCAAAAAAGAATCCCAAACATCCAACACACCTACAACACACGGTGATAGCTCCTTTAGTCACCGCATGCAGACAGGGAGGATTCCTAAATGTCTCAGTAAATGCAGGTTTAAAGGGATTAATTGTATTCACAGCTACAGCCAGCAACTTTTAAGGACAATGCCGTTGCATGTACAATACACAGATCAATGTGGAAAAACGAGATCTGCTGCCCTGATTCATTTTAATCTCGCTGGTATTTACATGTGCACAAAAATAAACAGTAGTCAGCCAATGTTCCCAGTAAGGTTACATTCCCATATAAATACAGCAAATAAGAGATTAGTAATGACAAACTTCACCTTTTTTGGTGGAATGTAAAGGTAAACCTCGAAACATTTGAATATTATTAAAAACGTACTTTTGTAATTCATTTCATACTATAAAGAATCGCTACATAAAGAGTGACTTGGCCAAGCAATAAATCAATTAATCGCATTATAAATTAAAACTCAGTCATTTCTACTTTCATTTTTCTCTTTTCTACTAAAAACTGGATGAAAAGTTTTCAGTCTGGTCCTTTTTTTTTGAAGGACAATTTTAGAAACTTCTTAATTCATTTTTACTTGTTGTTTTGTTGATTTATTTTTGGACATTTAAAATGTCTCCCAGTTCCAGTGTTAAAGTTTATTGATCGTTCAGAATGTGTTCTTGCATTGTTTTGCCATTCACCGTTATATGACTTGCAAATGGTCTAAAAACAACAACGTTATCGCAATAACGTTATCGTTATTGGTCATCGCAAAAACTTCTGGGACAATTTATCGACCTGCAAAACTTGTGAGCGTGACAAATATTACAAGCATTTCTTTCTTGTGATTTTGATGGTTATAGACTGTAATAATAATCCATAATTTGGTACTTTTGGAAAAACAGATTATAAACTAAGATCAATAAATAAAAGGTACATTGAGTTCAGCGGGTTTGGTTGACGCTTCTTCTGCATGAGTTACTGCATTAGTGCAGCATAGCATGGCTGCCTGTGATTCTTACTGAGGTGTGATGGAAACCCAGGTTGCTTTGATAGTGGCCTTCGTAATCCTCTCAAGGGTGTGATTTTTTTTTCCTTTTTCCTTCCACTCAACTTTCTATGAATATACCCTTTTCAAATTGTTTTAAGTTTTTAAGACACTGAATTTGGTGGCTTTCAGCATCTGTAAGCCCTAACCATCAAAGTTAGCAAAAAAAAAAAAACTCTCTGAAATCAATCAGAGCTGCACAATGGCACAGTGTGTAGCACTGTTGCCATGCAACAAGAAGGTCCTGGGTTCAAATCCTGGCCTAGGGTCCTGTTGCATGGAGTTTGCATGTTATCCCGATGAACTTTTTAGTGCAGTGTGCTTCAGTGTTAACAGGCTTTGACTCCTGTACTGCAAAAACAAAACCTCTGTTCTGTGGAAGTGCAGTTATTCCTGTACTGAGCCTGTTTACAGAATCCACAGCAGCAATGAGAGACACTGAGAGATACAGAGTGTTATGTTCCTGTCCTGACAGTTAGACTGTAAATAAGGGGTGGGGAGGAAAGCAGATAAGTGTGCATGCAAACTAAAATGCTCCATAAAATTCCCCTTTGTGAGCAACTTTTCAGAGAGGAGATCTGAGTGACCTGACCTGCTGTGTCACCATCGCTGAATATGAAAGTCCATCCGAGCGCTCCGGAATGCATTTTACAACAAACCGGTAGATCATTTATACGAGTGAGAATCTCCTTCCCGGCAACGGGTCACTGAGACCCGGACAGGTCCGTTCACTCTCAGCAGTGGGGAGATGTGCGGTTTAATTGCGATGCGAGCTATTAGCTGAAACTCTAATGACAGTCGAAATGAAGATGACAAGATACGATACTTAGCCACAGTCTGGTGCAGAGCTCACACAGAGGCCGACGTTTCCAGCCATGCATTCTGGAAGCGCCTCATTCAAAGCAGCGACCAGGATCTCACAGGGAAAGTATGTGCGGGCCGGTTGGAGCGGTTTGTTTTCAGAACGGCGTTAACTCCAATGGAACGCGGCTGCAGACCCGAGCAGCATACCACCCTGCTTCTCCCCTAATGAACATCAGTCAAAAGCACATTTTCACAGACCACTGAATGTATGCTTCCAAGGCAAAGCAATTAACTTATTTCTGGACTGGAAAATATTTCCTTTTCCACTGTCTTGTGATGCAGGGAGGGCGGGAATTTTAGGACGGGGGGAAAAAAAAAAGAAAAAGAAAGAAACATTGAAGTGGAGAAGAGCAGCTTGTACAGGAATGCCAGGCATGTAACCAGCGGCTGGGCTACCTCTGGGCAGGGTGACATCCCGGCAGCTGCTCGCTCTTCCTCTCTTAGCTGCCAGACCGTAATGTTTGTTTAACTGGGACCAACGATTCCCTGAACGGCCGAAAACGGAGAGGATTGGAACGGCTGGAATTCCTGCCCGGCTGACACGTGGCAAAGGAGAATCCTGAACTGGGACACGGCACATCGGCCAGCTGGATGGACTGGATACTGTCAAAGCCCAGCAGGCGTGACAGAGTGCACTTCCTGTTGCTTTGCAGAGAGGCATGCTGCGTTTTCATTACAAATGTGAGCAAAGCGTTGCGGTTATTCCGGTAATGTCAAAAAGCACAATTTGGCAAATGCAGTGTTGCAGTGTTTCCATTAAATAAAAAACGCAATTAAAATCACAAATGTTTTTTAAAAAGTCATTAAAAAATATGCGGCGCCATCATCCTCCTACCATTTCCTGTCGTCTTCTTTGTCTTTTCCGCCAGTAGTACCATCAGGTTATTGATCACTTGACCAGTGTGATAAGAAGAAAATGTTTGTATTGCACTTTTGCTAAATACACTACCGAGACTAGCTGCGTTTCCATTGACCATATAATTGCACAAATTGGAATTATGAAAATAAATCTGAGTAATGGAAGCACAGCAACTTTAAAAAAGCTCATGTTTTTCGGTTGGATGAGTTGGAGTTTTTGGCCATAGTCAATGCAAAATACATGATCAGCAAGCGGATGTCACCACTGGCGCAAACCATGAAGAAGAAGACGACAGGAAGTAGTTGGAGGATCATTGCGCGGCATGTTTTATGTTTTTTAATGACACATGAACAAATTTATTCATGTGTGGTTTTCATTGCATTTCTTATTTAATGAAAACGTCGCAAATGCGAAATTGTATTTTTTTTTTAATTAGCAGAATAATAAAGTTTTGCCCACATTTGTAATGGAAACAGAGCTGGTGACAGCAGTGCAGTAAAATCAGTCTGCTCCTACAGTAAAAGAGTGATTCACTCCAAAACAAAATGTCTGCAGCTTTACATGAACAAAAAGCAGAAACTGCTATAAAATATGCTCTGGTTTCCATTTGGAGGATATGCAATTCTATTATTATTCTTTTTTTTTTAAATTGTCCTGCATTTGGCCTATTGACTCTTTAATCTTGTCCTTTTGGATGCAAAACATAATTACTGCTTGAGTAGCTGTAGAGTACCCTTTGGACTTGGACGTACTGTTTGCTGAGAAGCAGTCAATGCAGACGATGACTGATTACTGTGTTCTGTCAGAGGAGCAGAGGACGGACAAAGGAAAACAGTCTCTCTTACTTCCTGTGTTTATACAGAGCTAGCCACCCTCAGAGGCTACATTAGAACTACATTATTGTAGTTCCTTGAAATGTAACCAACTCCTACACAAAAACATGTTCTGTACAAGTGGATAACTCTCTCAATCTGGGACGGACAGGATGCTGCTTTTGCTTTTGGTTCTTCAACCATGAGAATGGAGCAAAGTTCTATTCTATCCGTTCATTTTCCAGAATTTCAGGAGCTCCTGTTTCATGGAACTTCTTTAGAAATGGACTGTGGACTCTGACATTAGCGTTGTGCTCCTGTGCTGCTGCTACATGTTTAGCATTAAGATGCTATTTCAGGCCAGAATAGCTTCACTGACAGCCCGTAACTTGAACACAGCAATAACGTTTTTTCCAGCGTCCCATCAGATCTTTTTATGAAGCAAAGATAAACCCTCTGTGAACTCTCAGAGAAACAGCGTTATCGTCCGTCACTGTTTGTCTGCCTATATAGTTGGTGCGTCAGATTTACGGGACGTAGTAGAAACACAAAGCAAAGATTCCCGCTTGGGACTGTAAAAAATAAAAAAAAAATCCAATAAGCATTTTAATGCCTTAAAATCCATGTAATTAATTCATTGAAATTAAAATGTTAACCGTCATCCACGACTCTTTGAAAATGTTGAAATTAATGTTATGACATTTAATTTCCCTCTCCGAAGTGTATATTACTAAGTCATGTTAGTAGCAGTAAAATATTGCAGGCCTGTGAAAACATTAGACCATGTAATCCATTGTTATTTAAAATGTTCACGTTGAAACCACAATACCAAGCAACCAGTATTATACATTCTCATATTGTGAGGATCTCATACAAGTTTGTGCAAACTGCCAAATGTTATGTGGATTTGTCAAGGCCTGGTGCAAAGTTCAGAACAACACCTGCCAAGAGAAAAAAAAACCTCCAATAAATGCTTCTTCCATTGTAGTTTTGTTTGGAAAAGACTGTTAAGCAGGAACTATTACAACAGGTGAGTTATGACTACTCCCTAAAACACACCCACTTTAATCCAGCAAACTGGTGAGCCATGAAGGAATTTGCATGAGTTTCTGCAGCAATACTTGGGGTAAATAGGTCAGAAATGTCAAAGAAATGAACATTTACAATCTTGGGTTTTCGTTCATGTTGACAAATCAAATTTCTGTTTCAAAACTGCGAATTAACATGATGTCAGGACAGCAGGAGGTATGTTCTTTAAGTTCACATTTTAAACTTTCTTCAGCATCTTCTGTCAGTGATAAGAGCGGTTGCTACTAGAATAATACATGCAGCAGTCCTGGTGTGCAGTATTGAATGCAGACATTTGCCTAAATGTGGAACTTCCAAAACTTTGTGAAAGAATCCACAAGCGTTTCGTAACAGAGTTATCGGAAGCTAAAGGGAAAGAAAAACAGAGCAACGCTGCTGTAATACCTTCTGTCTTCCTGCTAACATGGTTAGCATACCTCACATTCCTAAAAAGCAATGTCTACTGTACTTTAGAGGATGCAGATCTGCAACTTAACTTTGAGCTGAAAAGGCAACAAATACTAAAATCCAGCTTTTCTCCCCAGAGATTAAATTCCAAACAGAATAAATCAGGAACTTTGTTGCACTCTATGTTGCCTGCCTAAAGTTTCGCTCTCCCTCGCCCTGCCGCAGCATAAATGAGCCACGTTTTGACATGCCACAGAAAATACTTTCATTTTAAACAGGTTCTTACATCTCTGTGCTTCCTCTGAATTGATTTCACTGATACAGAAAATAGATGTTTCACTCGACAACAGCGTCAACACTGAAGAGCATATAAAAGGAAGTAATTTAGGGTCTATGCATCAGTCAGCGTAAGCCAACCAGTCTGATCCTAGTCATCAACTGATTTTTCAGGGCATCTCCAGTACATATTGTGTGTTGTGTGCATGGTGCCAGGGCTGGTGGGTGGTAATGTGCAATCAAGTTATTTTACTTAAATTTACTTAAATTGTTTATCTCTGCGATATTTTCATGTAAATTTGAATTGATATGCAAATATCTACACTTTTCTAATAAGACCTAATAAACTTTCTGTTTGCCAGATCATTTGAAAATTCTGAGCTCGGCAGGGAACGAACCTCTTAGAGTTAGTGATGCACTGATAAATTAGCCAAAATTACTTTCATTTTGGGAGATCAGTAATCGGCCGATACTTAAATGTGAAACCGATTTTATATATGCCAGCAAAAATCAGCAACTGTCCCCTTTTGCTATGCCATGAGAGCGGGATGACCGACAGACCCCGCCCACCAGGTTACATCTGCACATCTGCGTTTAGCAATAATCACCTCACTGTACACAACTTAGCAACTTTGTTGCTATATTAAGCAACTTTTCAGACAAAAGAAATCGTAATCTACAGGTCTGGCTTTTTAAAGATCATTGGTCGACCAGAAAACTGCAATCAGTGCCCACCCACCCATTAGTACATTTCTAAAGCCATGTCCAAAATCTATCTAAAGTTAAAAATCACACATGCGACTCATGCCTGTAATTCCATTCACCCCTTAGAAGTGAAGTTAGTGTCTTTCCAGGCATTTGTTTCAAAAGCTGCTCCATAGTAACAGGATCTGCAGTGACCTAGTTGTGGAAGGAGCTGATAATATATCATAAGAACAACAGGGAGGGTGAGATTACACATCTGAATCCCCGATCCAATAGTTTCATGTTACACATGTAGTGCTGCTCAACGGAAATGCATTTATAGAAGATATCTTCCGGTTCCGTTTAGACACCTTATTATTTTGTAATATTCTATGATGCTACTCTTCGTTGAACATTTAGCGGCTGCTGAAAGCCTCCAACGATTCTGATGCAGAAGCTTGGTGCAACTCTCTGCCCTACTTCAAATCCAACCAGTATTTGCGTTACAGCCACGCAGACAGGAGTGCTGATCTGAGGGGCCTGGCCGGAGCCCACCCAGAGAAACCCCAGCTCAACCCCAACAACTGGCGATCCACCAGTAACGTCGGGAACATGAATCTCTGTTAGGAGAGTGAATTATTTTTGGAAGCAACATGTTCTTGTTCCTGGGAACAGGGCAGTTCTGAAAAAGGGCAGAGCATGTGGGAACAAAAGGTCCCCCGATTCAATCACTGCTGTCTTCCAAGAATGGAAACAAAAATAGATTTCTTTTAAAGATTTTGTGTTCCCACCCTTTCAGAACGAAGTGGAATGCATCGTGCATTGTCTGCAGGCAATAAAGAGTCCCACATGCAGACATAAATTACTGTAAACACTGCAAACACGTGGTTCCGAAACGCAACGGGCAGAATGAGAGCCGTCCCGCTGGCCGTGGAAGCGAGCCATGGAGTGAGTATTAACCACATGAGTTCCTGCTTAGGGGGAAAGCCACTCCCAGAACTGAATGCAGTGAGTAGGAGTTTGAGATTGCACATGTATGTGTGTGTGTGCGTGTGAGAAAAGTTGAGGCATTTTTTTGTGGAAGGGTGTGTGTGTGTGGGTGGAAGGGGGCGGGGGGTTGTTCAGGAAGCGGACATGGTGCAAGCAAGCAAGAGGAAAGAGGACGTCCATATATGTCCAGATGCCTACGAAACGGGAAAGAGTCATCTATTCCAGCACTGGGATCTCCCTGGGGTGTAACAAGGGGGGTAATATTCAAACCTCCTCCTGAGTGAGCAAACACACACACATACACACACCCTGCTGCTCAGGATCCTACCAAACCCCAAACCTGACATAATTCTGACACGAACCTTTCTGGCTTTCATCAGACGCGTCACCCGAAACCCCTTCAGCAGCTGTGGGAAATTCAGAAGTTATGGTCAAATTAATGATTTCCCTCGGAGGCCGGCTGACCGGCCGGCCGGAGACTTTCTGTTTCTGCCAGGTTTGCACAATAAATAGCAGCCCAGCAACCAGCTAGCAACACACCTGGACAAAAGCAAAAAAAGGGCCTTTGTTCAACACCTGCACCAGTGTCACTGATTTACTCTCAGCCAGTTAAACGCTGGCTGCTCACAGTAAAACATGTCTTTGTTGCTGGTTTGCTCGTGGTATTTATTTAGCTCTTTTGAGATGCATTTGAGCCCTGACCTTTCTGCGCTATCGGGATGTGAAAACGTACCAGTCGCTAGAATAACTCTAAGGTCACTCCAACACCACACATAAGAGCTATTTGCACTTGAAAACACCGACAGCACTAGAAAATAACTGCACACGTACATCCAGATACTGGTGACCAGGTGACTCCCAAACTATGAATGTCTGAAAGGCGTTCACAATACTGGCCCTCAAAGTGAGGCCCAGTTACAAACTAATAGACTGACCAATACTGACACCATGTGGTGACTTTTTAAAATGAACTGTGAGTTTATTAACAGTAGAATTTTTTTTTTCTTCATTTTTCTCTAACTTTAGAGGCAGGGGTGCCCAAAGTGGAGCCCGGGGGCCATTTGCAGCCCCTGGACTGATTTTGTGTGGCATCTGAAATTCAAGAATGATACAAACTAATCCCCCTCATGAACAGGCTGTTAATGCAAATGGAGACTTTTTTTTATTTTTAATTTAGGCAAAATTATTCTTAAAGTATTTAAATTGTCATATAATGGAAATTGTTAGGTACAAAACAAAGTCTGTTTTTTTCATGCTCTTTAATTTTATAGTAGATAAAACCACATCTAACCAATGACTTTTACTCTGATTGCAGAGAATAAAGTACATTTTTCAAAAGAATTTGCCAATCCAACGCTTTTATCTTAATGAGAAACCTTTTCAGTTATGTGCAAAAGCTAGAAAGGACTTTACACTTTACATCAATCAGTAGGTTATCAGACAGTACGTGTAAGGCACCATTTGACAGAGGAAGAGCTGGAATTGGACCAATAACTACTGTACCCAACAGGCTTTGGATTCACACTGAGTTACATGAAATCAGGGAGAATAAAGGAATCCAGGAATTACAAAGTGGGGGGAGGAAAATAAGGCCATTCACCAATCTTTGAAAAGCCTGACCTGCCTATTCTGATTTTTGTGGATACTGATTTACATTTGAAAACTTATGTTGGCAACAGTTGGGTCACTATAATTAACCATGTGTAAGACCTTCTAAAATCAAGAAAATCTGAGCTAATTTATTGGTGCCCTCCTCGTTTTTACTATGCAGATGATATCTTGGTTGTCGTACCAAACCCTGACACATCCTTGCCTCACTTGATGGATACTATTGAGTCACATTTTAAACGCATCAGGCTGCAGGCACCTAAAGACATGAAGTATTTGGAGGAAATTGCTAATCCTGTATTTTAGACCAGCCTTACAAAAAAAATGAAACAAAAGTGGGACAAAATACAATTTACTCTATTAGGGGAGATTAATATTATTAAAATGATAGTGGCACCTAAATGTAACTATTTGTTGATCATTCTACCAATTATAATCACAATCTTTAAACAACATTTTATATAACTGTTTTTTGGCAAGGGGGGAAAAAAGCAAAAATCTAACTGAGTAAACTTTGGTCCACTAAGAAAAAATGAGGACTCAGCTCATCAGATCCGAGGTGGTGTAGATTATCTTCTGCAATCACTAAGCTGGCTGAATAGCGGAAATGTTCCAATAAAGGATCAGAATTGTTGGATATTGACAGTGAGTTATGTTTATCAATTAGTTCAAAGGAGAAACTGTCTGAAAGGGATGACACCACCAGTCCAGCCCTCATGCACTGTGTGTTTGGACCAAAGTACATGAAATTATCACACCATCCAGAGAAGTACGCCCCCCAGTGGTTGCTCTCTGCCATTTGCACTGGAAAAAGACCAATATATTGGAAGAATGGAAATCAAGTGGTTCATCTACCATAGGACCATTTAAATCATATGAAGAAAAAAGGAGTGAATAGAAATAGGAGGGTAAACAACACTTCTGGAAATATTTACAAATCAGAAAGTGTGAAATCTTCGCCTCAGAAAACCCTGTCTCAGATCACTTGAAGCTACCACAAGAACAAAGCATGACTTCCTGTTTTTAGAAATGAACCAAACTGCCGACTAGTGGCAAATTCACAAGTGTTCAGCTGTCGTGGCAAAAATACCTGGGAATCAGTACAGGACAGGAACATGTGGAAAATATGTTACAATGAGTAACACTTCCCTTTGCTACAATCAGTCTGACTATTTTTTATGTTGAATGGTTCAAACATAGTGAATGCTTAGTTCATTTCTGTATTTTTTGCCCTGCGGCTATTTTGATTTGACAATTTCAGTGGTCACTCAGCTGAAGGCTTGGTATGGTTATTAAAGTTAATCAATGCTAACTAGCAGTGATCATCTCATTGTTTTGGCGTTGACCTCTTTTACTCACAACAAAATTTGGTGTTTCAGTTCAGCAGCACATCTTATGTTGTGAGACACACCGTAAAATTAGAGAATTAAAGATGGCTGACAATTTATATTTAGGTTATTCTTATCTTTTGCTTATCAGAGATTGGGTTGCCGAGGTAATACGTCCAAGAGGAAAATCTGGACATCCTGCTCCCCCAGTTTCAAACTCCAGTTCCTTCTTGGGGATCTCACAGTACTCCAGGACCTGAAGGGATGTATACAAAAATTGGGATCTGCCCTGGAGTTCCCTGCTACCCCAAAACCTCCAAAGGGAAGTGCCCTGATCAGAAACACCAACCAACCACATCAGCAGACTCCAAACTCCCAAAAGATTCTGCAACTCTAGTAAATAATAACTTGCATTCTCTTGTTGAAAACTGAACATCTCTGTGAATGTAGCCGAAGTATTACTAAACTTTAGTGAAAGCGTACAACCATTCAGGCTTTGAGAGAAGAGCATTGCGCTTTTACTCTTTCAGAGAGTAAATTGTATTTTATCCCAAAGTTCAGAATTAGTAATATCCTCCAAATTTTGGCTAAGTTGGATTCCCAAATACTTCATGTCTTAACCAAAATTGCGTGGCACACTGATATCACTGGCATGGCTGCAGATTTGTTCCAGCTGATTCTGTAGCCTGAGACTTTTAAAATAGGACTGTAAACTTCACCGCGCTCTCAAGAGGGCAGCAGATTACAGACGGTCTTCAAAGTCTGACCTGGTATATGAAATACTGGTGGGGACAGGGCCTGCTTAATTATAGATAAAGTGTGTTTGCAACCGGAGCAGCCTCACAAATATACAAAAAGCCCAGGATGCCTGGCTTCCCCAGAGCCTGCAGGCAAAGACACGTACTTACCTTTAAGGAAGTAGTTTGGATGGAGAATGTACCAAAAGTGTTCCTGAGCGTTTGGTCAGCAAACATCTGGGGGAAAAAAACACAAAGAAAAGGTTAATAACCTCATCCTGCTAGGTAAATTGTGAGACAAGAGAAGCAGAGAACAGAAGCAAACAGTCCAGCAGAGAGTAAACAAGGCCGTCAGTACATGAGGTGACACTATTTACTTCATCGCCATCTGTCAACCACTGAAAACTGCAGTGGGTGGGAAAAAATCTGCTCTGTGCTCCACTTGCTTCTATTTCTCCATTCCAGCAAAACCAGTTGGGTGACCAGTCAGTCCTGTGGTCAGACTGTGGTCTGTGTGCTGAGTGGAGGCAGCTAACATGTGAACTAAAAGGTCTAACCGTAACCCTAAAATTTAACTGACACAATTATTAAAAAAAAAAACAACTTCTAACATATAGTCCTATATCTAAACCTATAATGTGAAATAAAAAGAGTAAATACATTTTTAAAAACTTTCTAATGACCCTATTATCTTTTCTTCATCTGCATAAGATTAGCTTTAAAGAAACAACCCTAAGCAACAGACTAGTCTGAGAGTTTATCACAGGATCAGGTTGTTTCTCAGTTTCTCACATTACGTCACATTATCTGACTCAAGCAATGTTTACAAAGCTTCCCGCAGGTAAATATCAAGGTACAATTGCAAAATGTAATTTGTAATCAATTTAATCAAAGTCGCTTAACACGGAATTAATTTATTTTGTGTTTACTTTTTTTTTGGTTTATTGTTATTTAATGCACATGCACAGCAGAACGTTACTCCATGTATATTTAAAACTTTAAGTTGCCATTCACATGCCATATGCCTTCTATATAATCACAAAGAACACATAGAACATTTAATAAGGTTTAGAATTGTGTCAATGGTTTACGCTGTATTACCTGCTGCCTCTTGTCCTTGCTAAGCGACAGCTCCTTTCCTCCTCTGGTTTAATATTTACCTCAGTAACAACACAAGGGGCCGTGAGAGTTGAGCGTTTATGGCCGTGTGCAGCACATTTAACGCCACACAGCCACCATTTATCTCCAGCTAACACTCCCTGGGGAAATCCAGATAACACCATTTCAGTTTCTGTACTTAAAACAAACATATTTTTCGCATCTCAACGCCCTTTACAAGACACATTGAATTCATATTCACATAGTTTGATTCAAGTTCAGTCGCTGTCACACAATGTTTTCAAATTCACCTTAGAATGGCAACTGGAAGAAAGAAGTCTATCAAAGAAATAATGGCAGCAATTATTTGCCCTGAGCAAGCATGGGGGCACAGTGGAAAGGAACAACTCCAGTCCTTCATTAAGGAGAGAAACAGATAAACAAGTAATACAAACTCTGGGATGAAAAGGAGAGTATAAACACAGTAGCAGTAGTAGGTTCATCAATAGCAGCAGAAGTGCTGCAACATGCTGAGATCTGCATGAACTGAACGTCACATTGTGTGGGAATAAAGCAGGTGCTACAGGTCTGATGGTTATAGTTGTTGACATAGTTGCAATTAAAGCAGCAACGGTTTAAGACTCTAAAGCGGCCTGCATAAGCAGAAGAGGAATGTTGATGTCACACAGCAGCGCTATGGTTACAGAGGTAAAAATAGACGCCGCCGTCTAAGGAATTATTTAAACACTAATAAGAGCCAACAGCATCGTCCCAATATTAAGTTGAAGGAAGCAAAAAATAAATAAATAAATAACACAAGTAATAATCTTCTGCGGAGCATTAACTGCAACGTCTGTAGAGAAGTCTATTTGGACACACAGCTGGAAGCAGGAATGGTGGGGTTGCGATGTGTAATTATAACAGTTGTTATTTTCAGCCGCTGTTTATAACCAGATTTACTGCATCTGGCTTCTGTTGGTGCAGAAATGTTACACATGTCTCATATTAATGACATAAACGTCAGATTAAATGCAACATTCAGACTGCAGGTGCTTTGAAAACTATCAGACATGTATCCAGTTTAGTACAACATATGGAAGTGATACAGAGCGGATTTTCTTTCTAGGCTTTTGAGAGGTTAAAATTTAAACTGGGCCATTTCTTGAAATTCCCCATCGTATTTCTTCAAAAAATAGGATGGGGCGTTTGAAGCCGTAGTCTTTGTGACTCTGAACCAAGCACAACTAAACTGTTTTAAACACAAGCCGTTAAAAAAGACTATTCCTGTTCCTCTGCATGCAATAACATTAAGTCGTCCATTTTTATTTTTTCGAAGCTGACAAAACACACTTAGCTTAATAACAACCCACAGAGCAGCTAAAAGGAAGATCTCTGAGCCATGGAATATGTCAAAGAAAGGACATGTGAAGGTAATTCAATTTACAGTAACAGCTTTACCAAGAGATGTTCCACAGATGCACACGGCTATAAATATCCTGCAGATGCTACTGTATGTGACAACTCCCACAATGCCACTGAGCACAGACAGATTATGAGTCAAACGGCGACCCGGCTACTGTCACAAACTATCAGCGTCTCATACTAAAAATAATACATAGCAATAATATCAATGGTACCTAAAAGGTAATACCCAATTTGTCCCACATTCATTGCGAATGTAAATTATTTGTCATGATATATATACAGTATATATATATATATATATTTTAAATGCCTGTAAGGCATGAGAAGATGGGAGTGTGTGGGAGACTGTTAACCAAGTAACAAACATTAAGAGACCTACTTTCATCTATGGTCCTTCTATGACGCCATGGCAACACTCATATAAGAGTGAAAGGACGTTTTAATCATCATCATCATCATCAAACAAAAAAAATCTTAAGTAGGAGAGAAATGAGGCACCCAGCTGCTACTTCTGCATGTGTGCTCAGAGCTCCTTCAGGACACACCATGCAGGGTTTGGCTATTGAGAGCCTGTGAATGTGACAATCATCCTTTGAATTTAAAGTGATTTCAAACCTGTTTTGGACTATAAATACTGTACAAAAAAAAATCGTAATCATAAGTTGTGGCTCGTCCTCGTCTCTTCTGCTGTGAATCGCAGTGTTGTATAGTAACGAAGTAAAAATACTTCACTACTTTACTTAAGTATATTTTGGAGTACTTCATACTTTCCTGGAGTATGAAAATTTTTGATGACTTTCACTTTTACTTCACTATATTTCCGAACTTAATTGCGTACTTTTACTCCGATACATTTTCAATGTGTGGTTTAGTTACTCGTTACAAAAAAGCGAGAGAGAGAAACGCAAGTGTTTTGATCCCACCTACTGATTAGCAAGTAGCAAGTAGGCTACCGAACAAAGTCCGTAGCCTGCTTGCCTGGGCTTGTTCATCACCACCAATAGGATACTTCTTCTTCTTCTTCTTTTCTATTATGGCGGATCACAAGCAACTTTAAGGTGCATACCGCCACCTACTGTACATGAGTGTGTAGAAGCATTACTTCATATCTATTAAATTCTACTTTTTAATTTTGTATTCTTAAGATAAATAAACAATGCTTTCCTTAATTTGTGAATATCTGTTATGTTTCCTTCATTTCCTAATATACCTTTAAGATTCCATTCATGCCCCATATTTCTAACTATTCTCTTTAATTCTTCCCTTTCGAGTTCATTTGACTTACAGTTCATCAATATGTGTTCTACATTTTCTTTCTCTCCACATCTCTCACATTTATCATTATTTTTCCTCCCTATTTTATAAAGCATGTCATTTAAGTAGGTATGACCTACTCCTAATCTACTAATTATTATTTCTTCTCTTCTGTTTCGTTCATTAATGCTTCGAATTCAAACTGACTTTTGTACTTCATATAATCTTCTTCCTTTCTTATCTTCATTCCACATTTTTTGCCATTTCTTGATTTCTTTACTTTTAATTAGGATACACCTGTTTCGCTTCTCCCATTAAACACAAAGCAAGTCTCGCAATCAGTAGCAGTCACATGGAAATTCTATCTTACAAAAACTCCCCGTCCAACTTGAAGAAACACATCGAGGTAACTTCTTATGAAATGGTTATAATCCTCCTGTTTCAGTAACTATAGCTTGGTCACTAGGCACTACTGTATTGTGAAATCTTGGCCATAAATGAACTTTGTTTGGCATTGTTTCAGTTCCACACGTGGTGTATTTAGCTTAGGCCTAATGTTGACTGTAGCAGGCTACCTAGACTCCTCTGTTCAAGGGGGGACAGAAGCCATAGCAATAGCAATTTAGACTAAATTTAACGAATATAGGAAAGGCATGCAAGTTCAAAACCAGGTTTACAGATGCCAATAAGCTGCATTTCCCTCCCAATTCTTTTTTTCTTTTGCATAATGACCAGTTGTGTGCACCACCTACTGACTGTAGCATTGACTGATTCACTGATTTGTGAAGTAGAGTAATCGTAACAGCTCTTTTTCTTCATGTTGGCCGCATTTTCTGTACTATTTATTTTTCTCATTTTCAGCACTGACCTTACTTGAAGGGAAAACTTAAGGCTTACAAAAACTTTGTATTTTCTGTCCTGGAGGGTATACTAAGAAGCTGGTTCAGTTGTAAAGCAGGTTAAGTTAACCTTGTGCTATAGGTAAAGCACCTAATTTTCTTAACTAAATGATGCCTGCAGGTATATCTATTAGCAGGTTTAATTTTGCCTGCACTTGGTTGGGTACATTATTTTAAGTGTATTTGACAAGTTTACCAAAATATAAAAAATGTCATTCAAACTGCATTTGCTTTGTTTTACTTTTTACTTGTACTTTTCATTACATTACTTGAGTACATCCATTTTTACAGTAATTTCCATACTTAAGTACAAGAAGTTTCAAATACTTTAAGACTTTTACTCAAGTAACATTTCAGTCAGTGACTTCGACTTTTACCAAAGTCATATTTTGGAGAGGTACTTGTACTTTTACTTGACTCTGAGATTTCAGTACTTTATACAACACTGGTGAATCGCCTGAAGATGTGTGACTGCGTGCGTCACTGACGTTTGTCTTAAAGTCTGTTACAGTTACATCACATTCTTTAATCCATAAGGTATAATCACAGTAACAAAGTTATTGGTTATAGTTGTATTGCTGATAATCCAAGTCTGTTGTTTTTTGATGTTTCCTTTTAAGGGGACATATCATTCAAACACTTTTTTAGCCTTTAAAAACATTTGTTGTGTAGAAGTCTCTAGGAGTGCAGAAACGTTGAATTTAGTCTCTTCCATTGCCTTGTAAATGTTTAAATTCTGTTTGGGACACATTTTTCCATCTGTTCAGTTTTCTCTATTCTCTTTTACGCTTTTTGAACTATAATGTCACTAGACAAAGTCAATAGCATTCAGCTAACCAATTTTACGAATCCACTCGTGTAACAAAGGCAACACCTGTAACAAAGGCATCTCGACAATAACACATACTGACTTTAATAATGTATATTTAAATGGAACATGCATTTTATTTTTTCAGTATTGCACACAAATACTTTTCACAACCTACTGTATTTTTCACAGTAGGTTTGTAGTCCAAGTTCAAGGATGTGGAAGCTACAAGTGGATAAGTAAAAATCCTCGGCTGTTGGATGTATTAACCCACATAGTTCATTACAAAGTTCTCCAGAATCAGAACCTCTTTGAAGTGCCTGTATAAATGTTATTTCCAGTGGGGTCAGTCCACTTTGTTTCTTTAAAGCACTTTAAAGATGAATGCTTTAGCAACCTCCACCAGTATCAAGAGGGATTTGCCAAAAGACTTTGTCTGACTGAGGCGTCAGCTCCTACTAAGGAAACGACGGACACAGCAAAGCAGTAAGCTGCTAATAACGCTGCTAAAATGACAACAAACTTTATTTTAGACATAAATGTGCTGACATGACGTCTTGACTATTGTTTTGCTAGGTCCCTTCTGCTTGTGTTAGCACTGTGCGCTAGCTATTAGCTCCTTGAGGACGTAACCATACTCCGTATTTTGAATAGTATTATTACTTAAAAAATTGGCTTTGTTTTTGCTGGTTTTGTCATGGGGAGAGCACATGATCCAAATGCACTCAGTGACATTCTTAGCTTTAGCGTGAGCTAACTCGTCAACTGTGTTGAGGCCTTGTTTACAACATGTCTTCATTCATATTATATACAATATTATGTTCATTTTTCTGGCTTGTACTTGTAAAAAGTCTTAAGTTGTTGACGTCTTTTAATCAATTTTACGAATACAATCTTTCTGCACTGCTAGTTATCAAACTACAAATATGGCTTAAGGTGGAGTGGAACATTCTGCAACCCGGAGTTGAATTTAAAGAGACAGCACCAAAACGAGTTGCTCTCAGATGCAGAACAGAGGTAAAAGTCGGGCCTGTGGGGCCACAAATATGAAGAATTCAGACCAAAGCATTGCAGTTCCACTTCACACAGACCACAGCGGAATGGTTTAAATGTGAAAAGGCAGGATTTCACTGCGTGATATGTTCACTTTAAAATGCATATCAAGTACAAAGAAAGTTTTCAGTGGCTTTCCTTATAGCTGTTAAATTGTAATCACTGAAAAGAACTGGGATCAAAGGCAGCATCTGTCTGATTTCACAGCTTTTTGAATCGCATTCTGGATTCTGTTGCTGCGGGCGCTTTTTGCTCAACACGGATCGGTGAAGCTGCAGGAATGAAAGTTGCATTGGCAAAAAATTAAATAAATAAATAAATAAAGACCAGAAATATCATGATATAAAACCTGTATTTCACTTCCTAGTTTTATCATGTTTCCAGCACAGTGATACTTGTACAACATCAGCCATTCATTTACATGAACAGCCTGGATTAGGAGCCCACAGTAGAAACACACACAACTAATAGCTGCAGTAAAAAAGAACTTTCTGGAAAATAAATTTTTAAGGGAAAAACATTCTGGAACGAAAAAGATGAGACACACCAAAAACCTTGTGAATTACTGCATCAAGGCTGGAAAGGCCTTTGTTTAAGACAGTAGTGTCCAAACCAAGAGAGTTAGAATGGTCCAATCTCCTGGGGCCTGGAACAATTGCTTTTGTCAAATAAAAATGTACAAATAACTACGTTGTGCCTTTTTCAATTTTTAGATTTTATTTTTCAAAAAACTAAGCACACAGGATTTTGTTAAGAATTAATTATTTTTTTAATGGGTCTTTAAATCAATGTAGATCCCAAACATAAAAAGGTCTGGGTTGACTGAGTTATTATAACAAGGTCTACAGTCTCTAAAAAATGTTAAAAGTGACTGTTGTCCTTTTTGGGGCAGAATATTTTTATTTTAGCCTCAAGCTAAGGGGGTTTGTAGGTCAAGCCTGAGTAATAGTTGTTGGATGGTTGTGGTTCCTTATAATACAAATTTCAGATGAATGCAATAAATGAGAAAAAATTTGAGTTGTACATAATATTATTTTTATTTTAATGTTGATTTGCTCCAATCTAAAATTGCAATCAGAAGGCCACAGAAAATCATTCAGTGGACCACAAATGGTCCCTAAGCCGCACTTTAGACACCACTGATTTAAGATCTTACACTTGGAAAAAAAACTGTCAGTTCGGGATTTTTCAGAATACTTAAATAATTACAATTGATATGTTTTACTTGGCTGAAATCTAATAAACAAAAAGATTGGCACCGTAGTTGCATGGTACACAATAGAGTTTCAGTTGAAATATTAAAGGATCAGTGAAGGGAAGAGAACAGAGCCCACTGTGAACGCTCCCCTCGCTGGTTGCTAAGCAGTTAATGTGTTCTGCACTCACCAGCCTTCTCACATATGACACATTCTCTTCACAGAGAGGTTGCAACACCTTCATCCCTGCCATATGAGTTATGTGAGGAGATTCACATGTGCATCAAGGCAAGGGGAGGGGAGCCGTTTCTTTGTTGTTGCTTTTTTTTTTTTAATAATACTCCGTACCTGCAGAGGTGGAGAGGCTGACTAGAAACATTCTCTGAAGGTCTTTGTGACCAGAGCAGTGACGCACGGAGGAGCTCCCCAGAGGTCGAGTGAGGAATTTGAGTCGAGGGACAGACAGAAGGAGGGGGCCTGGTGGCTGAGTTAAACCATGCTACGGTCTGCACCAGTGGTAACCCAGGCAACATGGACGAATCCACTTCAACACCAACAGCCCAGTCGCACCAGACTGCCAGAAAACAGATCCCTGGTGAAAAACATCAGACCCAAACTTAAGAGAGTTCTCAGTCACAGTCACAGGCGCACACACACACGCACGCACACACACGCCTGCCCGTTTACAGAAAACACACCCACCGAGTAATCCTGCTGACCAACAGCCCCTCCCACATAACTCGGTCTCAGTGTGTCTAAACAACCCTCCCTTTTGTTGTTTGCAGTAAACATCAGAGCTGCTTGTTGGGGGGAAAACAGGATTACACTCTGACACGATGCTGTGGGAACGGCTGCTCTCCGCTCTGTAAGCTGATCCTGGAGATTCTGCTGGGAAACAAACTGATAACGTAATACCTGTGGAGTCTGGCAGTCAACAACCAGGCCTACGCGCCGCAAAGTTTGCTCATGATGACCGCACATTCTTGGGCCATGTTTGTGTTTCTGGGATGGCAGTCAGGGTTGTGCGACATGAACTTGGAGTTTTATCACAATATTTTGGGGTAAAAACAATAAAAGGGATGATAAAAACTTTTTTTTTTCTTTTTCGGGTAACTTTGACTGCATCATGGCCCCTCAAACACAAGTAGTGCTTGTGGAAAACCTTCCCATTTGTAACGAGCTTCTTTAGAATTGATTTTGGGACGTGCCGTGGTGGCGTAGGGGACAGCGCCACCCATATTTGGAGGCCTAGGTTCCTCGACGCGGCCGGCGCGAGTTCGACTCCCGGACCCTGCGACATTTGCCGCATGTCTTCCTTCCCCCTTCCTGTCAGCCTACTTGTGTATAAAGGGACACTGGAGCCCACAAAAAAAAAGAATTGATTTTGAACCATAACAAAGAAAACATGGATTAATATTGTGATATGTAACGATGGCACTTGACAAAATGTAATGTTTCAATTGTTCACTGTGTGTTTCTGACTTTGCATTTTTATGTTTTTACAATGTAAAGCACTTTGAACTGCCTTGTGTGCTATACAAATAAACTTGATTGATTAATTGATTGTGTGATTTGCACAACAGTAGCTGCTCTGAATCATATTTTCAAATGTACTGATATTTGATACTCTCATTGAATAAACGGTGGCGAAAGTAGGAAAACTAATAATCCCGACAATATGGAGGTTTATTATTTTTGGGACGATTTTAAACATTCATTGGAATTTAGAGTAAAGGTGATAAATTAAAAATTGTTCTCATGATGAGAAATTTATCACGATAAATGACAGACGATACAGTAACACTGCAAACCTAAATGGCAGCACTCCTCCATCCACTCCTCCCTGTGTAGAATAATAAAATTAGAACTATAATACATTTGGACAAATCAAGTAATAGCTGTTGCAGTTTTTCTCAATTGCTTTGGGGCATTTCTCAAAGCAATTTGTACAAACAGCAAAACATCAGCACTGTTTACCTGCAAAAAGCCAGTCTCTTTCCCAAAGTTCTTAGTTCATCTCGCAAAGTCAACGTTTCATTTTGTACGGAAAAGACAGTCGAACCAATTAGTCACGTTGTCAATACCGCGGTGTACTTTGAAGGAGTGTTCTGACGTAAACTATATATGGAGTTATGGTGGATGACAAGTGTTGTAAATTGTAATTATGGGAGTTCAATGGCAAGAGACTGGACAAGATTCATGTTCACATTTTTACTGCAAATTGTTGACAGTGTATGTCATTGTGATTCAGAAAGGAAAAGATAGAACTGCAGAGCACAAAGAAAGAAACAGTAGAAATGGGAACATAAAACTAGAAAAACATCCCAAAAAGTCAGACCAAGGGGTCAAACTGGGGGCTTTGGAAGTAGCATTTACCGTGAAATTGTGATATGTGAATAAACTGATTTGAACTGAATTATGGAACACTTGTAATCACTTTTATCATCCTCTAAATGTTTCATTTTACTCAGTTACTTTTATTTCCAAATGTTTCAGGGAGAAGAATCGTCTCCTGTTTATAGAGAAAGGCCATTCTAATGGGATGTTTTCCCATCTGATCTTCTCCAATCAATTCACTGAATCTGTGTTTAGAAGAAGAGAGGAGACACAAAAATTGGTGCAAAATCCTCCCATCTGCTGGACTTTACAACCCTGGATGAGCCTGCATGCATTTAATGGTATCTGCTTTGTGAATCTGGTGCGAAAACAAGGAAAGCAACTACAGTTGCAAAAAAAAAAGAAAGAAAAAAAACGAGGTTCACTACAGGACTGTCTTCCCTACAGTTATGATGATGTCATATTTCCTGAAGTTTCTAGATTTGTCTTGTCATTTAAGCACAGAGCCACTGATAGAGTCCAAAGTGAATGTCACTCTGAGTAGTGAAGGCAAAACAGTCAGGAGGAAGAATGGGCTTTAACAGGTCAATATTTCGGAGTCTTTGCACCAAGATACTCTAAACTGAACAACAACAGTCACCGTACTGCATTTATTCTTAAATATCTTATTGGTATTTGGAGCAACAGCACAAAACACGCCTCTTTGGCTCTAACCTTCCAGTTATTACATAGCTTTTGTAAATATGCTTAAGGTTTGATACCGTTGTCCACCCTAACGAGCTGTAAAGCTACTGACTTCTAATCAAACACATCTACATAATATTTTAATACTTCGCTTGTTAATCCATTAAAAAAAAAACCTTTAACTCCCAAGGCACCGTTCTGCCTCTTAATAACAGAATGTCTGCCTTCGCTGGGTTAGGGGAAAAAAAACAAAAAACATTATTATTCTTTGTGCTGCTGATACTCACCTGTGGTCTGTTTTGATGCGAAGTTTAGGGATTTTTAAACTCCAACCATGAAATATTCCGAGGTGGTCTCCTTCCCGTCCGCCTGAAAACTTTCCCTGTGATTAAAACACATTCAGTTGGTGTCGGAGCGAAGCAGACAGACGGTGGGCGCAGACGGGCTTCAGCCGCTGGCCGCTGCTGCTGAGCTGTGGGCTGGGCTGCACGCTGTCCGGAGCGTACAACACTGCCCCCTGCTGGTAGCTCCGTCCGATTGAGAAGGAACCAAACAGGATCAAAGCGTCTAATCCGTCCATCCATTGTCTTACACCCTTGTCCCTAGTGGGTCGGGAGGTGCTGGTGTCTATCTCCAGCTAACGTTCCGGACGAGAGGCGGGGTCACCCTGGACAGGTCGCCAGTCTGTCGCAGGGCGTCTAATCTATAAACTTTATAAAGTGGAAGTAGGCCATTTTCAATGACATGAAAGCAGTGTCTTCATTGTTAGAAATTTAAGGACGATTATGGGCATCTTCTCTTAATTGTTCTTATTAAATATTACAGGTAACATTTAATTACATAGATTATCCCAGGATCTTTTTACGGTTCCCCTGGTTTTACCTCCATACATTGTAACATGAACTCTGAATGCATCACCATTTTTTATTTACTTCATAAACTTCATCACTATTGAAACGTATCACTGCATATAGACTGATTCTGCACAGACTGTATTCCGACTTTTATTTCTGGTCATTATGATTTTCAGCTAACAGCTAACAGTAATCACTCATTCATTCAAGATTAGAATATTGATCAGATCAATAAAAAAAGTTTTATCACAGAAATGCATCTTCAAAAAAAAGATAGGTAATATTTTTCTTAAATGTTTCCAAAAAATTGTTTTCTTTAATGTGGGAAAATGAGCCTCATAGGACAATATATTCTAATTATCATACATGACTGTAAACAGGATTTTTTTAAATATAGCTATCTTTCTGTAATTACTATAGTTACCATGGGCCTCTGGACTGCCTCTCTTTGTTCCTTGATCTTCAAGATACTGTTTCAAATTTTTGTTCAAAGAAATCTTTATTATCTTTACTATGCATAAATTACAATTGTGCTTCACTTCCTTTTATCAAGTTTGCTATGACAATGTAGACTTCTGGGAAACAAACAAAAAAAAACTGTATTCTGAGAAAGAAGTATTTTTTCTGAATGTACAGAAAAGGATTAGGGCCAATGAAAAAGTTTTATTTTCATTGGCCCTAATCCTTTTCAGTACATTCAGAGTGGGAACAACAACCACAGCAGGAACAAAACACACATTTTAACAACCTGCTTAAATAAAAGGCTCGTCTTTTTACTTGGGGGCTGGGAGAACATCGTCTCCCATTTCTTGGTTCTAGTATCAGATTCGCCACATCTGTCATTAAAGGAAAGAGAGAACAGCAGTGAGTAAAAAAAACGATGCCTTTATTGCTGAAAGAATACAACTTTGTAATAAACTCAAGTGAATGTGTATCACAACATTGTTTTCTTGTCTTTACAGTTAGAATTGACCAAAGTCACAATGCTAGATACTGCACCCAAAGAGAAGTAACAAAATTCAGCCTGGATATGAAAGCATCTTGCAAAGTTAGATGTTAATATTCCTCGACATCGTTTACACTGATCTGGAGTCAGCAAAGGGAATCCCAGTCGCGCCTGCACCTTTAAAAACAAACTCTGGGCTTCTTAGACTTTGGTTCTAGGTGACAAAAATATTCTCTCTCAAAGGTGTAGCTAATTAGCAATACTGTGGTGGTTCAAGGAAGAACAAAAATGACACAAAGTTTTCAAGAGAAAAAAGGAGCTAAAAATTAAACAAAACTTCCATTTATTTCTTTACATAACAGAATAAATTTATATTCACAACCCCTCAAACAATCCTCTGTTGAACAAATATACCAAAGAGGGGGGGAAAAAAATTCCTGGTTGGAAAAAAATTACCATCAAATATTTAATAAAGAGGAAGAAGATGCTGGAATCATTCACAAGTAGTTTCCCTAAACCACCAAATGTCACTGAGTCACAAGTCATCTGGTGCAGCACCAGAGGGCGTCAAACTAACCACGGAGAGACCCTCAGCAGTGTGTGTATTCAGCGTGTTCAGCACATCCACAAACCTACAAAACAAGAAAATTAAAGATCGTTTAAACCGAAGCAACTAAAACCGGGAGGGGTGGGTTTAAAGTCATTTTCATAAACATTAACAGTTCTTTCTATTGGTTTTTAGGTACTGGTGTCTGGAGAGGGGGTCTGTCTTTAAATCCCCGCTTTCATCTGTTCCTGTTCGTTCCCAATGTGAGTTTTCCAGTGCTCAAAGAAGTCCTGCGTCTCCGTCGACGAGTGCTCTGGGAGCCGTGTGTGTCCTCCACGCCGTCCCGGGACAGAACCTGGACAGGTCGAAAAGCCTGTGACCTGGGATCACATGTCGTCCTCGTCGTCTTCATCCTGGGACGAACTGGCCTGCTGCGCCACGCTGGCAGACGCCGCGGCCATCTGCGCCTGCTGAGCGGCCTGCTGCATCTGCAGCCACTCCTGCTGGGCCAGCTCTGCCTGCTGCTGCCGAGCCTGCAGGGGGCGACACGGGGACAGAGTTCATCTGAAGGCAGAAAAACCACTTGATAATTTAGTTAAAAATTGCATTTATCCCAAAGTGGAAATTAAATGTTGTCATAACTCATATCATCTAAGTTTCTTCAAAAGGTCGCTGTGGATGTCGATGGTGTGAGCAGGAAGGATCACCAGTAGCAGTCAGTCTCACAACAAATCCAAAGAGGCCTCTGACTGAAGACTGTTGCTGTATTTCTCATGACTGTCATGACATGCTAACCGATCCATTTCTGAGTGATATTACACAGTAGGACTGTTGTAGACGATTATTTTGGTAATATATTGACTATTCTTATCAGTAATTGAATAGCTACATAAGCTAATAAAATAAATATATGAAAGAGAAAATGCTTGTAAAAGACAACTTGGATCTTTTTTCCCCCCCTTCTTTCCGTTCCTCAATCGTCTCCTCCATAGCTGCTACTAGCGCTTAGCATTTGGTCAACAGCTCATTGGCTGAAGTGAGAGCGTTGCTAAACACAGAATAGCCATTCGGCCGGAACGCAACGCCCTGAATAGTAAAACAGTTTATTGGAGCCTCGAGGACGAAAATTTATCTCGTGAAATTTTAATAATTGATCTCCTCAGATCATTCCATGACTTTTTACAGCCTGATTCCATAGCAACATATCCTGAATATTCCTTGTTCAGCAGATCAAATTTGGATTTTGTTTTCTGTTCATATTAATGAATAGAGAAATGTGTGTTTTAACACACAAAAATTAGGAAATTCTGCCATTTTTGCCATGTCAACAGAAACAGCAACAAAACATGCTCAGTGAAGATTCGAGTTGCTCTTTGTTGCATAAAAGCAGACAACTTTGTAATGCCTTCATTTTCTTTAGGATTCAAAATCTCACATAACCTGCATCACACTTTTTCTTTAAGGTCTTGCAGTCCTTTAAGGACAAAACAAAACATCCGACTTGATCAAAACTGAAAGTGGTAGGAGAGACCGTAAGAAAACCAGAAAGACACTGCAGCAGAGGAGGCACGCTGCTAAAGGAAGGCTACGTTCACACAGCAGGTCTTTAAGCTCAAATATGAATTGTTGCGTGGCTGTTCATACAAATAATTAAATATGACCAAAATCACACCCTTGTGTGAACAGTTTATGACATCAAAGCGAGCCGCATGCAGAAAAAAGAAACGTGGCCGTCACGCAGCAGTGCTGTTTTTATGGAAGCAAAAATGGACGCCACCATCCATTTAAAGCTACTCAGCAACAGGAGACGACAATATTGTCAAAAATTGGAACATGAAGGAAGCTGATGAAAAGAAAGCACAGCTTGACTGCAGCTTCAGTAGAGAAATCTGTTTGGGTGTGTGGTCAGAAATAAGAATGGTGGGATTCAGATGTGATGCGCTTCACTGACAGACGTCTTTTGTAATTTCAGAACTATAATTTTGAGCCACTGATTGCCTCCGGATTTACGGCAGGTGGTTTCTTCTGGTGCAGAAGTATGATGACATGTCTCATGTAAATGACGTAAAAACCTGATTAAAAGCGCCACGACCTCTCAGAGTATGAAAACCATCAGATACATATCCCAATTAATACCACTCAGGGAAGTGGCATAAAGAATTTTTTTGAAAGGTGAAAAGATCAGAATTGGGCCGTTCAGACCGCTGTGATAAAGCTGGATACGATATGATACGAATTATCAAAATTGGTTTTTTATAAGTATGATTTGTGCCGCATTCGCTTGCTGTGTGAATAAGTATGTTTCTGAGCAAATCTGACTAAGCTTATGTCTGTCTTTTGGAGCGTGTGTGTTCTTATCAGAACATGGATGTGTGAGGATAAACAAAAGGGAACAGGCAGCATCTTCAAAATAAAAAAGGCTGTCACAGGATTAAAACATAATATCTACATGCTCTAAGAATAACATCACTTCCTGGCTGTGATGCAAACTCAGGTAGACTTCTCCACTAGACTTCATTGTTAAACAGGGCGATCATCCTGCTTTCCACAACACGAACTTATGCAAATAACCCACACAACCAGGGGTATGAAACGCTTTTTTTTTTTTCTTTTTACCTTTGCAAATAACTCCTGCTGCTGCCTAAGCAGCTCTTCCTCGGGGATGCCCAGGTTCTCCAATCGGGAGCTAGCCTTCCTCCTTTTCAGAGCCACAGTTTTGCACTCCTGCAGAACGTCTTTTACCTCCGTTATGTACGATGCGAAACCGAGGCTCTCTAGCGCTGCGGTGCGAAAACGAGAGGAGAAAGTGCAGCGATTACTTTCAGTGGTTTAAACCTCGAACAGAGGGATCCACGCCCCCTCACAGACGCTAATCCGTAATGCGTGAATCTAGGAGAGCTCTCACCGTTGATGACATGTTCTGGAGAGATGGTCTTCTTGTCTGACTTGTTGCATATTTCGTTGGCTTCGGAGGAGATGAGGTGGATGAACTCCGTGCAGCAGTTCACCACCAGCTCGCGAGCGTCATTGGCCACTCTTACGTTAGGAAGAGTCTCTTTGATCATCTTGTTGATTGCCGCTCTGGGGATTGTGAGGTCGTCGTCGTTGCCAGAGGAGGAAGCCATCGTGGCCCAGATATTTGTTTTCCTCCCAAATATGAAATTTTAAAAAATTGCAAAAATAAACTCCTCTTCTTGACAGCGCGGGCTAGATTTTGCCCAACTAATTTCCCTCTTGAGTCAAATGAACCCGAGCAGGTTGACTGTACGTCAGTAAGAACACACACGTCATGAAGAGGCGAGACGTTTCCTCTAAGTTAGCTATCCAAACACACGTCCCCCGCCTGGTTTGAGCGCTTTAAAACAGCGGACCGGCTCTGTTAACTTGCATAAAATAAAACAAGGGTATATTAAGCGACACCCCCCGACATACACAACGAAACGACAGCACTACAGAAAAAAAGCTTAACTAGCCAGCTACTAGGCTAGCTAGCAGCGGTGGTCCCAACGCGGAACAGAAATGAAAGCGGCACAGAGCATGGCTAAAACTAGGCTAACAATGAGCTCCGAGCGGAGGCGGCTTTGTAAGCAGCCCTTACGAGAATGACGACAGGAACAAATTCCTCACAGCACAGCAAGTTGCTTTGCATCGTCAAAATAACCGAGCAATATAAATAGGATTAAAGGTTCTAAACATTTATTTAGGATAGTGTATTCTGGGTAACATTAGACTAATTTTGTCCGGATACAACGTCAAATACAATACCGGAAGTACAGCGTTCCTGTCATGGTTTTTGAAGTAGGACAGCTGTTGCATACTGCCACCTTCCGGGCATATGGAAGATAACATAATTTTTTTATTTACTACTTTAATGAATGATAGAGAAGCTCCAATATAACATGACAGAAATTCATTTCAATATTATGTATGATGGTTATGCATGCAGTGACATTTTGCAAAAGAAATTTAATATAAATGCCTATTCTTGTGCGTTTTGTGACTCAGATATAACACATTTTTCATAAATGTCATGAATGTTTTTTGGGGGTTTTTTTGCAAGGAAACACATCCAAGACTGGATGTAATAAAATATGACTATATTTAAGTTTAATCAACTGAAACATGGTGTTAAATTAATTCAATTTCCGTTGTGCTTTCTTGTACAATGTCAATAACGAAATTCTAATCATAAACCTGAATAGTTGCAAAATATAATAAGTTTTATATGAACTAAATTAACAATAATCAGGTTTTTAAGCAGAATTTAAGCGACACTTGAATATATAGAAGTAAAGTCTATAGTCTTGTTTAAACTTGAAATCTACTCTCAGGAAACTGCTTTTCAAAATATACATGATCGTGGTTGAGAAAATTCAGGTGCAGTAACGCTAGGTGGACAGAGGGTGGCAGTGAATGCGAAGAAAAGCCATAATCTACTGATGTAGTAGGCGTGCAAAGTACACAATCTACACAAATTATCTCTGTAAATTAGAATTTCATCAAGAAGTGCATTTTTTTTCAATAATTCATTTGAAAAACTGAAACGTCTGTATTTTAGATCCATTACAGTGCTTGTTTCTGTTCTGATGTTTAAATGTTCTGTTATTTATTGACCTACAAAATTCTTGAGAAGACCAGCAGTCAACATACCTGCCATAGGAAAGTCACAAAAACTCATGGCTAAAGCAGATGGCTACTCACAGACAGCTGTATTCAAGAATATGAATGGAAAGTTTAGTAGAAGTAAAAGCTGCGGCAGAATGTAGGATGCACAAGTAACAGGAATAATCACAGCTGAAGCAAATATTATTCAAGAATTTGGGGGAGATTCACAAGACATCAGCTGTGATTGGAGTCAGAGCTTCAAGAGCTATTCAGCCATACCTTAATGTTATGATATTAACTGCATTATTAAAGCCCATTCATTTACTGAAAAAACAGTGGAACAAAAATGTTCTGCTAGATTCATATCAATAAAGATTATCTCTATCAAACACAGTATTTATGTGTAAAAGCTCTGTTTAGACCTTGAAATATTTTCACTCAATGGCATAAAGACTACTGTAAAACTAACTTAATTTAACATGACTGTGCGTCAAAAGTCGTGTAAACAGTTAGGCCAGCATACTGCTCAATGATTCTTATATATTATGTTCTGTATATTGTGTTCCATTGTGTAGAAAACTCCAGAGACATACTTTTTCAGAAATTATTTTATTGCTTTAAAAATTTATGATATTTTAGTTGACTGTTCCATTTGAAATGTCGTTTCACTACAGCAGAAATAGAGCTAAACCTGTGGACAGCTTTGGTTGGTTATATTTCTCACACACACATATAGACCCGCACACACAGAAAGACATCTGACGTGTCGTTACTAATCCTCTCAGGTACTCTTATCTTTTTCCAAGGTAAAACTCTTGCGACTCCTCCAGCGCAGCAGCTTGAGGAAGTTCAGGCTGGCGTTGAAGACTTTGTCGTGTTCAAACACCATTTTGTAAAACGTTTCGATGGGAAGGTCTCCGTTGGGATCGGCATATTTCAGTGTGGTCATGGGTGTGTAAAGAGTGTTTGTCTGATGGCGGAAAGGAGGATCGTCCATGGTGATAATCCTGTGGGTGTGCTGGAAACAAAACACACACAGCAGGAAGTTCAACCTACAGGCACTAAGAACTTATAATTTGCAGAAGTATTCACTCCTTCAAACTTGTTTACACATTGTCAACCTCAAATAACAAATGTGTTTTTATTGGGCTTTTATGTGGCAAACCAGCACAGAATGGTGCATAGTTGGAAAGTGGAAGGAAAGAATATGTGATTCTGAAAATGCTTTCTAAGTTGGAAATTGAGAGTTTGTGTTAAATATGGGGAGTGAGAGGATGGGTCAAAATGTAAGACCAGAACTGGGACCATTTCCAGCAATTTTGCTATGAAAATGGTCTTTTTATTGAACAGAAAAAACCCCAGAAAACCTACAACGATGAATGGCACAGGAAGCAAGGACAGAAGAGCATAAACAAACTGATACCAGGAAAATCCGACAAATGTGGAAGAGGAGAGAGGAGCTAAATTACAAAGGGAGTTCTGGAAATGAAGGGCTGCACAGTGGTGCAGTTGGTAGAACTGATGCCTTACAACAAGAAGGTCCTGAGTTGATGCCCGTGCTTTTCTGCACTAAGTTTGCATGTTCTCCCTGTGCATGGTGGGTTCTCTCTGGGTACTCCAGTGTCCTCCCACAGTCCAAAAACATGACTGTTATTTTAATTGGTCTCTCTAAATTCTCCCTAGGTGTGAGTGTGTGTGTGCATGGTTGTTTGTCCTGTCTGTCTCTGTGTTGCCCTGCGACAGACTGGCGACCTGTCCAGGGTGAACCCCGCCACTCACCCGGAACGTTAGCTGGAGATAGGCACCAGCACCCCTACCGAACCCACTAGGGACAAGGGTGTACAGAAAATGGAGGGATGGATGCTGGAAATGACAAGAAGGGCTAGTTACAGGTGAGTGGGTGCAGCTGGGGAAGGGAGAAGGTACAAGAAGACGAGGAAATAATTAACAGCTGGGATGGGAAGGAAAGTGGTAGGTTGAGGAAGAGATGGAAAAACAAATAAAGAGTATAAAAAGGGGAAAGGAAGCCTGAACAGTAACCAGAAATACATACTAATCAAATGAAACAAATCCAAAAGAGAATGAGGATAACTGAACTGTACCAAGAAATAGAAGCCAACAATAAAGAAGTGCTCAAAACAGAAAATAACTGAAAAAAGCCCAAAATGAATTATAAGACTTTGAGCTGCAGGTGTTTGAATGTCTTAACCAGAGAATGGCATTTTTCCCATCTTTTTTTGCAAAATATCTCGATTTTAGACAGACTAGAGAGTATTGTTGAACATTCATTTTAATGTCTCTTGGTAAGTGTGGTGATATAATCTTTCTTTTATGGGTGATGGTTTGAAAAGTGCTCAGTAAATACAAATACACACACTATATATATATATATATATATATATATATATATATATATATATATATATATATATACATACATATATATATATAAAAATAAAAAATCAAAGTTGGAAGCCTTCCATCATTTTCTCTCTAATTCACAATTATGCAATACTTTCTGTTGGAGTATTACCTCAGATGGTGTAATTTGTAAAATCACAATTAGCTTTTAGAGGAAAGGTGCATAGCCAGAAAACTGCAATCTGTGCATCTATAGAAACAACATCTTCCAGTTGAACCAACATAAAGATCTAATACCTCTGCTACATCCTCTGCTGTCTGACCAAGGGTTTCGAAGATCTGGTTGTAGTTCTTCAGGTAGATGTTTGTGAACATGTCTGCAGTCACTTTATCAGCTTTGCTGAGGTCCGTCTTCAGGCCCTCTTCGTAAACCTTATGCTCAAACTCTGTGATCACCGGACCTGGTTCTATCAGGCTGATGCTGGCAAAGAAGTTGAACAAAAGTAGAGTGAAAAAGGTGATATGAAGAAATACTTAACTCGTCACTACCAGTAATCTAATCACGCATTGAGAAACGGATTGGCTCTGTTAGAACCTGCCATGACATAGCGCAGCTCTCATAATTCTGCCTTTGGTTGTTGTGCAGCATGTCTGCACACACGCTCCATTCAAACCTCAGTATTGTTTGCAAGTCTCATCATGTTGACGATGTACTTTGAACTTACTTCAGACTGAACCTCAGGGCTTGAACTGCCAAGCTTTCACAAAAGCCTTCCACTGCAAACTTAGACGCTGCATAGACATCGTTGAACAATATTCCTAAAACAGAGACAAAGAGAGAAACTGTAAGGGAAATGTTTCAAACAACATTGGGACTGAAGATAAGCAGGTCAGCCCCTCCTCACCTTGAATACCCATGACGCTGCTGATGACCACGATATGACCTTTCTTCCTCTTTTTCATATCAGGCAGGATCTCCTTCAGCAGTCGCACAAGCCCGAAGAAGTTGGTGTCCATGACCGTCTTCATCTCATCGATAGACTGGCACTCGATGGGTCCAATCAGTCCCATCCCTGCATTACTGACTGAGACAAGTGGGCAGTAATATTAACCTTTATATTACTGTCTGCATTGTCACACAGTTTTTAGCAATGTTGCCTTGCAGCAAGAAGGTCCTTGGTTCAATTTGTGGCCTGGAGTCTTTCTACGGGGAGTTTTCATGACCTCCATGTGTATGAGTGTGTTTTCTCCAGGTACTCTGGCTTCCTCTGACAGTCCAAAAACACGACTGCTAGGCTAACACGTCACTAAACTGCTGTTCTGTTGTGTTTGATTGTCTGAATTCAGGGATGTGTGTCTCTTTGTTCCCAAATTGATCAGTCCAGGATGAAGGTGAAGACAGAGGATTTGACGGAAGGATGAAATACAATAACCTCAATTAGGATTTCTTGTGTGTTTTCAGTGAACTTTAGGGTTGAATTCACTAGACTGAAACAGACTCTTTCTGAACTTCTAAATGTCTTATGTTTTATTTTCTTTCTAGTTTCTGCCCCGTCATGTGGATTCTTCACTTTTTCCACACCCTTAGCCCCCTCAACATCCTGTTAGATGTAGTTGTCCCTACATCTAATATATGCCAGCCAGGCAGAATATAGTCATTGGTAATAAACTAAATGTCAGCCAGTATCAAATGGCTTCTCTGATTGACATACAGGCACAGTGCAGTTTCCTCCCAACTGCATTGTGCAACTTTCAAATACCATATCTATGTAAGGACTGGCAAGATATTTGCAATGTGCTTTGTGTCTCTGGCTGACCACTAATTGCGTAGGGTTGTGTAATTTTCCTAAACTTCCATTGAGTTCCCAGTAGATGGCAGTGTATGAAGCAGCACTGCAGAGTCCAGAGAAGAAGCCAATGTGAAAATAGATATTATTTGCACATATATATTTGGTATTGATCCGATAACTATACTGATACCGATACTTTTTATTATTTAAGTTTGACATAAAATAAAACTTTAGACTTTTAGGTTTTTGTTTTTCTTTTGAATTATTTTTTATCAAAACCTGGGAAAAAACTTGGACAAAGTTTATAGGTGTCTAAAAAATACATGAAAAACAGAAACAATAGGAAAGCAGAACAAATTTCTGTGCATTTTTTCTAATGTAAAGTACAAAAAAAGCCATCATTTGAATGCACATCAAAGCTTTGAGCTAGAGTTGAGAAATTACAATAGAAAAATGAAATAAATTTCAAGAGGAAATCTGAAACTAAAGTATTGATCCAATACTGAGGCCCACTTGGAATCAATATTATTGATATTTTTTTATTGAAACACCCCCCCTCTGGCATGTACACCACAATCACCTTTACACATGCAGAACAAGAAAACTGTATTGCCTCACTGTGGGACGCACTATTCAAAATCTTGGCACGCATTGTGCAAGAACTGTGTTTTAGTGTTTCTACAGTAAAAAATGTGTGCACAAAATGAGCTTTGAACGTCAAAGCTTCACACCCAGTGTGGGTGTCTTTTGCAGCTGGTGTGTGTTCAGGTGTGTGTGCAGGCTTACTGAGGATGTCCACCCTGCGTTCTGGCAGGCTGTCCACGCAGGCTTTGATGGATTCCTCGCTGCACACGTCCAGCTGCTTGAGCTCCAGGGTCCTGCCCAGAGTCCGGTCGGCTGCCTCAACCAGCGGCTCTGCCTTACCCAGGTTTCTCATGGTGGCATAGACTACAGCACACAAAGAAATAGTCCTCTGACAGCAGAACACAGCTACGTTTCATGCAGGTCTACGTGATATGTAGGATAACATCCTGTTGCATATTTATGATCAGACATACTATGGGTTTATTCTCTAATCAGGCTCCTACTTTGCTGACCAGCAATAATTCAAATGGATAAACTGTGTGATCAACGCAGTGGAAAATTGGCAGCTGTTCAGATCAACTTCATCTGCCTTGTTCTGGATCATGCGATGAGACATTATTCATCCCATTTACTCAGGATAATCCCCAGACCTCAGTGACTTTTCTTTAAAGAGAATACTGTATGAAAACTGTTCACTGGGATATTATGGTAAACAACACAATTAATAAACGCATGACTCCACGATCTTGATTAGTTAGAATCATAAAATGTTTTTCACCACTGAGTTTTTTTGTGCTCTCTCATTTATTTCTTGCATTAAACAAGGAACCAAATTCCTGAAACTGGAAGGTATGTAAGCCTGTCACAATAATCAAATAATCAATTAATGGCACGATGAATTAAAATGAGCTCAACCATTTCCATTCTGATGATTCACAGTTGTGGTTGTACATGCTTTTTTCTTTTCTTTTCACTTATAAGACATTTTCCCAGGTCGTATGAGTGACATAATCTGCCAATGAAACTAATACTTTTTTCACCAATATTAAAGAAGTATTAGCTTTAAAAAAGCTGAAAAGTTACGTTTGTTTTGTCTTATTGCAAGCGTTCTAACCTATTTGCACTAGAAACTAGACCAAAAATACTCGGTTATAATGTGTGTTTTTGCAGTGAACAACTCAAGACAAAGTTGAAAGAGAAATAATAGAAATAATCTCCTAAATTCCCTTTAAACTAATGAACCGGAATATTTTTCCTTCTCTGTGTTCTTTCTTTTTTTAGGTGCGACCTAAAAACCTCTAAACCACATCTGACCATTTTCAAATTTAACCCAACACATCCAAGCTTTGAGGAGAAGCAGCGAATCGAAACATTTACCCATGAACCTCTTCTTCTCGTCTTTGGCAATCCGGGCTGCCAGAGCCAGGCCGATCCCCGAGGAGCAGCCCGTGATGAGTACCACCTTCTGGTTCATTGTGCCCGCTTTGTTCGCGTTTGTCTCGCAGAATGGAGAACAAAAGGAGCGAGGCGATGTTTGGGGCGCTCTTAAAGCCCACTCCTTAATCCACAGGCCTGCAACTCAGCAGAAGCCTTGTGCGCAGGGCCCGAAGATTACCAACAAGCGTGGCCAGCACATGGTGCAGCTGCACAGGAGGATTTAGGTTAATGATAACATGGCTATTGTCACAGGGAAACCCAGGTGTGGAACAAATCAAAGGCTTGCCAGACGGAGCATGGGGTGAGAAAAGAGTTTTATTTTTTGATTCAATTTTAGGTAAAACATTTATCTTTACAATCTGGGCCAAAATATGCTAAATGTAATGTCAAATTTAAAACTCTACACTGCAAAAACACAAAATTGTACCAAGTATTTCTAACCTTTTTATATAGTGCAAATATCTTAGTGCACTTAAAATATGACAAAACATACCAGTAACTTGTCAGCAGGATATAGGAGCTTGTTTTAAGTAAATAATTCCTTAATATTAACAAAAAAGTACTATTTCCATTGGCAGATTATTTCACTTGTAACAAGGGAAACATGTCTTATTACAAGTGAAATAATCTGAGAATGGAATTACTAGATTTTCATCAATATCAAGGAACTTTTCATTTAAAACAATCTGTTATAGCTTGTTGAAAAGTTTCTTGTAAGTTAGTTGTCGTATTTCAAGTGTACTAAAATATTTGCACTATAAAGAAGATTAGAAATACTTGGTACAGTTTTGTGTTTTTGCAGTGTAGATTTATTTTTTATTCATTTTTTTATCTCAGTTTTTGAGGCCATAAAGCTCGGAAAACAAGACTGCATCATGTTGTCTTTTTTCTTAATGAGTTGCAAAAACCAGCTGGTTTACTGGTGAAAGCAAATGAATAACAGCAAAGGAAAAAGGCAGGAGGTTTTGGCGAACATATTTCAAACACTGGGTTGCATAGCCTTAAAGTATTTGTTTTCCCCACTAAAGTTTTTCTTTTTTTTTTCTTTTCTGAAGGCAACTATGGGTTCCAAAGGATCTTAGTTCCACATCTTGGGGTCCCAACCATGGAACCAGCCGGAGAAGGAGGGCGGCTCCTGCCCCTGCTTGATGGTGGTGATGGGGATGCCGCGGCGACCAGAGGGGTCTGAATTCACGTAGTCCTGGGCTGAGAGGAAGATAAGGAGAAATTAAAAACCTCAAAGTCAGGTGTGTTCTGGAAACATTCTTAACAGTCGGTGGTGGGTTGAGGAGCAGGAGGTTGTACCGATTTGAGGCGCTCCAGTCGTCTCCGTGTCATTCGCTTCTTTTCCAATCCAAACGAAGACCTGAGAGCAGAAAAGTCTCAGTGAGCTTAAACGCAGGAAATCACATGAAAACACATTTACCACAGAACCGTGTCAACGTTAGCGGACCTGATCCCACGTGTCCAGAACCATGACGTCATCGGTTGCCAAATCAATCTGTGAGAAGTCGCCTGGCACCTCTTCTGCCTGCACGTCGTCAAACACATGCTTATGTAAATATGTGGTGCTGCGCAAAAGGTATTTTCATCCTTTAAACTTTTAAACATTATATTCACAAACTTGGGATTTATGTGACAGAGCAAGACAGAATAGCAAATAATAGGGAACTGGAAAGAAAATTATAACATTTCTTCACTGGTAAAAATCTGAAAAGTGTGGTGTGCATTTGTGTCCCCCTTGAAATCAAACGCCTAAATAAAACCCAGTTTCGATTAGGGATGCACCGATTCACAAAGACCAGCCCTAAATTTGATTGAACAATTTGATTCAATGGAAGACTGGTCTTCACAGATTCTCTCCATCTTATCCAATTGAGTCATTTAGCTATTTATTCTTTTTCCTCCATTTTCTAATTATTTGCTACTTCGTGTTGGTCTATCACATAAACAACCTATCTGTAGCAGTAAACAAGACAAAATGTGAAACTTGGAACACTCACAATGAGCCGACCGGTCTTATTGGAACAGCCAAACAGTCTTGGTGGTCTGACTACATTCTGGAGGGTCTTGGAGGTCTGGTAATCTTTCTTCCCTCCCAGTGCTGCCCAGAAACCAGCTGCCAAAAGGATAATATCTGATTAACACAACAAAGCACCCATTGCATTGCCATGTTGCAGTGATTATGCGTCTACTTTTGCCCGTTACCTGGTTCCTTGGATTCCTCCACCTCTGTGGCAGTTCCACCCAGCAGGCTGGCAACGTACTTGGCTGCAGTCATCTCATCCGGACTTGCTCCCTTCCCCTTCCACACGAACAGGGAATTTGCCGATTTGAGCACAAACACGTCGTTGGTGTTCAGACTGGAGGCCGTGGCTTCCACCTGGGTAAAAGAGATTGGAGATTTCCACAGTTCAGCACAAAAAAGCATCACTTCCACATCAACTTTTCTCAAGAACCAAGGCCGACCTCAACAGCCCGCAATGCTTTGGTGGAGCTCTGGCGGATATGGAAGAGACGAGTGCTGGCGGGTTTGCTGTCTCCACCCTTGCGGGACGTCCCACCCAGGTAGATGATTAAAGGCTTGTTCTTAAACAGGCTCACCAGGTGAGGAGGCTCTCGGTTCTGAGTGACCCGGACCTGTAGAGACACAGATGATGTATAGTATGAAGATGTAGAGAAAGCATGCAAGCTCAGCATTCTAACTGAAAGGTGGGTCCTCTCACAGTTGGTCTATCTGAAATCTACTGGAGTGGAGTTTCTTCTTGTTCCTTATCAAAAACACTAATCTGAACAAAATGATTCCATAAGGTCAACTGGTTATACTTTGGTTTGCTACCAATGAGCAATTTTCTTTAGTCCTGGGTAATCACAGTGGTAGTGCTGCTTGGAGATGTTCAGACACTTTAGAGCTTCTTGGTTTACTTTTGGTAAGAAAGTCCTTGGTTGGAGATCTCTGTTGGAACCAGGGAGGCTGTGTAGAGTCTAATAAGCTCTTGGCTTAAAAATGAAAGAATTACAGCGAAACACAGAAAGTGGTGCTGACACCATAATGAAATAGACAATCAGAGTACCTGGAGAGAACCCGTTTATGCACTGGGAGAAAATGCAGAGGAACCAAACCTGGGATTCAAACACAGGACCACAGTGCTACCAACTGCCATTATGTGACCCACTACGCGTGAGAACATAATTTTGTTGCCTGTCACTATAACCAATAAAACTTGAACTGATGTTTTATCTGTAAAATTGAATGAATGTTTGTTGTATTCAGTAAAAATACAAGATGGAGATAACACACCTGGGTGGCCACTCCTCCCATCGAATCGTCCAGTTTGACTGTGAGGAAAGCTGAAGCAGCCAGTTCATCCTGACTGCACTTCTGGCCTTGCCTGCAGCAAAGCAACACCAGGTTCAGTGCTGAGAATGCTTGTTTCAGCTTTGAGCAAAAGAAGCAGGAAAGAAATTTGCTGCATTCAGTCCATTAGCTAATATGCATCATTTGTTTAAAGGATAGATACATAGGAATGCTAAATCTCTGTTAATGTTGTGAACAACAGGAAATTTGGTCATTTCAACTTCTGCAGATAGTTCAACTCGTTAGAAGGCTGGAAGAGATGTACAGAACACAGACAGGGACCAGTTTGTCTGAGGCCATCTTACAGATGGTGCAAAGCTGCACCCACCAGGTGTAGATGATGTGCTTCTGCCTGCCTCCATCGTTGTAGGAATACAGCACCAGATAACAGTCTCCTCCATAGAAATGCCCATAGCTGGACGGGTCCACAGGGGCCTTGTCACGTCCTTCCACACGCCAGATCTACAAACACCCAATAGTGTCATATGTAAACACTACTACTACTACTATTAGTAATAATAATAATAATAAATGATACATGCTTCGTTATTGTGGCAGAGCCCATAACCTCACCTGGACTTTCCCAGAGCCGTCATCCACCATGCCGTGCTGGGCGGCCATGGCGTTGTTGCCATGGAGTTTTGAGGCATCGAAGGGAATCTTCTCCACTTTAGCGATGCGACCCACAGTGTAGGTCTGACCTGTGGCCGCTCCCTCCAGCCATTTGAAAAAGAACTGCTTGAACAGAGTGGTCTCACTCCCAGCAGGAATGACCTGGACCTTTTATTGGGAGAAACAGACCAAGCAATGAATGCGTTTTCATCACACCGTCTAATGGAGACCCCGTGACAGACACTGACTGCATTACCTTTGTTCTTGGAGAGTAATTCTTTTCTTTGATGAACTTTTGGGCGATGGTCCACGCTTCTTTGCGTTCAGTTGTGTTTGCCTTTGGTCCTGCAATGTGGGATGTGGTACAAAGGTCAGAGCTGAACAAATTTAGTCTGTTCTTCAATGGAGAAGTAGCAGAATACTAGCAGGTGCTATAAACACAAACTGTTCATCAACAAATGTACAAAATACAGAAAAGTTTTGGGGAAAAATAAACAGAAATCAAAAGCCTGATACCTTTCCAAACAAATATGTTCCCGTCGTCTCCATTATCCAGGACGTAGCATTCACTGGGAGAGAGGATGTCTTGTTTGAATGGGTTTGAACCGGCCACCAGGGTTGTTGACATGTCTCCAGAAGCATCAGAAACCTACCAATAAAAGATCCGACTTAGACTTTTCAACGTATCACTGAAATCTATTAGATACCAGCAACAGATTAAAGATTAAACAAAATCTTTTTTGAGGCAGAGTTGAGAAACTATAATACAAAATTCAAATGAATGTGCAAGAGGCAATCTGAAAGTAAATGATTGATTTTACCACACTTGTATTGATCAGATCCTGAAACCGACTTGGTATCAGTTTTATCCATATTTTGGATCAATCCACTCACCTCTAATTCAAACGCAACAGTAAGTACAAACGCTTTTGCTCCACAAAACGGAAGTACTCCAGACCACTAGGGGGAGTCAACCACCAAACCATATAAGACCAGACCCTCAGTAAAGATGGGATGTCCAGTAGTAAGTTGGAGTCTTGTTCAAAAACACAGTCTTTTACAATGACATAGAACAACAGCATATTTACAGAGATAATACCTACACTAACCATAGTGGTCTGGAGCATTTTTGTTTTGTGGTGCGAGCTTGCAGTGTTTTGTACTTCCTGATGTTTTTTGTTATTTGTGACATTTCCCTTTTTTTGGCCAGTACAACATTTAATCACCAGGGAGACCAAACACAAAGAAAAAGACACTGCTGACAAAGGAGTCATCCAGAAGAATGCATTACTTCCCCAGACTAGATACAAAAACCATTTTTGTTTGACTTTATTTTTTAATCTGTATGAAATGAAAGTGTCACTGAAGAAGAATTCAGTGACATTCAAACCTCTTTGAGGTTTCTGTAAACGTTTGAGATAAAAAGTTACAAACATTTCATTGAGGTATGTTTACCAGTGGTATATCTACCTGGTACAGAGATGCCTTATTCTTCTTGGGCGTCTCATAAGCCACATCACAGTCTCCTGAAGGGAGATTCGGCTTTGGACCAAGTTCCTGTTAACGAGTAGAGATTATTGTTCATAGACCTCATGAAAACACAACCAGCGACAAATATTTTGTGTGCTTTGGTGAAGAGTCAAAGAAGAAAACAGCTCACCTTGATGACAGCCTCGGGTTCACTGCCCTCATCAATCATGTTCACCTCAGCACGGCCATGTCTCTCATTGTCACGGATATCTTTGGCCATCTGAGTGGCCTTGAGACGCTCATAGCGATTGCTCTCACTGCCAGACCACTGGTAGATCACCTGTTGTTGCACCGAGCGGAAGAGAAGGAATCAAAGGGAGGAGTCTTAGTTACTGCAACATTTTTCTAATTAAGCATTGGTTTTCTTTAGCTCAGACTTTGTCTTGCCTTTCCCAGGTCGATGATGAAGCAGTCTCCTTTGTTGAAGCTGTCCCAGGACAAGGCCACCTCGGTGGCTCTGACTGTACGCCGGCCTTTGAGGTGCAGCAGGCGCTTCACATTCATGTCATTGGTCACGACATGCTTGAAGCCTGAGTTTACTCCACCTTTCTGTGGATTACAAGTCATTTATACCTCTGTTGTCCCATCCAGAACAGATCCGCAGTGATGAAAACAATGAACATGTTAGACGTCATCATCCTGCTATGAACTTTGTTCTTTTCATTCTGAAAGGACAGAGACATGCTTCTTTCTAAAGCACACACCGCCCTGTTTGTTCAGCTCTCAACAACCAAAGCAAAGACAAATGAACACCTAACACATGATCTGTTGGATAAATTGTATTTTTAGTAATTATCAAATATTCGTTGTATCATGTAGCCTTATAGTTACATTTAGATAATGTTTAATTATATGCTTTTCTCTTTTTCTACTATTTTAAGTAATGTTTCTGTGTGTTTAAATAACTTTGATTCCTTCCTGTGACTCCCTTGAGATGCCATCAGCAAAGCCTGGAAGATAGCGGATACAACTCTTCTAGCAGAGTTTATTGCCCAGCAATAAACTCTGCTCTCCTGTGTGATATACAACTTGTTTTACTGGCCGTGTCTGGTATTCAACTGGAGCAAGAAGGATTTAGATTGTAGATAACATGTGTTTAAATAGTAAATGTCATTTAGCGCTGCAACCATGTGATAAATTGTTTTGCCCCTCCCTTTTAGAAGTTGCAAGCGCTCAATGTATGAGGGTTTTCTGAGAGTAATAAAAAGAGAGGAGCGGACAGATGTGTTTCAGAGCGGTAGGAGATTTGTAACTGAAAGCACATCTCTGTCCGTTCTCCTCGCGAGTATAAAAGAATCTAACTCTCTTGTCTTTTCTGTGTTTTAAATTGTCTTTAATAGGTATTTAGACCTGACATGATCCCTTTGTGATCTGTCCATCCACTCTTTCTTGGAACAAGTGAATTTTGACAGGCTTACAGGTAGCAAGCTGCAGTGCCAGGAATTACACTCCTATCAGCCACAAACGATTTTAAAGCCTCAACTATTTATGCTTTCAGTCTGTCTAACACCTTATTATGTCTACACTTAACAAATTACAGCCTTCTAAGTCGGATCAAATTCATTTTGGTCCATTGAACTGAAGAATAAGTTTTGTTGTGCTTCCAACTGGAAATTCAGAAAATCTGAGTACAAAGAAAAAGCTCCATTACAGTCCAGCGATTCCCATTAAGAAAATAAGAAATGATCTTGCTAAAAAGGATGGTTATACTATGGACAAAAGCAAAAATGTTGGTCGATGAAAATGTTCAAGTTGCGATTGTGGTCTTGGTTCATTTATTTACAAGTAACGCCAGGGATTCACTAAGAGGTATTTTCCAGTGTTATTTCATGGATCAGAAGCTTAGAAGTTTGGCATATTATCATGTAAATAAATCTTAAGATTGGTTTGATTGCAGTCACAATGAATCCAGTGGATTCTCCAGGCGTTCTGAGGCAGGAAATCTGAATCGGACCATCTTCAGGACAGGGTGAAATGGAAGCAAGTCTGTGCGAAAGTTTCAGCCAACAAAACAGTTGGAATGTGGTGACTCATGGCATCATGGAGCAGAATCTCAGAGGAATGTTTCCAAAAACGAGATCCTGTCTGATACTCCTGTTTTTTGTGTTTTGTTTTTTGGGGGTTTTTCTTTCAGAATCTTTCAGATTCAAGAAAAGAATATTATTTGAGTGTAGAAGTTAATGGCATCTGCAGCAGTCTGGTATTTTGGCATTGTCAGAGCACGTCTCTGTTTGGCAGTTCAAACTCTCCATGGAAACCCTCTATGGAAACCAGGAGGAGCAGGCTACCACAGAGCCCAAAAATAACCCCACAAATTCAACTGCTCTGCTTAAAAAGTTCCATTACTTTTATACACGAAGAAAAAAATCACATAAAACAAAAGATATCTAGGTAACATTTATGTGAAGGGGTGTTCATAAGACTGACAGAACACCTGTTCTAAACATGAAGGAGTCTTCATGAATGTTTATGACTGTTGTCCTGAAGTGTCATTCAGTAAATAATGACACTTGTCAATACAAACAATGCAAAGTTGAACTAAAAGTTGCATTAAAAGCTCATTAAAGTGTCAACTTTGCATTATTGGGAAAATAATGACATTTTTAATGCAACGTTGCATTGAAACTTGCATTAAAATTTAAAATGTCATTAACTGCATTAAATGCGTCATTGCTTATGAGACTTCATGACAACAGTCATAAACATTCATGAAGACTCTTTCTGTTCATAACAGGAGTTATGTCATGTTTAGGACAGTTTCATATCAGTCTTATGCTCACCTCTTCAGCTAAAGTGTTACTGATATGTATAATGAGAACAGGAGTATTTCACCTTGTACTTGATGCCAGACTTGAAGTAACCCTGAAAGGTGAGCGACTCTTCGTTTTGGAACTCGTTGAATTGGACCGGACCGCCACCAAGGTGATCGTCCAGCTGAGTGATCAGAATAGCAGCAGCTCCAGCCTCGTCTTTGGTGGCTTCCTCACCTGCAAACGGGACAGGAATTCAAAAAGTGGCAGGAAAAACAAGACAGTGGTTTGTAGGTCGGACATACCGATCCATGAGTGCACGTTGTAAGAAGGAGCCGCAGTGGTGTGGAGGATGACGTAGGCGTCCCCGGTGAAGAAGTCTCCGTAGAGCTGCTTTGGAACCGGAGCCAGATCCATCTTCTCCACCCGCCATATCTCCAGGCCGGGCTTCTTCCCCGCTGTCTGGAACGCCTGCTGTGCCATGGTGCTGAAGGCCTTAGAGGAGACACGTTTTCATTAATGACTTGGCCGTGCTGCAGAAAACTATCTGATGAGTTTCTTGCACGGAAGAAGCTTATCATCTTCAGTAATGTAGCCCTTTGAGCTTTCTGACTTTTTTTTTTTTCTTCTTCTTCTTCCCGTGACTCAAACATGTACCCACAGCTATGCTCCGAGACAGATTCAAAACCACCACTAGCTTTTAGGATTAAAGTGTCATTCATGAACTCAAACATTGAACCACATCACCATCTGCACATTAGAGTTCTTTGTTTTGTTTCCAACAAACTCCTGCAGGGTTCCAGGAACATTTCCCTGCTGAACCTGTAATACAGGCACTTTTATTTATTAACTCAGCTGCTCTTGAAGCAGAATGTATTGGACACAGCAGGGTGTGTCTGGCCAGCCTTCTACTGAGCTACACTGCAAGTCGTCTGTGGGGCGTTTTAAAAAAAACGAGCAACCACTCGCTGAGAAAATGCATCTAGTTAATTGTTGAAAGTATAATTATGCTGGGTGTGGACAAACCGGTCCACACCCAAATATCCAACATACAATCATGTTAAAAAATACTTTGCTTCCATAACCCCAGGTCATAATGTGCATTATTTAGTCATACTTGGCTTTACTGGCATGCAGCTTGTGTTAAAAGTTTGTTTCAGTAGATGCATAATGCAGACAGAGTTCATGCAGAAGCGTGAACAGTCTTGCAGGAACTGTTTCTATTGCATAAACAGTGACATGACAGGAAAGATTTACAGATCCAAGAGGTTTTCCTTTACCTGGGTGAGGAGAGAATCAGATGCTGGTTGTGGAGAAGCTGCACTGCTGCTCTTCCAATCGTCCGCGGAGCCAGTTTGAGCCGCCGGGCGCTATATAAGCAGACGGGACATCCGCCCTCAGATGGAGAGGCGTGTTCAGCCACATCCAGGCCCGGCCCAGGCTGCAGAACCAAACACACACAGCCGCGCGCACACACAACACACGCACCTCCTGGTTCCCAGTCTTACATAACTTCAATTTTAATTGTGGGGATTTTAATTGTGTCCCATTTAATTTACTGCAGATCATCTATATTTGAACGTGTACAGAAAAAAAACAGGAAGTGAAATCTGAATGAGACGTAAGCAGCTTTAACGTTTACTCTGCATGTGATGTTTTTACTCCTTTATAAGGACAGAGTTCAACAGAAACACAAATGTAACACCTGCACAACTTTCAGCTAGAATATTTTTCCATTAAGCTAGTGCTTAGCTTAACGTTCAAAAGTATTTATAATAATCTAGAGGTTTATATGTCTGGGCTCCTCAGAAACCCCATTAAGGAGAAATCTGAACCTCCTAAAGCTCACATGATTCTGAGCCTTTATCCTCGCCGACTCCTGCAGCTTCACAGGGCAGCGCATGAACCCCCCTATGACTGCAACCATGAAAGAGTTTTTGCTTCTTTTTTTAAAATATATTTTCCATTAGCTTTTCCATAGGAGTTTGATCTGGGACTGATGGAAGCAGAGTGGATCATATTGATCTGATGGAATCCATCAGAAGTTTAATTTAAATTTCCAGACATTTCAAATATTTCATGAAGCTTTGCATTCTAACAACGTCCCACAGCATTACAGACCCTCCACTGTACTTTTTTTTCTACATATTAATCTTTTGCTAAAGTTACAGTAGCATTTAGAAAGCTGGCATTTCTAGGTGTTTAGAACAGAAAAAAACTTTTCCCAGCCTTGTCTAAACTTACATCCTCATCCACTTATTATTGATCTGACTGCAGACATCAGCAAAATTGAGTAAGTGGATTTTTTTTTTATAGATTCCTAAATAATTGTCTCTTGAGATTCTACTGTACACAAACTGAATGCTAGATTTAAACAAAAAACAGTGAATCAATGTTAATTTAACTCAGTAAATGATTCATTTAATACATCATATATCATAATTCCCGTGAGTGTGTTTGTGTTTCTGAGTTAAAACTTCAACTTCGCAATAGCATTACATAAATATGTTCTCTACTAGGTAGATTCTGTTTTACCTGGTGTTTTGGCTCGTTGTTAGGTGACCTCTGTTTAGGCAGCGGCTTGTTTTTCTGTGTTTACATCTGAAACAAGAAGCCAGATCTAGTTGTATGAGATGTATTAGAATGTGGTTTGTTTGTTGCTACCTGTCTGCTTCCTATTTTCAAGTAGAAAACAGGAAGTAGACGTGCCAGTTGCAGACATTTCCTGCCCCGTGAACTGTAAGCGCATCCGTTACTCAAGTTTCAGTTTTGTCAGGGTGGTAATGCAACCTCTGGTGAACATGGACAGTTTTCCAGTTTTCAGTCTGTTTGTTTTGTCTCTGTTTTTTTTTTATCGATTTGTAAAGCAGGACGCCTCACTGAAATGAAATATGGTGGTCTAAGTACTTCTTCCCTTACAGCGTAATGCATTCAGTCTGTCTGTGCAGGCACTTTACGTGGCAGCCAGGGAATTTTAGCTGCACCATTCAATTCAGAGGTGAATAGAGGTGAAGCATTGATGAAGGAACTTCCAAAATGCAGATGAATTCAAAAGCCAGACAGTTAAACTGCTCTACGTACACATTTTATGAGCATGTCTAACACAAAATTATGACTCATAATTTCTCTCCAGCAGAAAAACAGCTCCAAATATAGAACGTTGACTCATCTGTTTCCTGAGCTTCTTGCAGCAGCTCTAACAGGCCGACTCTTCGAAGTTGTGATAAACGCCCCTCTGTGCTGCCACCACAGTTGATTTGGCAATTACATATTTGTTGCTTTAGCCCGCGTGTTTCTCGATCGCGTGGCTTTTGCCCGGCCAGCGGCCCCTAAGACTGTGGCCCCGCTGACCCCCATGTGGCAGCGTGACAGAAAGCGGAGGCCCAGATCTCCTCTGTGAGCTCCAGCAGTCGCCTCAGGTCAGGGCTGGCTCCGTCGACTCCCACTGGCAGAGCTGCGTCAGCACATTCTGCCTCATTGTGCAGAATACACACATCTCTGTCCCCGTCTCACACATGCCAACTCCAGCAATCACGAGACCAAACAGATGCAACACTCTGCCTGAGCGGATAACGACGGCCACACACACGCACACAGGCCGGTTCTAACTTGCGAGGGCCGAAACCTCTCTGAGTTACAAGTTGCATAACTCTTGGGGGTAATACTTCTGCTGTCCTGACCATGGAGTTTCCCACAAACACACAGATTGCGAGTAGCTGCATTCTGGTGAAGCATATGGCGCAGCGATATAACAGGGATTCTTTATGACTGAGCATGAGAGGCGGATAGGAGCAGGGATCTGGCGGCCCCGGTTGCCTGCGGCTTCCTCTCGGTTTTAATTTCCTGCTGCAGCAGCTCCGCTCATGTGGAAGATCATTTGCAGCTGGTAGTAGACCAGAACTGATGCTGATGTACGTTTCAGTTTAATTATTCGTTAAAAAAAAAAGTCTCTACTCCGCTTTCTCACCAAAACCATTCTCATCAGCTGTAGGAATGCAGTATGAAGTGGTTTCCACCTTAACGTGTCACTTAGGAGGAGTCAACTGTCTGTCCAGCCTGGAGCGCTATCTCACCTTGGCCCTACTGAAATACAATAAACTTAGAAAAGCGTTTTCTTTTCTTAGTGCTGTTAGATGTTCTAAATGTGCAGTTAAAAATGCGCTAACATAGTTTGAAATTACAAATGCGGATCTAAAAGATCTCTTTCTACTGGATGTTTGGCACATTTCCCATCTTATACTTTTGTAGTTTTTTTCTAATAATGCACAAAGGTTATCACTAGCATGTTGACAATCAGCATGCAAAAATCATTGTAAAAGCTAAAATGTGGTAAAATGCTAATGTTAGCCTAATTTTAATATGATTGCTAACAGTAGCAAGTTAGCTAACGATGTTTAATGCTTCATGTCACAATTTGTCATATTTTATAAGAATCAACTTGGACTAAATGGGGATCAGAACCAAAATAATTGTAAATAGGTTGAAATACAAAGTCTCAGATTATATGTTTAATTAACTTATTTAGATTTGAGCATTTCCATGACGATTTATCTGCATAATGCAGATCAATAAATCAAAACTGTATAGCTTTTGAAAAGATTTTGGTTCCATTATGAATAAATCCACCTCTGCATTTCACAAAAGATTTGCTCAAAATCAATATCCACAAATATTTAATTTCTTTCCTAACCACATTCTCTGAAGATACGGTCGCTGAACTTCAGATCCAGAAAGATTTGAAAAAGAAATAAAACAGGACGGTCATTTTATGTTTTTTTCTCTTATACGTAGATGAATTTTGCAAGGCAATATTCTTGGATCATCAGCAATCCGCCTAACCCTTCCTCTAACACCCTGCCTTTCATTTTACAAGGTTTACTTTAGATGTACCAGGGATTTTTGAGTGGATACACGGGGGGAGGACAATAACCTGAAGTGAACATGGCGTAATGCTGCAGGGGAGAAAAGGATTTGAGTTTGCAGCTCATCAGCAGGTCAGGGTCAAGACTACAGCTGGACATTTCTCTCGTGCCACGTAGTAAATGTAAAGATGTATTTCTGAGTGTATTTGTGAACTGTGTGAGGACTTACCTCTAATTTTTCTTTTTACAGCTAGCAGTATTCATTTGCAATAGACCAGGAGCAAATCAAGAATAGTTGTGAAGGGAAACAAAAAAAAAAGAAATAAAATCTACAAAAAGTGGATTGCAGTGAATTCAGTCCCCTTTACTCTGATAACTCCATATAAAATCTAGTGCATGTTCTTCCTGAGCAGCCAGCCAGGACGGGTGTTAGCTTCATGATATGGGATGTTTTCCTCAGACGGGACAGGGAAGTGGGTTAGTGTTTATGGGAAGATGGATGGAGCAAAAACACAAGACAATCCTGAACACAAATTCCTGCTTCATTTTTCAGTTTTGTTACTGCAAAAAAAAAAAAATAATAAAAACCATGTATCTTTTTCCTTCCACTTCACAATTTTTCATTGGTATATCACATGAAATCAAATACATTGCTTTGAAACCTGAGGGTTTAAGTGAGAAGCTAAGAGTAGATTTGACAGGTATGGATGCATCAGCAAGGAACAGTTGGCAAAGTTTAAAATAAGTATAAATAAAATCTGTCAGGGTGAGAGGTAACCAGGACTCGAAGGCAAGCAACAACTGCGGACACCCAACGCAGTTTAACAGATTTATTGAATTAGTCAAGTGCAATGGAGAGAGAATGGAGAGGCGTTGATCTGCGGCAGCAGGGAGAGACCGGGCCAGAGGAGGAACTGAGGAAAGGTGAGCTGTTAAACAGGGAAGTTAATGAAGGGAATGATGGTGCAACCTGGTGATGGCTTACGGTCTGAGGGCTGAGATGAGCAGAGGTGGGTACATGGGTTTCCCAGCAGTTGGTGCAGTGTGGGGTTTCCAGGTGGATGAATTCCAGCAGGAGACTGAGGGTGGACAGGCTGCAGCTGAGTGGTGGTTGTGAAGGTATCCAGGGGCGAGGCCTAGCGGAGCAGTGAGGATCAGGTAATTCAGGTGTTTATGAGCACCAGGGAGTGGTCAGAGCTGCTTCTATGAGGAAAGAATAGATGGGAGAGGAATCGGAAACAAGTTAAACACTGTTAATGCAGCACTGAGAGCTGGAGTGTACCACTGTTGTAGCGGAACCATCTGCCTCTTCTTCTTTCTGATTTTTACTGGCGGGTGACATCTAACGTTAAGATGTATTATCACCATCTACTATGCTGGAGTGTGGACCAGAGTATCTTCCTTTAATCTAAATTCTTATATATGATCCTGTGTCCTTCAAAAATGTAACAGCTGCTTTATTTATTTTATGTTTAATTAATATCTTAATGTCTCTATATCATATTTCCTAATTTCTTGTTTTAGCTTCTCTCTACATACTGTATATTTTTAACAATGAATTATTACATGTTCTACTGTTTCCATATCTATACCACACTCACAACTACCTGTTGGATGTTTACCTATCAAATGTAAAGTTTTATTTAATCCAGTTTGTCCGAGCAGCAATCTTGTCATTACTACATGTTCTTTTCAATTTTCTCCTCTTATTTCCATATTCCCTACTTTCTTTTGTATATAAAATAAATGACGACCTTTAGTTTCTTCCTCCCACAATTGTTGCCATTCAGATTTAATTTTGCTCTTAATTAATTTTATTTCAGATTTACAATATGCTATTTCCATAATTCTACTTTGTTTTAAAGGCACCTTAGCTAAATGATCTGCCATATTGTTCCCTTCTATATCTGTATGAGCAGGTATCCACATAAACCTAATCTTTATTTGAGTTTGTGTCATTCTAAATATCACTTCATAAATTTCATATACCAACTCCATACGACTTTCAGATGAGACATTTAAAATAGACATTAGTGATGATAATGAATCTGAGCATATAAGAACTTTTTCCATTTTATTTTGCTCTACCCACTGTAAGGCCATCAGTATCGCTAACATTTCCACTGCATACGCAGCTGAATGGTCAGACGTTCTTTGTTTCATAAATACACCTAGTTCAGGGATAGCATAAGCAAATCCTGTTTTATTTGAAACTAAGTCTTTTGAACCATCTGCATATATAATTGTAAAGGATTTATACATATTCTTAATTCTGTCATTTACAAAACTTACCGGCGTCTGCCTCAGGGAAGCCTCTCCTATTTAAGGCCCTTGCTGATTGGTGATGATGAGTAGCTGGATCCCATCAGCCTTCCACCCTGCAAATGTAGAGAAACCATTCCCCTGCAGAACCCAACAGTCTGAGTCTCGTCTCTGCATCTGGCTGACAGAAAGGGAAACCTGGCCCTAATAAAAGGACTGCTGCTTGAAGGAATGGAAGGGAATGGTTTTGTTTAAAACACGGGCTAGCTGTTCTCCGGGTCAAACAGACAAAAATGCTGGGAAGAAAAAGCTAATTATAAAGCATCAAGACAGGAAACTGAGATGAATATCTAAAGTTCAAAAATAACAAACAGGGTAAACAAAAGGACACCAACATGAGTCACTGTGAGCAAATGACAGGAAACCAGCTGAAGGAAACAAGATTTCCAGGCTTTAAAGCCAAATGTCAATTAGTGCTAAACAGAGGAAACCAAAGGTCCACTGAGCTAAACAGAACCGGCTACGGACAGTGAGCTGGTGGAAGCCATCTGGAAATGATTCAGAATTATATTTTAGGCTAGGCACAGATTCCCTGGTCTGAGTAAAAGTCATTTATTATTTTCTAAAATGCAACAAATTTCTAAAAAAGCCGCTTTGTAGAAATGTGTATTAAGTGGCTTTTGTTTGTTGTCAGATGTTTCAGTCCTACTTGGTCGACCAACACTCTTCGCGGTCAGACTCCATAGTTTGGTGGTGATCTCAGACCCTGTTTAAGAAATAAACCACATCATGTCAGCTTGTACTCATCTAATATGTGGTGTACCTCCAGGCTCTGTTTGGGCCCAATTTTTTTGTTGCTAATATATACACCCCTTTGGACTGATCATTAACACATTTCAAAAAACTCCTTTAACCTTTATGCAGATTACATTCAGATGAACTGCTCTTTCAAAACTTGTGATTTCTTCACACTATGGATGGCATCAGAGGAATAAAAAACTGGTTCAACAACTTCTCTCAACTGAACTTGGAGAAGTTAGAGTGTCTGATCACTGCTAAGAGAGAGCATGTTACCTTTGATCAGACTACTGACTGTCAAACCGGACTTCAGGAAATTATGTTATTTTGGTCATGTAAACCACTTTGGAAACCACACGCCCAAAAAAGCCCTTAGTCGGCGTCAGCTGATCAAAAACTCTGCAAGAAGATCCTCGACTTGAATAAACAGAAGAGCTCACATCACTCCTGTTAAAATGATATTTCAACTGAGTTGTTTTTAAAAATCCTGACTTGGCCATATAGAATATTTTTGTTCCAATGCTAAAATTACAAACACCTCAAGGAGTTTACAAGAATTTTTTAAAAATTTGTTTCAGATATTCAATGCAAATCTCAACTGATTTCATAAGTGTGTGTGATAATTGTTATAAATGTGGCTGTGATCACCACAATCATTGTTAGGATGCCTCTGGTTGTGGCTGTCAAAACAAGGACATCTTTCAAGATGTTGTTGCCCCTACTTACATTATACTTAACATCAGCAAACACGCAATTTTCAAACCATTTATCAAACCCAGTGTTGTTGTCCTGGCAGTCCTTGGCCAACCATACACTGGCTGCTGGACACAAAATCTGCAAATAAAAACAGATTTTTTTTTGCAGATTGTGGCTGACAGGAAACGGGGAAGGAGAGGGGGAGAATGTGGCAACAGCAGCAGAGTGATGTGTGTTGAGGGTAACTGAGTTCTTCTGGGTGTGCTCAACACATGCGAGCGGTGCGTGTTAGCACTCCAAAATCTCAATCAAGAATTTAGTCGACATGCAGAGGAACCAGTTTTCTTTCTCTCTGTAGCTCTTCTTTCATTGCGGTTTGAGGATTTGTTTCGACACAGCTTTCCCACGCTAGTACTTCAGATATAGTCTGAGGTTTAAACTTTGACTAAACTTTGATTGGACCCATGGACCACCCTGAAGTATTTCCTGCTATTTTTTGCTTGATTTGCTGCTTTGTTTAAAATCCACATCAGTGTTTCAGCTCATCAAAGATATTTTAATAGAAGACAAAAGCTCCATTTCCACTGACCATATAATAGCACAATTTGAGATTTGGAGAAAAATCTCACATTTTTCTATTTATCTATTGCTTAATAGAAAAATTTCTTTTTCAGGGGCGTGCCGTGGTGGCGTAGTGGTTAGCGCAACCCGTATTGTTAACTGAGTTCTTCTGGGTGTGCTCAACAGGTGTGCCTTGAGTCCTCGACGCGACCGTCGCGGGTTTGACTCCCGGACCCGACGACATTTGACTTCCCCCTTCTCCTTCCCCGTTTCCTGTCAGCCTACTATCATATAAGGGACACTAGAGCCCACAAAAGACCCCCTGGAGGGGTAAAAATAAAAATGTATTTTTCAGTAAAACGTTGTCGGGTCTAGGATGAGGCGGATCTTTGGAGTTGCATCAAAATGGATTTATTCAGCAAAACTGCAATGGAAGCACTTTTTTTTTGCATCATACGAGTGACATGATCAACAACCGGCTGTTGGCACTGGCACAAACCACAAAGAGGAAGACGACAGGAAGGAGTTGGAGGGTCATGACATGGCATGATTTTTGACTCATCGCGTGCACAATTTACTCCCGTGCGATTTTAATTGTTTCTTATTTAATGGAAACACTGCAACTTCGAAACAGTTTTTGTTTTTCAACATTAGTGGAATATTACGTTTTGTGCACATTTGTAATGGAGACGCAGCTAGTGATAACCTGAGTGAATACAAAAAGTAGTTTCCAAATGGATATTTCATTTATAAAGAGAAATTGGTCATCAAAACCAACTGGACTCCAAGTGAAAATGTAATTCAGGATTAGTTCTATGAATGCAGGACTAAGTCATTGTGCTGTGTGTGCTACTAAACCTATTCAGTTTAACACATCTTCTGATATGTTGGAATATATATGTGTTGCATGTGCACTTAGTTCACTGGAGATAAATGAGGTGGAGGTCAAGGGTCAAAGTGGATGTGCGTTTTGACGACATCCGCTTTGTCACCATCTAGTGCCGTGGCATGACAACTACAGTGGATGCAGACGTTGTGGTGATCTCGTCTAAATAGTGACGCAGTGCCGTCTAAATGTCAAACTATCCCAGTCAACATCCGAAAATGCCGGTAATGTCCATACAGCAGGCTTGGGGAAAGGGTAACAAGAGACACTTTGTTACCCTGTTACTCTGAGGACCACAGTGAGAGCAATTATCCAGAATCATGGAACAGTGGGGTGGCCTGCTTACCAAAGTTACTCAAAGAGATCATCAATGAGGCATTCAAGAGGTCATTAAAGAACCCAGAGCATCTAAAGTACTGCAGGCCTAACTTGCCTCAGTTCAGTTCACAGATCCTGATTCAAACACAAGGAACAGAGAGAGTGGTGTCAATGAGAATCCCAAGGCCAAAACACATTTCCTTGATTTTTCCCAAGACCTATAGAAAAATATTCTTTGGAATGATGAGCCTTAGGCGGAATTTTTTGGAATGTGTGTGTCCCATTATGTCTGATGTAAAACTTACATGAAAAGAAAATCATACTAACAATGAATAAAATAATGAAAAATGAGAAGGTAATGTGACGGTCTATGATTATTTTGACGCTTTAGAACCTTGACGGCTTTCTGTAATTGATGGAACCAAAATTAGAGATGTACTATATATACCGACATTTACGTCTGTTTAAGTCAATAGTTATTTTTGAAAATATTGGGAATCAGATTGATCAGTACGACTGGGTCAACATTAACAACCAGCGTTTCCATCTTGTGGCTTCTTTGTGAGGGTGTTTTGGGAGCGGAGTGGAACGGTGACAGGGTTCTTGTCTGGACATGTGACAGCTATAGTGCTGCAGCACCGGATTGTGGGCTGCTTAACTGAAGCAGAGAGGCAATGTCTGCCAGGTGATCACTTTTTTTATCAGTGTAGAAATAGTAATGGAACATATATTATAGCGGTACATATCGTTATCGGCCATAACAGCAATACGAATATCGGAAATTGATATCGACCCAAATTTCTGCATCAGTGTATCCAAAATCATCCAATGTGGCTCAACAAAAACAACACTGCAAAAGAGATTGGGTCATCACTGAAACGAAACATTACTTGACAACTGCGTTTTGTATTTTTTACGTCCTGATGTTAAAATTCATTTCATGATCTGAAATGTTCAAGTGAGATGAAAAAAGAAAACAAAACAAATCAGTAAGAGAACAATTGCTTTGTCAGAGAACAGTAGTTTGTTACATTTTATGCAGTTGGACAGATCACCTCTGATCTGATTAATAAACAGAGGAGTTCATGGTCAAATCCACGACTGCCAGGTACACAAATGCAGGAAAACGAGCCCAAATCATCACCCAACCACCACCGTGCTTCAATGTTTGTTCTGCTTTGCTGTTTTTGGAAACTTCTGTGCTGCAGTCAAACATCGCCACTTTTGCACCATCCGTCTAACGACGTCTTACTACAAGTTGATGATCATTTACTAAAGCAGGGTCAATGCATCCTTTTTCCTTCAAGCAAACTTTCTTGATCACCCTGTCAAACTTGTTTAGCTTAGGTTTTCTTTGATTAGCAGTCATGTCAGGTATTAACGGCCGCCCTTTAGCAGTACTGCATCGCTTCACATTTTCAGCTGTGTGAGAATCCAGCTGACAGTCATTTGCCAAAACATATCTGTATAACGGGCTTAGTCTTCCTGAAGACTGATTCTGCTCATCTGATGGGGAACGCCTTAACTCCTTATGTCCTGTGGACTGTAGCTTGCAACTTTTTAAATTTCATTATGTGAAAACGTCAGACTTCAACAGATTTAGAGGGAATATACCTGGCTATCCAACTTAAAATAGTACATGATTTTCATTGCAGTTACAACTATAATGAAAAAGCCGAAAAGATGAAAGAAACCACACAAAAAATATATTTTTTAATCAGAAATTTTTAAGTATGACCTGTCCAGGGTGTATCCAGCTACTCGCCCCTCGTTGAAGAAGCTGGATGGAGATGGTTGTGGCTTAAGAGAGGAAGAATGTGGAGTCAATGTAGCCAGTTAGCAATATGGACACAAGCTGGAGACTGATCATCCCTGCTGGGTCACCAGGGAGAGAGGGTATGATGTAGAAAGACCCGAAACATTCAACAATTCCAGGAACATCAATGAGGACGCATCCAGATGTATCAGTGAATTCATTGTCACTTGCCTGGCTTTCACTGTTGTGAAAGGACAACTGGATGACAACCAATTTCGAGCAAGCAGTGTTCATGTCTTAAGTCTGTAAGAACATGCATGGCCCGAAAATCCACCAAGTGAAGATGAAGTGTTTAATGGGACCAGGAGTAACACGACGCACAGGCGCAAAAACCTGGTGAGACACAGGAGGAGCCCGGCCCGGGGTCTCCCCACAGCGCTGGGGTCTTGGAGTGTTGTCGACTGATCCTACAAGCACAGAGTCAGACCACACAGATCAGAGGCAGATTAAGTGTCATGTTGGACGCTATTCGCTTAACCCATATGCAGAACACAAACAGGAGATGGAGGAATCAGATAAATACAATTTATTGATGAACAGATCAACAGTAGTGAAATGTGAGTAATTTCGAGACCCCACTGGATCCGGGGCGTCAGTGATCTGAGGACTGGAGAGATGACAGGTAAGTGGGTTGTAGGAATTATGGGGAAGGAGGAATGGAGCGGGCTTACTGGGAGAGATGAAGAGGATTCGCCAGGGAGGTAGGTCGTAGAGAGGCTGGAGTCCGGGTTCTTGCACAAGAGAGGGGTTCCGATGGCTGGGAGTAGCCGAAGGGAGGCACGTCGGAGGGCGGGCAGGTAGTCGGACCGTAGTCGACCGAGGGACCACGGGAGGAATCCTGTGAGAAGGTCAGAGGAAAAAAGGCTCAGATTAGCTGAGTACACGAATAAATTCTCAGAGAACTACGCTCAGAGGGGCTCAGGGTACCAAAACAGGTATAACACTCCGGCGCCGGCGAACTGGCCACCCGCTCCTCTTATGCTAGTGTTGATGACGATGATAACGCACAGGTGCGCGGCGACCATCCTCCTCCAGAAGCCTCCTTATGGCTCCCCCTGGTGGACAAAACAGCTCTCTACAAAAACTCCAGCCTCTAACATTAAGTAGCAAGCAGCTAACATGACTTTACTGTGGAAACCGTATATATATGGCATATATATATATATATATATATATATATATATATATATATATATATATATATATATATATATATATATATATACCATTACCTGTTTCATATCTGAAGAAAGAATTGACCACAGTGTGAACTTCACCCCTGCTTCTCTACTTCAGTTAAACTCCCCACAATCCTTTGCTGCATCACTATCTCTGTCACATTACCTAACAAACACCACATAATCAACCTCCTCCTCTCACATCCTGAAACAAACAGCAACAAGATGGAAATAAATATCAGTTGTTAATATTGGCCCAGTGTTATTTATCGGAACGATGTCGATACGTTAAAAAATGAATAAAATCAGTCGATACCAATGTTAGTAGCGATATATCACGAATTCCTAACAAAATGCATTATTAACAAATAAATGTAAAAAAATATATATATATAATTTTCCTTTCAGATCAAAATTATTCACTGCTCTGTTTTGTTTTGGTCACATAGTAAAATGCAAATGGCACTGTACAGTTTTTGTTTTCTAGTTTCACAATTAAAGATGATAAATGAAAAAAGGTTTTCTTCTAAAAGTCTGCAAACAAATTCATTCTTCTAAACATACTGTCTTTATATGTAGGTTCATCAGGAACACTGATGCTCTGATCCTCTGCTTTTCTGTCGCAAGCTGATTTTTGAGGTCTCTAGCGCCCTCTGTGGGGAAATCGAGTGTGAACATCCACCATCGACAAGCCTCCTCAAACTCGCTCGAAAAGCAGCCTCTTTTTCACCAGCTGTCTTTTATTCATTTCAAATAATAAGTCAAGAAATGCAAAGTTGATTTCTGTCGCTTTATTTCACAATATCATCATCTTGTTTGTTCCAAAAGAAAAAAAAAGGATAATAAATCTGTATCACTTGACATTTTCAGCTAAATGTACAAGTGCAGACCTCACAATGTAACAACCTCCAGTCTCTCATAGGACAGTGGGTTTTTTTGTTGTTGTTGTTCTGATCATGTAGAAGCAACAACTCAGGGCGGATGAGTCCATCATGAGCAGAAAACATTCAGTTTGCGAATGAACTCTCTTCTCTTCACAGCATGTGACGCAGTGTGAAACGACTTCTGATCACATCTCTGCCACAACACACCTCTTTGTCTTCAGGGGAACAAGTCCAGAAACACAAGACATTTTCAACACATTGAGCTCTTTTTTTATCACATGTATGGAACTACACAGGAGTTATTACTTTGCATATATTGGGAGAAAACAGTGAAAGCAGCTTTAGTCTGGTCTTCTTCAGTTTACTCGGTTGGGGTGTGAATAAACAGGCTTTCTGCACGGCCTTGCGTGACGACGGAGGATCTGGAACGAGAAAATGGCCGACAGGTCGACTCTGGAGGAAGGCGGTTCACCTGAGGCCGGCGGCCAGCTTCTCCATGGCCGCCTTGCGCTCCTCCGCCTTCTGCTGGGAGCGCCGGAGGACGTTCCTCAGCTCCTGGAGGTGGTCCAGCGTTCCCACCAGCTCTCCCTTCACCGTCTTCATCTGGCTCTCCAGCATCTGCGTGTGGTGGAGGGAGTTCCTCCTGTAGCGCCTGGTGGAGCGCACCTTCTCCTCCAGGTCCTCCACTGCAGGCGACGGCGGAAGGTACAGTGTGACACCAGAAAAAAACACACACACACACCAAGATTTAACAGATGTGAAGTTACAGACCCATGTTCTCCTGGTAGCTCTTGCTCTCCGGACCGGAATCTGTCTTCTTCTCCATCATGTTCTTGGTTTGCTGCAGCATCTTCTCCATCTTGGCGAGCTCGGCGGCCTTGGTGTCGCTGTCCCGCCGGATCCTCAGCAGCCCCTGCTCCCTCTGGGTCAGCTCGCCTGGGAACTTACTCATTTCCAGTCCTGAAAAATCGACACGTCAACAACCGGTGTGCCAAACCTCCTCTAAAACCCCAGACAGAAGGATGATACTTGGACGGTAAGTTTTCAGCATCTGAACTTGAAGGCTCTGAGCAGCTCGGTCCTCCCTTTCACATGAAACGCTGGTTTGTCTTTCAGTTCAGCTGCTCTGCTGCTGGTATTCGGCTTTTAATAGGCCGTAACCTCAGCATATGCCTGCAGGTTATCTGAACACAGCCTCTCTTAGTACAAAACATTACAATTAGCCAGTCATAAGACTGTTACTGCACAGCCCTGAAGAAACGGGTCATTTTCTCAGTCAGTCAGAGGCTGCAAAGAACAAAGCAGACGGTTTAAAAATATTGTGACATCAGATAACCCCTAAAGAACAATACTACTGATGTATTTTTCAAATAACAACTTTGTATCTGGAGGAAATTGTAATTGATCACCTAAAAAAATTAAATAAAATAAAAAGTTTCTTACAAACTTTTTCTCCTACCTTTTTTTATGCCCTAAGAAAATCAAAAAAAAAATTGGAAAAAAAATCCTGACACAAATGATCCTAATTCATGCATGAAAGGGTTAAATTTGGCTACATATAGCAAGCGTTTTGAAAGAAAAGTGACCCAGATCTTATTGTTGGAACTGAGAATGAATTTGTTAAATGAAGCCCAAACCAATTTGAATTTTTTTTAATTCAGCAAATGTACAAAATCCTTTATAAGTTTTTGATCAACATCACTTTCCGTAAAATAAAAAAAATTAAAAAAAACTCTGACGTGGCGTAGTGGTTAGCGCGACCCACATTTGGAGGCCTCAAGTCCTCGACGCGGCTGTCGTGGGTTCGACTCCCGGACCCGGCGACGTTTACCGCATGTCTTCCCTCCTCTCCTTCCCCCTTTCCTGTCAGCCTACTTTGTAAAAAGGGACTCTAGAGCCCACAAAAAAAAAAAGACCCCCTGGAGGGGTAAAAAAAAAAAAGCTCTGACTACTTTGACCCAGAGGGTTCGGACACCTCGGGTTTGCAAAGCGTACCTTTTTTTTGGTCAGATTTTGACTAAATTAATAAATACATGGAGAGATTCAAGCCATATTTTGCCTTGCAGGATTAAAAGCTCTGCAAAATGCTCCGTTTTACACCCCAACGCCGTTACATCACCAAATAATCAGCACAGCGTAGAATGAGCTTCTTCTGCGTATTTCAAGCTTCTCTACTGGGACACAGACTGCTCCTTTGATTCCAGTTGATCAGAACCTGATTTGATCGTAGTTTTAATCGGCCTGTGCTATTATTATGATTGCTTCGCCACACGTCCCTGTTGCCTCCCAGGCTATTTGTGGCTTCTTTCTTCTTCTGCTGTGTGACTTGTTCTTTCTCTACAGCCACCTTTGTCCCAAATGCTGATCACATGCAAAGAATAATGACGGTGGGGGAAAAAAAGACCAAAACAAAAATCAGATCGTTTTGAAATGGAGTGATTTTGAAATGGGGGTAAGAGAGGAGTTTATTTTCTGAACAGATTTGATATAATGCAGCATTGCGGAAGAGAACAGCTGAAACTGAAGGAAAGAAGAAAAGTGTTTTGTAGAACGTTCCAGCATCCGGTTCTGTTCTCTAAGTCCTTCTGTTTATTACAGGTCTTCATCTGCGAAACGCTCCACAGTAGGAGACCAGAGATATGAGTGGGTCGTTCTTGATGATATTTAACTCTGCAGGCTGACAGAGAAAACATTAGTCATCACATTTACATAAAGTACGCTCAAAGTCATGCTATCGCGCCATCTGGGATGCAGTTTTAAGCCTGGGCTGCGTGTTTTCCGAGACGCTGCAAAGTAGAAGTGCTTCACTGTGCGGGATGTGAGAGATTCTCTGAGGGAGACACATCAGGGGATTCTCCATCTGGAAGAAGTGACACGAGTAAACCAGTAGTACCAGTACCAGTAGACTCTACTGGTTTGTACTGTACTTCTCCATTGAAATCACTCAAACAGATTAGATCAACATGTTCCAATAATGAGCTAATTCATCTCAGGCCGTTCAGACACTAACAGGCTCCTGCTTAGGCTATAGCCTGCCACCTTGTGGTGGCTGAGGTACACAGCAATTTAAATTCACAGTTCTCTGCAGCAAAGATGGAGCAATTTTAATCCCGTGTGGATCACAGATATTCCACAATAAATTCAAACTTGTGCTGCTGACTCAATTAAAAGGGGAGAATTATGTAAAATTGACTTTTTTGAGCTATAAATCATGTTATAATGTTATTCCCTCATCAGAAACAAACCTGGAGTGTTGCCTTGATTCTTTCATGCATGTTTGAGAAATCCTTTAATCTCCCATGGCAGCCATTCAGTTGTGCAAAACGCCTGGATGGACCTATCCCCGCCTTTGAAACGTAGCTCCTCTTCTGGGCTTCCACCTCACAGACCAGCCCAGACCAACCAGCAGCAACTAGCAAACACCTGGTGGAACTGCTGAGCTCAGGACAGGAGCTAAAAGGTTAATGGAGGAGTTTTTAAAGAGACAGCGGCCCAATTTTCTGGAAGTCAAATTTCTTGTAAGTCATATTTTTTTATATATATATATGTATATGTGGGTGTGTGTGTGGGTGTGTATGCGTGTGTGTGTGTGGGTGTGTGTGTGTGTGGGGGTGGGTGTGTGTGTGTGTGTGTGAAATATGTGAAATATTTCAGTAATAATAAAAATAATAAAGTGAGTGCTTTTACAGCTCAAAATATGTGTTTTATTACCAATACTGATGCTGTGAAACAGAAATCCTCTTACCTAATCAATCAAATTTAGGAGAAGAAGCTGTTGATGTTTTCCAGACAGAGAATTGTACCGCAAGCGTTGGAAATCTTTTTTATATTGTATTAGATTTGATTAAATGATTTAATCACAGCTGACATCAAATCAAACAATACAGCCTGTCATTCTCAGTGTTTCCTCTGCACTGAACCTTTGCTGGTTGCTAGTTCTCTTATGAAACATTTTTCATCTACCCACTCACAGCTTCAGGGTACTCAGCGCTACAGCATCCTGTAAATGCTCTGCAGACTCTAAATGGCTCTCTTATTAAATCCGTTTTTCTTGACAATGACACCGGATTTGTTTAAATCCTTTTTTCTGCTGTCACTGTAAGGAATCCTCCAGCTCTGTTATTCTGCATAAATTCTTTTTCTGTGTGCAATTAACCGCCGTCTCCAATTAGTGAAAACAAATTGCTCTGTTGTGATGAATGATAAGAACAGTGCCGATTAGATAAAGGATTGTATAACACATTTCATTGGTCCAGTGGCTTCAGATGGAGTCTTACTGTACATATAAATGTTGATTTATAAGATACCAGATAAATAATTCTGTTCAACGACTGATTTTTATGGAAAAATGTCAAAATAAAAGATTTTTTAAAGATGGTGTGTTGGTTTCTTTACACATATGGACCACTTTGTGTCGGTCCATCAGAAAAATAATTGCAATAAAATACATTTAAATTTGTGATTGTACCTTGACAAAATGGGGAAATGAGTGATCAGTTTCATACTATTTCATTCAAAAAAATAATCTAAGTTCTGTTAAACTAAAAAGTTGACGCTACAGATTTTCTTCTGTCATCGATTGATCAGCTGATTTTTTTTTTTTTTTAGCCATCTGCCTCGCTCATTCTTTACCTCTGCAGTCAGATGAAGAAGCAGCTGGTGTGACTGAACCAGAACCGGGCTGCGGGTCCAGATGGTGTCAGTTTCAGGGTCCTGAAGAACTGTTACAGACCCGCTACTGGGGGTTCTGAAGCACCTCTTCTGCCTTAGCCTGACTGGAAAACTATCGGCCTCCTGGCCCACCTGACCTGTCAGCACCTACTGCTGCTTGGCTGTCATGGAGCTGCAGTTGAAGACCTCATCATACAAAGCAGGCAGCACAGTGAGGATCCATGTTCTTTGTTTTCTCCAGAACATTTAGCACCATTCGGCCTGATTTGCTTTGTCCGAAACTCCAAAAAGACTCAGCTGGAGGCCTCAACAATCGCCTGGATTAAGTGTCATCTGAGATCAAATGGTTCTGTCTAACCAGGCAGCACAGGAGAACCACAGGGAACTGTTCTTTCACCGTTCTTTTTCACTTTGAACATCCAGAACAAGTCCTAGTCCTACCACCTGTGGAAAATACATAGATGTCTCTGCCATTGTCATGTGTAAGAGTATGGGTTAGTGACCAGGGCATCTGGTCTGGAGGACACCAGGAGAACCGTTTCTTGCTTTGTTTTGTTTGCATGTCCATTCATGTGGTGTGGGTCCCACTGTGTGGTGCACATCAGAGCATTATAGGCAGTGTAGGAAAACATTCATAGCACAGGTGGATGTTGATGCGTAGGTTACCTATAGTTCATGATTCAGCACAAATTTAAGGAGGTAGTTCACTTTTTAAAGAATCTTTATCCGTTGGAGGATCTCTAGTTAAAACTCACCACACAGGAGGTCTTGATGCTCAATTCCGATTTTTCTTTTTGCTGAAATCCGATTTTTTTGTATGTTTGGTTCATTCTACCAATTAAATGAAAGCGTTTCAGCACAACTTTCTTCAGTCAAAGTTTACGTCTGGATTTAATGTGTCTGGCTTCTTCTGGTGCGGAATTAGAACAAATGTCTCACATCGATGACATAAAAGTCAGATAAAGTGCGACGTGACCGTTGTGACCGCAGACGCTTTGAAAACTTGAAAACAACAGGATACGTATCAGATTTAGCATCATATATGGAAGTGACACAAGTCGATTTTTGGGGTGACGGAAAGAATTTAAAAAGATCTGAATTTGGCTGCTTAGGTTTCTACTAAAAAGTCGGATGTGGGCTGCATTTATCTGCTAGATGAATGTAACCGTAAATGTTCACATTGCTGATTTTTTTTGGACGGTGTGGCCCTGTGTTTAGATGGTGGCCAAAAAAAGAGACTCGCCCTGGGCACCATTCATGCAAGGACCGCCACTGCCAAACACTAATAACCAGACCAGAAAGGTCTGATACCTTCTGATATTTGGCAAAAAGTGTCTCACTAAAAATTGTACTTCTCCATTTCATCTAAGTGTCTTGAAAACAATCATATAAATCTGACAGAGATGAAAACCATACAGCAGCAAACCACCAGCTTTCTAACAGGTAGCTGTCCTCGCTCTGTAATTGGTCTAAAACGCCCCCCTACAGCCCCCCTTCCTCTACCCCCAGCAGAGATCATGGCCCCACATGAGGGAGCCTGAGCTGCAGTCGGCGGCGCGGCTCAGACTGCCTCCTCCTCGCCGCGTCCCGGCTCGCATCCCCGGCGCTGCCGCCAGGATCGATCATGCTTTATCTCGGGATGTTTTCCACGGCTGGCCCGCACGATGCCGCCTGATGCGGATGCATGAGTGTGTGGCAAACTGATTCAGACCGCAGCAGATGTGAGATGCTCTTGCCTTCGCCATGGCCAAAGGTCCGTTTCCATGGGGGGTCCTCAGAAAGCCTCTGTATGTCCAGGTAAGCTCTCGGGGTCCCCCCCCCCCCCCCATCCCCTTACCACACACACACACACACACACACACACACCTCTCTCTCTCTCTGTTCTGATTCCGCTCGCTGCATGAACAGCAGTGCGCGCGCTCAGCCGGGCTGTTAACATGTAGAGAAAAGACATGAGGATGCGGCTGATCGCGGGTTCACGCGTGGCGTGTTCGCCCGTCACATTTTGATTCTGAATCGTTGCGAATCTACAGAATCATCTGAAGGTTTTCTCCGAATGACTCACTTGATGCTCGGCAGGGATCAGCCGTCTTCCTGAGCCCGCGGTTGCCGTAGCAACCACTTCCATGGTGCAGCTGGTACATCACACGTTCAAACCGGGCTGCTCTGAAGGCAGCAAAAGTTTTAAAATCACAATACAGGTCAAGCTCTTTACACGCATCTGTTGCCAAACCTGGCCGAGAGATGAGTACAGTATCGTCCAAGAAATTACATGATTTATGGCGGCAGCATAACCGCACTCTGATTTTTTTATTTATTTTTTTTGTTGGACGTCAAACTGAGGCGTCCAACATGAGTGTTAAACTGCTTGGAAAGCATCTTGAGGACATTCAGAGGAGTTAGCCACTCAAATGCAGCATTTAAATCCAACGTAAAAGCTCAGAGAAGGATACCGATATTCAGATTCAGCCTACTGTAACTGGTTTGCTTATTTTCTTTTTTTTTTTTCCTGGTTAAATACGTTCAGCTGAAGCCACTTGTTTTTTCCCCTAATTTAGGCAGATTCATCTCACCTCTTGTCTGCGCGCACGCACACACGCGCGTATGGAAATGCGCGATATATCGCGATATATCGCGATGTATCCCGCTGCTCTTACAGGAGTGAAAATTCTCAATATTCTACCCGCTGTGAGTAACTTCACTGAATGAAGACAACATAAAAGATGCACGAGATACAGACACACTTACAGTTTCAGTTGAAGTAAGATTTTATTAGAAAAACAAAACCTTTTTATAATTTGGAAGATATTTTGTATTTGTGTTGTTTATTTGCATTTTAAAATATCAGGACATACGCTTGCATTTTTGTCATTTTTAAATATGAAATAAGATGTTCTGATCAGTTTCTCAGTTTCTTTTAACCAGATTTCGTACTATTACTCGAGTATAATTTTGGGGGGGTACTCTCCTGCTTTATGTTCTTTTCTCTGCGGTCTGTGCAGGTTTTCTAAAAGTGGGACAATTTTTTATTTTATTTTTTTAAGGGAAGTTAGATAGAGTTGCAGGTTTTTAAGCTTTGTCCATATTTTGTTTTTCTTTTGAAATCTCTGCCTTTGTCCATTCAAGAGAGTCGAAAGGTCATCGTTTTCACTTTTAGGAACATCTTCATCCATACAAAAAATATGACCCAACATACTGTAAGAACCATGTGCCGATGCAGCCCAGTCAGTAAAATACATAGCATGTGCTTAAAGGACTCATTTGTTGCTCCTGACATGTCTGGGATCAAAGGGTAGGTTAGTAGAGACAAGACTAACTGGAGATACTTTCTGCTCACAGCATTGCCATCCATGATAACTTTTTGAAGGCACTTGGATGATACAAGTTACAGCAATATTTAAATTCCCTATGGCATAAAAACGGCATTTTTGAATTTTAATTTGTTTGAATTTATTTTGGAGAACTAAAAACTGGTCCATCAGTGATTTTGTTTAAAAATATTACCTCATAAAGCTGCACTGTGCAACTTTTATAAAGATTTTTTTTTATATACATATTTGTTTAAACTGTCACTATGTTGTGACAGTTTGGCATGAGACAGACAATCTATAAAGAAAAACTGATCTCCTCTGCCATCTCCCAGGGCTATCTAGAAACAACCAATCAGAGCCTGGAGGCGGGTCTTAGCGCTGTCAATCATACAGAGAGCAAGCTGCAGCTAGCAGAGCCGGTCACTGATGACGGCAGATAAACGGTTTTTCCTGTAACAGTAAGTTGTTTCTCCACCATTAGTGTGTTTGGCAGCGAGTGAACGAAGTTGAGTGACAGCGCTAAGCCCCTCCTCCTGGCTCTGATTGGTTGTTTTTGACCCGGCGTGGTGCATTTCTTCCATCCATTTTCAGACATCTTTTCCTGGGATTCCAGTAATCTGTGAATTGAAACCATGCTGAACATTTTCATTCAGATCCACCCAAAGCCAGAGTGATTCATGTAGAATCAGAACCGGTCCAAACAGAGGCGTCCACCATGAGTGTTAAACTGCTTGGAAAGCATCTTGAGGACATTCAGAGGAGTTAGCCACTCAAATGCAGCATTTAAATCCAACGTAAAAGCTCAGAGAAGGATACCGATATTCAGATTCAGCCTACTGTAACTGGTTTGCTTATTTTCTTCTTTTCTTTTTTCCTGGTTAAATACGTTCAGCTGAAGCCACTTGTTTTTTCCCTAATTTAGGCAGATTCATCTCACCTCTTGTCTGCACGCACGCACACTCACACACACACCCCCACCCACACACACACACACGAATGTTAGAGACAAAAAAGTGTCAGGACCAGTTAAAAGAAGGAAGAGAGAGGCGCTCTCCAGGGACCGCTCCGAGCGCCGCTCCGTTTTCTAGGCCACCGCAGCCTTCCAGTGACAGCTCAGGAGGTGTCGTCCAGGGACCCTCTGAAGGGAAACGATTTCCACCAAAAATACAAAAACTGACTGCAACGTTACTCCTGCTCCATCTTTAGATTAAACACTCTGATTTAAATCATACTGTGATTTAGATCATGTAATTGAACCTTTTCCTCGCAGTAAGGAGATGCTTCAAACGCAGCTTCTGGGAAAGTGGTGGTGTCAAAAATAAAAACCGAAAAAAGATTCTGATTCGTTTTAGCGTCAGAACATGAGTGAACAAACGTCATCATGAAGCTTTGAGAGATTTTGTTTGCCGAATTTGAAACAGGTGAAGGTATTACTAAAATAGTTGAGGATTATTTCAATAATTGATTCATCATGATTATTTTTAATTCACTATTTCAACGTTAGTTGATATTCAAATCTGGTACAGACATGGAAAAGCATGTTTTTTTCCCATATCACAGTATGGACTACTTTGTGTTGGCCTATCACATGCCAAAAAAACACACTAACCGTGTGTGTGTGTGGGCGTGAGGGGGAGTGTGTCTGTGTGTAGTGATGAGCTTTGTGTTCTTTTCTTTAAAAGGGAGGAGTTTTTCTCTGATTTACTCAGATTCCTTCATCGTGTCAATCTTTTAACTGAATCCCAAGATGATGACAGCAGTTCACTAAAGATCTGTAAAATAAGCTCCATAAACAGACATTTTCCAACGCATTCCGTCCAAAAATCCAAAGTTTTTCATCAGTTCCAGCAAAAATGCAAAAACACAAAATATTACCAGGTATTTACTCTAGTGCGAATACTTTAGTACACTGAAAATAAAACAAAACTAACTGACAAGTAAGTTTTGTTTTATATCATACTATTCAGCATGACATAGGAGTTTGTTTTAAGCCAATAATTCTTTAGGATTGTTGAAAAAATGACCAGTTCCACTGGCTGATTTTTCACTTATGGGAAAAGCGTCTTGTTATAAGTGAAGAAAGTCTTCCTGTAGAACTAGTGCTTTAAAAAAATCAATATTAAGAAATTAGTGACTTAATAAAGAAGCTCCTATATCTTATTGAAAAGTTACTTATATGTTAGTTTTGTCTTTTTTCAAGTGTGGTAAGATGTTTGTTCTAGACAAAAATTCTTTGCAGCAAATCTCCTGTGAGGCCACACATAACTGAAAATATATACATTTAAAGTTACCTATCAAGCCTGGATCTTTGTGGTCAGAGCTGAGGAAGTGTCCCGTCAGCAGGGTTTGTGTTATAAAGAACAGTTTCCCCATCAGAGTGTGAGGGGAGGAGCAGAGAAAGGCGGTCCTTTCCCAGACGTTTCACCTGGCTCACGCTTCTTGTTGCATAATTTACGACGGTTGTCTAATCTGTCGGTAATATTTGACAAAATGTCTCCTCGAAGCCTCTCCGTCTTTTGTTTCCGAGCCTCCTCTCATCTGCACAGCTGCCCATTAAACAGCAACCTCTGAGGGAAAGCTTTATAATCATACATAATGGATGAATGGTGGGCAAGCTGCAAAAAAACCCCAAAAAAAACCAAGCGTTAGGACAGTAATATGTGGCTCGTGATCAGCTTTAATCTCCTCTCTGGCTCAGTAGTTCAGCATCAGGTACAGCATGTCCTCCATTTTTTGCATGCAGTTTATCTGAAGCTTCAGGGCTAGTAAAAAAAATAATAATAAAAAGAAGCTCTCCGACAAGGTGCTGTGCGTTGGTGTGGAGGAGGGAGATCATCCAGATAAAGACAAGCAGCTTTTCTTTTTCTCTCCCTTCACCCATCTCAGCATATGGTCACAGTCAGTCGCTAATTAATAGCTGTCACAGAGGCCACAATCAATATTACCTCATTAGCCATGTTTGTGTAAGTCTCTTCTCTCGCAAAGGGTCAATACAGAATCCCATGGATGGAAATGCATCAGAGAGAGCTGAAATGAAAGCCGCAAAGTATCAATTAGAGGAAGCCGAGCTGTGTGTTTGTTTCCCCCACTGAGGGATATTTCCGTCAGGCTTTTTGGTTTCCCACCTACGGAAAAACTGACGCGGGGTTCGGGCAGCGCCCACTCATGTGGCCAGGGCAGTTAAATATCCAGCGGGTGGTCACGGTCAGATTAGTAAATAAGCCAATCGATACAAAAATAAATAAATAAAATAGCAGGGGGAGTGTGATGGAGAAGCTTCAAAAACAAAGCGATAACACCGGATTCTTACCTTCATCTAGATCACACCATAAGTTAAAAGATGCTTGTTTTTACACCAGCTGCAATTAATGATGGAATTTACTGTTTAATTGGGTAGAACGTGTGGAAAATGAATGTGTATCAATATTACATGAATGTTGTTGCAATCCCAGGAACCGTTTAAACAACGTATTTAAAAAAAAGAATTTAGTTTATTATCAGTTGAAGTGTAATCACCCACGAACCGGAGATGAGAGTCACTGAAGAATACAAAGAAAATTACTTCTGATAACCAAATGGAAATATAGAATAATGAATAAAGTTGTTATTCAACTGATTATATGTTGTTGTTTTTTTGTTGTTTTTTTTACATATTTGTTAAAACTATCACTATGCATCAGAGTGCAAAGTGTTGTGCATGTTATGAGACAAATAATCTGTGAAAAAAAGGCAAGCTCTTCCATCTGAAGAAGAGCACCGCTCCTGGTCAGAAACAACCAATCAGAGTTGAGACACGCTACACTACAACAGAGCCTGTCATGAATGCTCATGCCAGTTAGCATAGCGACTGATGGCAACGGTTTTCCTAGTACATTACATTGTTTTGCCACTATTAGCGTTTTAGCAGCACCTATACAAGCATGATTGACAGCATTAAGACCCTCCTCCTGGCAATGATTGGTTGTTTTTGACCAGGAGCGGCACATTTCTTCAGACAACAGTCTTCTTTCACAGATTATCTGTCTCGTACTTTACGGTCATGGTGACAGTTTTAACTAATATGTAAACAACAGATTTCTGTAGAAAGCCTGGTAACGTCATGAAATCACCAATTATCAAACAAGCAATAAACATTAGATTTTTAGACAAGATCAAATGCCATCATCAAAATTATCAAGCAAATATACATCAAATATGTTGATCAATATTCCACTTACTACTAATGAAAAGCAACTCAAACAGGTTGTTTTCTAACCTTGATTTAAAGGAACTCAGTGTTTCGGCAGTTTTGAATGAAACTGAATGCTGCTTTTCCGTGTTTGATTCTGGTTCTGGTTCTGCTCTGCATCCCCAGAACCACAAGACCTGAGTGGAAGTCTTGGTTGAAGGTACAAAAGACTTGAGATTCTGTTGGAGGTTCTGTTATTAGCCGGATAATGACCCAATAGCCAAAGTCACAAGAAAATGGTTTAGATCAAAGTAATTCATGCCAGAACGGTCCTGTCAAAGTCCAGACCGACGGTAAATCCAGCTGAATAGGCTGCTATGGGTTTCAGTGCCATGACTGTACCAAACCTTTTCCTTAAAACTGGATGATCACAGAAGAGTACAGTGATTAGAGGCCACTTCACAGAGAGAAATTGGATTAGCAAGTGACTTACAGAGACTGCTTGAAAGCAGATTTCTTCATTATCTGTAGTGTTAACAGCAGAAAATGGATGCAGGTTCCATTTGGAAAGAGACTCATATAACAGAATAATTTAATCTGTTGTTCTAGTGTTGAAAATGATCAATTTGTTTTTGGTTTTTTTTGCTCTTTCTTCTACTAAACTGTCTAAAATCTTTGAAAGGACAAATAGGAAAATGGAACTTGGCTTAAAAGACAAAAACTGCATATTAGAGAAAGGAGAGCAGAATGAAGAGACGGACGACGTGTCAGATATGAAGTGGAAGTGAAATCTGTGGACTGTAGATGGGGGGGGATCCATCACTGTCATGCAGTGACTGCAGGACTTGTCAACAGATGGAGAGGCAGCGTTGATTTCCTCTAATGCTCTCCATTTGGAGGAATGCCGCTGTGGACACGGCCAGACTGGAGTCAGAAAGAGAACCAAAAGACAAGATAATGACTCTGGAGTGTCCCACATGTAAACACAACTTACAGTGAATTATTAAACATCCACTGGGATGAATACACTCTGATTCAGCTCTTCCAGCCTTCACCCAATCATGTCCTCACACACTTTTATCAACTTGTACCTCTTGCACAAGCAGTCCCTTGAAAAAACATTCATATTCCCTGAACTTGTCCACGTTTTGTCACCTGTTATCGACTTTGGCATAAATGTTAATGAACTGTGTCTCAGTGCAGCTCGGTGGGTGTTTCTATTAATATTAAGCTGTTTGGATACAAAACTCTGCAGATTGTTTTCATCTACTATTTGATTGTTACTGTATTGTGAAATGAATCACTTCCTTTGGAGAACCATGACATGCCTTAAAATCCCAGTTCTGATTTACTCACACATTTGTTCTGTTTGACTTTATGACTCTATTTACAGAAGAACTAACAACATTGACAGGAATCCGAAAGGAAGCAGCAACTCCAAATATTCAGACATGTTCCAAAGGAATAAAAAAAGAAAGTCACGTAATTAAACAAAGTGGAACTGAAGTCAAATTTCTTGTTTGTGTGCAAAAATTTGGCAAACAAAGATGATTTATGACTGAATCTCTATGTTCTATAATCAATCCACTGTAGGGAAAAAAAATTGTTAAACATTTCAACCCCAAAATTATTGAAATCCGTATCAATGATAAGTACATGCATTATATTATTGTACACAGAGTGTAAGGAGATGTTGGTTCAGAAATTTTCTACTGCCATCAAGTGGCTGAGAGAAAAAAAAGACTATATGTTACTGCCATTTTACTTAGAGGTTCTTAGAAGTCAACATTATGATGGAGAAGCAGAGAATATTTTTTATCAATTTAATAAATATAAATTCTGAACTGTGTGCTCCTGTTTGTTAGGTAAAGTGACAATAAACTCCAAGCCAAAAGAAACTGAAATCTTTACGTTAACATTGAGATTGTGCCGTTTATTTGAAAACTGCTGCAGATACAGAATTCTATGTCCTGGTTATGAGTTGTGCACATCTTATAATCTTCAAGCTAATGTCAAAGGTCATTGCTTCTTTGGCCAATAGCATGAATACCACTGACCCTATTGTAAAATGTTTAGATTTAAAACCAGTAACAGGCTTCATAGGAAACAAATGAATAAGTAGTTCATGATTACAACACTGACTTAGGAAAATCAATTAAGCAAGCTAATTATAATTTATTGAAATCCATAATGCGCTCTTTGAGCTAACAATGAAACAGGAAATGGAACTGTGAGATATTTTGTTTTGAACATTAGCAGTCTCCGCAGTTATTTTTCTGTTTTTCTGATCGATCCTCTTTAGTTTCTGTTCAGCTGCTACTTTTTTCTTTGCTTTACTTATTAAAGTAAGAATGTTACAAAAGAAAGTTCAAAGAATAACATACATTGTATGAGACAGATATAACACTGAATTACAAAATACAGACATTTCAACTTAGACATTTCAACTGTTCCCCATTTTTTTTTTTTTTTTTTTACAAGTTCAGTCTATCAGGTTTTTTCACCACTCTGGTAGATCTTCTTAACACAGGTGGATCATCCCTAATACTGTCCATGTTGCAATGTGTTTCAGTTATAGGAATAATCTGAGAGTCCTTAGAATCTTCATTCGACTCATCAACAGGCTCTAATGGAATTTTCAACAAACTGCGACGATTTCGTCTCAAAACTTGTCCATCTTCAGTTTTCACTTCAAATGAACGTGGAGCTACTTCCTGCAGAATAGTTGCCTTAGTATTCCATCCCTCATCATCCTGAATCCTTACTGGGTCCTTGTATGACAATGTGGGTAGAATCTTAGCTGATCTGTCATAATATGACTTTTGTTTTACTTTCTGCTTTCGTAACCTGTACTCCAACTTTGACGATTTCTTTGCACCTTGTTCATTACTGTCATAACTTGGCAGAGTTGTACGAATCTTCCGATTCATCAAAAGTTCAGCAGGTGAAAACCCACATTGCAACGGCGATGATCTGTAGCTTAATAAAGCTAAATACGGATCAGAGTTACTATCTGCAGCTTTCTTCAGAAGTTGCTTAAGAATATGAACACCTTTCTCCGCTTTTCCATTCGACTGTGCATAATGTGGACTTGATGTTACATGCTTAAAATCATACTGTTCTGTAAACTTTTGCCATTCTCTGCTACTAAAACATGGTCCATTGCCACTCACCACAATATGTGGAATGCCATGCCTTGCAAAGATTGATTTAGCATGTGTTATGACACAATTTGATGACATATTAGCTAATAGAGCCATCTCTGGATAATTTGAATAGTAATCAATGATCACTAAATAGTCTTTACCCTTAAAATGAAACAAATCCATTCCCACTTTCAGCCATGGTGATGTAGGAATGTCAGTTATTATCATAGGTTCTTTGCTCTGTTTGTTTCTAAATGTCTGACATGTTTCACATTTGCTTATTAGCACCTCAATGTCCTTATTTAGTCCAGGCCAGAAAACTGAATCCCTAGCTCTTCTTTTACATTTTTCAATGCCTAGATGACCCTCATGAATCCGCTGTAGAATGTCCTGTCGTAACTCTTGTGGAATTACAATCCTGTTGTTTTTCAGTAATAGTCCATTCACAACACTTAAATCAGCTTTAACATTGAAAAACTGTGAACATGAGCCTATTGGCCATCCTTCATCCATATTCTGTATGACTAACTGCAACTCTGTGTCTTTAGCTGTTGCCTCAACTATTTGCTGTAGCTTTCCATCTGACACAGGCAACACAGTGGACACCAAATTCACATGACACTGAATATCCTCTTCAGTTGAACTCACACTAGTGTCTGTAGGGGCTCTAGACAGAGCATCAGCAAGAATCAGATGTTTCCCTGGAGTGTAGATCAATGTAAATTCATACCTCTGCATCTTCATCATAAGCCTCTGAATCCTTGGTGACATCTTGTTTAGATGTTTTTTTATGATGGCAACCAAGGGTCGGTGATCTGTTTCAACTACAAAAGATGGCAGACCATACATATAGTTATGAAACCGTTCTAGTCCATAAGCCAGCCCCAAGCATTCTTTTTCTATTTGAGCATATCTGCATTCAGCTTTGGTCATGGCTCTGGACGCATAAGCCACTGGCTTCCATTGTTCATTCTCAGCCTGAAGAAGAACTGCTCCAAGCCCATCTTTTGAGGCATCTGTAGATAGTTTTATTTTTTTAGTTGGATCGTAGAAGATGAGCACCGGTTCCGTAGTCAGATATTTTTTTAATTCCTTCCACTCTTGTTCATGAACTTCTGTCCACTGGAATTGACTATCGTTGTACAGGAGTCTGCGAATGTTTGTCATCTTTGCACTCAAATTGGGAATGAATTTTCCTATAAAATTAATCATCCCCATGATGCGTAGGACACCCGTTTTGTCGACAGGCGGTGGCATTTTCAAGATAGCCTTTATTTTATCTTCATCTGGTTGAACACCCTGGGCAGATAGTTTGTCTCCGAGAAACATAATTTCTTTGACGCCAAACTCACATTTATTTTTATTGAGCTTCAGTCCATTTTTCTGTATGCGCTCCATGACGCGTCTCAATCTGTCATTGTGTTCTTGAGCTGTTGATCCCCAGATAATGATGTCATCAATGTAGACTCTCACTCCTTCCAAGCTTTCTATGATCCGCTCCATCGCTCTGTGGAATATTTCTGGTGCCGACTTTATTCCAAAAGGAAGTCTTAGAAAACAGTATCTTCCAAAAGGCGTGTTAAAGGTACAATACTTGGTACTGCTTTCATCCAGCTTTACTTGCCAGAACCCTTGTGCTGCATCCAACTTGGTGAAATATCTTGCTCCAGCCATCTCACTGATTATTTCCTCTCGAGTGGGTATTTGATAATGTTCTCTCCTGATGTTCTCATTTAGATCTTTTGGCTCCATGCATATTCTCAATTCTCCATTCTTCTTCTTGGTAATCACTATGGAATTAACCCAATCGGTGGGCTCTTCCACTTTCTGAATGACTCCCAACCTGGTCATTCTGTCCAACTCATTTTTCAACTCCTCTCGCAGTGGTGCTGGAATGCGACGTGTAGCATGCACAACAGGTTGAGCGCCCTCTCTCAGCTGAATCTTGTATGTGCAGGGTACAGCACCTAATCCTTGAAAAACATCCTCATAATCCTGAAGCATTGCATCAACAGGGTTATTAGATTCATTCAATTCAGTGTTTATGTGATACACTCTTTTCACCAGTCCAAGTTCTTCACATGATTTATCACCTAAAAGTGACTCATGATCTTCTTTTACAACTGAGAAGAACACAAGATGTTTTGTTCCTTTAACTGTCACATTCAGCTGACATGTGCCAATGCACTCAATTGATTGTCCATTATAGTCTCTTAGACCCGACTTTATTTCTTTTATATGAGGTTTTACTTGCATTTCTTTTATATCAGACATGCTAATGAGATTCGCCTTAGCACCTGTGTCCAATCTGAACTTAACTGTGGTTCCATTTATTAACAAAGGAATTGTCCATTTATCATCTCTGTCAACACACTGCACTTTTTCTGACTCATTTTCACAATTCACAACACCAATAAAGAATGTGTCACTTAGGTCAGTTTCCTCTACTAAGTTTACACGATTCCTCTTTTTTTCTTCTTTCCTCTTCATAAAGCATTGCTTTGCAAAATGATTCTTTCCATGGCAATTTAAACACTGCTTACCATAAGCAGGACATTGTCTCACTTTATGCCGTGATCCACAGCGCTTACAGTTGATAACGGCTTCCTCTGGCAGCTGCCTCCTCAGTGCATTGCGTTTTTTCTGGCAGGACACCACTCCTACTGCCGCTGCTCCGTCACTGAACTGTGAAGTAGTTCCTGTTGAAAGTTCAGAAAATGTCCTCACTTGCTGCAGACACAGTTCGCTCGCCCGACACATCTTTACAGCTGTTTCCAGGGTCAGTTCCACTTCTCTCAGCAGTCTTTCTCTGAGCTTCCTATCACGTACACCAAAGACGATCTGATCTCTGATCATCGAGTCCTTCAGCAGGCCAAAATTGCATGACTGAGCTTCTACTTTCAGATCTGTCAGAAAGTTATCGAATGGTTCATGCTGAGTCTGCATTCGGGAACGAAACACGTATCTCTCATAGCATTCATTCTTCTTAGGTGAACAATGATCATCAAATTTATTTAGCACAACATCCAACTTTCCTTTGTCGTCTGGTTCATCAAACACGAATATAAATGTGTTGTAGACTTCCAAAGCCTGCGCTCCCGCTATGGTCAGCAACATCGCTACCTTTCTTGGCTCCGGCTTTGTCTCCAAACCCAATGCGGCGACTTATAGTTGAAAGCGTTGTTTGAAGGCACGCCAATGCTCATCCACGTTTCCCGTCAGCTTCAAGCTCTCCGGTGGTTTCAGCTCCATGGTCGGCCTCTCAGTTCACTCCTGACACCATGTTATATTCGTGTTTGATAATGACCAGGCATCTTGTATTGCTCAGACACTTTTATTAAAGTCTCTTATCAGGCGTCTGCTCACACAGGTTTCTTACAGGTGTGTCACCCAAGACTCTCTCACTCTGTTGTTCTATTCTTTACATTTATGCATTCACATGAACTCATGATCGCCACCTAGTGGGCATAAGTATAATTCATTCAATCATCACATCCTCCTTTCTTTAAGCGGTCAGGAAGACTAACACCTCCATGATCATTTTTTGCATCAGCAGGCGATATACAGTATATTTAAGGTATTTCCGGCTTCCACATTAGGTAACAAAAACTTCAGATGAACAACAACGTGTATTATATCAGTTATATATATAAAAAAGCAATCGACCCTTTGCATCTACGGTGCGTCACTTCGTCATTCGAGGCGCCATGACGGACGTCGGAAGTGAGGGACGGGAGTATTGAACAGAGCGACTGGAAATTGTTTTCGCCAGTTTATTCATAGCTTCTACTTGTTAGAGTCAAGCTAATTTGTCTGTGAACTTAATTCAGGGTTGGGGCTCATAGACGGCGGTATTTACGAAAGCCTGAAATAGCTAGCTTAGAAACCGACCCATGTCTCCTCCCTCCTGATGGGTTTATCAAATTGCCGACGTTGCCTGATTTCTTACCAGTAAGATAAGAAAATAATTCAGCAGGTTTAGGGACATCTGCTGTAGATTTGCGGATGTGTTTGGGATGACTGGCCTGTTGATGACCCAGCTTACACCCAGCCAGCGTTAGCTGTCTGACAGATGGCCTCACATTTCAATGCATTGGTTCATGGTTAGCTCAGTGACTGCAAATGTTTTTTGTTTTTTTTAATTTGCTGGGACATTCTGCTCCTTGGAAACCAGTAACAGTTCAAAATATTTTCCCATTTGTAAATAATCTTTCTCTGTGAGAAGATGTCAATCTCCAGATTGTTTTGATATCCTCCTAGTTTGACATTGCGTTAACACACACCCTGTATGCTCCACCAACGCAAACTGGTAAAATACCGACTGCTGTAGAGGAGTTAACAACACTTGATAACACATGTAATATTCAGTTACAGTTAATAACAGTTAATAATAACAGTTAATAACACATGTAACCTATCTTCATTTTAAAGATCTGATGAGAATCAAACAGAATTGTTTAGGAAGGCAACAACCAGGCTAAGTGGGAAGAGTAGTTGTCTTGCAATCCAAAAGTTAGTGATTAGGCTCCAGTTTTCCTCCCTACCTCATCCTGATGTGCCTCTGGGTTGCCTATCAATCGCTGTATGAATGTGCTCTAGTACCAGTAGTAATTATGTACATTTAACCCATTTAACTACAATAGATTTTGAAGCTAATAATCAAAGTAACAGCGGTTTAAATCTTTGAAACTTGTCTCCAACAGGCCAGATTCTCCTACCTACACATGAAGTACCTGTTCTTCTCCTGGCTGGCTGTGTTCGTAGGAAGCTGGATCGTGTACGTGCGGTACTCGTCCTATACAGAGCTCTGTCGAGGGCATGACTGCAAAAATTCCATCGTGAGTACTTTCATTCCCTTCATGCACCAATCCAAGCGATCAAAGTGATGTGTCTATTAAGATGTGGCTCTATTCGTATTCATCAGTGTGACAAATACAGGAAAGGAGTCATCGATGGCACAGCCTGCAGCAGCCTGTGTGAGAAGGAAACACTTTACCTGGAGAAGTGCTTCACTGCCAAACCTAACAACCAGGTTGGAGGGGAATCGATGCCTTTTTCTGCTGTCTGCTTGTTATATAACCAACTGCTCCTATAAGCACCATGTTGTTCTTTTCAGGTTTACTCAGGAAACTGGGGAGATTTACAAGGAGTCATTAAGTGCCAGATGGAGGAGGCACCCCATTATGATCTTGGAGGCGAGATGGAGCCTAGAAAAGAGGCTGCTCCCGTTGCTTTCAACAAACCCACAAAGGGAACCTCAGTGGAAAAGTTCAGAGAGATGATAATCAGCCATCTGAAGGTCAGGAAGGCTTTGTTCAAGTCTAGATTCAAAGCCTGGGTATGTTCTAAAGCTTATTCATTTCTCCACAGGCAAAAGTCGGGGATCAAGCCAATCTCGCAGACCTGGCAACCCAGGTATTGTCCTTTACAGATTCCAATAAAGACGGTCATATCTCGCTGCCAGAGGCTCGCTCCACCTGGGCCCTGCTGCAGCTCAACGAGTTCCTGTTGGCGCTCGTCCTGCAGGAACGAGATCACACACCCAAGCTGCTCGGCTTCTGTGGAGATCTGTACATGATGGAGAAGGTTCCGTACTCTCCCCTGTACGGCATCAGCCTGCCTTGGATCGTTGAGCTGTGGATTCCTGCAGGTCTGCGGCGCAGCATGGAGCAGTGGTTCACCCCCTCGTGGCCCCACAAGGCCAAGATCTCCATTGGCCTGCTAGAACTAGTCGAGGACATTTTCCACGGCACCTACGGAAGCTTCCTCATGTGTGATGTGAGGACTACCACCTTCGGCTACAACGAGCGGTATGACTTTAAGGTCGTTGACGCCCGATACATCATCCCTGAAGCCACCTTCCAGGAAAGAATCAGACAGCAGCGTTGCGACGTAGACGAGGACTGTCTGTATGGGACCGACTGCCTCACTAGCTGCGACCTCACCAAGCATCGCTGCACACCTGAGGTCACCAGGCCAAACTTGGCAAAAGTCTGTGACACCCTTAAGAATTACATCCTAAGAGGAGCACCGTCTGACCTAAGCGATGAGCTTGAGAAACAGCTCTATGCTTGTATGGCACTGAAAGGTTCGGCAGAACAGATGGAGATTGAGCACTCCCTCATTCTGAACAATCTTAAGACTCTACTGTGGAAGAAAATCTCCCATACAAAGGACTCCTAATCAAGACGCCTGGGCATTCTTGCTTCTTTAAAACGGACAATCAGTTTCGTAGTGGAAGCATTCCACTTATATTTAGTATTACCTATATACATGATTTAATTATAAAGCTGTCTGTTCAGTCATTTCAATATCACCTCATGTACTATTTATTCTACAGAGTAAACATCGGACGGTTACCGGTATCAAGTTATATCTCATTACAATAGACTAGCTTAGAAAAAGTGATCTGCTTCAGTAATTCAGTTCAAATAGTTTGACTTACTCTATACAGTTCACTGTGGCAGCATCTCAGACTGGTAACATGAGTTCAGTTTGAGATGTTTGGGGCTTTTTCACATAACAAATGGGTCTGCTGTGGTCATGAAAGGACAGACACAGTCAGCAACAATACTCAGGTAGGTGTCATATGGTCTCAAGAGGCACAAAGTATCCCAAGGTGTAGTTGCCAAACCATTATACCACCACAAGCCTGAACCACTGATGCTTTATGTTGTTACACCAAATTCTGACCCTAGCATATGAACAATGAAGCAAGAATCAGGATTCGTCAGACCAGGCAACGTCTTTCCACTCTGGAGTTGTCTGATTGTGATAGATGTGGGTTTTTTTTATATGTACTTCTGCTGCTGCATCCATTCTGCTCCAGGGTCTAGTATGTTCCATGATCAGAAACAGTATTCTACATTCTTTGCTTGTTACAAGTGCTTATTTGAGCTACTGTTGCCTGTCGATCATCTTGAGCCAGTCTATCCATTCATCGACATCTATGAGGTATTTCCATACACTGCTATTAGCTGTATAAGTTATCTTTTTTGGACCATTCTCTGTAAACTTGAGAGACGGTTGCGTATTTCAATCCATGTTTTATTGTTGTCTACAACAAATTCCAACCCCAACATCTTAATCGGCAATTTCTGAAATACTCAAACCAGCCTGTCTGGTACCAGCCTCTGTCTGTGCCACAATCAAACTAACCCTTTTCTGCAGCTCGGATGGAACATCTCATCTTCACCACGTCTTGATGCCTAAATGTTTGGAGTTTCTGCTATATGATTAGATTAGGGGTTTCCAACCCTACTCCTTGAGATCTATGGTTCTACAGCTGTTAGATGCGTCGGTGCTCCAACACAGCAGAATGAAATGATTGAATTACTTCTTCAGTGTGCCATCAAGTTTGGCAAAGGCCTGATAAGAAACTATTCATGTGATTCAGGCGAGTTGGAACAGGTTGGATCTACAACTGTAGATCTTGAGGAGTAGGGCTGGAGAGCCCTGGATTAGATGATTTAGCAATTCTGTTAATCAATTCAGCCAATGTACCCAATAAAGAGGCCGATGATTATCCTTAAAGCTTTTACTTTTTCATTTTGATGATTATGTTATTTTAATTAGCATTAAAATCCAAAAAGTAGTTTCTCAGAATGTTAGATTCCAAAATCAAAAAAAACTTTATTACAGTAATATGGGCCTGATGAAAAGTATGTTCATCTCTACACAATATTCACTTAGTTTTTGGGCAGGCTCTGTTTCGCATAAATTTCTGCATCACTGCAACAACGTGGGATGGAGGTGATCAGCCTGTTGTTCTGCTAAGGTGTGTTTTGGCTTTATTAGTCTTCAGCCCATGTGGCCTTTTATCTTCCTTGCACTCCATCGATTTTCTGTTGAGTCAGGCCAGTTTGTCAGTACTATGATAACATGGCCATTAAAGCAGGTACTTTAGCAGTGTGGGCAGCTGCCAAGTCCAGCTGGAAAATAAAATCAGCATCTCCCATTACATTTGTCAACATCAGGAAGCATGAAGTGGTCTAAATTTTTCTGTACTAACCTTAAAAGCTAATGGACCAACACTAGTTGATGACGTAGTACCTCAAATCGTCAGTGACTGTGAAAACTTTATACTGGTCTGATAGTTTGGATTGTGTGCCTTCACTCCCAAGTGAAACACTACTTTGATTTTCATCTTAAAAGAGGACTTTAGACCACTTGACCATTACTCATTTTTCTCCATAGCCCAAGTTGTCACAGGTCTCGTCTGATCCATGTGTGACTTTTTTAGCTGGCAGTTCATACTTTGCAAGTGTGTCCTTGATCTTTGAACGGGTTTTCCTTTACAAGCTTAAAGCTCCAGTTATACCTGTAGCTTTTGAACCTTTTTCCATCCACTCAACTTTATGAAAATACTTTGATACAGCAGTCTGTACAGAAATAACAGTGCTGCTTTACCGTCCCATTCAAGTTGTCCGTCTAAATCACCACTCTCATGTCAAGTCTTCCCTCTGAGATGCAACATACTCTGTATCAGATCTATAGAGAAGTTGGAGTTTTGATTAGCTGTGAAATAATCTTTAACATAAAAACTTGATATGTCTGTGTATAACTATTATACAAGCTTCACTTTTTATTCAAGTTACTGAAATAACACCTCAATTGTGTAACAGCAGATAGTATTTAAAAAGTTAGTTTGAAACCCTTAGTTTCAGCTGTACTATTTTAAGACAGACATGTTCATTTGTTCTAATCTGTACAGAGCAAAGTAGGTAGCCCCTCTCACATCATTTCCCCCTGCAGTCATGAAATTCTGATAGTTATGGCTTTGAAGCTATAACTGACTCATGTCTAAGGTAAAGTTGATAAAACTTTACCAGAGCACCACCTAATGGCAGCTTATGATACTCCATGGGGTGAAGAATTTGAAAGAAAAAGGTCAAAAACACCCTTTTAATAATGCTAATATTTATATTTTTGTCCATTTAATTACTTCATGTCAAACTGGACATCATTTTCTGATGCATTTTGGAAACAGGAACAGTAATAGCTACTTTTTAGCTTTGAATAACATGAATTAAATCATAGTTTGAGATTTTTGGGCAATTGGAATTACTAAAAGAATTCCATGTCTTCTGGGTAAAATTGAGGGGGTTTTTTTGTTTGTTTTTTTTCCTGGAGAAAAGAACCTCCATCTTCATTTGCAGTCCTTTTAAACGTCAACACCACAACTGACAACTTCACCACACAAGTCCAGAAAAACTTTGCCATACTACTCATGCTTCTACATCAGAGCTGTGAATGAACTGAAGTGAAGAAAACAAAGCAGACTGGAAAACTGACGTCTTTTCCATATTTATTAGAACAAATTTCTGCGCTTGGAACGGAGCAGACCGACGCCTCAGTCTGCCTCCTCCTGTTCCTGAGCCCGGAGGAAGCTGGCCTTCTTCTGGGCGACGCGGTCCTTCCTCTGGGCCAGAGAAAGCTTGGCACGGTTCCACCTTTGACCCAAAGAAAAAAAAAAGGATTAACAATTGCTTCTGTTGGCACTAAAATTTAAAAGAAAATCGGTACAGAAAAGCATCCAGGGTCTACAAAATTAATGTTTCCGTTCAGTTAGGTGGTGGTGCTTTTTTAACAGCTTTCACACAAATCACTTCTCACCTCTTCTTCTTGACCTCCTTGGGAGGCTTCTTTTCATGAACAGGGTTTGCACGAATACCAGCATGAGCCTTTTTGTACATCTCCTCAATCTGAAAGAAGCATTAACACAAAGTCAGACTCAACATTTAACCTCACAATTCCTACAGATCCTTAGAACGTCCATTAAGGTAAAAATGTATTAGACGTTTCCAGCTCCGACAAAGGCAGGATATGAAATAGCTTCTGTAGTGTCTTGGCTGCTGCAGCTTCCTGGTCAAACACTGGTGAACACAAACGTCTTCCCCAAAACAAGAAAAAACTCGAAGCTTAGTGCAAACATCAGGGTCAGGTAGTTTAATGGAACCGGTTAAACCTGTTCTGTTCTCTAGTGATAGACAGTAAAACTAATATTCTGTTGAATCCACAGTAGTTAATTTGTGAAAACTGTAAATGTGAACCTCAAGGTATTTAATGGTTAAATTTTTATGCGTCATTCACACCATAATTACATACTTTTAGTTGATATGGAAAAACTGGAAGTCAGGAAAAAACCCCAAAAAAAAACACAAGATTGTTTTGCGAATGTTACAATCGGTGACGTTTTGTCCCCCGATCGACAGACTGGGAACCAGATCACATCACCTCAGTTCTTCCATTTGATTTCTGCTTGGCAACAAACATCACTGTTGCAAATATGGGACTTAGGAGCCCCTGATTTCTTTTAATTTATTTTTTTATTATTTGCACCAGTAACACATTTACACATGTACTGATATATATATAAATTATATACATTAATATTTTTTCTGTTTACCAAAACCAATGATGAATTTCGTTGCCAAATTCATCATCATGTCTGTGCAATGACAAAGTCTAATCTACATTTTAGAAAGTTTAAACTGAATTCTAACAGATAATCTTTAATACGACTCCTTTTCTGCATAAACGTCCCAGATTTACATTACAAAAAAACAAAAACAAACAAAAAACACACCCAAGGCAAATTAGCAAAGCAAAGCAATGGTTGACTTGGACAACTTGCCGATTCTGGGGCGACTCCGTTCTTGATGAAGCGGGAGAACTGCCTCTTGTACGCATCCTCGTCCTCCTCCATCAGGTAGCTCATGTACTCAGACACGTTCAGGCCCATGATGTGCTTACGGTGAACCTCAGCGTTGAACTCCTTGCTCTCTGCGTCGTAACCAGGGAAACGCTTGGTACTGGGGAAGGAAAGGAACTTTTAAACTTCTGCAATTAAAAAAAAAAAAAGAAAAAAAAATACTTTAAGCTTAGCTACGCATAACTCATAATAAAGAACTCCAGTCTCCTAATGATGGAAAGGCAGGAATAAAAACAAGGATTTGTGTTTTTCCAGATACGGCAACAATGTGCAGATGGAACACAAATTCACACCAAAAACAGATCTTCCACATTTCACACTAATCAACTATTATGAGTTTATTGCAAATTTTCCATAAGGGTTTACAGGATGCCAACTCCCACCAGCAGGTGGCAGTATTTTTTACTTCTTCCTCAACCTTACTTGATGTCAAATTATGATCCAAGAATAAAAATGTTTGTGTGTAATTTTACTGCTTGTAATTTTTTTCTTAACTCTTTTCTTCTGTATGTAGATTTTTGGAAAGAGTTGGAGGAAAAATATTCCTTGTAAATATTTTTATTGTCTAACAAAATGGTTTAATGTTGATTGGAATAAAATATCGGCCTCTTAGTTTTATTTCCATCCCAAATCCTGACTGTCATGGCATCTACATGAATACTTTATATTCATCCCAATCTAAGCAAATCTGTGCAATATTAATTTTGCTCACACTGACTGTACAATAACAATAAACTCGACAAATTTGCCACTCATTGTTCAGGTTGACCGTCTTGCTCCAGTGACCGACCCAGCAGCTACATCAACAAGCTATCCTACCGAACCATGAAGTTCTGGATAAAACAGCAATGGAGAAAAATTATTTAGTGATCTGTTCTCACAATAAAAAACACACATGTTGACAAGAGCCACTTGTCTACTGAAGAAACAGACAAGCTCTTAATTTACAGTGGTCTGGAGTTTAACTGCAGAGAAATAAGCTAAAATCTACTGAGAGCTTCGTTCTCCCTCTACAGAAGCAGAAATGGGTCAAACTGAAATGTAAGCAGCAGTATATTACCACACATAAACAAATCTATTTTTTTACACAGGTCCAGTTAAAACCCCTCATCCGAGACAATCTGCAGGCAGAAAAACTCAAATAGCTCCTTTTTGTATGAGTATATTCATCGGTCACTCCAAACCAGCTTACAGCAGCCAATTAATATTCACCAACAGTGTGAATTTCTGATCTTGTTTCCAATCGCACGTCACGTCCAAACAGTCCTTGGCAGTGACAGCAGACCGAGCAGGACAATCAAAACCTGGACTATCTAGAAAATCAGGTAGAAATCAATATTTCAGTGTTGGAGTGGTGAAAATCGAACCACAGACGGTCTCCCAGTGTCAGCATTTCAAGAGTCAGAAATGCATCCGGCTGGAAATTAGAATCAGTGTTCCTCCACTACAAAGCTTCGCTTTCAGTTAAAAACTCTCGAAACATCCTGGTTCTGCAGGGAAAAAAACATCAAACTGGGAAAAACATCCAGATTCCTTAAAAACTTCCTGCAGTGGAAAAGCATCTCATTTATGAAACTTTTACATTTTTCAAAAATAGTCATTTTTAATTGCCGATCATGGAACAAAAATTAAAGCTCAGAAAGGAAGTTTGGGTTTTTTTTGTCAATTTGAACATTTATTCCAATCATCTGGAATTTCATAGATTTGTCATCTTTCCAGAACCCGAGCACATATTTTGAATGTAATCTGTAGAATCTTTATTTGTGAAATCAAGAACAAACGATGTTGCAGCTACATCGCCACTAAAACCACCTGAGAGAGGATCCAATAGAAAACTACTGATAACAGGAGCAGGGAGCTCTTCAGACAGCCCACAACGTCTCTTAGCTCTGGCTAAAACATAAACATGGATACAGCAACAAATGATGGTTGTAGACATTTTTCAGGGAATAACTGTTAAATTTGCACAACCGAATCGCACTGAAAGTACCAATAAGATTTTAGATCTGGTTTTTATGTCATCAGGGTTGGAAACTGAAGGCTTTATTAGGCCTGGCATGATTACTGGACGATAAATTGTCCCAGCAGTTATCGCGCTCAACCATAATATTGTTTTGAGATCATTTTCAAGTCGTACAATGGCATAATAACGCAAGAACACATTCTCAAAGTTCAATAATCATTTAACACTGGAACTGGACGACTTTATAAATATCCCAAATAAATAAACAAAACAAAAAAACATTACAAAATTGTTAAATAAAATTGTCCCTCAAAATAAGCAACGGGCTGGCTGAGACCAAAACACCACACTGGAGACTTTTGAAACAAAGAAACAAAAGAGGAAAGCGATAAGTCATGCACATGGAAATTATTGAGTTTGTTTCAACTTGTCGTGCGATTAATTGATTATTCGTTTTGGAACGTGTGCCACAAACGACTTCCATCCTCTTTTTGCTTTGTTTAAAAATGTCAAGTTTCCCACAGCAGATATCAAAAATGATAAGTTACCGTTTTTCAAAGCACCATGAAACACTAGTGGCTCTAAAGGGTTTTTATTTTGCTGATCTGTAGAGGCTGCAGAACGCCCAGCACTACACCAAATTATTCTGAGCTGGTTACTACATCATGCTGAGCCATCATTATTATATGTGATCTAAACGGTTTTGAATTATGAAACCCAAAAAATATATATATTATTAAATTTGCTAAAATATTGTTAAAGTCCACATGACCTATTGAGTCTCTTTTTGCACGTTTTACTTCAAACTTGAGTGAAGTTTTCATTCAGTGTTTGGTTGGAGGTATTCGAGCAGCTATGCTAACGCCCTGCGTTACAGTGCTGGGCAGCAGCTGGTCTGAACGCCGTCCAGGACGTACCTGTGTGGGATGGACAGGCCCCCGTCCACGGCCCCTTTCAGAGCGCCGAACACCTTGTTGCCCGTGGTGGTCCTGGCGAGCCCGGCGTCCAGGTAGCAGGTGAAAGCTCCCGGCTGACCGTCGATGCTCTCCACGTTGAACTCGTCTCCGGTCACCTCCACCTGGCCCTCGTACACCTTATCCAGGCCGAACTTGTTCAGAAGCTGGGAAGTAAGGCGCAGTTTTAATGTTGTGAAACATTATGAGCCATTTAAAAGTGTTGGGGTTTTTCCCCAAAACTTTCCCCAAAATGAGAGTGAGTACTCACTCTGCGGGCCAGCAGCAGGCCAGTGCAGTAGGCTGCTGCGTAGTTCGTCAAGCCCACGGTGACCCCGTACTTTGGCAGTTCGTGCGAGTAGGCAGCACACACGATCATGTCCCCCTCGATCTTTGCATAGGCGATCTGCAACAACATTTTTACAGAAATTGTGAGCACTTATTTGTTCCTCTTTTTCACATTGACATCAGGACTTCAGATGCTAACCTGGCAGATGATGTCCCTGTTAGTGAAGCGGACGATCATGCGGTACTTCGGCGTGTTGTACTTGTTCTTATCTTGGACGACGAGACGCTTACGAGCGAAAAAGTCAGTCTTTCCCTCTGGACGGAAGAAAGGTGGATTAGTTGCACAATGGCAGCTGTGGTCATGTTTGTGTGGGAATATTATGAGGAGGTTTTACCTCTCCTCCTCCTGAATTTGACCTGGTATCTCTTGAAGTAGGCCTTGTTCTTCACCACTTTAACAAAACCCTGCAAACACAGAAGCAAACGGTTAGCATGCCAAAGGAAAGCAGTGACAGAGTGTGATAATGTCTGTAGAACGGGTGCTTGAACATTAACATGGCTGTCAGTGTCAGAAAGCAGTGTTACACCAAGCTAACATTAGCTAGCCTGCAGCCAGAACAGCTAAGTTAACACGTCTGCTAACGCAGCGCTAATTAAATGAATTAGCACTCAAAAATAAGGGGACACAATTATGAAAAATAAGCAGTGTTCCCCAAAGAAGTGCCAGCAGAAAGGTCATTTCTAAACAACAGGAAGCAGAAACTGAAGAGAAGAACGGGTAGGCCACGTTTGAGCAGCACCGGTCAGGCATTAGCCGGAATAAATCCATCATCATCTGAACATAACAAATATGTTTTGAACCATCTGACGACAGAACACAACGCCTGGACGTTTAGGGGATGCATGTGAACTCATATGAGGCCGAACTACAAACCATTTTGGAGTCTTTTAGTCTCCTTATGAAGGAGCCCGGAGCCAAAGACTGGGGCTGGGACTCCGCTGCACTGGGAAAAGAAAGACCGTCGTGCGCATGCTTGCTAAATACTGCGTCACTGGCCTAGAAAGAACCAAACGCCAGGCTATATTTTCACACTACTGCCCCCTGTCGAACCGGGGCGATACATCACAATAATTTGAGTGGGTACAATCTTCTTTGCCTATATATTTTTCTAATAACTTAAGTTCAGTTAAGACTGGATGAAAGGTGGCAAAACACAAGTGTCAAAGTCCACAGAGAATCCAGTCATTACTACGTGACAACCAGGAAATAAAACAAAAAACTTAGAAAGTTTGGAGATACCCACATGGATGACCTAAAATCCTTCTGGAGGAAAATTTTTGTACTTAGACAAGAATAAAAAAATGATTTATTTGGCCTTGACGACAAGAAGAAACATTTAAAGGTCAAGCACAACAGCTCATCATAATGAGCAAGGGTGGCTGGAGTGTCTGAAGATTGTACACAAGTAAGATTAGCACTGCTTTAACATATTTTTACCCAATTAAACGGAAAAAGCAACCGTCAAAGAAATGACACAAAAAGACTGTTTTAGTACTGAGTCAGAAAATCTGATATTAATTATTAATATTTAGAAACTATGTCATCCAACAGAGAAATTTGGAAAGCTATGTGTACGTTTTCGTATTTTAAAAAGTAAAATGAAATAAATACATAAATAAATAAATAAATGGCACAGTTAAAAAATAACAAATTATTTTAAAAAATAATTTTCCAAATAAGTTTTTCTATATGTATAACGAATGAAATGAATACTAATAGCTACTATACTATATCATCACTATATTTAGTGATGATATAGTGTTTACTTTGGCTTCTTGGCCTCTAAGTGGCTCAAGCGATAGAAAATATCATCAGAACAATGAAGCTTGTTACCAAAAAGGATACAGAATCCAGAATACATTCTGAATTACATGTCCACAAAAACACATTACTGAGGTCTTACCATTGCACTATCATTAATTTAAAAAAATAAATAATAAAAAAAAACAAAATAACTGCAACATTGGTGGCCATGGTTAGTGTGTGGAAGCAGCTGACCAGCATGTACAATAGCATTTTGTTTATTGTGAATAATCCACACACCTACTGTATCTATCTGATAGATTCAATCTAAATCAGGAACAAAGATATAGAAATGTTTCAGCTGATCTGATTAAGCAACATTTTAGAATGGGGAACATGCTGTTCCATTATATCAGCATTTTGTTCTGGTGGAGGCAACAGAGAATGTACTGAACTACAAATTAAACCAGCTTCTTGACTTGACATCCCTCCTGAGGACTAATCTTTGATTGTTAACTCTGAAATGTTACCAGCACTGTATAAAGTATTCACCCCGTTGGATCTTCTACGCTTTTTACTGCTTTTATAAATTAATCAGGACCAACAAAATGTGACTTTTTTGACAAAAAATAAGACAGACAGACACTTGCAAGAGAATTACGGCTACAGAGAACATTTCTGTTCCAGCAAGGCAACGGGCCGAAGCATCCAGTTAAAGCTACACAGACATGGTTTGAGGACAAAAAGCTGGATGTTTTGGAAGGGTCTAGTCAAAACCCAGACCTTAATCCGATGGAGAATATGTGGGGGGACCTGGTCTATTCACAGCTCAGCACAGTTCAACAGGAAGAATGTCGCTTATTTTGAGTGAAATATTTTTATTTTTATTAAATGTATAAACCAGAAAATAAAAATATTTATTTTTATTAAATGTAAATAAATATTTTTGTTTTTATTCAAACAAAAACAAACAGTTTTTTTGTTTGTTTGTTTATTTGTTTTACATTTTTTTGGTCAGAAAAGCTATTTTATCTATCAGCAGATGAATGTTTATGCACTTATCTTACATAAAATGATTTATTTAATTGTCATTAATTAGTAGAAATCAGTTTTCACTTCCACATTGAAGGGTTAAATTGTATATTTATATTTTTGGTCAAAAAAGTCAAATTTTCTTGAAAATGATTGATTTGCAAAAGCAGTTAAAGTGGTGAGTACTTTATAGGCACTGTAAAAAAAAAGAAAGTGTTTTGCCATTAAAAAGGAATATAGTAAGAAGACAACAGAGGGAGGCAATGAAAAATCAGGCTAAACATGCCTACGCTCATGTTGTTACCCTCAGTTTTAGTTTATTCTCTCCATGACTCAACTTCTTCAGCCTTCTTCACCTCGAACACTTGTGTGTTTATGTTTGTGGTTACGTAACGTTATCAGTGTGATGAGACGCGACAGATAGAATGACGTATCAGATCGATGGGGCCGCGCTCGGTCCTGATGTGTCTCCACAACGTCAGCTCCTTCCTGAGCCAGAGGAGTGTCCAAGCAGCCAACAAAAGACATGCGTCATGCCTGCTCTCACCTAAAACCTGAAAAGTAGGTTTGGGGACTGTTCGGTATGTGAACCTTGGCAGTCACACAGACGCATTTTCCCCAGAGTTCCTTTATTCCTCACCAGGTTTCCTTCACTCGGAGTTTCTGTTCACATTGTGAGACGCTGAGTGAAGCCGGTCTAATTGTGGCTGCTGTGAAGTCACTGTTAGTGAATTCTGATTAGGTTAAGAATGGATTTTTAGTAGGGTTTTTTTGTCACTTATTACTAGCATTTGCTGCTTTTAGAGTGAGGGTTCAATGAAAGATCAGTCAGAGATATCAAACAACCTGAAACTCCACGCTGCTCCAACAGAAGTGACGTTTTTCTTTCCTGGCAGCAATGAACTTCAGGTAAGATAATTTAATGTGTTCACTGATTGGTTACACATTACATAAGTCCTTATCATTCTTTCCAAATAATTTTAAAACTAAAGTACAAACTGAGATAATATTTGATCATAAGCTCAAGTTGGGATTTGTGCTTTTAATAGCAAGGCGAGTTTATTTATGGAGCACCATTCATACGCAATCAACCAAAGTACTTTACGGGGCATCAGAGGAAACAAAAAAGAAAATAAAGCATAAACATAAGGACATAAAATAGCACTTGATGAGACAACCTGCTGACCCGTTCAACAAATTTTATTCAAAAGTCTATTTACTTGAGGAACTTTTAGTGAAACACATTGTATAGATTAACTACACACAGATGGATGTTTGAATGCCTTTATTCTGTGTAACTATGATGATTTTCTACTTACAGCTAAAGAAAACATGATATTTAAAATTAGAATATTAGATTAGACTGATGGAAAAAAAAACTTTCTTAACACTGAAATGTGGGGTTTACTACAAAGTCTGCTTAATACCAAAGTACCAAAGTGCCCTTTGTTATTTTCAAAAGGTACTTTTTATCCAACAAATCATCAGAAAGCATATCCTAATTTATCAAATACGACTGCACATGTTTACACTGGCTAAAATGTAAACATTTACTGAATTTATCCAAATTCAGTAAATGTGGACCACATTTTGGGAAATCTAGAATTTCTTTAACCTAACAGTGTTAAATCCTGAGACCCTTGAGGAAAAAGCTCACATCTCTTCTTTACACTTAGTGTTCTGTGAAAGTTTTCATGTCGCTTGAACTTTTAAGTTTGAAGTCACCTCAGACTATTTTGGTCAAAAACATGAAATCACAATGTTCCCATAGCTGCCCTGAGAGAGCTGTTCTGACACAATTCATTCGCCTTTGAGTCATTCATATCCTGTGTGTTTGTGATAGATAATGAGAGGGTAAACAAGTTGTTGAGACTTCTGATTTGCTTTAGGCTATCTTGGTTTTGTAGAAGAACCTTCCTATCAGCAGTTGTATAAGGACAGGGTGGCAAAAGGTTCTTCATTTTCATGTGTGAGGTTTTTTCAGGTACTCCATTTTCCTCTCACATTTCAAAAACATGCATGTAAATTAATAAGTGACCCTGAGATGTTTTTTTGGAGAGTGTCACATTGTTTTTAGCGTTATGTTCAGCCTACACCCTGCCTCTGACCCAGTCACTGCTTAGACAGAGAACGGTCTTAAACCACAGGTGTCAAACTCCAGTCCTCAAGGGCCACTGCCCTGCAACCTTTAGAGCTGCCTCTGCTGCACCACACCTGAATAGAATAATTAGGTCATTAGCAGGACTCTGGAGAACTGATCTACACAAGAAGAAGTGGATTTCATTCCACTGTTTTGTACCTGTGGCACATGTAGAAACTGCAGGACAGTGGCCCTTGAAGACAGGGGAGTTTGACACTCTTGTCTTAAACCATTTTACCACAAGGGCCAAAATCATCAAGCTGAAAGCACTTTAGGGCCACAAAAAACAAACAAAAATAAAAACATAAATTCTTTAGAATTTTTTATTTTGACCTGCTCAGATACATATTAAATATTACATTTTTAATGAAACAGTGTAGTCTAAATTTTGCAGATGAGTAATTAGATCCAAAATATAAAAAGGGTCCCTTATTAAAAGACAGACATATAATTTGAAAACATTTGAGTTGATTTTTTTCCATGTGTGGGCAGGTGAGATTTTAGGATCATAGGTCAGTGCTTCTGTATGTAGCAAAGTTTAATGAATGGGAGATGAAGGGATTTTTTGTTTGTTTAAGATAAAAGCAGAAATGTGATTAATAAAAGAGAAATATTTAAAGTTTATTATTATTATTATTGTTGTTGTTGTTGCTGCTGTTAGTAGTAGTAGTACTAACAACACTAATACTTCACTTACAAAATACTTATTTGTAAGCCTTTTTATTCACTTATAAATAAAAAGATTTTATTTGTAAGTGAAAATTTTACAAAAATAAAACAAAGATATTTATCTGCATTAGACACGTTGCCATAAACAGACTAAAGAGGGTAAGGAAAACCAAAGGATTCACCAAAAAAGTGAATCTTGTTTTAGTAGAAAAATGGGATAATGTGGTTACTATTGAAAAGTCTGTGGAAATTGTATTTCTCACTCTAACTTGTTAACGATAAAGTTTGGTATGCTATTGTGAGTTTTAATGGCGTCGTTGTGGTCCACCCACAAAAAAACATTAGAGCCATTAAAACTGTAGTTAAATCAGAGTACAACATCATCAAGACCCTGGATTGCAGTTCCTCACGTTGACCACTTGGTGACAGTATTACATCAGGTTTGCGCATGCTCTGTTAGGATGTAAACAGTCGAGGCCGTGTCTGTGGGTCGGGGACATTTGTGTACACGTATTACGGCTGCATGGGCTGGACCGAGGAGTCAATGGGAACGGGCTAACTTAATGCTGGCTAGCATTTCAAGAAGAAACCTAGCCGCACTGGCTTGTCCTAATTTTCTATGTACGGACGTAAAGCGTTTCCGAGCGGAACTTTTTCTCTGACTAGTGGAGCTTTATCTTCGTGCATGGGAAACAGGAGACATTTACTGCTGCTGGCTGAAAACGCTTCAAGGTAAAGGATGTCTTTGCTTTTTTCTCCCCCGGGCTCGGTCTATTTACTGGAAGTTGACTTCTACTCACTAACAGACTCAAAGTTATTCCATTGTTTTTAAAGGCAATACTGTGACATTGCGCTCAAGTAATACAAATGGTTATTACTTAACTCTTCCACTCGGTTTGTCGCAGTATTACTTCGAACTGCGGCTTGTCAGTGGTGTCGATAGTGTTTGACGCGTTTTTGCAGCTGGAGACTTCTTAAGACTGTGGATGTTTGTTAAAAAACCCATAAAATAAAATAAAATAAAGTAGAAGTCGCCATTTTAGCTGCAAAAGGTAAAAAAAAAAAAAACGACGTCTTCGTTTAGCTTAAGCAGATTCTCTTCTCGGTAATGCCGTGTAACTTGTGGCGCTTTCTGGAAGAGAGACTACTGTTGAATTTGATGCTAGATCCCCATTTCAGCGCTCAGCACCATCGAGCCATAAAAGGAACCTGGGCAGCAGAGGCTAACGCTCCGCTCCTCTGTTTCCTGTTTGGAGATGAGCATGTTTTACAGAGAGGGAAACATGATATGTGGAACAAGCAGAGGATTTAAACCGCTCAGCTGTGCTGCTGCTGCTGCTGCGGTGTTGACTGTGTCTCAAACTCAGACTGTAGACAGGGGGGAAAAAATCCAGTAAACAAGGATGTTGTGGGAGATAAACCCACCTCAGATTACAATCTTTAACGCAGCAGAGTTCTAAATATTGCACCACTGCATAAAAACGGGTGAAAGTAGTAAGAATGCAGAGCGAATGAGAAACTTCATTAAGGTCAGAGAGCAGCTGAGAGATAACTTAAAAAATGCCATGTTTGTGTTTAAGAGCTGTATTTTTTTTTTCATTTACATTATTAACCTGAAAGGCATTAAAAATATTTCACAAGCCACAACAAGTCATATGCAAGAAAAAAGTGTTGGTGTTAGTATAGCAATTCAACAAGCTGCTCTGCATTAACACATTGTGAAAAGGAGGAAGATGAGTTTCAAAAGCTGTTTTTGCTTGCAAAATATCTGTGATGTCCTGTAGAACTGATAATGCCGAGTGCTGATGAGTTACACAAAGCAATGTGCGTTTTCAAGCATGTCCTATGCAGGACTACCCTCAGAAAACCTCCTAAACCCAGTGGTAAAGGCAGTTATTGATTTAAAAAAATGTTTAAAGTTGGCAGGAAATTTGAAAATATCGCTAGATAATAATGTTTTATTGGAAAACATTATTAACAATACCTAAAAAACAACTATAGTCTTCAAAAAGGGAAGCATAAAAATAACAGTTATGCTAAAAATATTTTTTTCGCACTTTAGTTGATCATCCTAATTAAAGTGTCTTTTATCTGTGACTTGTCATTTCATTCTCTGAACTTGTTAGCGTGTTGAACGGTAAAGTCGTCTGACCTCAAAATGTGTTCACATACTGACCATACTGTGTTGCCATTGTGCTTCCAACCGTTTCACCAAAGAGACTCTTTGGCCAGTCTTTGCTATTATCACTGTTACAAGTATATAAAAAACTCTATAGTAAATACAAAATAAAAACTATGCTTAGCCTGGTGGGGGCATAACTAAAGCCTGGTGGCCCACCAGGCTTATAATGCACTGGGTGAAGCCCTGTTATACATGGTCGTTTTATTTCTGTATCTGGAAATCCTCCATAAATTCTACCAGGGACAAACAAATCCTGGATGGGACATGTTTTGTGTTTGTGAAGCACTTTTGAATTTTGTTTCAGTAAAAAGTGTGAATAAAGCTGAAGGAGAGAGATTCCCTGGTGCCGATGATATCAGTTATCCGTGAATGCACCTGTTGGTGACCGGAAGTCATTACTCTCCATAAGCTAAAGCTAATTGAAGATCTAGTATTATTTAGCAGCACATTGAAGCCTGGGGCCTGTATCACACCTAAACTAATGTCCAAGAATTGCCATTTTGTATTTTATTATACAATAGTTCAAGTATTACATTTCCCCCAGTAGCAACACTCGTGTGAAGATCTAGTCCATCTGTATTTCGAATGTGAAGTTTCAGTCCCAGCAGCTGGTGAGTAAATAGTTTCTGTTCTTTGAATTCAGTCACGGTGCCTGAACTAGTTGCTATTAAACACTTGAGTGAGTTCCTTCTCTGTTTCTTGGCTGCTCAGGCCCAAATGGTTCTTATGCTTGCTGCAGAACTTCAGTACTTTTTCTGTGAGAGTTAGTTTGGCTGTGGCATTGGGCTTCAGGGGAAGGATGGGGGGTGGGGGGGTGCGCATTAAAGATCAGCTTTAAATCTTCTGTGACGTGAAGCTGCGGAGGGTTTGCTCTCCTGCTAACTGTTCCGCACCAATTGGTTGGGCTAATAATGTGTTGAGATAAAAAGTAGTAATAACACATCTTACTTTTGAGTTTATTTTATAACAAACAGGATGAAAATAGCATTTTTTTAAAAACCAACATACACTTTTTGCTATCAAAACAAGTGTAAATTCTTAGTAGCTGTACATCACAGATCCTCTGTAATCCTCCTCTGGTGTTGTTCTGGTAGATGCAGTACATGTGAGCTGGTGGGTGGGGTAACACTGTTCATTAGACCACAAGTGTTGCTGCCTAGTCTGATTTTATTTTGGGGCACTAGACTATCAATCCACATGATGTTAGGATTTTGTTTGTTTACACTTTTTGACACCATAGCCTATTCTGATCTACAAAGGTTTAGTCATAAGTATTAAATAGGCCTACTTATTTAATTTATTCATAATTTAGGCCTGGGACAATTTATTGCTGGACAATATTTGTGCTAGTAGTTATTGCAATTAATTATAATGTTGCTTTGAAACAATTTTCAAGTAATATAATGGCAATGGCTTTATTATAATCTGAAATATTAATAAACCTTTCATTTCTAACCTAAACATTTAACACTGGAGCTGGAAGACATTTTAAATATGCAAAATAAATAAACAAAACAACAGAAACAACAAATCAAATGAATACCGAAGTTTCTTTAAACAACATTCAAAAAAGGGGCTAGTTTAGATCAACAAACCAGAAAAACAACTAATTATGGAAATGGAAATGATCGAGTTTGTTTTAATTTATCATGCAATGAATTGATTTTAGTGCTTTATTGCAACAGCTTTATCTATAGGAATAAATTAGTTGTGTATACTTTATTAGGCATAATATTTAGGGTTAATTCAATCTCATTTGTTAGCTGAGCTTTCCTTTAGACAACATATTCAAAGTACTATGGTCTTACTTTATTTTAAGGAGGAAAAGTATCACATGAACGGTGTTGTTGCACCAAAAGTGCTTATAATCCTTTAGCCTTTCCATATTTTGTCAAGTAGCAGCCACAGACTTCAATTTAATTGCTATAATGTGGAATAGTGGATAATTATGAGATGAACAAAATACCCCAAAAGTACCTCAAGCTTAGTTTGATTGTAAGCATTTGGTTAAATATGGTTTCATCCAGATTAGCCTGTATCTGGCTCAATCCATCTTCCTTTTAACTCACACCAACTTCTCTTTTTCCTGCTAAAGAACAACGCTCCCACAGCATGACACTGCCTCTGCCATGTTCTGTTTCCAAATTCTTACCACACTTTTTAAAAAAATACACTGAAGCTAATTTGTTGTAACATGACTAAAAGTTCAAAGGTTCTAGAAGTGCAAATACTTTGAAAGGGAATTTGTGTAAAAAAAAAAAAAAAGTATGTGCTTTTTTTAAAGGCAGGAATTCATTTTAGCTAAAACTTAAAGCAGATAAACTACTGCATAGTGGAACAAATTTTAGGAAAGCTTGTCGCCTGGTTTTATTAGGTGTAACCAATCAACTTTTACACATTTTCAGCAACTTAATTGACACCATTATTTACTTATGCAAAAGATTTATGCTATCATTATTCTGGTCACTCAGAACACTTTTTTGGCCCTATTTCTAGCTCTTGTGATTGAGGAAATAAATGAGTAGAAGGATTGTTGAATCTGAAAGTAATATAATTCTTAAAGTTTAAACTTTGACTCCATTTTTTTACCGTAACAAACTAAGATGGCTATGCATTCGGTTTGAATTTCTAAAATCATAAGCCAAAGTCTAGACATTTCATTTTCTACCCCACTAAAAGGCTAGCAGTGCTTGTTGAGGAGTAGCCTTCAGCCCGACCATTGAAATGTTGATTGTACATTTGGAAAGTATGAGCTTCCCTGTGCGTGTGAAGAGAAAGGCCTTTCCACCTCACTTTGAGTGTGTTATTGTGAGCCAAGCCTGGGTTTCAGTGCTCTCACACCATGGTGTCCATTGCAGAGCCTGAGAAGGTTATTCAGGAAGAGAAATACAATACGAAGATAGGAGTGAGTGTAGCTTAGAAGTTTTTTTATTTATACATGTAGATATAATTTCTAGCCATTTACCTGGTTTGTTTTTCAGCTAGTGTGATGCATCTGTTCAGTTATGATAAGGGAAACACTTCTGACTTCTTCCTCTGGTCTTTTTCACTTCCCCAATTGCCCTGATGTTCCATTGCTCGGACCCTCTGTAGCTTCATTAGCTATGCTCCCAGCATTTCTGGGTTCTTTCAGTTCTTTGTCGAACAAAAGCAGCAACAAACCCCGTATCCAGGATTTATGGGGAATTCCTGCTTTCATCGGCTCGGTTCACTGGACACAATATCTTTCAAGGCCAACCTTGATGCTGACATCTTACATAGTAGTACCAGAGTCTAAATTTAAAGTTGCTGCCAGGTAATTTGAAATCTTTTCAAATCCATCTACACCTAGGATACATTCACACCAGCCTTGTTTAGTCCATTTTAATCCGACTCTAGTTGGTTTGCCCAGAAAGTCCAGTTCTTTTGGGGAGGTGTGAATGTGTAATCAAACTCTGGTCCACCTACTAACCTGGGTCTCGGTTGGGTTAAAGTGAACTTGGGCGTGATTTGAATGCATATGCGAACACCAGGCAGACTGAAGACCGCTCCAAAAGCAGAAAGTGGGCTGTGGTTCAGGGCATTCTGGATAAATCTAACCAAAACAAACGCCTAAGTCAAGCGTTAATGGGAGAAATGGAGACAAAGGAGAAATCTTACAACCGCTAAAATCTTGACACCATTCTGTTTTGGTCTACATTTTGTGAAGAAGGAAGTTGATCTCAGTGTCTTCTAAAGTAGTTTTTGAGTTATTTGCTTCCGTGGTTCTTGGTTCTGCCACAGATGAACAGGTTTTTCAAAGGCTTTGGTTGGTTTGTCACATTGCAGTGTGAAAGAGAATGACACCAGCTGAAAATGTAGCACATTTTGGTCCTTACCTGAGCCCAGTCTACCAGACTATCAGGTGTGAAAACACCCTTAAATACATAGGAAGCTGCTTTCAACTTTCTAGATATCAGATCTGAAAGAGCCCATGTAGAGCTGTTCGTTAAGGTGAAATCTGACTCACTGACGTTGTTGGTCATCAGCGCCATAAGAAGCCACGTGGCCCGACTTTCTTTTATTTTGCTTTCAAGGAAAAGGTCCACAGACAATTCTAGTCTGACTCAGAGCACCACAAAGCTTTGGGTGGGGAGAAAATAGACACAAATTTAAGGGTTTTTACAATAAGCTATTATTCCTTATAAACAGAGTTGCTCACTGTTTCACTTTTTATGTCCTTATAAGCTGTAACTATTTAACCATTTTTAGATGAATTTGGCTCTGAATACGTGTCAGTCTGAGTTGCATCCTGAGTTGAACACTTGTGATTAGATCTCAGTTATTTGCTCTGCATGCAAATAAACATTTGGGCTAAACCACGTAGCCATTTGTCATCTAAACAAGAAAAGAGGCAATCTGCTGAATGCTTCAATACACCTGGTGAAAAAAAAACACACTTAAATTACTTAAAACCGGAATGTTCTTTGCTTCTCATCTGCTCTACCCAGTTTCTGCTGTAAGTGGAAGCAGATGTGACATTAGAGACAGTCTAAGATTTTTTTCACATAATTAATCAACTAAAACATCTTATACCTTCAACGTTTATTAACAGACTTAAATCAATACTCACAGATTAAAAAAGAACACAACAGTATAAATATAATGTACAATGAAAACAAATGTAAAATTACAGACAAACACTTACACCACTACAGAATTAGTGTTAGCATAATCCTCCAATCATTCTAGAAGAGTTTATGATTTGACGTTGCACAAAAGATGCCTTCCTCAGTTCATCTATATGCTATTTATTTAGTACTTGTTGATAGGAAGGATTGAACTTACTTATACGTCAGATAAAAAAAATGTGGAAGTCCTTGTGCCTTTGAGTTCATTAAAAAGTCTGTCAAAGAATTCATGTCGCTTGAACTTTCACGGATTTTTACACCTTATGACAAGATGTAAATGTTGTTAGGGACTGTTTTCCTCTGGATATCTGGAAAAACCAATACATTTTAATGTGTTTCAGCTTTTCATCCACACAAAGCTCCTTATTTGTGTTTTTGTGTGCTTATGGGTAAACAGAGATTTAGGGTTCCGTTACATTACTGCTTGCAGTAAATACAATGCCATCAGCTGATTGGCTAACAAAGGTTTTAGCTTTGCGCTACATTGTCCCCTGTGCATTTGGCATTTTTAAAACAACACAAATGACATATTTGTGTGAGTTCATTTGGATAAAAAGTTTTCTGAAAACGATCACGTGTGTGAGACACTATTTTTTTTAAAACTATGTCGGATGAGTTATTTATTTTCATAAATTTGTACGTGTGTAGAAGTTTGTAGTTTTGCCGTTGAATAGACAATTTCCTCTGGCTTTCTTTTGTTGCATAAAGGGTGGATATCTGGAGTTGTGGTTTTCTGCAGCTTCTTCATGATCCTCTGATTAATACCACCCCTGCTTGTCCTGTTAGTTTGAATGCATGGCAGTTTGTAGTTATGCAACACCCTTTCCATTTTCAGCTGATGCACTTAATTGTGCTCTTTTAGGTGTTTTAAACCTCAGGATATTCTTCTAACCCTCTGCAATACTGGGACTAAATTACATACAAAGATTCAGATGCTTGAACCACTTTTACATTTTATTTGTCAAAAATGTTGAAAGACATTTACAATTCTTCTTTGATTCTTATTGACTCTTAAGAATAATAGAAACATCTTATATTGACCCTTGGTGGGGAAGTTGAGGTAAAACAGCAGCAAAGCGACTGGCAGATGCAGATTCACACAGAGATAAAAATAAAGAGACTGAAGACTAAAGGGGAAATTTGCAGCAAAAAAATTTAAATGTACAGTTATTAAAACTAGCATACTCAGATTAAAAGAAATGTGTAACTGAGTATCAGAAAGTATATACAAAGTGTGCATGAACATTACTGCATTAAAAACTGTAAAAGATCATTACTGCTGCTGCTTTTTACTCAGTTTCTATTCTAGGTTTGTTTCCTGTATTATGACAGCCAGGCTTTTGTTTTTCCTTTTCTTTTTTGCGAAGTACAGCTGTGTGGAATGACTATCTTGACTGTAGCACTTTGACCCGTCCTGCAAGTATGATCAGCATATGACTGCAAGACTGTTAAGTCGGCTGAATGTTTAGAAGACTGAGCGAGTGAGTGTGCGGTTTAACAAGCGTCCAAAATCCTTCTTTTGATGGATATGGAGATTTGAAAAACGGCTTTGTCATGGAAAGCGGCTGAAAAGGTTGGATTTTTGGGAGGGAAAAGCAGGTAGGAAACTTTCCTGCTGTCACCTCTTTATACGCTTTTGGTCAGGGTTTGTGTGTATTTTTCAGTGGTGGTTCTGAAAAGGAAACAGATGTAAACAGTTTCTTTTATAATTCTCATGTTATGTATGTCTGTCCAGTTCTGAGGGTCGGTCAGATTACACGTCAGGATTCACACCTTTGTTGCCGTTTTTCTCCATGAGAGGGAATAATAATGTTAATCATTGCTCTGCTGTGTAAAAAAAAAAAATCTCTTTAGCAAAAGCAGGACTTGTAGTTGTTAATCTGTTGGGGGGGGGGGAAGAAAAGTGGTTAGAATGTGTTGTTAAAGTAGCCTTAAAATGAAACCAATCCAACATCCACTGCTGACTGTCACGATTCAGTCCTGACTCATCAAACGTTTGCTGCAGCACAAGCAAGCAGTTTGAGGTATTGATCGGGAAATCAGAACATTGGCTAAAGCAGAGCGAAAGCTAAGCAGCCACATCGATCCGTCCCGCTCTGACTGGACGACGTCTGGTTGGCATGGATCTAAGTTTAGACGGTGACTTATTGTGAGACCGAGCCCGGTGAGGTCGGAAAGTGATTACATAATAAAAAGACTGCTGTGGTCTTTCCCCACAGGTGGCGACAGACAAGGTTGCTGGAAAGCTGAGTTCTACTCTCTCATGGGTGAAGAACTCGGTCTCCCACACCGTCAGTCAGATGGCTAGCCAGGTGGCCACGCCCACATCTCTACAGACCCCCGCCACTTCCTCCTCCACATCGCTGTCCTCACCAGCCCTCTCGCCGTCCTCCCCGGCGCAGCTCAGCCCCGACGATGTGGAGCTACTGGCCAAGCTGGAGGAGCAGAACAGGTCAGTAATTTGGCTGATGCAGCTTCTTCAGTTACCTCTGCATGATGATGCAAGATGGAATTTTTTCTTTTCTTTTTTTTTTTTCAAACAGAATTTCTCTTCTCATCCTTCACAAAAGTTGAGTCTTTTTCCCTTTTTTTATTTTTAAAGTACATAATTATTGTTTTGTTACGGTAGCCCATCATAAAGAAGACATAAACTTCTGCTATGTCAATAATTGGCAAAGAAAGCTTCCTCTGTGCAAAGGTTTCGAGTCAGTGTTCCTGTTGTTCAGTCAGAAATGAATCAGAATTAAACTGCAGGTGAAGTTTGGGTAACATGACTCATCAGAGAAACCCAGACACACTATTACAGTTTTTATAGTAGGAATTCAAATATAATGCTTAAAACCGCCAAGAGAGTGAGTATAATTGTCTCATCATACTTTTTATATTTTTAAGTGAATATACACAGACACAAAACAAAGTCTAGTGTAGTCCTTCAGGTATTCGCAGCATGTAGTGGGTTTTTGTTGATATGAAAGAAAAAAAATAATATAATAATAAAAAAATAATAATAATCAAGCATTATGTCCTTAATTATTAAGTTAATTACATTACTGAACATAAGAAAACTATTACTAATGTAGTATTCTCATCAGTCTTTTGAAGGGATATAACCTTTATGTTAGAATATGTAACTATCACAACTCCCCAGGATTATTGATCATTCATTGATTACACTGGTCAACATCCAAAGAATTGTCTGGAGTTTTTCAACTGTTTTAAGGTCACGTTGATGAGATGAATCCAAAAATCACATTGGTTTTGCTCAATCAGGTCAACTTTCTGAACTATGGAGCAACATGAGCATCAAAATGCAGGACTTGTTCTCATTTCTGGATCGGTTTCCTGAGAATCTGGATGAATGAGTGATGAGCAGGAGGAGAGATTCCATCAGGACAGGAAAGAGACGGAGATATAATGTTCAATTTACATGTACTTACCCTTATCAATGTTTATTATTCAGTTTACAAGAATCTAAGTTTGTAACATATAATTAATTTACTTTGTTGGAAAACAATTTTGTTTTCTCCTAAAACTTTTTTTGGATGAGAAATATTAACGGAAATGAACTGATAATGTCACAAAAATATAATCAATTTAGTCAGAAGATTTAATTACTCTAGATCAGACTAGAATAAGAACCTGACCTGATTGAGAAAAATGGATATCATTTTTGGATTCCGTGGTTCAAATTAGAAAAAAAACACAGACAACTTCCGAAAAATATTTTTTTGCAACGCAGTGTTACTAACACTGACTGGAGCAGCCACGCTGCAGGATGTGTGGTCATTCTTCTGTAATCCTCAAAGGTCTGTGATTTATGACAAACTTAATAGATAAAACTGATCTGAATTCAGTTTCACATCATAACTGCTATTAAATGGTCATTATTGTGGGGATACAGGATTTATCAGCACTAACAATGGTATCGGGTAATTTTAGTCATTTTTTTAACATGTTGGTATCGGTCCAGTAAGTAAAACTGGGCCAATATTAACAAAGGAAATATTGCAGGTTAAATTGTCCTTTGTGTTTCTGGAGGAGGCTGGTCATGGGGTTTGGTTTGGTCATGTGACATTGTGCAGGACTGCAGGATGTTTAACTGAAACAGAGAAGAAATGTCAGCAGTGTGGTCATTTTTCTTTCACAATATTGAAATAACAGAAATACATATGATGCAATATTGTCACATACTGGATATCGACCATGGAGGCAAAATTAATAGCGGATATCGACATCAGCACTAGTTTTTGTATGGGTGCATCAGGATTTAATGAAAATCTGAGCTCTCCTTTTGCCTCTGTCTCCTCTCAGTATTTATCAGCATCATTTCAGGTGACTTGTTAATTTGGCAAGGTTTATGTATTTATACTACATTAAAACATTCAATTTCTTGACATTTTAAAGTGAATATTCAAATATTGGATACATCTTGCTGTGCTGTCTTGTTGGCTTTGTGCTCAGAATACCTGACACAGTCACTGTAGAAGTCTTTACCATCCCCCTCTTATCTGCACACACACCTGAATGACATCTAGCAGGTTGTGACTTGCTAACTGGAGACTAACTCTGGGAACTTTACACTACGTTTTCTTTTTTTTTTGTTATCAGGTTAGCCTCTCTCTTTTTTTGCTTTGTAGCATTACAGCGCTTTTGATTTGAATCTGGCCTTCAGTAAGGAAAATATTCCGAGCTCATCGACTAAATAGTTCTCCTCAGTTTGTCTCATCTGATAGCTGTTGTTCAACTGGCTTTACACTGATTTACTCTGCAGTGAGAGCTTGTAGATGAGATCAAATCAAATGTCAATGCCGATTATCACTTCTACAACAATGTCCTGTCTTGTTGCTGAACTGTTGGTTTTTGTAGGAAGACCAATAACTTGTTGCACACTCCCAAAGGCCACATCACAGCATGCTAAGTGGTGTATTCATGGTATCACCAAGGGTGTGTGTGGTAAATTGAGAACATTGTTGTAGCCTGCTGATTCGGTCATTGTTCACATTGAATTAATAGACTGTTAGAGGATGACGCAACAGCCTTCTGTTGCCAGCTCTGGGAATTCTTTCTCCGTTGAACCTTTCATCCATGGCTGAGCAATGTGTGTGTGAGAGTAGAAGCATCTATTTCGGCACAAGTGTGTCACTCACTCTTATTGTTGAGGGTTTGTTCGCTTGCTCACTGTAAAATCCATCACAATGCTTGTCCAGCCAAATAAGTTTTTCTTGGATACGTTTCCTCTTTTGGGTGGACAGATTATTGCCTGTATGATTCCTTCAGAGTAGCATGCTTTTAAGTGAAAAATTAGCATTTTAGCTAGTAGTGGGACACAGTTAAATGCAGGGTCTGTAATTTATTAATTATATAGTATTGAGAAAATGACCAATATTTTCAATTTTAAAAAAAAATCAGCTAAATTATTGAATAAACAGACATATGAGCTCAACAATAAAGGTATTTGTTGTTTTAATTTGTTGCTTAGGTTATTCAACCACCACACTGATGCAAAGTGCAATACTAAACATTCATCTTTCCAGAGTTTTAGGAACTCCTGATCATTCATGGAACGTCTGTAGAAATGTGGACTATGGACGCTGACATTAGCATGCTGCTGCTACATGCTTTGCATTGAGATGCTATTTTAGGCTTGAATAGCTTCCCTGATAGGCTAACTCCTTTCAGCAAAACTAGAACACAACAATAGACTTGTCCAGTGTCCAGTCAGATCAATTTCTGTGGCAAAAATTAAGTCCCAGGAAAAGCAGCTTCATTGTCCATCGTTGTTTGCGAATATTGCTTGTGTGTCACATTTACGGGAGTACCAGCAACACATGAATGAATGCAAAAGTTCCTGCTGTAATTTTCATATGTTGAAAAAAGAAAAAAATAGCTATTAATTGTGGTAAAAACATTTTAACGCATTAAAATCTAATTAATTACTTAATCGAAATTAACTCGATAAAGCTTAATTATAGCTTGTTTGTTCCTGCATCCAGCTAACTGAGCTAAGCTATAGCCACATGCTAACAGTAAAATCTTTTCGTCATCAAGGAACTTTGGAACCAGCTGCAGCAACTACAGTGAGGACTTTGGTATTGGTGTTCAAGTCAGAGATACTGCAGCTACTTACCGCAGGTTTGTGTGCTTGGTGAGGCCTTTGGACCTGGCAGAACAGATAAAGGGTATTGAGCTTCGTCCTGTCCTGCCACAAGAACAACAGAATCCAGCACTCATTACTGCGCTGTCTAAGTCCAGATGTGTCAGCTTTGAAGAAATCCCAAAGCAATGAGGAGAAAATTATGAGTTTATCTTGGTAAGGTGGTCTTACTTCATGTTATACTGATTTAAAATGCAGAAAATGGGAGTGGAGATTAAATTAAAGGTTAAAGTATCTTATTTATCATGTGGGTAGAAGTGTAATTAAAAATTGGTGTTTATTTGCTGTATCTCTTGCTTGATCATTATTAGTCCACAATACTTATTTCATCTTCTGACTATTTGACTTGTGGTGAATTATTAGCAGAGCTCGTAGGAGGTTCAGGTTCAACTATAAAACGCAGTTTATGAATTTTTCTACAAAGTGTAAACTCCTCCAGTCTCTGACTTAGGTATTCTGTCTCACTCTGTCCGTAATGTAGTATTTTCTGCTCAGTTCGTTCTCCTACATGACCTGAATTTGTCTGGAACCCCCAGCCTTTCTGGGACAGCACTCACAGGCTGCACTGGAAAGACCTCAGACTTTTGTTTTTTTTTCTTTTTTCCAAGATCAGGTGTCAGAGTGTTTGTTTCTATGTCATGGTTTGAAGTTGGGTCTCCTGTTCTCCACATGCTGTTCCTAGATCAGTAACTGCTGCAGTAAACATGAGGCATTCAGTCAATTTCTGAAGACGCAGATCAAACTCTTGTCTTCAAAAAAACTTGCAACCTCTTTCCTTCTTTACTGACATATGAGCTCAACTACAGGTTCAGTACTGGGAAGTATTGAACCTTGAATCTGAATCTGATTGTTGTTTACATTAAGTAAGAAGAGTAGTTCGTATGAATCAAGCATGTGGTCAACCTCTACTTATGATTACATGCTGCCTGGCTGTTGGACTGTGTTCCCACTGAATCCTATCTGGGCATCTCTTGAATTTCTTCACTAATTACTAATTGGCTGATGTGTTTGCAGCTCATCCAACTTTGACACAGTGAGTTATTTTAAACCTGCAGAGCTGCCCTGCTGAACACTCAGTGGCTTGTAAATAAACAGTTCTGACCTAAAAATGTTTCCATCGTTGATGTGAACACAAGATCCAGTTTGCGTTGTCTTCCTTTCGCTTTGCAAGTTACCTGAGACTAATTTTAGAAACGTCAGGTTTATTGCTGCTTCCCTGCAGTGTCTGGTTTTACTTGGTAGGGTGGAGAATCGCAAAGTAGCTTTATACTTTATTTTTATCACAATAAAACCTCTTGCTCAAGTAAATTTCTGTTCACTAAGCAAGGTTTCCCCCAGAAAACTTGCTAAGCCTGGTGGTTGGGTGCTAGGGCAGTCATTCATCCAGCAGCCTGTCGTGATTTTGAGTTGAAAAATGTTTAAAGTTGACAAGAAATTTGAAAATATCATTTGATAATTTCGTGTTATCAAAATATTGGCGGACTAATACCTGAATACCAACTATAAAGTCTTAAAAGGTTGCAAACATTTAAAAAAGACTGAAAGAAATAAGCAATGCTTAGCTTGGTAGGGGCACAAGTAAAGCCTGGTGGCCGACCAGGCTTATAATACCCTAAGCATATACAAAGATATTTCCATTTGCCATATTAGTTCCTTGATTTTCCAGTGGCATGTCAACAAGTCACTTGTTGCTCTTACTGCTGATGTACCTTGAAGATATTTCTCTAAGCTAAAATATGTAAAAGTATAAATGCTCACATTCCAAATATGTCCTTGTTTTAGACAGCTTTTGAATGATCAAAACACTTAATCGGAGTAATTGTGATCCTTTATTATCAAAATAAACGTCAACTAATTAAGTAATTAATTAATCGTGAACTGGCATATACAGCCTCAGGAAAGGACATTTTCTGAAAAGAATAATACAGTAAGAGCAGTAATTAATCCAAAAGTGTACAAACAATATATACATTTTGCTTTTAAGACAAAAAAATGAACCTCTTTTGTCTATATGTTCTACCCAGAAGTCCTCAAGTGAAAGTTTTAGCTTCACCCGCTTCACATTCTGTAAAACAAAAAAAAAGGGAAAAATAATTGAGCATCTTTTGCTATTAGTTGGTTAAATAAAAAAATAATCACCAAATTAGTCCAACATTGTGTTGATGTTAAGTCGAGCAGAAAGAGCTTGGCTTTTCAAATGTTGATGGTAGAAATATTTATACATGTTTTAGAAAATGTTTATTTTCTTGTTCATGAAATAAATTGGAATTGTAGTTTTGTATACTACTAATATTGTATAAAATAAGCTTAAGCTGTTAAATGAAAAGTATGCAGATTCTTTTTATCCATTTAATCATCAAAATAACCAACTAAAATATTAAATTCAGATCAGTTTATTTATGTAGCGCCAATTCACAACAAACGTCGTCTCAAGGCACCTTACAAAAAAGTCACTTCAGTTCAATCATTTATGGATTCCACCTGATCGTATTTGTCAAACACTGCAACAGTATAGATAATAATAATAAATAATGCTTAGTTTCAGCCCTAATTGATAACATACATCTCCATATTTTTAATTCTAGACTTCTGGAGACGGACAGCAAGTCTCTGCGCTCCATGAACGGCTCCCGGAGAAACAGTGGCTCCTCCCTGGTGTCCAGCTCCTCGGCCTCCTCCAACCTGTCCCACCTGGAGGAGGACACCTGGATCCTGTGGGGACGGATTGTCAATGAGTGGGAGGAGGTGCGCAAGAAGAAGGAGAAGCAGCTGAAGGTGAGGCTGATGCGTTGGTGCTGAAGAGCGCTTACTGAGACACGCCTGCAGAACGCCTCGCCAAGGTGTCCTTTCATCCAAACTACAAGCCATGACAACGGGTGGAGCATGTACAAGTGTGTGTGAGGTGGAACACACAGCTACTGTCACCACCAAGGGAGTAGATGTGACCATAAAATTGCACCAGTATAAATAGCAAAAATAAACTTGGATAATAGAAAGAAGACAATTTTGAAATAAGTCATTTTTTTTGCTATAAAGTTTTTGCGCTAAGATGACATGGTTGTTCAGCTATAACAAAGTAGAATAAAATTGTATTTCCCAAAACGGCAATGGAAACACTTTTTACTTCACATGAGTCACATGGAAAAAAAATTAAGTTACTTTGATAGTATTTTTGCACCATTAAAAAATAAGTAAACACATAAAAATGTTACTACTGTCAAAAACCACAAGGACGACAACGTAGTAGAAGGATGATGGTTTACTGTTGTTTTTTTCTAACAATGTGCCGCTGGCTCCACCAGAGCTCTCACATCATCACACAGTTCATAGGAAGTTGTGTGTCATTTTGGTGTGTTGAATCCATAGCTCCTCTGTAAAATTGGCGACTAAAATGTCCCCAAAATGCCGCATACGTAGTCGCTCCCAAGTAGGCGGGGCTTGTTGCTCCAACCCTGAATAAGACACTGACCTCTCCTCTGATTGGCTTATAGATGATGAGCTCTTTCACCATGGCTGAATTCTGGATTTCTCATATCACTGTTTACATCCGTCGCTTCCACAATTTTTAATGACTTTCACATGAACAATCTTATTGACGTGTGGTTTTAATTTAATTTCTTATTTAATGGAAACACCACCTTGCAAAACAGTTTTTTTGGGGGGTGGGGGGTTTACAGCAGGAGCATATAGACAAAGATTTGTGCATATTTGTAATGGAAACGCCACTGCTGTGTTCTGCTGCCTCTAATTTCTCTCTCTGAGGCTCCGAACGAGTTTCCCTGTCGCTCTAACTTATAAATACACATACAAAACAGCTCACGTAAGAGTGTGTGTAAACAGAAATCCTGTACAGCGTTCCAGGATTGCTTAGTTGCTCCTTGTCAAAGCAACTAAGCAGCTGCCATCCTGTCTGGCACACAACCACAAAGGAGAGATCCTGTGTGTTTGATGGACAATCCAGCAACACGGAGGATGACAATTCTCACTGCTTCTAAGGTGTGAAAACGCAGTTATTGATGTGAAACTTTATGGAAATGAAGGTTGGTGGTGATTTAGCTTTGAAACTAGAATTTATTTGGAAGCTGTTGCTAGTGTATCTACTACTAACTGTAAGCCTTGCATTGAAGCTGAAACAGGGCACCTGCTGTGCATCACTATGTCAGCACAGTGCCGCAGCTGTAATATGCTGCCAAAATTCTTCTCCTCACTCTTCCATTAATGGAACAAGACATAGATTTTCTCACCTGAGTTCTGGATCTCTGCAGCTCCTACAGTTACCATGCGCCTATTGGCCGTTTCTGTGATCAGTGCTCTTCTAATCTGTGGTTAGCTTAGATGGATGTTCTTGTCTCAACTAATTTAAATGGGGTCATTTGCAGTGTTTCAGGAAGCCCTAATCATTCATGTGGACTGTGGACGCCGACATTAGCGTCTCTGCTGCTACATGGGTAGCATTGAGATGCTATTTTAGGCTTAAATACCTTTGCTGATTCAAGTTAATACCTTAAAGACCCAGGTCCAAAAGCTAATGCATTAAGAATAGAGTGGTTATAAAATTAGCTAATACACAAAAATACTGTTGCAAAGCACCATTTTTGATTTAAAACAATATACTCTTCCCCAATATGCTATAAAGAAAGGAAAAGAATCTCCTGATGTTTGCTGTTGCTCTAAACTCCACAACACCGTCCACATCTCAGCTGTGTGGTCTCTCTTGTGATGCACATGGATTTTTGCTGACATTTACCATCTCGCCCTGTGCCAGACACCACAAAAGCTCAGACTGTTGCAGTGTTTACTACAGTCAGAGATAATTTGTCAGGCTATCTCCGTCCCGGCTGACCCTGCAGCGTTGCCCCTGAACTTGTTATTTCAGTTCCTGACATTTTGATGCTAATTTTAGCGTGCTTGTTTTTACAGTAACTCTCTGCAGCCCTGTGATAATTATGTTCCATGTGACTGTCGGTAGTGCTTTGATTTAAACCCCAGGCCCAAAGTGGTCTTCAGTGTAAATGTTGACCAAGAATGTTTTATCTGGTCACAGATTTAGCATAGCAGGAGAGATGCTTACAGCCGCTGTAGGAGCAGGTATTTCTTGTTTTTGTCATTCTGCATATAAATATTGAAGCAACACAAAATATTCCACTAACAAAGTAGTTAGTGGAACTACTTTGTCCTTCCACTAATTGTGTTGTTATGCAATCCAGTAGATGAAGCAATCAATAAACTGAAATAAGGCAGGGATATTATTCAGACAGGCTGATTCCTCCTCAGAACTGCAGCTTTCTTCCTCTTGGCTTCCAGAAAAATTCAGCGGTTGTTGTGTGAAGGAAGGAACTTTGGTTATTCTGAACTTGTCAGCAAAATCTTAACTGTGGTACTGTTAGTAACTTTTTTAACATTTACATTAAATCTACTGCTGTTTAAACGGAAGCCTGTTGAGTAGGCATGAGCTGGTTAAAGGTATTGAGGAATTGCAAGGTTTGAAGCAGATACAGTCTCCAAACTGCAAAAAAATATTTTAACATGCAGGTTAAAGTTCTTATAATGCCAGAGAAAGTTCTAGAGTTACCAGAGTTATTTTCTGTTTGGCAGAGCATAGATTAAAGCGTTGCCGCCCCTTACCTGGTAAAAGCTAAAAAACTTACTGGAAATTGCCCAATCAGGAATCATCCATCCTCCACTGCAGAAGTAGAGGTTTGGAACTGAACAAGGCTTCGTTCACTTCCTTTGCTAAAACTACAGGCAGACTATCATTTTAAAACAGAGCAAAAAATTGATGTCATCGTCCGCAATTTCTACTGTTAGCTGATTGGCCTGGTAGAAATCCTACCAGAGGAATCCATGTCAATGGGAGAAAACCCAGACGGATCCCCACTAGGTCACGTCGGCATGTGAGAGGTTAACAACAGTCACTCCACTTTTGCCAACTTAGCTACTTTGTCGTTACATTTTCTGACTTTTCAGACAAAAAAATAAACGGTATCAGTCACAATAGGAATTGACAGGTCAAGCTTTTTAAAGATTAGAAAACTGCATGGGATGCGCCTCCACCCTTACCCCAACTGTTACTGCACACTGCCTATCAGCTAGCTTAAGGAATGCTACAATACTCTCCACAGTGAAGACATATTTGGACATATCTAAAATAATAAACCAGCTAATATAAACTAGTTTGACTGTATCAGTTGAACCCAAGCAAGATATGTCAAAGGTAGTATTAGTACACCTCTAATAATATTACATTATTTTGCAATTAATTGTTACTTTTATGTTTTAAATAAAAGCAATTAGGTCAGATTGTTTTATTGTACTCTCGTAAGTTCAGGTTTTAAAATATTGATTGTATTTGAGTGCTGCTTATTATTTAGTGTGAAGAGCGGACAGAAAGCAGCTTTTGTTGAACAGTCGACATGAAGACGCCCCTTATTCCATCACAGAACAAAGCACAGATTGTCTCAAGGGGAGAGGGAACCCCCCTGCTGAACGCCGGGGTGGAGGAGGGGGGTGGACAGACCTCTGCTCCAGATGTGCCCTGGGCTCACCAGATGCACACACACACACACCCCCACACACACACACACACACACCCACTTGACCATTATGTGTTGTCATCACTGCAGAAAAGAGCAGCGCTCCCTGTCAGCACAGGAAATTGCTTCATCAACTTGTATCAGTAGTAATATACAAAAACAAATTACTTTAGAGCGCTTCATTGGAAAGATTGGGTTTGGTAGTGGATACACGGTTACTATGGGATACAGACAAAAACCTAAATCATATAAGCAAACTCTTGGCTTATTGCTGTTATGAGAAACGTCAGCTTTCTTTCTCCATTATCTTACATTAAATTACTCTCCTACAGTTCCCCTTATCTGCATTCACATGTGAAAATATGGCTCCCAAATATGCATTTAAAATGAAGATATTTAATGTATTTAAAATGAAGCTAAACTAACAACAGCTTTTACACGACTCATGGGTTTCCTGATGGAAAGATTTGAAAAGTGCACGCCTCAGCCAAATGAACCGAGTCCTCGGCTCTCTTTATTACTACAGTCAGAATAATAAACAGTGCAGCAGGGAAACGAAACCTTGTCAGGGTTCAGAGCGCCCACTGCAGGTGTGGGGTCACTTAGATTCCTCTGAAGGGAGCCGCTTCTTCAGAGAAATGGACTCGGCTCTCTTTGTTCAGAAGCAGTCCATTTATTTCAGTGAATTGTTCTATGTTTCTACATGGAATATTTGTGATTTTTAGTAATACAACAGTCGTAGTGAAAATCACAAAATAACTGCTGTAGAGCTGCAGAGATCAAACATTTGTGCCTGATTTTCAGTCAACCTTTTTTTTAAGCTTTAACCTTCACATACAGTGTATATTCACTAAGATGGGTACAACATTCAAACTTTTTTTTCTAGCACCATGGCTGAAAAAAAACCCAGGGTTTTACACACCGCTAGCGAGACTAGCTTTGCTAAAACAGCAATTCACTTTAATTCTAACGTGGCACCAACTCACAACAAATGTTATCTTGAGACACTTTATAAAAAGATTATTTCAATTCAATCATGCATAAATTATAAAATTTATCATCAAACTGTGCAATAAAGCTCAATTAATTATTCAAAGTAGTTTAAAAAAAGAGTAAAAGAAGAAAGTGAAGAAAAGTGGTAATTTTGTCGTCCAGCAGCCTAAACCTTTAACTTCATGGCTACAGGAATGGCTCAGGATTACCTTGGCCGGTCTAACAGCAATATCCATGTATATTTCAGAGCATGTAGATTCTTGCCCTTATAGTTCTGTGCTCATGTTTTCAAAGAATCCTAAGACTCCTAAATGACGACATTTTAGGCAAATTTGTAGAATTTCTGGAGTCCTAAGATTTTTATTGGAATTTTACCTCTGTAGGATAAAAAAAAAGCTATTCCCAAACTCCTTGGTCCTAAAAGAGCTCCTAATGTGACAAAATGTCCGGAGTAGTGGGGAAACCTGCCACACTCTATTCACCCTTCCTGTTGTCTGCTGAAAATGTCACTTTTACATGTTGAGTGAAACCTTAGACATGTCTCGAAGTCGTAGATCATGGAATTTCTTGTTCTTGTGCTTCCTCTGACTTTATTTTGAACATATGTGCTGATATTAAAAGTAGCTTTATGTCTTCTTCCTTCACTAGCATCGTCCACACTGATGAGTGCTTGGGATTAGTTTGTAGGTTTAGATACGGATACTTTACTGTCCAATAGCCTCAACATAAAAAAAAATCTTTTTTTTTGTTGTTGTTGTTGTCTTCCTGCAGGATCTCGTAAGAAAAGGCATTCCCCACCACTTCCGGGCAATAGTGTGGCAGCTGTTGTGTAACGCCCAGAACATGCCCATCAAAGATCAGTACTCAGAACTTCTAAAGATGACGTCGCCGTGCGAGAAGCTCATACGCAGAGACATCGCTCGCACCTATCCTGAACACGAGTTCTTCAAAGAGAAAGACAGCCTGGGCCAGGAAGTGCTCTTCAATGTCATGAAGGTACAGCTGCTTCTCACTCCAACAGCAATCTGAAACATAAAAAAACTATTCAGAGAATATCTACTGACTTTTTGGTCAATTAGGCCTATTCTCTGGTGGATCGCGAGGTTGGCTACTGTCAAGGAAGTGCGTTCATTGTGGGTTTGCTGCTCATGCAGGTAATGACGCTACTGAAAAACATATCCGTAAAATACCTTTGCAGTCAGCGAAGATTCCCGCAGGTGTTACTTCATTTAGTCTTATTTTGTTCCAGATGCCAGAGGAGGAGGCCTTCTGTGTGTTTGTGAAGCTCATGCAGGACTACAGGCTGCGCGAGCTCTTCAAGCCTAGCATGGCCGAGCTGGGACTGTGCATGTATCAGTTTGAGAGCATGATCCAGGTAGGCACTTCATCTGGAGTTACAGAGAGAGAATGCTCTGGAGAAATCTGCTGTATGGATTGAATGATTTTTGTGGATTTCCAGGAGCAGCTCCCGGAGCTGCACATGCATTTCCAGGCTCAGAGCTTCCACACCTCCATGTACGCCTCCTCCTGGTTCCTCACCATCTTCCTCACCTCCTACCCCTTACCTGTAGCCACCAGGATTTTCGATATCTTCATGTGTGAGGTTAGTTAAAAGGAGCAGCTACCCACTTTCAATAAGAAATGCTATTTATTGATGTCAGTCAGTTTACTGACTTTCTTTTATTCTTGAGAAAGTAATTTTCGCAAAACTTTTTTTGCATTAGACTTAAGACTAACGCAACTTTCAAAACAGCTTCACTGAAAAAGCATGTTAAATAAGGTTAATATGAAAAGAAAAGTAACACGTTAGTGCCACCTGCTGGACTTGCAAAGACAGTGTGTTCTGATTAAGTTCTTTTAAAACAATATTAACATCTGTATCGGTTCAGATATTGGAAAAATAATTCTAGTCTAATTCTATGCTTTGTGCTCTGAGCGACGTCATACTTCAATATTTATTTTATATTATATTTAGAATTTGCATTTTTCTTTCTGAACAGTTTGAAATGTTTGACAAAGGTAGTCAACCTATTGTTTTTTTTTTATCAGTTTCAGATTCTGTTATTTATTTTACATTGGCTGTAAAATAAATAGCTCTGACTGAACAAATGAAAGTTGTGCTGTTTTTACATGTTTGACCAATCTTGTGAATCTATTGGTGTATTTATGTGTGCTGTACTGGTACAGAGTTATGAAAAAAGAAAATAAACATTTTAAATTAATTCGGCTGTTTATCTGTATCGGATCGTATCGGCCGATGCCAAACCTCAGATATCGGTATCGGAAGTGAAATAAAGCGGATCCGTGCGTTACTGGTTCTCAGCAGACTGAGCTTCCCGCTCTGATTCCAGCTGATCTGTCCTCAGGGTTTGGAGATCGTTTTCCGTGTGGGGCTGGCCATCCTGCAGATGAACCAGGCTGAGCTGATCCAGCTCGACATGGAGGGAATGTTACAGGTATACACCGTCACTCTTTACTCAGCTGGCTCAGGTTTCATTGCAATTTGCACTTTGTTTCCTGGAAGGAAGCTCCGCCACACCCAGTTAATTGATACATGTGTCCTATGTGGATATGGCAGCTGTGGGTGGAACTCTGGGAAGTTAGACAGCAGTTTACCAAACAGCAGGTTGCACAGTTAATCTGCTTCTCTTACTTTTCTTCCCATTTCAGCACTTCCAAAAGGTCATCCCACATCAGTTTGAAAGCGGACCAGATAAGGTCATCCAGGCTGCCTATCAAGTTAAATACAATGCCAAGAAAATGAAGAAGTAAGCCCTGCTGCCTTCTTTTAAACTGAACTCATCTTTTTTTATAATCCAGTTAGATTAGAATATAAAAAGCTCTTTATTTATTTCCAAATATCCAGTGCTGTATTGTCTTAATAGACCAGTCCACTTGATAATATATTTTGTCTTTTCTTTTCCAGGTTAGAGAAGGAATACACTACAATCAAAACAAAAGAGATGGAAGAACAGGTGGAGATAAAGGTGTGTGTGTACTTTTAATGCACTGAGGAACCTCTAATCAGAAATGCATCTGAATACAGTTTTGTTTTTTCACATGCGTGACTGCTGCAGTTTTTCTCTGAACAGGCTTGTGTAAAACGTCATTGGGTAACAATCCCTGATGCTGCTGGATTTTTGTTACTTGACATCAAGTGAGACGGAGGCAGCAGTGGAGTAGAAATAAGAAATATTGCCACCTGCTGGTGTGAGTTAGCATCAGTTAAGCCCAATAGTTTTGAGCGTTGTTTGTGAAAAGTTTGCAATAAACTCACAATGATGCATTAGCACAAAAAATGCTGTAATCTTTAGGATTTTCTTGAATTTCTAGAATCAACTAGAAACTAGAGAGAGAGTAAAGAGGAGCGACAAAAGCAAATGAGTTGGATTAGCAGTGCTTGCCAACAACTGATGGTGACATCCAGGACATGTTACTGTAAAATATCACGTCTACCGACTTTACATTGAGCTGATAGTATCCTGTAACAGCCTCATGTTGTTGTTGTCACACAGCAACAATGCATTCGGTCAGAGGCCTCTTCAGATTCACAGTCAGATTGACTGCTACTGGAGATCCTGCCTCATTGAAGATGCTTGAATTCTGACATTTGATTTCCCTTTGGAATTAATCAAGTATTTTTGAATTTGAATATGGACTTGTTGTTCATATTTACTGTGTGCTCCATGTGCAGATGTCACATGCTTTCCCCTGTTTTCTCTGCTTTCCTTGTGCATGCCACAAAGCAGCCAATAGTAGTCATCCTTACTTCCAGACATCAGAAAAGTTGCATTTGTAGTCATATGGGACTTCTCCTGACACACAGATACGGGCTTCTGTTCAGCAGTTATGGAAAGCCAGTGATACCAGGACGCCAGACAGATATAATGACCAAAATAACAATCTTCCCCTGTAAAAGCATGTTATTATCGTACTGCAGAGAATAATGGAAGCAGCTGGCGAGCCTAAATTAGCCCACACAGGAATGTCAACTCGGCAAACTACGAGAAAACACTTGACTTGGAGTTTCATTTTAAAGTGTTTTTTTGTGTGTTCTATGACTTTGTATTTTTATACAAAGTCATAAATGCCTTGTTGCTGAGAGGTGCTATACAAATAAAATTTGATTGAATGATTGATTGATCGCGTGAAAAGTGTTTCCATTGCAGTTGTGCGAAATAAACCAATTTTGATACGGTCAAAATAATACCTCATCCTAGCACCAAAACTTTATATTGGAAAAGGAGTTTGTTTGTTTTTTCTTCCAAAAGTGTCAAGTTTCCATTAAGCAATTTTATTTTCAAATTATATGGTCAATGGAAACAGAGCTATTGGTCTTCTGCTTAGCAACACTGAAACATTTAGGTTGTGATGTGATAGAATTGTAATGATGGAGGGGTGTGAATAGATTTGTTAGATGCTGTATCGTCATGTCTCAAAACCAAAGATGAACATTTGTGTTTATCAGCCTTTTGGAACTACTGACATGGAAATCATGCAAGAAAATTAATTTATCCACCAAAATGTTGCTGCCACTGTTAGAAGTCAGAAGTCTGTTGCTGTGGCTAATGAGTTCATCCTTTGTGTATATTTTGTTTTTCAGAGATTACGGACAGAGAATAGGCTCCTGAAACAGAGGATAGACACACTAGAAAAAGTGAGTTCACCACAGAAACACATACTTCTCCTTTCACACCAGTTCAACTCTAATCCATGGTTTTCCCAGACGTCATGCATCCCTCCTAACAATGGAGCCATTTCTCGCACTAACTCGCCTGTCTTACACATACGGGTAGCTGCCTGCTTTTAGGGTAACTTATTGAGTTGAAAAGCGGATTTCCTGATCCATAAAATCAAGTCAGAAGACGTTGAATTTCATCTCCAGGTCACCATGGTAACGGTCTCTAAAGCGCAGTTTTTTTTCCTCACAAAAAAAAAAAGAAAAAGAAAAAAACGGTGAGCATCTCCCCGGATGTTGCTGACTGGAGACACTGCGTGTAGCAGATGTGGAATGTGAATGACGACGCTTGGTGTTGGCGAGGGCTGGAAGCACTGCATGCTGGGTAATCGGCATGCTGTCAGACTGAGTTCTGCTGCTGCACCATGCATGAGGTCTGGTGTGGATAACAGGAGCGTCTGCTGGGCTGCTGCTTCAGCACTGAGCTCCGGGCGAGGCATTTTGACTTTTTAAACTCGTAACTAACCGAAGCCTTTAAGAAAAAAAAAAAACTTGGATGAGATGTTTCTGCTCACTTAAACCAACCTGTATCTGCTTACTGTAGGTATTTGTAGCTTTCTTCCCTGTCAGCTTTAACCACGTCCAAAGCTTTTTGTTTGCAGAACCACTTATTTCCTCACTTTGTCACCAGCTTAGCTCCACTTCATTTCACCGCACCTGCAATGTTCCTTTTCTACCTGATGGTTCAGCTACTAAACAATGGAGAGAAAATGAACATTGCATTTCTTCTTTGAAGCAATCAGTTGTTCTTTTGTGTGCTTTAACTGTCCTTTGGATTGTCTCTCTCCCTCTGTCTCTGTTGATATTTCTGTTTTGTAGGAAAGTGCTTCCTTGGCAGATAGATTGATTCAGGTATATTCCTTTATTTTTCTATCCATCTCAGCCCTTCCCTTATCTTTCCCTCTTTCTGTTTTTCACTGCATGCTTACTTTAGCTAAATCCTAGACCAATCAGAATCTGATGAACTCTAATGAATAAAGAACTACATCACATGGCAACTGATAACATTGTTTATCCAGTGCATGAAACTCCACATTATGGCATGTTGGACAAAATGAAAGGATCACAGCTGAGCACAGCTAAGGGTTAATGTAAATCACAGTTGCCAGCGTTCAAACGAGCATGAAAACCCATTCCCACCTCTTGTCTGATTCGCCCACCCATTCCGCTTTTTCCGTTTCACTTCCTGTCGTGCTCATCCCACCCCTCCTCGGTTGCTTATGTCCAAAGGGACAAGTGACTCGAGCCCAAGAGGCAGAGGAGAACTACCTGGTCAAGCGGGAGCTGACCACGGTCAAACAGCAGAGCGAGGAGGCCACTGCTCAGCTGGAGCAGGCCAGGAAAACCATCAGGCAGCTTCAGCAGCAGCCACAAGCGGTAAGCAGGGGGACGGAAAAACCTCGCATGGCAGGACGCTGCGCGTAGCGTTAGAGGCGGCGTACAGCTCAGATCTGGGTGTGAGGTTTGGGTTTAAGCTTTCAGATAACTGCCTTTTTTCCTTTTTTTTTTAAAGATGAATGTGGTTTGGAAACAACTGGAGGTTCAGATAACAGAAATTTTGTCATGTCCAAAAGTCTAGAGAAGAGACCTTCATACATGTTCTGCACACACTTATTATTCATCATAAGATCTGTAAAAAACACAAATTATTTATTAGTTCACGGAGTTTATCTTCCTGATAATGTTTCTTAGTGTAACTTGTCTATTACCATAATTTCCTGACTATTGAACACACCTGAATATTCAGCTCTGGAAAAAAATGAAGAGACCACTTAAAATGATTGGTTCCTCTAATTTTACTCTTCATAGGTATATGTTTAGTAAAATGAACATTGTTCTTTTATTCTATGAACTTCTGACAACATGTCTCTGAAATTCCAAGTAAAGATTTAGTATTTATTTGCAGAAAATGAGAAATGGTCAAAATAACAAAAAAGATGCTTTCAGACCTCAAATGATACAAAGAAAACAAGTTCATATTCATTTAGAAACAACAATACTAATGTTTTAACTCAGGAAGAGTTCAGCAATCAATATTTGGCGGAATAACTAGGAGGTACGCCATACCCACTGACTTTGGGGAAAAAAGCACATGTGTATAGGCTGGTACAAAGGAGTATTAGAGCCAGGCTAAGAAAAAAATCAAATAAATCTACAAGAAAAAAAGTCCTAATAATATCAGATTGAAGTCACACGACAAAAAAGTCATATCACGAGAATAAAGTTGTAACTATACAAGAAAAAAACCTTAATATTAGGATAATGAAGAAGTAATTGTATAATAACTAACACAAAAATAACAAAAAATCAAATCAGAAATGTTGAGCATCTTGTTAAGTTATAATGTAGTATTGTACAAATAGGAAATACTTTATCTTTTAACACATCAGATTCAAATGATTTCCAGTAGCAGGACTTTGGAATGAGTGTTTATTTTTAAGAATGAATCACAGACTTCACAACTTGTCACATCTTGATAACTATCAAAGCTTTGCTCTCAGTAAAATGACTTTTTTTTTGGTAACTTTACGACTTTCTTCTGGTAAGACTGCGTCTTCATTCTACTAACAATATGACGTTGTTCTCACAATTTAAAAAAAATAAAAATCTTTTTGTCTGTCTTAAGGTCGCAGATGTAACATGAGATATTTAACTTTTGATAAAATATATACCGGTAAATTCTTATTCAGTACCACGGCTGCTTAAGAAGAAGAATACAGTAACCTACCAAGAAAAGTCATGAGGAAAATTTGTTCTTGAACTTGTGTTGTCCTGCATCATAACAGCAATCCAATTTTTCAAAACCATAACTTGGCGGCTTTTAGAAATGACAGTAAACCTAGTCGCTTAACACTCATTCAGAAACTTTGATTCGGCTGCTTGAGTTGCCTCTTTACCCCCTAAAAAACATTTTTAACCAAATTTAGCATATAATACTGAATAAAAGTATTCAAACCTTTTCACAATTTTGTCACATTACAACTTTAATAGATGTTGGGGAGGATTTTATATGGCACGCCAAGACAAAATGACCTAAGCAAAATACATGGTTTTCTTCCATTCTTTCTTTCTTTTGCATATAAAAATCTTAAAAGTGTGGTGTGCATTTGTATTTAATCTGATATCCCTAAATAGAATTCAATGTAGTCAATTGCCTTCATAATTTGCCTAACTAGTAAGCAGAGTCCTCCTGTGGGTCATTTCTTTTTAATATAAACCCACTGAGAAACATGGTGATGGTGGCATTATGCTATGGGATCCTTTTTTCCCCCAGTAGAATACAATTTGGTCAAAGTATGGACTCAGTTGATTTTTATTTGTAAAATAGTTTAAATCACTGCAAACGTTGAAGTCTTGGGTTGGTCTGCCTCAGAAAATCCCCCCACAGGGTTTAGCTCTTCTCACGATGCTCATTGGTTCCAGATAACGACCTGTTTTGCAATGCAGAAAGCCTTGCAAAAATGGTTACACACAGGTCTACACACATCTGTCACCGTTTACGGTGTGTGTTCATGAATGTGTAAGCAGCTGTGTGTGTAGCTGGGTGATTTCACACGTAGCCCCTCCCTCTCAGATTCCTCTCTGTGCATATCTGGTGGGCTAACTTTGTTAATTATTCATGTTTGGATTCCACATGGTAATGTGACGCGCTACACTGTTTTACATAATTTGCTGCCTTGTTTAACAATGAATGGACATGAATTAATGATGTGATGTGAGAGGAGAAACACTGAAGAGGCCTTGAGAGTATGGAGATGGATATTACTGACTGTTCAGTAGACTGTTTCTTTTTGGGGGCAGTGAATGATGATGTTTCATGTGTGAGCATGAATGTCCCTGTGCGTTCTGACTGTCATTCTGTGTCGGTTGCAGAAGGGACCGCCTCGGTTTTCAGAGGAGTCCGTCCTGCAGCTGGAGAAGGAGCTGGTCCAGGCCCGGCTGAAGGAGGCCGAGTCCCAGTGTGCGCTCAAAGAAATGCAAGACAAGATCCTCGATATGGAGAAGGTCAGCTGCTGCAGGTGCACACAAACTTATTTATTACACGGCTCACAAACCCTAGTTTCATCTGTATGTTGAACAACCTTTCTGCAGAGGAACTCGTCACTACCAGATGACACTAACGTGGCGCGACTCCAAGAGGAGCTGATCGGGGTGAAGCTGAGGGAAGCAGAGGCTCTGACTGGACTGAAGGAGCTGAGACAGCAAGTCAGAGACCTGGAAGAACACTGGCAGGTGAGCAGCAGGATAGCTGGGCATAAATCACACCGAGACTTTACAATGTCCAAAATTCAAAAAGCTGCAAATTTATCAAGTGAGTGATTGATGGATGGAAATGTAAGCTATGTTCCACAGGCAAATGTGCTTAGTTTAAGGAAGGGTTCCTGTGCACTCTGGGACAGTCTGAGATTGAACACCTTTCCAGGTCTGGATAATTATGATGTTGTTTGGGAAAAAAAAAAATTCCCAGATGTTATTCCCAACACCACCCACTTTCCAGCCGCTTTTTGCCTCCCACTTTCCTACTCTTATTTCCTGTTTAAAGTATGTGGACAGAAATGAACAAAGAACTCCGGAAGCATAGGTCTGGAGGAGTAGTTCATTTTGTGTAGGAACCCTGCCTTGGTGTTGCTGAAAGAGTCTGATTGTGAGCCGTCTCCTCAGCGCCACCTGGCACGCACCGCGAGTCGCTGGAAGGACAGCCCCAAGAAGAACACGCTGAGTGAGCTGCAGGACGAGCTGATGAGCGTGAGGCTGAGAGAAGCCGAGGTCCAGGCAGAGCTGAGAGAAACTCGACAGAGGCTGCTGGAGATGGAGACTCAGGTCAGCGCTCACATTGTTCTGTAATCAAGCTTTTTATCTTTCTTTTCTACTCTTTTTTTCATATAATCTAAGCTAAGTGTAATAACTAAAAGCAACCGTGTTACAGGACATTTTCAAAAGCCACAGGTTGTAATGCTATACTTTCGCCTTAAGAGGGCAGCAGCTTTCTACTTCACCTGCATTTTTGCCTGTTTGATCCAAAACCACAGGCCGTACATTTATCTATAAAAAACTTTTTCCTGCTGCTTCTCCAGAATCAGATTCACAGCAATCAGCTGCGACGGGCCGAACAGGAGAGCCGCTGTCTGCAGGAGCGCGTGCAGACGCTGACCACCCAGAACAAGGATCTGCATGTGCAGCTACAAGAGATCAAGCGGAGGCAAGCTGAGATTGAATGCAAGGTACAAAGAGCCTGCTGTAGCGTTTTAGCACCACCTCTGCAGGGACGAGCCACCACAGCTCAGTTGTGGTGCAAGCTGTGAATTTCAACTTGTGAACTTGGTCAAAAAAGGAGTGTTTAAACTGAAGAGCTGATGTCTTTTTTTCATTTTTTTTTGCAGAGTAAGGAAGAAGTAATGGCTGTGAGGTTGAGAGAAGCTGACAACATCGCTGCCATGGCAGAGCTCCAGCAACAGATCTCTGAGCTGGAGATTCAGGTAAAGTCCCAGCTCTGCAGCAAGCATTGGATTTCCTCAACTCCCTCACAAGCCACATCACACATATCTCATCATTCTCAGCCACAGAGGGAAATTTCTCTCATCGTGAAATATATGGGCGTCAAAGCAAATTTGTAGTTTATTTTAATTCAAAAGAGGAAGTGAAGTAAGCACGTAGCTATTTCTTAATATGACAGATATTTGATGCTGTGGTTTTTTTACTTATTCTTTGATTTGAAATACACAAAGATCTGATTGGGGTGGGAGAGGGAGTTAAAAGTGTTAGAATTTTATATTCGTCTGGAAATTTTTACCTGATCTGGCGTTTGTTCTTTGTTACCATAGATACACAGTTAACACATCGTCTGATAAGCTTTCACCTAGTTTCAGCCGAAACACGTCCAGGGGACACTTTACCAACTAATGGGTCCCACACAGAGTGTCACAAAAGTTTTCACACTCCTTGAAGGTTTTTCAGTTTGAGTCACGAAGTAACCACAAAGCTTCAATGTAGTTTATATGAAATTTCTTTGACACACTAAAATAAATTAGCATCTGATTGGATAGTGGAAAGAACAGATTCATGGCTTCATAAATATTTTACAATAAAGATCTGAAAAACGGACGATATATTGGCACCAACTTCGGTATCGTCATTTTTTAACCTCGGTCCCATTAAAAAAAAAACTGGGCAAATATTAACAACGGATATTTATTTCCATCTTGCTGCTGTTTGTTTCTGGAGGGACGGTGGAGCATGTTTGGTCATGTGACTGATGGTGGCGCAGCAAAGGATTGTGGGGAATTTAACTGAAGCAGAGAAGCAGTGGTGAAGTCATTGTGGTCTGTTTTCCCCCCAAGATGTCGAGAGAATAGTCAAATATCACATATATAATATCAGTTAATATAAGTTTTCAGCCATAACAGCAGCATTCATATTAGAGATTCACCAATCTGATATTATCTGTATCAGTACCAATATTGAAAGGTATCAGTGACAGCAATTTAGAGCATAACAGCCAATGTAAAGTAAATTATAAAGAAACTTAAACTGATAAAAACAGTAGTTTGACTACATTGGTTAACCATGTAAAAATAAACTGCAGCAAACCTTCTTTTCAAATGGTTCAGAACGTGTAATAAGGAACTCTAAAATAAAATTAAATAGGAAAAATAAATAATAAAGCATGATGGTGCTCAGAGCACAAAGTATAGAATTAAACTGAATAGATCTGACCTTATGGATCAGACACACTGACTGAATAGATTCAACTTATGTTGTTTTTCCATGCTTCGCTAAGATTCTGAATCCATTGGTGTGTATATACATATATAAATATATATGTATATATATATATATATGTATATATGTGCTGGTGCAAAGTTATCAAATAAATTTGTTAGTCAGAACATTTATGTCTGTGTTTAAAAAAGGAAACATTTTAATTTGATTCAGCTGTTTGGTATCGGCCGATACTAAACCTCAGATATCTGTATCGGAAGTGAAAAGAGTGGATCAGCTCATCCCTAATTAATATAGGATATTGATACGAGCTCAGATTTTCATATCGGCGTATCCTTCGGTTTCTCTCACATAAAATCCTAATAAAACAGATTGAAGTTTGATTATAACATGTCAAAATGTTAGTTTATAAAGGGCGTGCATAGATATGTCCCAAAACGTATTTTTACACTATTCTTTTACTGGGTAAGGGTTAGGGTTAAAACTCTATCATTCTCAAGATAAAACTATATTTAACTGAAGTGAACACACTTAAAACTGTGTCCTTTATAAACAAATGTCAAAAGGCAGGTGAGAAGGACCCAGTATTTATCCCCAAACATGTGTGAGATGCTACATAACAACAAGACTGACCATAACAAACACGTCAACACACATCTGTTGTGACCACCACTCCGTCCAGAAGCCATGAACAGAAATACAGGGATCTAAAGTTCAAATCTAATTAAGCTTCAACGTGTTTGCGGACTCAGCATTTTACAACCCACAGCGATTTTGTTGCGTTACGTTTGTGGAGCGTGGCAGCAAATTATGTGTAAACAAGTTGTAGTGAGAGGAAGTTGGTTATTTTCTGTGTTCTTAAAATGCACTGGGCTGTGTGTATTTCTGTCGCAGCTTTCTGCTCTGACTTCTCCACCGTCAGGCCTTCAAAGGCTCACCTCTATAGAGCATCCTCACGAGTCTTGCAGCATTACATCTGCACGGGTTCACTTCAACAGTTTGATTCAAACTCTTATAGTTTGTGATTTTCTGTAATGTTCGGTGTGCATTTTAGGCGACATGGCCTCACTGGGAGTTCTTTGCAAACAGAAAGGATACATAATATTTTTCCCCAAGTTCACCAGAAGGTTCTTTTTGGTTAGTCACAAATGAGTAAGCGTCTGTCGCTGCTTTTCTTGGCATTTAGCCCACATGTAGCCTCCTTGTGTGCTTGAAATTATGAAGGATTTTAGTAATTTGACAACTTGCTAAACTTGTTGAGTCAACATTTTTTATCAATGGAAATGATCTCTGTTGAGAAACAGTAGATGTAATTCCAGAAGACGTGGTGCTTTTCTTCCAGTTAGTATTGATCACAGGCATGTTTGTGACCTTAGTTAGCATTAGGTAGCACTGTTTTCTGGTAGAAAATAAATCCAAAGACCTAATAATCCAACTACTGTTGCTGCATACTGTCGACCAGCTGGCTGAAAGAACACAATTTCCTGACTTAAAAGTAAAAGTCAACCACTACAGGATTTTCTGCTGCTGGCCGATTGCCTGAATATAAGGCTGATGCTGTTTCATATTTTCACCTGTACACTGGGTGCATAAGTACATTTTTGTCAGTTTAAATATTTCTAATAATGTCTTTGACATAAAATTACACACCACATATTCCTAACAATACATGTAATCCACAGTTGCAAAGAAATTAAAGCAAATTACTTTACAAATGAAGTTATTGGTAAATATAAAAAAGGCATAAGAAATAAGTATGAAACACTATGGAATTAATTTAATAATAATAAAGAAAGCCATTTGTCACATGCCCTGCTCAGGTGTTTCCATATAAACCGCCTACAAATATGGAGGATTTCTTTTTCTTTTTTTTTTGCGCACTCTGACCTTTAGTTCTTTCCATTCATTTTCAGTTGGATAAAAACCAGGTGAGAGCTGAGTTTTACTTTCTTTCTCTTGAATCAGTCAAGAGTTTCCTCGTGTGTTTGGAAAACGCACATTCACTTTGTCTTCAGAGTGTTATCAAGAACATTTCTCCATCCGTCGGTCAGCCCACACGATGACTTTCCTACCTGGAAACTTCAGTCCGGTCCTGCTGTTTGTGCAGAACCATTCTTTCTCCAAACATGGTGCGTCTTCATTGACATCCAAAGAGTTCAGCTCTGGCTTAATCACACCATAGCATGTTCTCCCAGTGTTCAAAGTTATTCAGTAATTTTTTATAAAAACACTTCATCAGACTTTTCCTTCAACAGTGGAGTCTTGCGCAGTAAATGTGCTTAGAGCTTTGTTTGTTTTTTTTTTGTAGAAAAAAAAAATATTCTACCTTCCTTTTTCAGGTTTTTGTGAAAATCTCTCTGTGGCCTTTGGCACTTGAACAACTTTTCTCATTATTTTACTGACTCCTGCTTCCTGTGAAAGTTCTGGTGGTATTCATATGCAACCAGTGATTTGGGCTTCGGCTCAGATTTCCAACAAAATGCCTTTTTGCAATGGAAGAGCTCAGACCGGCCTGGGTCCAAACCCGGGTTCACCCTCTTAGCATCAGCTCTTATGACCCAGTTTGGAGGTAAATTTTTAAAAAAGTAACTATATTTATAGAAATTTCTGTTTATGAGAGGAGAAACGAAGAATTAAAATGCTAAATAAATATGAGTGAGTTACACTGTTCTAGAATGAATCCTATGTATTCTGCTATCTGAATGCAACATCTGCAATATATTGAGTTATGTATTTGGGATCAGCAGTACACAATACTTTTTTTAAAGTTGCAAGTCCTTTCACACAGTTGGAGTCTAGTACTTCCTTTTAGTTGACATAAAGTGTGCCGGACGAATGTGAAGAATGTGAGATAGATGTGCAATTGGTCCTGAGAAGATAGCTTCATGTTTTTTCAGAAAATCAATATTTAAATGAAAATGATCTCTTGAGTGCTTCCACATATCTGAACCTTTTGGCTTCCCTTATAGCTGATAAATATTCAGCTTTTGAACTCAACTCTTTGGTTATGCGGTTTATCAAACCTTTCTGAATAACCATGTCTGAATGTAAGTAACTTTTAAGTGGCGGCTCCCTTTTCTTCATGAGCTTTCACTTTTAGTGCAATTTTCTCGTACTAGAGCGTTTTTCTCACTTTTTTAAGAGATTAATCTATTGATGGAGGTATTTAAGATTGCTTCAGTTTGTTTTATTTACTTCCCATCTTTTGTAAAAGTTTGCAGTGTGGCAGTCAGTGGTAGCTTTGGAGTGTGTTGTGTTGCAGACATGAGTCTAGTTTTGGTTTCAGTTCTGTTCTTTGTGACCACATTAACTTCATCCGATCACCTTCCTTTCTTCTAAATTGTTGCTCCAGTTTGCTCTTTGAGAAGCGTGAAGCTTCTGATAAGTTGTTTTTCTGAAAGCCTGTTACGTCATCGCAGCACTGAGGAGAACTGCAGCAGCACTGCTGCTAGATAATTCTTCCTGTTTCTACATGGCAACATGTGCTGGTCATGTTTTTGTGGAAATTGTGTTGAAATGTTTTTGGTGACGTTTTCCTATTATCTATAGGCACGCTTTAATGAATTATGTTTGTAGTTGGAGTCATTTCATTGCTTATTCATAAATATTTCAATTCTCAAGGTCATCAAACAGCTTTTAATGAAATGCTGAACCAGCCTGACCCAGTGTGACCCCAAAACAAAAACCTGGTTTTGCCAACTTTAACGTCAATGTTTACATTATCTATCAATGAGTCTTTTACAAAGCTATGAAAAGGCTGAGGCCCTTTTCTGTGTAGAAATGTTTCAATACAGCCAAATTAGAGGATTTTCAAATATTAATGGCCTATTTAAGGCAAATTTCATTCATTTTATTCATATTAAAGTTTGGACTTTTTACTTTAGCCATTCAGAATCAGATTTGTTTGTGCTTCAGATCCCTGCCTTGTTGCACACCCCAAGTGTTCATTAGCTTAAGGTCATACATAACCTGATGGTCAGACTTTATCTTGGAGGATTTTTTCTGCTACAGTGCAGCAAATAAACCCGGTCCATCACACAACCACCACCGTGTTAAACTGTAGTGAGGGTGATCTTTATCCAACTTTATGTTGTCAGTCAGGTTTATTCATAGCACAATTTTAGCAACAAGACAGTTCAAAGTGCTTCACATGATAAAAACACAACATACCTGTTTAAGAAACGGTATACATTTTGTCAAATGTCATCATCAAAATCAATAATCAAATGTACATAAACTATTTTGATCAATGTTTCGGTTGTTTTTAATCAAAGTCAACTCTAAACAGGTGTGGTTTTAGCCTTGATTTAAAGGAACTCAGTGTTTCAGCTGTTTTGCAGTTTTCTGGAAGTGTGTTCCAGATTAGTGGAGCATAAAAACAGAATGCTGCTTCTCCATGTTTGGTTCTGGTTTCGGGGATGCAGAGCAAACCAGAAAAAGGCCTGTATGTCAGGCAGTGTCTCAGTAATTTCTTCATTTTAGATGTGAGACAGTAATGGCATTTAGATGTGACTTTACATCAAAATGTGAGTTTCAGGAAATGTGATTGATCACAATTAATTCCTGATCTTATTAGGCAGGCAATTGGTAGCCTCCCCCCACCCCCCCTCTTGTTTTTTGGCTCAGGCAGCCTTTATTTAATATTAGTTGGACAGGAAAGTGGGAAATGAGAGAGAGGGAAGACATGCAGCAACGGTCACCAGGCCAGGAATCGATTCTGCGACGGCCGCATCGAGGACTAAGGCCTCCTTATATGGGTCATGCTCTACCCCCTGCGCTGCCACAGCACCTTAGCTTTTCTTAAAATAAATCTTATAAATAAATACATTTGAATGAGTCCTCTTTTTAAAACCGCATTTTGCATTCACTTCGATTATTTTTGTGTACTCTTGAAATTGTTTGGCAAAAACTGTGACTGAAGCAAAAACAGAAGGTTGCAGACAGTTTTTCACGTCTTTGAAAAGTTCTTTTACAAATGGTTGGTCCACCAATCGTTTGAGCCTTTCAGCTAGCGCTACCTAGCATTTATTTCAGGCTATCTTTCCGGCTAGAGGCTAGAGTTAGTGGTACTTTTTAAAATACCTATTGAGTTTCACACCACTTTGATTATGTGATAAGATGAAAACAACTGACGAAGAAGAGCTTTTTTTAAAAAAAAAAAAAAAAATCCAGGTGTGCATGCATGCTTGTGCTTAGCTGTTTTTATATTTTAAGCTAGAAATACAAGCTATTTATAAGTGTGACTTTGACAAAAGAAAGCCTCCCCCTCATCTTCTCCTCAGGCGAACACACAATCACACTGTGTGGTCTGAGGTTTGGTTACTAAGTGATGGAGCACAAACACCCAACACAGAAAACTCACTCCCGCCCTCATACTTTGCAGAATCTACGTAATGAACTCTTAGCGGAGTGTGTCAATAACACGAACAAGCCTTTTAACTTTATTTACACCTCGGTCCTTCTCTATTTTATAAACAGAAACTAGAAATCAGATGATACTTGTTGGTTTAGTGTTTTTTTTCCCCTCTGTACTCAGCAGGGATTTAAATCAGTGTGGCACTTTTGGCTTTTTGGTCTGTGGTTTGGTTACCTGCTCTTTAAGTTGTGGGGAGCGATAATGGTTTTAATCTAAAGGGAATTGAGACAAAAAAAAAAAAGAAGTTTGCTTCCTTATCAGGAAAGGTTTTGCTCATTGGTGACGGTTCGGTTTTCACGTGAAGGGTTATGATCAGAGGGAGGGTTTGTTCAGTCCAAACGGTCCTGCAGGAACAACTCCAAACAGACAGAGATGGTGGATGGTGGTCAATGAAACTTGGATGCCTGATTTCAGTTTAAAGTCGAACAACCTCCTTCTCTCCGTCAGCCATGGCCTCTGCACGCCACAAGCCTCACTGTCTTCTGGTCTGATAGGAAGTGGTTTCTCATCTTGAAGCAGAGGCTCTACCAAAGGTGGCATGCATGGTTTATTTTGAGGTTTCTATGACATGCTCAGAGATTTGTGCAGCAATGTCTTAAGATGTTTTGCTGATGCGCCGAATGCATCTGCACCGATCCTGCAGCTATTATTGTTCTAAGTTGGACTGCGGATCGAGGACGGAAAGTTCACTCTCAGCTAAACAAAAACAGCGATGCATTTCAGCCCCACACACTGCGCAGTTTCACACATTCCCTCTAAAATGTTTTTGTGCACATTCAGAATAACCTAAACACCCGTCGTCCACAGCGAGCTGATAGGAAACGCCCGAATGAAATTAGACGGGATTTCAGAAGAAATTCTAAGTTGTGATTTAGTTATTTGGTAGATATTTCTGTCTTCACGCAGGATGTGATGTTGACAGGATGTTTAGTTCAGTCCAGGGCTGCAAGCCAGCCGAAACGAAGTTCATTTCAGAAGCGACGTGGCGCACGGTTTATGCTGGAGTCTTGAAATGGGAGGACGGGAGGAGAGTGTTTTTGGAGACGCCCGGCCTCGGCCCCACACCTGCTGATGCACACAGCTGAACAGGAGGAAGTCTCATTAACCGCCTGCCGTTTTTGTTGCAGTGTTTTGGAGCCACTAAACCTCAAAAACAACTGAATCTTGGAACAAAACTCACTTGTTTAGACAAAAGAGAGCCTACTGGGACCTGCAGACCTGAGCACTAAGTCACCACAGGAGCAGAGAATCCTGTCTGTATTTCGGGGTGTTGGCCGGCCTCAGCGCCCCAGCTCTCTTTAATATTTTAACTCAGAGCTGCTACAAGAGATCTTTCCTACCAACAGCCATCACTATCTACAATAACTGTTAGAAGAATTTGAATTACTATGAGTTGCAACAAAATTTAATTTCCCTTGGGATCAATAAAGTATTTTTGAATTTGAATTTGCTTTCAAACTAAAAGTGCACTGAATGTTGAGGTTTGAAGCGGATTGGCCCCCGTTGGCTGCAGGTGTCTTAGTGAGGAAGGTAAACATCACATGCTCTGTTTAACCGTCGGGGCCGACACTCGGCCTCATCCCCAGGGCCTCGGGAGGAAATCAAGCTCAAATGGCAGCGTTTACCGTTTTCCCCCAGACATCTGTGACTTTGGTTACCCTCCACACAAGCCTGCACTTCTTTATTCCTCAGAATGTTAGTCAAGCATGCAGAATTAAACCTGTCGCAATCAGAGATTAAGCAATTAACTGCATGATAAATTCAAGTCGGCTCAATCATTTCCATTCTGATGATTGATATTTTTTGAATGGGCACTTTTGTTTGGTTTTAGTTTTGTGTGCTTTTAATTTCATCTCTATTTATTGTTTTAGGTGGTTGAGTTTTAATGTGTCTTCCAGTTCCAGTTTTAAGTCGCTGTGGGCGATATGGACTTATAGTCTTATCACAATATTTTGTGGTACTACTGTGATAATGGTAGCAGTGACAATATGAACTATTTCTTATTTTTCATGTAGCTCTCTGCCTGTGACTGTATGACAGCAGTCAACCCCACAAACACAAATACTACATTTGAAAAACATCCATTTATAATACACTTCTTTAGGACACCAGTCACATTTATGTGATTTGTATCACTAAACTGAACACAGTAACTGCACTTAATCATGTTTTCACATTTATTCATATACTCCTTCAACAAACAATGTTCGTCCTTGAGAGGGCAAACTTAAGTTTTAATGGATGTTTTTCAGATGCAGTATTTGTGTTAGTGGAGTTGACTGCAGTATCACACATTATTATCCTGTTATCAACTGGAAAATGGTCACAAAACGACAATATTATCGTTTACCGATGAGACAATTTATTGTCCAGCAACTTGTGTTATCATCACAGGCTGATGTAGAATCTCCCTCTGTGCCAGTCAGGCCCTGTGCAGAGACTCTTCATTTCTTCAAGTGGTTGTTTTTACCCAGAATACTTCACTTTGATCTGTCGTTAGTGTAACATCTCCTCTTGCAACAGAAAGAAGAAGGGAAGGTCCAAGGGCAGCTGAACCACACGGACTCCAGCCAGTACATCAGAGACCTCAAAGACCAGATATCTGAGCTGAAACAAGAGGTAAGGCTGCTTCTCACAAGCACCACATGCAGCCCTCATCAAGTGGTTTTTAGCTAGGCTGTGTTCATGGTTGGGGTTAATGATCAGGTGGGGTGTTGATGCCAGCCCTTTGATGTAGCACTTCACGTTTCTTTCCATTTTTCTGTGAGCTGGTTTACAGATTAGTAGAAGTGTTAACAACACCCAGAGACTTCCTGTGCGGGATCCGCACTGCGCACCTCTGACAGACACAGACCTGCCCCGCAAGTTTCCACGTTCACTCTGAAGCACTAGAACGAACGCAGCACTTACCAGAATGTTAAGGTTCTGATGCTCATTTATAATGCCTTGCAAAAGTATTCATACCTCTGGACCTTATTCACATTTGCCCTGAAGTGTGTTACTGAGATGTTTGTGACAGACGCAGTAAAAACGGTGCATTATTCTGAATTGGAATTAAAAACAACATATAAAATACTCCAAATTCAGCCCCTTTAGTGAGAATGTTTGAGAAGCGTCTTTCTATTGACAGTGGAAGGTTTGAGGCACGTCAAAAGCCATGTCTGCCTGTATTTTCAGATGTTAATTTGGGAAAGATTTCATGTTTAGACCAGTCAGCTGTAGCTGTCATGCCAGGCCGCTTGATGGTGCTGTGATTGTAGCATATTGTTGAAATGTGCATGTATTTTTCATGCTTAGCTTCCACCTCATTTAGGAAACATGAATATGTTTCTGGCTCAGCCCAGTGCTCACGTAACACACATGTATATTTTCCTTGTCAGAAATTGTGTTAAAGCTGCAGTAAACAACTTTTACAAAAATATGTTTATCACATATTTGTTCAAACTGCCAGAGAGAGATGAGAGACAGATGATCTGAAAAGATCGACTTCCTCTCAGAGCTACTATTGCTGTCTGTAGAAATCAAAAACAACCAATCAGAGCCAGAGGGTCTCAGCGCTGTCAGTCATGCTTGTTATCACGCTGCTAAAAGTGCTAATGGCAGAGAAACATCTCAATGTTCCAGGAAACTGTTTATCTGCCGTCATCAGTGACCATGGTAACTAGCCTTAGCATTTATGGCAGGCTGTGCTGACAAGGAGAACCTGTAGAGTAACAGAGAGCAAGGGCAGGGTGTGTATACACGAGGGTGATCGACAGCAGGAACATAGGGAAAAGGGAGAGGAGCTTGATTTTTTTTATTTTTTATATAATGTTATGTGTCTCATACCATATTGTCACAATAGTGACAGTTTCAAGAAATATGTAAAAAACATATTTTTATAACAGTTCAGCTTTTCAAACTGAGCACGTTAAGTAGCTCTAACAACAGTACCAACGTTATCCAACGTTATCCAACGTTATCCAACGTTGTGTTTTTCTACCGGTGGAACACATCACATCCTGCCTCCTGCGACGTTTTGGGACCTGGCTTCAAAACGTGCCGGTGTGGCAGATCCCGATCGCTGTAGGCGTGGAAACGATCAGCTGGATTTCTCTGATATCCGTCTCCGTGGAAACGGGGCCTAACTCCACTCTAAACCCTGTCAATATTTTGCCACTGTCTTCTTTACAGAGCAGCTCAAGTTCAGTCATATCACCTAGAGAACATCTGTCAACATTCATTTTCAAGTCTTCCCACTTATCCTCAATTGGCTTCGGGTCTGTCCTTGGACTAGGCCGTTCAAACTTGTATTGTAGATCTCAACAACTTCTCCGGAAGACTTGGCTGCTTCTCTGATTAATGTCATTAATCAGCCATGTTTTGGTTAGATATTTATGAATGAGGTGGTTTTTCTGAAGGCAGATGATTTTATTTACTGGTTCAGATTATTATTCTTGAAACTTTTTTGACAACCATGCAGCCGTCATGAACTGCTGTATCCAAGGCATTATGTTAAATCTCTGTGAAACGCACTGAGGTTTGTGGCTGCAGCACTCAACAAAAGTGAAAAGTTGTAGACGTTATAACCATGAATTGTAAATTTGCATAAGACGTCACTGCTGATGAATTCATCTTCCATGTGAAAAAGTGAAAATGCTTTCTTTTCTCCTCAGTCCATCTGCAGTCTGTGTGTATTCTCTGCTCAGTCTAGTGTTTCTTCTAGACTGAGGTGACTGAGCTGAGAAAAGCGAGTCATTTCCCCTCCCACCCTCGTCTTGCTTTCCTAGCAGCGACCTACTAGGAATCCCGTCAACTTTCACATCTGCGTTGAACAAATCTGAAAGTACATCGTGTCAGAAACAAGCCCCACTACCTTCCTCCCCTCTCTTTCTTTTTTTTTTTTTAATTTAATTAAAAACCTGCATCTTAATTCTGGAAATTTTGACTGTAGTCAACCACATCACAACTTCCTCTGCGCGCCACAGCAGCTGCTGCTGACGTAGGCTCGTTTTCTGTGCTGCCTTTGGCCTGCAGTGCTCTGAACGCATCTTTTCTCCTACATGTCTGTCTGTTGCATGGCAGGCTGGCCGAGGTGAGTGGTTTCAGTGGCTTTGTCATGTGACCCACAGCTGACCTTCATCTCCCCGAGTCGCTGTGAAGCTGTTTATTGTTGGGAGTTGGAGACGGTCCAGAATGCTTCAGCAACTCAGAGTGTCTGGAGCCCTGAAGTCTGATGAATTCTGCACACGCTCCTTTCTGTGTTTTATGTGTGAACAAAACACATGAATGTCATTTAATATATTTCATTATATTTATTTATAATAGTTTAGAGCTGCTTCTCTAAACTTACAAACCAAAACCAAGCATGATGGGCCATCTCCCTCAGCCATTTGTCTCACATTAATAAAGTTCTGTCTCCTGGCAGAGTTCACCCAGTTACTGTGATTTGTTTTAGGAGTTTCTATGTTTTGCATCCATATTACATTTTACATTTGTTGAGTAAAATGATGGAAAAAATAAAAGTCTATATGCAGTTGTGATCAGAATTAATTAGCTCTCCTTTCAAAGTAATTAATAACTCTTAATATTTCCATTGAAATGACAGTAATAAAAACTGTTTATGCTGGTATTGCTTCCAACAGAACAAAGACAAAATGTCCACAAAGTTTATTTAGTAGAATTTATTGCTGTGCTGAATTGTAACAAGAAAACTGAACTTAATAAGCAGAAGTCTTGCATGACTAATTGTTTAGTTTCTGTGTTTAAAATAATGCAATAATAGATTAAATATAATTGAATTCAGTGTGTGGTTGATCCATATTTGCGTGTTTTCACTGTGTAGATGTTGGAAAATCAACAATAAAGTCAAACCTTAGCATCCTGTTCTTGGTTTTATGAATTACTGAAGTCATTTGTTGTGTCATCAGAAAACACTGCCTGAAGAATGACTAAAATAATTATCTTTATTAATTAATATTGCATTCATTCAAAAGAGCGAATGTGAGCATCTGACCCACACTGTACTGATTCCATATAAAGTCAGATCTGAACTCAGTCTGAATCGGTTCCGTTGGCATGGAGACAGAACTGATTCAGGTTATCCTTTTTCTTTTTTTTTTTAAAGGGCCAGTATTATGTAAATTGCAAAATATCCTTTTTTGAGATTTACTTTATGTTATTCCCTCATCAAAATCTGGAGTACTGCTTTCTTTCATACATGTTTGAAATCCTTTAATCTCCATGGCAACCATTCAGCTGTGCAAAACACCAAGGTGAGCCTAGCTCCGCCTTTGAGGATGAAGCTCCTCCTCTGCACCTCCCCCATGCAGCTCCTTCAAACTAGCTGGCAACAATTAGCCAACACCTGGTGGAACTGCTGAGCTCATTATAGGAGCTTCTTCTCAGTGCTGGTAAAAACTTTAAAGGGTTAATAGAGGAGCCATGTTGTGATGGCTTCCTGAGGGCGGAGTTTCAGAAAGAGCAGGAGACAGAGGCCCAGTTTCCATTAAAAAGTCAATTTTCTTTTAAGTCATATTTGATGTATAAAGCATTTTTAGAACAACTAAAATGAACAGTTACTGAATTGTGCTATAAAATAGCACTGTAAAATAAATAATACTGTCCCTTTAAGTGTTTCATCCATCAAGTTGTTGAAGGTCACCATGTCAGTATTTCTGCTTCTATGTATATGTTGATCCAGTCCTTAGCGTCTCTAAACCCATTAACCTTTGTCTGTTGATCTTCTACCAGATTTGCTGCTTGAAAGGACAGAAGGGCTTGGTCAGCCAGCCCAGCTTTGATGGCATCCACATCGTCAATCACTACATGGGAGTCGAGGAGTCCTACCAGTCCTCTGACGACGACGGAGCCAAGGACCCCGACCTGCAGAGCCTCCAGCCGAGGGGTGGCGGGCGCATCAGGCTGCGGGCCAAGCTGGAGGACACAGACAGCGACGAGGAGGACGGCGAAGACGGTGACGCCCTGCGGCTCTCCGTGGCTCAGATCAAGTCCACCACGGTGTGAGCGCAGGGCCCGGATCCAGAGTTCTGAATTTCAAAAAGCAAATCTGTCATTTCATATCTTATGAATCATGCCACTGTTTTTTGTTTATTATTATTTTTGTTTGTTTGTTCCTGGGCACCACTGACAAAGCCGGGGTCAATCTGAACCTCAGCAGAGAATCAAACAGAATCAAACTCTACAAGGTGGAGGGTTGGGGGGCCGGGGGCCTGGGGGTCGCCCTCCTGTAGGTACAACACAGAAAGACAGACTGTGCAATAGAACATTTATCCCAAACTCCACACTTCATCCAGCATGTTTTATACTTTTAAAGGATTTTATAAACGACTTCCGTTGAAGCCGTCGATACCGTTATTTCCATCATGCAGGGGCGGAACTCTACTTGTGTGTGTGTGTGTGTGTGTGTGGGCGTGTGCGTGTGTGTATAGCTTGGATGGTGTTGGTCAGAGCCTGGTATCAAAGCTGCTTCTATCAACCAACACTGATCCAATCAAGGCCTTTAGCTTACATCCTGCACCAGGCGCTCAGCAAACCATATGTACATATGTAAATGTTTTTTTTTTTTTTTCCTTATTCGTTTTGAACTTGAAAACCATGTATTAATATTGCATATCTGATGTTTAGATATGTTGTACAAATAATAAAGAAGGGACTATATATATATATATATATATATATATATATATATATATAATATTTTGTATGTATATGATTTGAGGAAAAGGAAGATGGATTCTTGTCAGAGGGTGATTCAGTCATCACGCATCGTTACGTTCTGAGAAGGACGCCGGGGTCAGAGTATTCCTCCTGACTGCACGAGGCGCATCTGCGTTCGAGTCAAATCTGGCCTGTGATGATTTAACACGTTTGCACAGAAGCGGAGACGAGGCGAGACCCGCAGACCGGAGGCGTTGGGCTGCCAGGCCCGCCCAAAGCCAGCAGCTGGATTTGGGAACCAGACACGAACTTCAGGCCGCACATCCGGGAGTCCGATCGGATCCCAACGTTAGGTCTGCTTCAGCAGAATCTCCCGTTGATTGGTTGATTGTTACCGGGAGAGGAGCACATCGTGGCACTTTGCAGTGTAAGAACACATGGCAACACTATGAAGCACTCTGAGATCGTTGTACTGGTGAGAGAAAGGAATGATTTCGTAATAAAAGTTTCATAAACTCTGCGCTCTGGTGTGTGTTTTAATGGTTGCAATAGATTTTTTCTTTATATATATATTTTTTTTATTTAAATCTTCAGCTGACTGATCTCACACACACATTTTTTTTCTCTGAAACTCAAAAGCGTCTTTTCCTCTCAAGATTCTCGCTAAGATTCTCTTCTTTCAGGAAGTGATTTGTCGCGGTTTCCAAAAGCCGAGCCTCGGCTTCTCGTTTTTTCATGCACAAAACCACATTTTAAGAGCAGCTCTCCTCAGGCACCGAATCATAACCCAGGTCTGTATGGTTATTACTAATGTTTGTTTGTTTGCTTTTTTCTAAACCCTTTTCTGATGATACCTTTTGCTTGGAGGGTGATTCGTTTGATCATTTCAAAATATGGAGAGAAACGCGAAGTTGAGGCTTTGAGCGCGATTCCAGTTTATGACATGTTCAATTAATTTGACATGAATTCACGTTTTAATTTAGAGCTGAAAAATGAAAGGGAAATCAGTCAGTCTCCTGAATGCGTTTTTATTATTGTTTTTCTTGCGGTTGATTCTTGACGTTTACTGAAACGCATTAAAATCGCAGACTGCGCAGAGTGGGAGGGGATGAATCATTTGGTGCTTTTTCACATTTAAGTGGCTTGAAAGCTGAATTTAAGGATGACGAAAAGATTTGAAGATGGACAGAAATTACAACGGACATAATGGTTTAGCAGGGAAAGCAAATTATTCGGAACGTGGAAATTCGCGCCATTTAAAATAATTATCGTATCCATACTAGCGTGTTTATGTACATTTTATTGCATTAGATAAGTTTTATCTCATTTTCTGAACCGAACGGTTTGTTTTTCTAAGGGGGAGGTGGCAGGGGAGACCCTCCATCCCGTTAGACAGTCACGTGATGAAAGTAAATCGAGCAAGAACAAGTTTCAGCAAATCCCCCCCCCGGGCTGAAAGAGGAAATAAAGTTGTGGAGATTCATATGGGCAAATATGGCTCCGACTCAGGGCGTTATTCAATCAGAGGGCGGCACAAGCTCCAGAAAAAAAAAAACAAAAAAAACCCATTGTGCTCCAGCATTGTTTCCTCCCAGGAGTACGAACTGTAAAAAAAATATATAAAAATACATAAAATGAATAAAAACACTATAGGCTGAAGTTACCACCGGGTTTAGAATAGAACAGTAATTATTACCTTTATTGTTCCTCAGAGGAGAAATTCAGGTGCAACAGCAGCATCAGATAAACAGGTTCACACAACAACGTTCCAAAAGAGTAAAAACCAACCAAACAAAAAAAACATACAAAGCAAAGGTAAAAATAAGAGTAATAAAATAATATATTGTACAAAACTATTACTTAAAATTCTGTCCAAGTATTGGAAATAGCAATATCACGATCCAAAGGATGTGAGTACGATGACTTTTTTCAAATGTTACATAATGTGCAACTGTATGAAACATTAAAAAAGAAATCTGATTATTTAACAATATCAGTGCAGACAAACAGATGTGCAATAACAGCAGAGATGTTTTCTAAAAATAAAAAAAAAATCAGTAAAAACAGATTAAACAGAATTTTATTGTTTCACAATTTCACTGGACATGTTCAACAAATGAAGTGGTCGTGCTGACATGGAGTCTCTGAAGTTTGTTATTAACAAAATATCGTATTTATGAAAACGCATTAAAAAAATAATCATGTAGAGTTTTTCCAGTTTGTTTTGGATGGGATGGAAACGCAGCACAGGCTGTTCGAAACGCCGCGCTGCTTTATTCCGTTTGTGCGGAAAACAATAATGACCTGGCGCAGAACTGAGCGCCGTTTACCCAAGAAGCGGCGCAGACTTTGATATTCTGTTTTGAATATTTGATTTGGTGTTCCATGTCCTGTCCCCATCTTGGCACCTTCACTTGCACAAGTTGGTACCGTCCTCCTATCGGCCCCAGCCAGCGGGGCCCTGCAGCGGCAGCTGCTCTAATCGGTGCGGTTCGATTTCCTGTCCTTCGTTTTGTTGGTGAAGTCGATCACCGTAAACGCGATCAGATTGACGGGATGCAAGAAAGAAATCCTGCTTTCTTTCTCTCTTTCTTTATATTGTTATTTATTTTTTTTCTAATTTATTCTGATTTAATCCGTGTTGATCCGCATAAAAGCAGAACGTTTCTTCTTCCAGCATCACCTCCAGCAGCCCCGCGCCTGACAGTCTGGCTCACCACTGATTTGCTAATCTGTGCGTCATGATCTGTGTCCGGCGCTAACAGCCGCAGTGCCACATGAAACTGCGTCATATAACAGACAGCTGATCAGCAGAGCGGCACTATGGCGCTCTTCACACCCCGATAAGGTTTCTCAAATCGTCTCGCACACTCTGTGTAATTTACATGAGTTATCATGGAGGAAAATTTTGATTTTTGATTTTTTTTTCCCCCCACCTCTTTATGTTCTAATTGAAGCTCCACACCGCGGGGTGCGCCTCCGCGTTTCCTCTGGCCCCTGCCTCCACCTCTCCCCTGCTTCTCTGATTGAGTCAGTGAGAGGCTGCAGCGTCATCGCTCCTCCGGCTCTGATGGACTGATCCATGAGGACGCGGCGGCGACTCGGATGAACCTGGGAAAAAAAAAAAGGAAAAAAAGAAAGCAAAAACAAGTCCTAACTTTTAAATCTAGTCATCATCTTCTGCTCATTCGGGACTGTTTTTTTCCGTCACGAAAGCGGGACGGAGGTGAAACGCTCAGTTAAAAACTCTGAGTTGAGTGGAAAAACAAGCGGAAGAGACGCGGGGGCCCCCCCGCTGCGGCTCTCTGCTGTCTACCTGCCGCCGCTCAGCGGGCGGTCAGCCTCGGTGACACCTGTCCGAGCCGACACCTGGCGGACGGGATGGACGCCTGCGCGCATGCTCCGTTGTCATGTGAAAGTCTCTTAAAACGCTCGGGATGTCAGCGGCTCAGATCAAATCTGTAAACAGGACGCCAGCCGCCAGGTCTCCTCCTTCTGCTCAGCAGCTGGATCCCCGTCATTAACCCTCGCTCTCTCTTCTTCCTCCCCATCAACCCCTGCAAACACACACACACGCGCGCGCACACACCACACAACACACACATACACTAAAGATGCCTCGCTCCTTCCTGGTGAAGAGTAAGAAGGCGCACAGCTACCACCGACCGCGGACTTTGGAGGATGATTACAGCAGGCTGGACACGATACTGGCGCACATCTGTTCAGGTAGGATTTGAATGAAAACGACAGATTATTGGATCATAATGTAGCTACAGTCAAATTGGACAGTTTGCTTTAAAATTAGGATCTGCGTAAAGGATTTTGTGGATATGTATATTCCCTTTAATTGGATCTGAGTTGTTTCATAAAGGGCTTTGACATGCTGAATTTTTAAAATTTGTGAAACAATCAAACATTCTGAAAAGATTTTAAAATGTAAGTAAAATATGATTTAATCGATTTTAGTCAATGTTATTGAAAGAGTAAATGTTTCATTGATAACCTGAACAGGACTAGTTCTTGTTAAAAGTGCCTCCTGGTTATAAAGGACATTTCCAGATTGTAATCTGAAGCTTCAGCTTTAAGCTTCACTGGGTAAAAGCTTCGCTTCGCCTCCCCCATCTCAGATACCGATAAGCTCCCGGAGGAGGACGCCGACCTTTCGGCGGACAGCTACGGCCTGTCTCCGGCCTCCCACCCGGGCGAAGCTGCGGACTTCTCCCCCAGGTCTCCGCTGAGCTGCGCCGACAGTTTGTGCGCTCGCTCCGCGGACTATGAGGACTTCTGGCGGCCTCCGTCCCCATCCGCGTCGCCTGGTACAGACATAACACCCCCCCCCCCCCCCTCACACACACACACGCTTATACTGCTACCCATATTAAAACTTTGTATTGACTTCCATTCATTTTTGTGGTTAACATTTTCCCCTAACCTTAACCATTATCAGTCTACATCTAACCAAAACATTATTCATGCCTTAATTCTAACCCCAACCCTGAACAAGGGGGTCTACCACATTTGTTTGGGCCCCATGAGGCCCATCAGTGTTCAGAAGGTTCCTTAATATGCCAGACATTCTCCTAAAAAGGATGAATTCACAAGTACACACACATACATTTATTTAACTTATTATTGTTCCAAAAGAAAACAAGTGACACCTAAAACACACCGTAAGATCCAACACGACTGCTGTCAACGGCGAAACTTTCAAAAATGTCTTCATTTTATTTTTCATTTTAAAAATCACCATATGATGTTTTTTTTTTATCCGATCAAACATTGTGTGTAGGTTTATCGACTGTTAATGCATAATAATAAATTTTACTTATTGATATAAAGTTCATGCCCAGAGCTGTCAGCAGCAGTTGGTTCTATCTCTGAGGCCCTGCTGGGCTCCCGTACAGTCACGCCACTGGCTTCATTAAAACTTCCTCTGTCATCCTCCAGTTGACTCCGAAAAATCGCTTTCTCCCCTGGTGGGTGAAACCCAGCCCTTCACCGTCCCTTTCCGGCCGTACGCCTGGAGCAGCTACCCGGGGCCGGAGCTGGAGGTGCGGCGGCCCGTGGCGCAGCGGAGCCTCCATCCCGGCCTGGAGGTGGACGCCAGCCCGGCGGTGATGGCGCTCTACGCGGACCGGAGCTGCCACCCGGCCGTGTTTGCAGAGCGGGCCCTGGCGGAGGAGCCTTACGGAGACTACCGGAGGCAGGCTGCCGCGCTGCTGTTCCCTGAAGTTGGCCTGCACGGGAAGGCGGCCGATGGGAAGGCCCGGCCCGACCTGCTCTGCTCCAGCCTCATTCTGAACGGCGCGTACAAGTGCGTCAAGTGCGGGAAGGTGAGGCTCCTGTTGAAGCGCATTCAGAGTAAATCACGATCGTCTCCTTTTGCTGCCTTCTTCATCTTCATCTTCATCTCTGTTGATCAGGTGTTCTCTACCCCGCACGGCCTGGAGGTCCACGTCCGCAGATCGCACAGCGGCACGAGGCCTTTTGCGTGCGACATTTGCGGCAAAACGTTCGGCCACGCCGTGAGCCTGGAGCAGCACAAAGCCGTGCACTCTCAGGTAAAACCCCGGTGAAACCACATCCTGCAGCGTCTTCTCTTCTCAGTCAGGGTGGATGCACACACTGAAGGAAAAAACAAAACACATCAATCTCGTTTTTTGTTTTCTTGCGCGCCTTTCAGGAGAGAAGCTTCGACTGCAAAATTTGCGGCAAAAGCTTCAAGCGCTCCTCCACGCTATCCACGCATCTGCTCATCCACTCGGACACGCGGCCCTACCCGTGTCAGTACTGCGGGAAGAGGTTCCACCAGAAGTCCGACATGAAGAAACACACATTCATCCACACGGGTGAGTTTCATCAAAGTGCGTCAAAACGCCCGGTTAGCGCCAATACTGTTCAACCCGCTGAGGTCGGTCAGTAGGAGGTTTAATTGTTCCAGTATATTTATTTACTTACTTACTTACTTTTTTTTTCTCACAACTTGTAATTTGTTAAAACCATTGCTTACATATTTAAGTTTTGTTGCGCCATCCAGAGACAGTCGGAGCCTCCCGGCATCCCAACCCCTGGCAAAAATAATTGCACCTACAACCCGGCTTGATTTGAAATAAATAAATAAATAAATAAATCAACTGATTTTGCTTCTCTCTCTCTTCCTCTCTCTCTCTCCAGGCGAGAAGCCGCACAAATGCCAGGTTTGCGGGAAAGCGTTCAGCCAGAGCTCCAACCTGATCACGCACAGCAGGAAACACACCGGATACAAACCGTTCGGCTGCGACCTGTGCGGGAAAGGCTTCCAGAGGAAGGTGGACCTGAGGAGGCACAAAGAGACACAGCACGGACTGAAGTGAGACAGAAGACCGAGCTGCGGTCCGGCCTTCACTCCGGGAGGGAAGGAGACAGAGCTGGAGCCACCGGAGGAGGAAAACAACTGTTTGTTTTTTTTGTTTGTTTTTTTTTTTCCTTTTCTCAACACATACTTTCTTCCATTTTTAATGAACTGAAAATTCAAGACAATTTGGATCCCATCGACTTGTTTTTTATTTTTTTTATTATATATTATTTATAGGTGCAGTGAAAAAAACACGAGCAACACTAATGACAGCATCCTTCCTCCTTTTCTTTTTAGATCCCCCTCTGCCCCACCCCTTCATCTCCTCCCCTTTAATTTCTTTTTTAAAGCCAGAGATAAGCTGTGAGCTGTGGAGGAAAAATGAGAGAGAAAAATGGCAGATGTGTTCAGATAAAGCATGATTTAAATAACTCTGTTAAACGGACAATAAACGCACCTGATAAAGATCTGCTCTTTCTGCAAAGACTGGAGGTGTTGTTGTTTTCATCTGGCAGAGATGAGGGCAAAACAGACACTCTCTCTCTTTCTTTCTCTCTTTTTCTGTTTCTCTCTCTCTCTGCCAGCTGCAGGGATCGGCTCTGCTTTTCTGTCAGAAGAAATGATGATTTTATTGTTAAAATAAACATAGATAAAATTCTACTTGAGGATTATTATCGCTATAAATGAAATCGACGAGACATAAAACACGTACGAAATAAATAATCCAGTCAGTCCGATCACATGTCCTTCAGTCCCATCGTCCAGTTTATTACTGGACTTCTGTCAACTCAATCAATCAATCAGTTTATTTGTGCAGCACATTTACAGCAGTAAAAAATAAATTCTCATAAACACATTTTGTTAAAATCATCATTACACATGAAATATGTTGGTCAATGTTCCATTTATTATGGGTCAACAGTTCTAACCAGCTGGGTTTTTAGTTTGGATTTGAAGGAACTCGGTGTTTCGGCTGATTTTGCTGTTTTCTGGAAGTTTGTTCCAGATCTGTGGCGCTTAGAAGCTGAATGCTGCTTCTCCGTGATTGGTTCTGGCAGAACCAGAACCAGAAGACCTGAGAGATCCGGAAGGTTAATGCAACACCAGCAGATCTTTAAAGGTCCAGATTTATTATGACCATAAGTTACTGAAGTCCAGCTGAAAAGCAAAAGTGCGACCTGACGTGCCGTGTGATGAAAGGGTCTCAGTGCTGTGATTGGGACTGAAGCCCAGAGGTTCCTGTTTGTTTTGACCACTGCAGCCTTGTGTTTGCACCTTCAACAGCCTGAGCAGATCTAACCGTTAACCAAATACTTTTTACCCTCATCACTGGGTTTTTTTCTTTCTTTCTTTCTTTCAGGGGGTGGGGAGGCTTGGCGACAGTGGGATTGTTTCCACAAAGCAACACGCCAGATTTAATCTGGCACAATTGAAAGATTAGACAGCAAAACAAACAGAATGATTGCCATGATGTGTCTGTTGGAGCTAAAACACTTAGTAAGAAGTAGTAACATCCTGCATGGCTGACTGAGACCGGTGGGCAGTATTCACCTGAAGCTTCTGATGGTAAACGAACCATTCTGGTGTATTTGGGACCGTCGTTCTGTGAGGAAACTGTCAAGGTTTCAACAGTCTGATCTGACCTGTCACCCTAAGGTCAAAGGGAATATGCCAGGATGTTTAAGAACAACCCCCCCCCGACCTGATCGTTGACTAGGAAGATGCTGGAATGCAGTAAAGTGAGTTTTTACAACACCAAAAAGAAACACAGGCGTCTTCTAGGTGGTGTGAACAAACCAAAAGCCTTCTGGGTAAAAGTTTTATGGTCAGATGAGACAAAATGGAACTGTTTGACCTCAACGACAAGAACATCTAGAAGAGTCAAGCTGAGACTTTTAATCCTACATTCTGCCAACTGTTAAGCATGGTGGTGGCTATATCATGATGAGGGACTCCTTTGCCTCAGTGTTTCCATGCAAAAGGTTGATGAAATAATGAAGACTACACCCAGATTCTTTGACTTGACCTCAAAATGCCGACTAGACATCTGAAAGTTTGACACAAACAAACGCTCCTTAAACGTGGATGAAGTGGGCCGGCTCCAGAACGACCACAAACATTACTTTAAAAACTTTAAAAATCAGCTTTTCGGACAGAAAGAGCAGTAGATAAAAATCCAGCCAGAATTGTGTCAGCATGTAAGCAGAAAAGAGAGCAGAAGAGAGAAAATCAGAGACAAACTCAAACGTTTTTGCTTCCAGGTCTTGTTTTTTAGACATGAAACGTTTTTCCACCCGGGAAACAGAACTAATCTAATGCATGGTGAGTTAGTGGTGTGTTACTGGTGGACGAACACCTCGGACTGTATGAAGCAGAGAGAAACCAAAGAGAGAGGCGACGTCTTCCTTCCTCGACATTGATTGAAATCAGTGACTCACAAGGATTTCTTTTTTTAACGCCTCACTTCCTCAACCCTAAATCGTACAAGATTCAGGCCTGCGAAAATACTGAATATTTCAGCAGTCGAGCCGACCGAAGGAGGATGGGCAGAAGTCGGTGTCGGGGTTTGCTGGAGCTCGGAGCACGCCGCTGCTGCTGACATCACATCACATCGATCAGCTCTGGATAAGACAGAACGGCTCAGCGTTGAGTCTCAGCTGTAAGAAAAGACAAACACGACAGACGGACTCCAGGAAGTTCTGAAAGGGAGTTTCCAGGTTCACCGTTTAGTACTTTTAGCAAGCCACCGGCTGGCCACACACGCTTTAAATAAGTGAGCTATGATGTATCGACGAAAGGCAGGAAGAGCAGCTGAGATGTGTACCTCTCATTACTCTGCCTAACCACTGTTGCTATGACCGTTTCTGCTTTCTCCCGCTGAGGATGGAGATCCTGCAGTGAAATCTCAGAGAAAAACCGTTTCAAGACAAACTCCTTAAACAAGCCATTAGGCTGACCAGATTTCCTCCGAGGGCATAGACGGGGCGGTGGGGGGGTTTCTTCTTTAATGCCCCCCCTCCACCACTTCACCCTGCACCTCAAGGCATATCAAATATGAATAGAGACGTCCGGATCGATGGGAGAGGCCGAGTCATCAGAACAGTGGAGTCTGAGGGGTTCGGATAAGCACACCTAGAAACACAGGCGTCGCATCGTCCAGGATCACACATGTAGCATGGAGAGACGTGAGTGGAGTAACTTCTCCTGACAGACACAGCACTGCAATTAGAAAGATCAGGGTCAGAGTTCTGGTGGTTTTGGATGATCTATTATTAATCTGGAATGAAACATGAATGATAGAGGGGAGGTTTCATTTGATAAATTTGATTCAGTTCAGCCCTTTGTTAAACAAAGGGACATTTTTACAGGTTATATTGGGTGAGTCTGTTGCAAAAAGACTAAAACAAATGGTACCTAAAGCCTTTTCTAGAAAATACATTTAGCTCACTTTCGTAGTGGTTTATCCATCCACTTTTGCTTTATTGCTTTCATTTCTGTGGACGCCCATTTCCACAATGAAGACAAAAAAACAACAGGAAGTCAGCATTTCAACGTTCAAAGTCCTAGTTATGAAATAAAAAGTCATAAAAATGAGATTCAAAGTAAAAATTGTGAAATACAAAGTCAATTTTGAGCTAAAAAGCCATACTACAGAAAGATGAAAGAGTTACATCTTTCTATACTATTGTTATGATATTCAAAATAAAAATTGAGAGTTAGAAAGTCATAGTTTTGATTTTCTATATCATAATTATGAGCTAAAAAGTCGTAATTTTGAGGTAGAAAGTATTAATTATGGGATTCAGTCAATTTTGAGATAAAAAGTCATGATTTCAACTTTCTAAGCCATATTTAAGGTATTCAAAGTAATAATTATGAGTGAGAAGGTCATAGTTTTGATTTTCTAAGTCACAATTTTGACTTCCTATGTCGTAACTATGAGAAAATATTTCATAATTTTGAGATAGAATATCATAATTATGAAATTCGAAGTCATGCGATGCTGCACTAAGCCTTCTGAGTAAAACAATATGACTTTTTATCTCAAGATTATGATTGAAAGTCGAAATTATGACTTTTATTCTCGTAATAAGGTCAGCAAAATGTGAATTTTATCTTTTATCTCCTTTTATCTTTTTTAATTCATGGCAGCAATGGGCTTCCATAATTATCAATATCTCTCACCAACCTTCAATAATGCAAGTTTTCGGGGTGCTGTGGTGGCGCAGGGGCAAAGCATGACCCACGTTGAGGCCTTAGTCCTTGTAGCGGTGGTCGTAGGTTCGATTCCCGGCCTGGCGACGTTTGCCGCATGTCTTCCCCCTCTCTGATTACCCTGCTTCCTGTCAAACTTTCAAATAAAGGCCACTAGAGCCAAAAAAAAAAAAAAAATGCAAGTTTTCACTTGCACCTTCCGCTGGTGACGTCATATAAGGCAGCCTACTGGAGTTCCTAAATCTGGTGTTTGTACATATTTCTGTTGTTTTTTGAGTAGCCTACTGGGTATTCAAAATTAGCATGCTGTGGGGGATAAAATGAAAAGAAAAAATACTGATGTGGATCAATAAATAAATTCATGAAATTGGGTCAGTTCCAGGAAAAATTCCTCCTTAGACAGTCTTCTGGCAGCTGGTGTTCTCCACCACCAGCTTGATTCTTGTGCCTCTAGTGATGTCATCAATCAAACCAAACAAAATTAAAAAGTTTTTCTTTGTTTTTTTCAGTGCGCTTTTTTTTTTTTTTTTTAAACGTCATTCCCCTGAAAACCCAACTGTGTTTTCATTCACATGATGTTTTTTTTTAGTACTGAAAACTTCAAAAATAAAAAGTATTTCTTTAAAATAACACCTTAAACAAGCTGCTGTTCGACTTTTTTTGTCTCGTAAATTTACACAGTGGAGCAAAAATAATGACGGACAAATACGTCCTTGATTTAAAAAAAAGAAAAAAAGAAAGAAAAAGAATGACTTCCAGGCAGCTGACAAGTGTTGATGTTAATACCTAGAAAACACTTAGTGATTGATGTTGTTCTTATTGTGAGGGGAGACACAGAGAGTAAATGGGATTATTTCCCCTGAGGGTGAGCGCGCCTGCTGTGTGTACTGTAATAATAACGCCGTATTTGCTGCTCATGCTCCGTTCAGCAGATTTCACACAGGTCTGACAGGCTCCAGATTGAGATAAACCCGACAGAGGTGCAGGATTACTGGCAGCGGGCTGCAGAGCAGCAGCACTGATTAACCACAGAAAGACAGATGAGGCAGCAGATACACAACCGACCCGTTTTTACAGCCTTTGTTTATGTTTTCTGTAGGAAAAAGTTGCTGCATCAAACAGACTTTTTTTTTTTTTTTTCTGTTTGCCTGCCTGTAGCAATCCTTCCTCCCCCTCCACCCTGCAAGTTGGCTGACTGACTGACTGACTGACTGACTGACTGACTGACACGCCAACCGAGCTGCGACACAAGAGGAGAAGCCGGGACGCTCATATAGGACACAGCAGCTCTTTTGTTGCGCGGCCTTATTCATTATTCACCTGATCTGAAAAACAGACTGCAAACCAACTGCACAGCTGTCATCAAGCAACAAGGCGCGGGCACAAATTATTCATGACGCAGCAAAGAAACGGCAGCAGGATGAGAGAGGGGAGAATAACAGCAAGAGACATCCGCGAGGCGGCTGACAGGCGGGACGCGCGAGACAAGAGAGTCCGCCACTTTGGGCTCTGCTGCCGGGAAATGACAGAATGTTGGAGAATTTTTCTTTTCCCTCAACTTGAAGCACACACAGTAAAACCGTCCCACCCCACAGAGTCCGAGAAAACGGCGTTTCCACGAGAATTTCAACTAAGCAAAAAGGATAGACATATTTGTTTCACAGGCCTTTTGAAACTCTCCATTGTCATTGAACGTCATCATTTTATTACAACCAGGGGCGAAGATTTACTTTCTGAGGTTTGAGCGGACGCGTTATAACATCACTATACACCTGTAACGACAACAAGACGACAGTGACCTGTCATTATAGCAACTTAAGCTAACTTCAATATTTACACACGTTTTCTTGACAGACTGAAATAACTATTGACAACCACTCTGAGAAGCTTTTCTCATCATAAAACGTCTTTATCCTTGTTCCTCCTCTGTTTTTTGTTTTCTGCCCTGACCACATTCTTTTCTGCCTCTTCATCTTTAGCTCCCAGTCATCAGACCACAACCCAATTTAAATGAGAGAAGAACCGGCTCCAGATATCCACTTATACAGCTCTCCAATAGAAATTATTTTTAACGCCATATTTTGGCACCCCCTCTAGTAAAGCACCCCTATGGGTTGCATATACTGCTGCATATCCACTTTTTGCACTATTGGTTACAACAACAACACATAGTTGCATATCATTGTCAAGTGATAGGAAAAGAACACATGGTCAAAATACTCCACAGTCTAGTTTTATTTGTTTTAGTATAATTTGCAGCAACAGTTTAGTTTTAATGAACATCAGCACCAATTTAATATTTTTCTTCCACTTGTTGGTCTGTCATAGAAATTCTCAGTGAAATATTCTGCAGGCAGTCGTCGAGAAAGGACAAAACCTTTACGAAAGCCTGCATGTAGTGCCAGTATAAACTACAACAGGCAAATATCTCAGTCTTTAGATGTGCTGGTAGACAAATCAAAAAAACATTCTTAGTGCAACAAAAATTTGGCGACAGAAAGTATTGACTCAGGGAAGCTGAACTGAAATGGATGCAACACTCCTTAGATTTTTATTAGTAAAAATGCTGAAAACCATGTCCACTCGACTCAGAACCATTCGATACTTGGTGTTAGGTCAAGAGCCGTAAATATCTGGATCGTTGGTTGGTACAGAAATTTCTACCTCCCCAAATGGCAGAATGAGATTTAATCTTCAGACTTTTCAAATATTTCCACAGTATTTTGGTGGCATTGCCTTTTTAACTGAATGACTTGGCACAAAAAATGCTGCGTTTCCTTCCACAAGCATTTCATAGTAGTTTGCAAGACTTCTGGCCCATAGAGCTGCTGCTTAATATTTCCACATATTCCACTATTTTGTCAAGTTCACCAGTTCCTTCTTCGTACTTCACAGTTGGGATAATGTTCTCTTGCTAGTTCCCCCCTTTTTTCTCCAAATGTATCAATATTTGCTTTTAGAGCAATAGCTTCTTCTTACCAGCTTCACCCAGCATCTTCACAAGTTCTATGGTTCTGCTGAGAATCTCTTCCTGACAGAAACTTGTTGTGGAAGTATGCCGTGAAGTAGTTGACTGAAGAAAGAAACAGATAAACATTACCGTATTTCTTTAGTGAAGAAATACGGTAATGCACGGTGAGTGCTGGCTTTGACTGCCCCCCTTTTTTGCAAAGATTCTTATCACTAGCTCTATTTTTACTGCCAGTGTTAGTCCAAAACCAGCATTTTAATATGTTGTCCAGTGGCTTTACCAAAACTTATTGTGAGAATGTCACTGCAGACTCACAGTGATCAACTGGAGGGTGTGTGAAAGGCGTGGACGGTGTTATTTTCACTTTCTAGCCCTGCCCAGAACAGTTTGTCTCAGGGTGTTTGGGCCAAACGAGAGCTGACATCTTTCTCTGGCCGTCGTCCTTGAAAGCTTTCCATTAGCTGGGGCTCTGTGTTCTGAGGGTCCGGAGGCCCTGAACAGCGTGAGTTCAGTCAGAGGGGGGCAGATGGGGTGGGCTATAGAGGGGGTGGAAGGGGTACAGGTTTGGGGAATAGAAGGCAGGAGAGTCCGTAAGGCTGTCCTCTCATTTAAAGACGTGTTTAGCTGCTTCATTTAGCATCACATATCACTGCACCATTTGGATGTGAGCCGTCACTCAGGAACCAGAAAGACTGTTGCTCTACCGTCGCTCAGTCGCAGACCCCTCTGCTCCACCCCAAACCCTCCACCCCTCCACCCCCTCAGGGCCGATTTCACACTCAGCTCTGCATTTACATCGCTGGCCTGGTTTTGTCTTCTCTCTCAGTCCATCTCTAACAACACGAGTCCTGTAGGTGACAGTAAAAGGTTCTTCAGGTTAAAAGGCTCCATAACTGGAGCTTCTTGAATCGCTTTGTGAAAGAAGACAGAAGAGAAGAAATCCTACAGAAAAAAGTGACAAGTATGAGGGCAGTGCAGCCTTTTAGCAAGCTGATGATGTTCCTGTTCACTCACAGACGGATGAGAGTGTGAGGTGAGGAAAGGAGCAGGATGCAAGAGGCATTCAGAATGCAACACACGTGTGTTTGATAAGGCAAAGCGCACAGCTGGACTAAGATTTAAAGCTCAAACACTGATTGAGTTAGAAAATGATCTGTTTCTAAGGCAGGTGATCTTCACCATGACAACAACAGCCACAACAAGCTAACAGTGAAAAAGCAAAGTAAGAAATGAACATGTCTTAGATTCTGAGGTTATTTAGAGAATTACATATTTAATAAAACAATAGTTAAATGATAGTATAAAGCATAATGCTACAAAGTGTATGTAGAAACCTTACTGGTTCTGGAACTGCAATTTTGGTTAAATAAATTTTAAAAAAAGGATTAACATTTTAAAGTATTTAATTGCAATCATTTTGACACCAGGTTGTTTAGAAAGTGTTTTAGTTTATTTATATTAATATATATTATCTATTTTGTTTTATGTTTTTCAACCAGCTGACTGAGGTAAGAAGTTGAGTTCTCTAAAGGTGTGAAAATGATGGCCCTCTTATAAAACTGATTTTATTTTAATTACATATTTCATATTAATGTTGTCCTGTAACTCTAGATTACTTTCTCTTTCTGCATGTGGGATAAACTGGTGGAAACAGAATCATAAACTGGAAACACGTGTAGATACGAAGGTATCCGTTTTCACTTTTCATCACTTTATCTCCAAAGTTTCTCTGTAGTTCTGCACAGAAACACCATGGAAAAAATATCTAATCTGCAGACCCACTCAGTAAATTAGAATATTATTGAAAAGTTCTTCAGTAACTCCATCACCAACATTTAATAAACTGATTAGCCTGAAAGCCTGAAGT